>NC_056667.1:208740914-209361628 GCF_018350195.1 Panthera tigris | reverse complement strand
TTAATGACTGGAGGACGTTTCTCTGAGATAAGAGATTGACTTCTACAAACTGGAAAATTACATGAAGTTTCTGAAAATAGTATAAGAAAATCATATGCTAGTAAGATTATTGAACTCTTAAGGATAAAGAGAAAAAATAAGATGGTTTTTATCAATTTTATCTATCATCTGTCTAGTAACTTGGTATGGGATAGAATGGTAAACCGTTTTCATCAACTGTGGTATTTAAATATTCATTTATGCAACTTTCTGAGGTCTGTCTCTTTATGCATTTGTCCCACAACTTCACAAGCAAATGGATTATTCATTTGCCAAGAACAGTGATTAAAGAGTATTATATCATACTGATCTAACTTGCAAATTCCTTACCTGAGAGCACTTAAGGTTCTATCTCATTGCATTGGTGGAAAAAGTCTCCCTGAATTTATAATATACATATTTTGTTTGAATGCATTAACAGTTTTAAAAAAGGCAGTGAAATGTCTCCAAAAGGTTTAACTGTTTCACATACACAGCTTCCAATTCTCATGTAGAAATTCAATCACTCTCCTAAGGCAACACTGTGCAGAGTGTTTATATGGATTATTTCAGCCACTTACACCCTTAAAGAGAAAAAAGAACCTGAAATTATAGCAGAGATGGTTTATTTTTTTTCAATATATGAAGTTTATTGTCAAATTGGTTTCCATTCAACACCCAGTGCTCATCCCAAAAGGGGCCCTCCTCAATACCCATCACCCACCGTCCCCTCCCTCCCGCCCCCCAGCAACCCTCAGTTTGTTCTCAGTTTTTAAGAGTCTCTTATGCTTTGGCAGCAGAGATGGTTTAAAAGCAAAGCAATGATGGCAGTGGTAACACCACTGATGCTGCGGGTGCAGCCATAATGCTTTCTTTCATGGGGCTATTTGCATAATAGCAAGACATCGAATCAAAAGGATTCGAAAAATAAATGGTACAAAAAGATAGTATTTTAAAACATATTATATACTATAGTAAACAAAAATAAGATGTAAGTGTAAAATTCATGTCGTGGAAACATAACCCATTATGTTCAAAATGAGAAGTTGCTTCCGATCTTGCTTCTGGTTTCTGTGAAGCTTAACCTCAGCCACCACAACAGAATTGCAGGTACATACAGCGTGATCTCCTCTTCTTCCCCTCTCTACCTGCATGGATTTGCGAAATCAGCCTTATTTCCCTGGACACACGCCTCCTTTTATAAAAGGAGAACAGTCGTATTTAATGTGAAGATTATTAGAGACAGGGCCTATATAGCACTTAATATAAAACCCGGTACTTTATAAGTGGTATACAAATATTAATGGTGATCACGACTGATGACATTTTTTTTACACACCTGGAAAAGGGACAAAACCAAGGAATATGGAATTAGACATACTGGGTCCCAATTCTTCTCCAACTCTCATGAAGTTCATGGTTTTGTGAAAATTAGTTATTTTTTCTAAGCCTCCCTTTCCTTATCAGTAAATGACAGGCTGATGACTCTGTTTCAGTACTGCGTTGGGATTAAGAGAGAATAAAAGTAGAAACCACCTCACAGCAATGAGGCAAACAGAAGAAATGGATAAATGTTTCTTTTCTTTATCTTTATTCACCCGGAATTGCTTAACAGTGTATGTACTGACACCTTACGAAATTAATAAAGAAAAACATTGGAATAGATGGCATTCTTATATAAGATATACAATTATAATTATACTTATAATTGTATGTATAAGTTCACATATTTGCGTATAATCATGCCTGCTTAAACAACAAACTGCCGTAGGAAAACCTAATTTATAAAGAAGGCCCCAAGTGACGAAATTATCAAAGGAAATATTTTACGAAAAGAATATACATTTTAAATATCCCCTTCTTGATGTCCAACTGCTCTTTTACACATTTCAAGGTCAAACATGGCATGAGATTCCCTTTCTGAAATAGATAATCACCCTGTTTTTTACATTTAACTTGTGTCATAAGTAAGAAGTCGATCCCTGTAACCATATTACATGGTAATATTCATCCCGTTCACTCCACAGACGTGGCAACAAAAGGAACATTATATTTAACATTTGTTGTTCAAATCAGAGTTAACATTTTATAAATTATTTAGAATATGGTATCCAATAAGGTAGATACTTACTAATGCTAACGTTTATTTTTGAGCATTTATTACACTTCTCATAAATACTTTTGTACCATGTAAAGCATTTTTGCCTCGTGATTTGCCATAGAAAATGCCTGCACTGAGATTAATTAAACACGTCAAATTTTTATATTTTTACCACTTAACAGGTGGAAGAAAACTTTAAAAAGATCGTGACACAAAGCTGGGGGTGGGCGGAAGTTGGTATTTGGATTGTACTTTTACAGTCTCTCACGGCTCACCACCGACCCTCGGCAAAGCACCCTTTGCCCCCAGATCTCCGGTAAAAACGTAACCAAAATGTGATTGGCAAAACATTTTAAAGCCACTTTCTACTTCTCTAGCCTAGCCACAGATGTCTCAAGAACAACACAGTTTTTTTTTTAATTTAATTTAATTGTATTATTTTTAGAGAGAAAGAGAGAGAAGGGCAGAGGGAGAGAGAGAGAGAATCTCAAGCAGGCGCCGTGGCCAACCCGGAGCCCCACGCGGGGCTCAGTCCCACGACTGTGAGATCATGACCTGAGCTGGAATCAAGAATGAAACACTCCACTGACTGAGCCGCCAAGGCACCTTAACACAGATGGTCTTTAAGGGCATAGAAAAAAAATGTGAAATGGCAATTATTGTATTATCGTGTGAAATAAATATCAGGAATAGTGATCTGTACTCGTGATGATCTGGATTACTGGAGAACAACGTTGCGTCTAAAGAGAAAAGCTGATGATAAGGAACCATTAGCTCCCTATCCTACCCAGTTAGGGAGATGGCAGTGGAGGCAGAGGATTGTCACAAATCCCCTAATAGCCCACAGCAATTTACAGAAGCCACCAGAAAAAGAAACTGTAGCATCACCCAAGCCAAGATTTTCACCGCTTGGTGATAAGAACAGGAGGGATAGGCAAGGCTCATTTGGATCCCCGGATGCTTGTCTCATCCATACTGGTCCCAATTTCATCCATGGAAGAAACTAGGTTTAATGCAGTGATGAAGATGCTGACAGAATAATTATTTATTTTAATGTTACAAATGTATGTGGTTTTTAATTTTTATTTCAAGTCTACTTAGTTAACATAATGTAAGAATGGTTTCGGGATTTAGTGATTCATCAGAATTTAGTGATTCATAGAATTTGGTGATTCTTCACATATGAATAACACCCAATGCTCAACACAAGTGCCCTTCTTAATACCCATTACCCATTTAGCTCTTCCCCCACCCACCTTCCTCCATCCACCCTCAGTTTGTTCTCTACAGTTAAGTATCTCTTATGGTTTGCTTCTCTCTCTGTTTTTCCCCTTCCTGTATATTCATCTCTTTTGTTTCTTAAATTCCACATATGAGTGAAATCATGTGGTATTTGCCTTTCTCTGACAGACTTGTTCTGCTGATCTTAATGCACTCAAGCTCCATCCATGTCTTTGCACATGGCAAGACTTCATTCTTGTTGATGGCTGAGTAATCTTCCATTGTATATATTTACCGTATCTTAATCCATTCATCTGTCAATGGACATTTGGACTCTTTCCATAATTTGGCTATTGTTGATAGGGGCGCTATAAACTTTGAGGTGCATTTGAAGGTGCATGCCCCTTCAAATCAGCATTTTGTATTCTTTGGGTAAATACCTAGTATTACATACAATTGCTGGGTTCTAGGGTAATTCTATTTTTAATCTATTGAGGAACCTTCCTACTATTTTCCAGAATGGCTGTGCCAGGTGCATTCCCACAAGCAGTGCAAAAGCATTCCCCACTCTCCATATCCTTGCCAACAGCTATTGTTTCCTTTGTTATTAATTTTAGCCATTCTGACAGGTGTGAGATGGTACCTCATTGTGGTTTTGATTTGTATTTCCCTGATGACGAGTGATGTTGAGCATCTTTTCATGTGTCTGTTGGCCATCTGGATGTCTTCCTTGGAAAAATGCCTATTCATGTCTTCTGCCCATTTCTTAACTGGGTTGTTTGAGTTTTGGGTGTTGAGTTTGATAGGTTCTTTATAGATTTTGGATACTAACCTTTTATCAGATATGCCATCTTCTCCCATTCACCATGTCCCAAATATCTTCTCCCATTCCATAGGGTGACTTTTAGTTTTGTTGATTGTTTCCTTCCCTGAGCAGAAGCTTTTTATCTTGAAGATGTCCCAGTAGTTCACATTTGCTTTTTGTTTCCCTTGCCTTGAATGGCATGTCTAGTAAGAAGTTGCCGTGGCCAAGGTCAAAGAGGTTGCTGCCTGTATTCTCTTCTAAGATTTTGATGGTTTCCCATTTCACATTTAGGTCTTTCATCCATTTTGAGTTTATTTTTGTGTATGGAGTAAGAAATCGGTCCAATTTCATTCTTTTGCATATTGCTGCCCAGTTTTCCAACATCATTTGTTGAAGAGACTGTCTTTTTTCCACTGGATATTCTTTCCTGCTTTGTTGAAGATGAGTTGACCATAGATCACAAGATGATCTATGTGTCTGCATTTGTGCCAGAAGCACTCTGCCTTGATGAGTACAGCTTTGTAATATAACTTGAAGTCTGCAATTGTGATACCTCCAGCTTTGTTTTTCAAGATTGCTTTGGCTACTTGTAGTCTTCTGTGGTTCCATCCAAAATTTAGAATTGTTTGTTCCAGCTCTGTGAAAAATGCTGGTGGTATTTTGCTAAGGATTGCATTAAATGTGTAGTTGCTTGGGGTAGTATAGACATTTTAACAATATTTGTTCTTCCAGTCCATGAGCATGGAATGTTTTTTGTTTTTTTTTTTTTCATTTCTTTGTGTCATCTTTGATTTCTTTCAAAAGTATTCTATAGTTCTTCAGAGTACAGATATTTCACTTCTCTGGTTAGGTTTATTCCTAGATATCTTATATTACTAATTTATTAACTTATCGGTATTACCCTTCAAAGAATCTTTTAATAAAGAGTAGGCAAAGGAACGAGTAATTGAGAATGATTGAATGGTCACATGTAGTGAAAGCCATGAGCAAAAATTAATTATAAAAATAAATGTAAAATTCATTTCCTTATTTACCCAGAAATTAACGCAGAAATTTCACTGTAAATTCACCCCACAGAGAAGTTTGCAAGTATGGAATTAATTGCCACTTTGTTGGTAGTAGTAAAATACTTTAAATGAGCTACATGTCCACCAATGGATACTAGTGAAATATATATATATTTATATATATATATATTTATATATTATAATATATATTATATATTATATATTATATATATTATATATATAATTTATATATATATATTTATATATATATAATTTATATATATTTATATATAATTTATATTTTAATTTATAATTATAATAATTTATATAATAGTTTTACATAATTTATATAATTTATATAAATTTATATAATTTATAATTTTATAATTTATATAATAATTTATAATAAAATTTATATTTTAATTTATAATATAATTTATATATTATATATATAAATTTATATATATTTATATATATATAAAATTATATATAATATGTAATTATATATATATATATTTATATATATATATATATAAAAACACCAATATATCTTTTTTAAAAATTTTAAAGAAAAACGTGGAACATTACATTACAAATAAGACTAGCTAAATAAAGGCATTTATTTTATCTAAAAAAAATACCCCTACAAATCAGTAATAATACTTTCCTCTGTGTAGGAATCAAGACCAGAGTGTACTTTATTTCATTGTATATCCTTCTTTTTTTTCTTGCAAGTTTTTATTTAAATTCCAGTTTGTTAACATACGGTGTAATATTAGTTTTAGGTGTAGAATTTAGTGATTCAACACTTACATACAACACCTGGTGCTCATCACAAGGAGTGCCCTCCTGAATCCCCATCACCCATTTAATTCATCCCCTTGGCCACCTCCCCATCAGTAAACCTCTGTTTGTTCTCTATAGTTGAGAGTCTGTTTCTTGATTTTCCTCTCTTTCCCCCCTTATGTTTGCTTGTTTTGTTTCTTCAACATCATTCATAATCAGGGAAATACAGATTAAAACCACGAGATACCACCTCACACCCGTCCGAATAGCTAAAATTCACAACACATGGAACAATAGCTGTTGGTGAGGGTGTGGAGAAAGGGGAACCCTCTTATACTGTTGGTGGGAATGCAAACTAGTGCAGCCACTCTGGAAAACAGTGGGGCTTCCTCAAAAAGTTAAAAATAGAACTAGCCTATGGCCCAGCAATTGCACCGCTAGGTATTTACCCAAAGGATACAAAAATACTGATTCAAAGAGGGCCACGCACCCTAATGTTTATAACAACGCTATCAACAACAGCCAAACTATGGAAAGAGCCCAAATGTCCCTCGACTGATGAATACATAAAAAAAATGTGATATCTATATATATAGTAATATAGATGTGATATATACATATATATAGTAATATTACTTATCTGTCAAAAAGAATGAAATCTTGCCATGTGTAACAACGTGGATGGAACTACATAGGATGAGGCTAAGGGAAATAAGTCAGAGAAAGACAAATACCATATGATTTCGCTCATATGTGGAATTTGAGGAACATTGTGTATACTTATGTTGATTTTGGATTTTTACTTTGTGCAGGAGGCCCATGTGCTGAGGAAATTTCTATTGCCCGTCATGATTGAAGCCATAACTACTAATTCATAATCAACTAACGTGGCCAAGCCAGCAGCATGGCTTTTCTATAAAGGTAATCTGGGCACTGAATTGTTATATTTCCTTACGAGCCTATCAAAAGATATTCATCAATAGGGCTCTGACTGCTCTGAAAACATTCTTTCCCTTCTTCTTTTTAAAAACTAGTTTCACCCTCAGTTTAGGTCAGCAATTCAATCACGGTGTGTGGCATAGTTACCCTGACATCTCCAGAAGGAAGGCAATTAGGTAAAATGGCAAGAAAATGCCCAGCAACGAGGAAAACAAAACTGGAAAGAAAATTTTGAAATCGCTATCAGAGCGGCTCCATTTGGGGGCCATTTGCTGGGACTGCCAAGCAAAATTCTTTAGCCCGCTGAGAAGCTCAGCACAATGAAACTAAATGAAAAGTGTCAAGATGCCCTCAGAGAGCGCTTGCATGAAAATCACACCGGAATTTGCAAGCTTCCTCAAGTAACTCTGCACTTGCCAGTTCTACTAGGGGAATGTGAAGCCAACAGTCTTTTATGAGGCAGGCTGTAGTAATGGTTGGAAGGGTGGTCTCTGCGATAGGACAGCCTGGGCCACCAGCACCCCCCCCCACTTCTGTCTGTAGGACTGGGAACAATTTCTCCCATGATCCATACCTGTTTCCTCGTGGCTCAAATTCGGATAATGACAGTAGATTCATTGCCGAGTTGTTGAGAAGACCAAGCGGTGAATAGGCGCGATATACTTTGAACCATGCTAGAACGATCGAAGATCGTTCGGGTATGGGTATGATGATTCTGTCTACTAATTAAAATATTTACTGGGTTCTCATGCATATATCACTCCGACATGCAGAAACAGCAAGTTAAAAAAACACTCACTAATTTTTCGTCAGAAACCTGTGTTTCACTCTGCAATTATCACTTACGGGGTCTGTGACCTTGGGCATGTCAATCTCTCTCTCAGCGATGATGGCCAACCCCTCGGCTGAAAATAGAGCCAGTTCATCTGATTGTCTTGAAAATCAGATGCAATTGTGCAACAGAAGTAAAAACTGATCCTGGAGCATTATGTGCATGTAAAAATAATAGTGAAGACAGGAGAAAATGTAACAGTAGAAATGAGTAGGAATAGTAATTTACGTTAATTACAGAGAAAAAAGGAAAGCACAGAAACTTCAAGAAGGAAAAAAGAATATTTCCCAAGTCATAATGTTATCATTCAGTTCTATTTTTCCCAAAGTGTTTATTTATTTATTTTTTTAAAGTTTATTTATTTTTGAGACAGGGAGAGACAGAGCATGAACAGGGGAGGGTCAGAGAGAGGGAGACACAGAATATGAAGCAGGCTCCAGGCTCTGAGCTGTCCGCACAGAGCCCGACGCGGGGCCAGAACTCACGGACCGCAAGATCATGACCTGAGCCGAAGTCGGCCGCCTAACCGACTGAGCCACCCAGGCGCCCCCCAAAGCGTTTAAAAAAGTTCCATATGCTTTTTTTTCATGTGTTTTAAACATTTGCATAAAAGATATCACTCTATAGATAACCTTTTGCAAACACTGTTTACAGTTAAGATGACATTTTTTTGAGATTTATTCAACTTGATATATTCAGGCCTGGTTCCTTTATTTTAAATTGCAAATAGAACCCCATTGTATTAATACCACCTTTATTTCTGACCTTGCGGAGGGACCGCTTTTATTTTGCTATTGCAAACTGCACTGCAATGGGTATGCTCTCTCATACAAGTATCTTCTGCACATGTGTAAGAATGTTCTCATGAGTAAATTCCAAGGAGCGGGATGGCTGGCTTGTGGAGCATATGTATGTGCAGTTGTACCAAAGTTTACCAAGTCGCTCCCTGGAGTGGTCTCTGTCTTATTGATAATAGCAAGCGGACGTATTTTATAGGTCTGTAATTTTTTTTCCTGTATTTCTATCCTTCAATAAAAGGCCACTGTCAAGGGCACAGAGTGACATATTAAGAGAACTGATAAGGGAGGGCAAAGCATGGGATGATGAATCAGAGAGGAGCTGTTATCACAGCTACACCTGAATGGGCAGGAGGAGGGAAACAGCTCCCCGTTGCAGGGTTCCAGAGGGCCACCTGACCAGGATCTGTGTCTTCTGTGGAAAAAGAGAGCCAACCTTCAACAGGAAAAGAATCTGGAACCTGGGTGCCCCAACCTCCCTCTTCGCCATGCTATAAACACCTGCTAGTGTCTTTGATCGGCCAAACCTGACAAGAAGCTAGAGAGAAGACATTTCTACAAAACTATAAAAGTCAGCAGGATGCACACAATGTGAGTATGTAGCTAGGAGATCAAAGCTATCCAGGGCCTAAATCTCTCATTTATTGCAAGCATTTTTATCCTTTTAAAAAGTCTCACAGATATCCTTCTTCACCAATGACTTTGCACCGATGCATAGATCAACAGTGAGGATTTGCTAGGTCTCCGGAAATGTTATTTTAAAAATATGAATATGTATCAAACGGTCCTTGGATATCTAGAAAAGCATTAAGACTATCTGATTAAATAAACACTCAACCCCAGCCACTTTTTAAAAAAATCGTACTTAGTGGGTGAATGGTGCACAAAGGGACAGAAGGAAGTCACACTGTCAGAGAATGGGAAGCAAGACCCAACTGGTCATACTCCCTGAGGGTCATTATTACTGAAAACTAGATCTTTTTATTTCCTTTTTTATAACATAATATCTGGGCAATCTGAGACTAATTATTGGTTTTACTGACTTACTTCATCTTGGAGACATATTCAAATATTAAGCATAGTGGTAACCAGATTTTGTTAAGACTGAAAATTATATCTAACGTATTTATTATCTAGGCCAAAACATACACAACATAAAAACGTAAACATTTAACATGACTTTCAGCTTACTTTTACAGAAGGTGACCTAAAATCAATAATATTCTTGCACAAGATTTATAAATTAAATCTATACACTTATTTTAATATGCAGTTGAGCTAAGGAGAGAAAACGAGTGGTTTGATTTTACGGCTATTGGATGTTCTTTAAAATAACCACCCATGTTGGAAGACCTATTTAATACCTAAGTTATTCACATACTTATTCTTAAAATGGAAACGGGAATTAGTCCAGTCATTCAAGAGAATAATTTGACAATATTTACATCTTGTATAAAACAGGTACAAACTTCAACTCACTAGTTTAACTTCTAGGAATTTCTCCTAAGAAAACAATTAGATGTTTACCAAGATTTATGTACAGAATTGTTTATCCCTTGAGAAAACGGATGAGAAATTTCAAAGAAATAATGCAAGAGAATTTCCCAAGGCTGAAAGTAAACGCCAACGGTCAAATTGAAAGGCATGCCAAGCAGGACGAATACGAATACACACAGCTACATATGCCATGAATATTCACAGCTTCGCGGATAAAAATAAAATCGAAAATGGGTCCAGAGAGACAAAGGTGCTGTCACCTTCAAAAGAACGAGAGTCAGGCTCGGTTCACACTTCTCATCAGAAAACACCAAATGGAAGGGCAGTTTGAAAATCCTGAGGAAATGTGACTCTGAACTTATGATCATCTACAAAACTAAAGTTCGACTCAAATGCAAGAAGAAGTGAATGAGAGCCCAGACAGATGCCTTGGCTCAATCTCCTGACACAGAACCTTGAGTACCATTTCAGGGGAAGAATGAGTAAAATATCATGGCAATGAGTTAGAAAATCCAGAAACGCCTGACTTTATTTGGAAATGACCAGTTTAACCTTTCCACCATCGTGGACAATCAGAACTCATGAAGGATGTTCAATGCAACGGGGCAAGAGTTATTTATTTTTCTTTTTTTTATACCTCTGAGTATGTGGCTTGTGAAATCCATAGCTATTGATACAACCGTTGCTAATAGCAATTATTTCAGAATGCTTACTATCTGACAGATACTTTGCTAAATCCTCTACATATGTAATCACGTCAAATCCTCATAAATTTTATGGAATTTGGGTATTATTAACTCCATTTCATGGCAACACACTAAGGTCCAGGGAAATTAAGTAATTTTCCCAAAGTCACACATTCAGCAAGTGGTAAAGTTGTAATTATAACCAGATTTTTGTGACTCTCAAACCCCTCATCTTAGACATCAGTGCAAAACCCAGCCAAGGTCTAATTGATTATCCTCAAGAAATAATACAGATGTTTCTTGACCTCCTAACAAGTCAGTGCTCTCCCTAACATTTACAGTTTTTGTTGACAAAAATAATTAACATCTTTTCAATCCTGTAACTCCGGAACCTTCTGGGTTTTGTCCTTTTAAATTCTCTCCCTGGAGCTACATGACTCATCTCTTCAAAATCTCCTCTTTGCTGAAACCGAGGGGAGAGAAAGACTTTTTAATTAGACCCAGAACTCCTTGTTCTCTGCTGATAAGATTGGAGAATGAGCACCTGTGTAGGGGCATTCAGAGTTGGCTAAATTCACACCCCCGGGCATCTTCCACTGCCAAAACCTTCCCCCAAATCCTGGCAGAACGCTTGAAGGACAATTGTAAGTATTAGTGGGGAAAACAATGCTGAAAGGATATTTCACAGAAAGAGAACTATTGCTCTTTTCTACTAATAAAAGCAAATACTAAACTTCGTGGAGCTCAAAATATGTCTAACTTTGATTACAGTCCACTCCTGGATTTCATCTTCTTTTTTGTAATTTTTGTTAATATTTATTTATTTTTGAGAGAGAGACAGGGACAGAGCATGAGTTGGGGAGGACCAGAGAGGGAGAGGGAGACATAGAATCTGCAGCAGGTTCCAGGCCCTGAGCCATCAGCACAGAGCCCAATGTGGGGCTTGAACTCAGGAACCATGAGATCACGACCTGAGCTGAAGTTGGTGCTTAACCGACTGAGCCCCCCAGGTGCCCGTGGCTTTCATCTTAATGAGCTATTTATCTTCCATGAACTTTTAGATAATGATTAGACCACCTTTCCGTCCCACTTTCACCCACCTCTCTGAATTCAACCCCAATGCCAAGTTGGTATAGCTGACAGGGGCAGTTCTATAATGATTTCCTTTATACTGTACAAGCTTAGTGCCAGAGGTATTTTAAAGCTCACGTTCACTGCTAAACTTAATGAAGTCTGGGTGTCTCAATACTGAGTTGAATCCACAGCTGAAGGTTGCTTTGTCACTGTCCATCTTATTATCTATTTATTTTTAACTTAGGACAGTTAATTGTGCCCCATAAATCAACCAGTATTATAAACAAATGCATGTTGATGAATGTATGTTACAAAGAAAGAACAATTTGTTTCTCTAATTTACTTAATTCCATTTAATGAAACTTTCAGACCTTGTGTCGAAGACAATCATCTTGACAATTTTCAGTAGCCCTTCTTTTCTGTTCCTTAACTCTCTGTTAAGGAGAACCTTCCAATTCTTTCTACTGCTTCTGGGTTTGTTTCCTTTTATATTTTCTGTAATACTTATAGTCACTGATTGGGAAGCAGATTGAGCTTCCTTTCACTGGGGCAGGAACCATTTGGTCCAAGTCATTTTCTTCTAGTCGACATACAATGTTATATTAGTTGCAGGTGCACAACATAGTGATTTTAGGTGCATGCATTGTGCTATGTTTCACCACAAGTGTAGGTACCTCTTGCAGTCACTTGCTAATGTACCTGCAGGACTTTTCAAAGAGCTGTCTGAAGTTTCCAGAAGTCTCCCGCGTGCTCTGAAAAGAGACCAGTAGACAATCTGCCTCACTACCCCTTCCCGTCCCTTGCTCCCCTCCCTTCGTCCACATTTCCAGTTAGATTCTCTTCTGTGAAGTCGTGCTGTGGCCTCCAGGAGTTTGCCAGTTGTGGAGCAGCCCCACCTCTCCTTGAAATAGTACTCTTTTTGCTGATCGGTCGCATCGCAAACATTAATGGAGCGCCGACTGAGTGCCCAGCACCCGTGTACATGTCAGAGATGAAAGAAAGAAAATCTCTCTCCCTTCTGGGTCTTACATTTCAGTGACAGGTGCTGGAAAATATTTAAAACAAACCCTCTTTATCACTCCAGAAGATTGCTCCACAAAAGTAAAAGAGAAAGAAAGCACTTTTGTTACCGAATAACCAAGAAACTATAATGTGATGTCCACCACGGTCAATCCACCAAAGTCAGGACAATGACAGAAATCCCATCCTCTTATGCCGCAAAAGCAGACACAACCCGTGACGTACCTGTTCACAAGAAAAATAATAACCAGTCTCAAGTAAGACGCAATGAAAGCATCATTTGTTTTATCATTTACCCTAAATTTATTTGGTAATTGGGATAGTCACCTGTGTTTGCTAATGCTTTTTAAAAAATAACGTTCTAGGGGCCCCTGGGTGGCCCAGTCAGTTAAGCATCCAACTCTTGATGTAAGCTCAGGTCTTCATCTCCACTCAGGTTTTGATCTCATGATTCATGAGACTGAGCCCCGTGTTGGGCTCTGTGCTGGCAACATGGAGCCTGCTTGAGATTTTCTCTCTCCTTCTCTCTGTGTCCCTCCCCTGCTTGCTCTCTTTCTCTTTCTCAAAATAAATAAATAAATATTTTTCAAAAATAGTTAAAAAAAATAGCATTCTCATATTTCTATGACCTGAAGTAGTTTGCAACTCCAGGCACCAGCTGAAGGTAAGGGTCCTATCCTTCCAGAAAACTAGGGGAAAAGGGCACTGTCTTCCTTGACGATTCCATTTCAAAGAGATGACTCCCAGGTCCTTAAGAAAACCTTCCTAAGTCTTAAATTGGCAGGATACTTATTTAGGTTTTAGAAAGATTTATAGAGCCACCTGGGTGGCTCAGTCAGTTGAGCACCTGACTTCAGCTCACGTCATGATCTCGCCATTCGTGAGTTCGAGCCCCATATCAGGCTTGCTGCTGTCAGTGCAGAGCCGACTTCAGATCCTCTGTCCAATCTCTCTCTGCCCACCCCTCCCTCTCTCCCCCCCCCCCCACAAATAAAAAAAAATAGAACATTAAAAAAATTTTTACATACATTTCAAAGAGGCAGGGAAAGAGCTTACAACTTTTCTAAAGTGCTTTAAGAAGAGAGGAAGGGTCTTCCCTTATTTTCAACAGAGAGAAGTAAGTTTCTTATGTTTAATTTGTATTTGCCCTGTAAAGGGCGATAGGCCATCAATAATCAGATTAAAAAATGAATAAACATATTTAAACAGAAGAACAATTTCAAAAGAATGTGTTATTAAAAAAAATAAGTAAGTTGATGCATCTGGGGGGCACTTTAGGTAAGCATCAAGGGCATACTGTCAGAGGAAGTGACATTTGACTACAGACCTGAAAATTTCAAGCAGAGCTAGTGCCTAACCTTGGAAGAGTAACCAGATTGAGTTGCTCGATGGACATCAATGGGTCAGGATGAGTGGGGTGGAATGAAATGAGGGAGAGGAGAGGAACAAAGGAGGAGAGGAAGATTGTGCAAGATCCTGAAGACCTCATAGGACTCCAAATGGCACTGAGACTTTATTCTTATTGTGTGAGAGTTTTTCAAGTGGAAGAATTACAGGATCCAACTTTGCTTGGGAAAGATGCCTGGCTACTGGGTAGCAGATTAAATGCTCGGAATTGGTGATGGTCATTGGAGAGATATGTTGAGAAAGAATGGGGGCAGCCAACAGATAAGGTGCTTTTGTGGCATGCCAAACAAGCAAAGAGTTTGCAAGGACCACGATGGCAGAAGAGGCACGCAGCACATAGTGATAGGTTGGCAGTATAAATAGAATCAGAGAACTCATGGCTGAACTGGATGGGCCCTGCATCACGCAGGGTATGAGGGAAATAATGGAATTAAGCATGATTTCAAGACGTCTGGCCTGAGAAACATGGTAGGTAATGGCACCATTTATTAAAATGGCGCACACTTCGCGTGAGTTCCAATGAGAGAAGTATGGTGTGCGTATTAGGCATTCAAACGGCAATACTGAGTGCTCAGAGCAACTGGAGCTATGAGGGGAGTGTGCACTTGCACTTCCTGCCCCGCCTTCGCTGTGATTTAATATTCCCAGTGGCCACTGGTAACCCTGCCGGGCACCTATGCACTCCAGGTGTCGAGGTTACAGAATATTCTGTTGCCTATAGGTGGTGGACAAATCTCTATTTTTGCTGTTACTTTCCCTTCATCAGGTTCAAAAGCGATGTTTTATGTGCTTCCTTGTACTGACAAACCTGAATCATAACCAGTAATCCAAAGTCAACACCACCCCTCCTGCTCACTGTCGTTTCTGCCTGAATCGGGCCTGTTTTGCCTGATCTCCTTTTCTTCTTGGCAATTTTTTTTCATGTTAAGTTCCTGTACCAGGCATGTCCTGGCTCGGCCGGATCTCTTCGCTGGGTATCATGAGGCTAAATCGAGGTTTTGGCAGAGTCGAAGTCTTTCTGGGGATGAATATGTTTCCAAGGATTATGTCCATTCAGGTTGTTGGCAGAACTCAGTCTGTGGGGTCATAGGCTTGCACTCTGTTTCTAGCCGGCTAAACAGCCCGAAGCCACTCTCCACTTCTAGAGGCAGCTGGCGTGGCTCAGTTTGTGTGCCCGTCCTCTGTAGTCAAAAGCCGGCCATGAGTCCTTCTCATCCTTTCAATCTCTTTGACATCTCCTTTGGCTTCATCTCTTCTCTGCTTACCTCTTCTGATACCCTCTTTGGTAACCAACTAGAGAATGTTCCCTGCTTTAAGGTCTTACGTGACTAGGTTGGGTACACCTTGATAATCCCCAGTACTCTCTCTATTAAGAAGCTTTATGTGATAACCTTAATTCCATCTGCAAAATCCCTTCAAAGGGATTAGATTCATGTCTAAGTGAATAACTAGAGAATGGAAATTTCACGGGGAAATTTTTAGAGTCCTGCCTGTGCAGTGCCTCAGTTTTAAAGGGTCTTTTTTTGACCTATTCTACTATCTCAAAGGGCAAACTGGTCAAGAACAAAGAGCACCCACCACTCTGCCTATAACCGAAGTATGTTGATTTGCCAACATCATTTATTTTACAATAAAGAGTATCTTCTCTTATGTATGTTTCCTTGAAATCGCTCACCCAACAAATGGGAGTTACCAAGAAAGGAGCCTCATAAACGTTGAAAACAGATTGATTAATCTGATTTAGGTGAATTGAGTAGTTTTGGTCTCATTGCTGTTATTTTTAGTGTCACAAATACTAGGCATATTTAAGGTATAGCAAAGGTCAATGGTACACGTAAGGGAGGTAGAGAAAAGGCAAAATGAGTTTAGGTTTCTGATTTAACAGTGAGTGGCTGTGATGGCTTTGATGGCTGAAAGGTAAAGGACTGAGCAGATTCCCACAGATCTGTGAGTTCCAACTGTGCAATCACCTTTTGAAACCATCAACTGCTGCCAACATGGTATTTAGAAATCCCAGAGAACTTTCTTACTCCCCTTCACCCCAGTCTTTCCAAACTCTTTTTGAAATGAAGGCAAGTACCAAGGTCCGATCAGGACAGCGGTCAACTCATTCGAGTGAACTTTTACCCAGGCCCTACTAAATCTCAAGTACTATCTTGACATCGTCTTAAAGCCCCAGATCATTCCATGAGGTCATAGGGAAGTCTGCACTGAAAACAGAAATAATACCTAGTGACAGCTGGCCCAGGTCTGGATGGCCACACCAATCCTCTCTCTGTCCTTCCATATTTCTGTAGAAGCCAGACAATCTCCCCAAAAGTGTCAGCAGCAGTCAGGTTTGAGAAGAGGCAAGACAATGCCAGATAAACAGATAAATAATTGTAACTCTTACTGATGTTAAAAACACAATGAACATGTTGGCTTATTGTGTTTTCATTTTTAAAAGACATGTATTTATTTTTTAAGGGGCAGGAAAGAGATATGCTGGCCTTTGCCATAAGCATTCAATGGATTGTGTAATTGCAGGTGGGGTTCTTCCCCCCTCCCACCTCATGATAAAAGTTCCAGAGTCATCCATACGCTATTGATCTGTCATCCCAGCTCAGGGAGAGCTTGGTGCTCCCAATAAAGATAAAATTCAGTCAGAAAAAAAAAAAAAAATCCCAAATCCTTCGCGTACTTCTGATCCTCACTGTTTCCTTTCTCTTTTGCTTCTGTCAACATTTGTGCTGAAGAATTTTTACAGGTAAATAAAAAGAAGCAATCGGAAGTGGTAAGTAAGTGTGCTTCTGTAATACATGTCGATATGACAGAGGTTATTCTCTGGGGATTTTGCCGAGATGAAATTATAAGCGAACTTACTACTTACTTGGGAGGGGAGAAGACGCAAGCAGAACACGAGCCACAAAAGAAGGCTGGGTTGTTCCACTGGTTTCTATGATTGCATTTTAGTTTTCAGCTCCCAATACTCACCCTCAGCCCTAGAGACAATTACACGACTCTTCTTGAGAAAGACGGAAGTGAGACCTAGGAATGTCCACTTCGTTTTGTTTTGTTTTGTTTTGTCTTAAGAAAGGCAGACCGTCGTATGCAGTGTGCATTTGGAGGTGTCTGGAGTCTTGAAAGCTTCGCTACCCTATGTTCTCCTACAAATGGACCCTGAGACCTTGTTTGGAGGTTCTAGCAGGGGTGCGCAGCTCCCGGTATACCCCTGACCAATGAATGGTCCTCCTCTAGGGGAAAGTCATCCTGTGCGACCAGGCGTGCAGCTTCGGGAGGGATGCAAAAGGAGCAGTGAGGGAGGAAGGGGACACCTGGCTATTCAGCCAGATCAGCCGAATCAACCCTGGTCATCAATGGGGTGACAGATGTTGCAGCCAGATCACCTTCAGATCCTAAGAATGCTCACTTTAGTGTCTGCACTTGTACAATAGCTGGACACACGTCGCCCATAGAGAGTAGAGCGCAGTCACCACCAGCTGTACTCACATTAAGAGGAGACTTGACATTGCCTGGTATCCATCTCCTTCTTCTTACCACCAGCGTAAAGCCTTCAGGGTCTGAATCTACCAACCCCTAAGTAACCTTGGAGTTGAAGTTTATCAACTTGGGAGAAAGGGTTCCATTCGAAAACCCAAGCAAGGGGTGTTACATATCCTCACGATCTTCACATGCAGTTCGAAATGCAACATTATAAGAAATGACTTTTTTCGATGATCAGACTATCATTGGACTCGTGCCTTTACCTGGCATTTAATGACTTCTGACACTACACTACCTCTTGCACTTGTTCACTAGGAAACAAAGTAAAATGCCCCCTGCTCTAGCAGGATAACCCATACTGGGAGAAACACATGTACATCAATGAAGAATCCAAGATGTGAGCTGAGAATCACTACAGGTAAGATATAAGCAAATACTATGGGAATGTGGAGAAGCACTTGATGTTGTAAAACTGGGGGGGACCACAAAAGGTATTGGACCTTTTCAATTATAACCATAGACTTAAGTGATTTCAAAGATTGGAAAGAAGGCATTCCCGATTTGAGATTAGTGACAGCACGTTTCAGGTGTGCAAAAGCACTTTGAGTGTTAGGAAATTACAGGTGTGTCTGTTGGTATGCTGGTGAATTTTATGTGTCAACCTGACTAATCCACAGTGCCCAGATTTTGTTCCAATTCCATGTTGATAAAGGCATATTTCAGATGAGATTAACAGTTATCAGTAGGCTTTGATTCCAGCAGATTACCCTTCATCATATGGGTGGGCCTCGTTCGACCAGTTGGAGGTCTTAAGGGAAGAGGAACAGAGATCCCCTAAGGAAGAGGGAATTCTGCCTTTAGACTGCCCTCAGAGTCCAGCTGTGAGATCAGCTCTTCTCTGAATCTCCACTTCCAACCCTACCGTGCAGATTCTGTATTTACCAGCCTCCACAACTGCATGAGCCAATTCCTAAAAATCTCCTCTCTCCCTCTCTCTCCCCCGCTCTCCACCATCTCCTTCTCTCCCGCCTCCCCATCCCCTAACCCCATCTATTTCTATATATGCTCTGCTTTTCTGGAGGACTAATAGAGTGAGAAAGTTTCAAGTGAAAATGAGAAAATTGTGGAGGAGGAACGTGACAGTATGCTAAGACTTTATCATGTGTTGCCCGAGATTCTAGTATACAGAGCCTACTCTTTATTATTTGTCATAGTAAAGCCACTCAGATTTCTTAAGTAGAGGATTCGGGGTGATGCGTCATCAATATTGCTACTATAAAGGGTGATTCCGAAGCTTTGTTAGCTAGGAAGAGTAGTAACAGTTTGATTATTGATACGTTATTAGTAACGGTGGGGTTGGTTGGAGACGCCGAAAAGACTATTTGCAATCGTGAGGGAAAGTTGGCACAGTCATTTCCGAAGTGAGAGGCCTCAAGTAATACTATGCAGATCACAATCATTTAATGGCAGCACATCGCGGAATTTAGGATTTTGGATGACGCAGAAGGGACACACTGTGAAGGTATTACTGACTTCCATTCCCACTATTGGAGTCCATGTGTTTGCCACCTGGACGGTTCCAACTCACCCAGTAGCAGGAACTCGGCATCCTGAAATTTCCGTCTAGGTATTTCTCACCTGAACCTAAAAACCAGTTAGAGCAAGCTGTAGCTTCTACCTTACCGCATTCTTTTTTTTTGTCTTCTATTTTTCGGCGATTCAACTTCTTCACTTTCAAATTCTTGCTCAAAAGCCCCCCCTGGAGAAGCCAGATGTACTACTGCCTCGCTTCAAAAACCTCACAGGTGTGTGTGTCAAGAATGTTACCTGGGGATGCTCTCCGCTTAGAATTCTTTAGGAGAACCAAAGTGACATGAAGACACAAGCAGGGTCAGGAGAGACCCCTTCCTCAGTCATTACCCCCACCCCCATCGTTGGAGGACACAAGAGAAGAATTTCAAAAAAATCCCTCGGAGGGCGCCTGGGTGGCTCAGTTGGCTAAGAGTCCGACGTCAGCTCAGGTCATGATGTCACGGTTCATGAGTTTGAGCCCCGAGTCGGGATCTCTGCTCCCAGCTCAGAGCACGTTGGATCCTCTGTCCTCCTCTCCTTCTGCCCTTCTCTTGCTTGTTCTCTCTCTCTCTGTGTCAAGAATAAATAAACATTGAAGAAAAAAAGTCCTTTGTGAAAAGATTTGTCAACCTCTCTGACTCTTATCTGTCTTTAAGATGTTCAACACTATCCTTTATAGTTTCTTGTGATAGAGCTCTCTTCATTAAAGTTATTCCCGTTAGAGTTCGAATGATAAACATTCTCTTTCTGTTCATCCAGTAGTTGCTTTCTAATTTTTGAGTGACATATTGAAAAAAACATTTTTATCAGCATATAGATAAAAATCGCACTTCTGTCCTAAAAGAATAAACAAATATGCATTCAGGTATTTTTAAACAAAGATTATTCATGGAAGACATTTTAACATGATATAGGAAAAAAAAAAAACAAAGGAAAGAACTTAAATTTGTAACAGTAGCAGAGTTTTCTGAACAAAATATATGCTCCAATTAAATTGAAAAGGTAATTAAATGCTTCTACACTTTTATGATGGATAATCATACATCATGATCATAATTTTCTAAAATAATGGGGTGGAAAATCATTTCCAAGAAATATTTAGTGGGAAATGCAGGACACAAAATGGTACATGTTATTTAATTACAAATATGCACATATGTATTTTCATATATTTCATGGAAAATTAAATATTTACTTCTGTTGTAAGTAAAAAGGTTGAACTAAATATACCAAATGAAGTAATGATGATCTCTCTTTGGTGAGATATTTTTTTTGTTTGCCTAGCTTTCAGCTTTGCACATTGATCACATAATACTTTTACAGTCAGAAAAACACAATGAATGTAATTTTGGGAAAGGCCAAGTTAAGAGAAATAGTGGAAGGGTAGTTATTCTGAGTGATTGTCCTTATTACATTAATATAAGAATCATTTAACCAAAAAATGGATAGTACGTGTTTAATAGTTTGCACATTACTCATGAATCTCCTTCTTTGTGGTGTCTCTACTAAGGATTCAAGATATACCAAACAAGTTCAACCGTCATTATGCCATGAGAGAGTCAGTGGACCACAGTGGAGTCAGGCAGGTGTATGTTAAAATTATACCTGGTGTTGCCACTGACATTATCAATGAACTTGACAAGACTTGTAACCTCTCTGCATCTCAGTTTTTTCGTCTTTGAAACAGAGAAGTAATACTGACCTTGTAAACATTTTGAAAAAAAGTAAAATATAAAATAGTAAATATAAAGGGAACAGCTCATTATCTGGCACATAGTTTCAATTAATGGTGGTGTGAAAAGTAGTTGATGTCAACATTCTTTCTTCTATAAAATTAACTTGCTATTATGAAGCCATTCTGCAAGAAAGGGGAGGTAAAATTTCAGGTAAAAATCATAATGATCATCATCAAAATATCAATAGAGATAATGTTAACTTCAGTCAATAATAAAATAATTATTTTAGGGGATGATATCTGAGACAAAAAAATATAAACACTCAAATGTTTTTCCATATTGAGATGCTGTGCATACAACACAGGGGGTCAGAATTTTTGCTTGGCACAAGAGATTAATAATAATAACAACAACATGGGGCACCTGGGTGGCTCAGTCAGTTGGGTGTCTGACTTCGTCTCAGGTCATGATCTCATAGCTCGTGGGTTCGAGTCCCATGTCGGGCTCTGTGCTGACAGCTCAGAGCCTGGAGCCTGCTTCAGATTCTGTGTCTCCCTCTCTCTCTTCCCCTCCCCTGCTCACATTCTGTCTCTCATTCTCTCTATCAAAATTAAATAAACATAAAAAATTAAAAAAAATAAATAATAATAACAACAACAAAAATAATAATAAATGGAACCAGATGCTTACAACTAAAAAAACCTCTGATAGAGCACCTGGTTGGCTCAGTTGGTTCAGCTTCTGACTCTGGATTTTGGCCCAGGTCATGATCCCAGGAGTGTCGGACCAAGCCCTGCCTTTGCCTCTACACTGAGTGTGGAGTCTGCATAAGGATCTCCCTCTCTCTCCCTCTCTCTCTCTCCCTTAGCCTCTCCCCACTGCTCACACAGTCTCTCTCTAAATTAAAATTAATTAATTAAATAATTAATTAATTAAATAGTCTCTGATATTGGTAATTTATTTGGATAAATAATTAAGTTACATATGCCTAAAAAAAATACAAGATTTTATTTTTTTACTTTTTTTTTTAAATTTTAGTTTTAGAGAGGGCCAGCAGGGGGAGAAGGGCAGAGGGAGAGGAAGAAAGAGAGAAAGAAAGAGAAGAAGAAGAATCTTAAGCAGGCTCCACACTCAGCATGGAGCCCCACATGGGGCTTGATCCCATGACCCTGGGATCATGACCTGAGCCCAAACCAAGAGTCAGGCACTCAACCGACTGAGCTGCCCAGGCGTCCCAAGAATGAAAGCTTTTAAAATATTAGTAACTCAAATCTCATGCAATGAAATGAAAATAAAACACAAGTGTGACCACTAATCAGAAACTATTTCACAAGAATGTCCAAAGAATGTTGGTCAGTGGTTCCAACATTATACTGTGCATTACCATGTGTCGGGAGGCAAGAAGCGTCAGGTGTTAGGTCATTGCCTGGTGGGCATGGGGTGTAGCTGGAGCTAAGGCGACAAGAGAGAAAGTATTGGTTGCTCGATCTTTGTGATTCTATCTATGCTCATATTAATTAATGTCTTATCAAGTGGTAACAGACTATAATTATTTCTGTTATCTCTTATTTTCTACCAGCGCTATTAAATAATTATTTTAGAAAATGACGTCCAAGACAAAAAATATAAACACTCAAAAAAATGATTTTCAAAGCAACGAAATAAATAATGTGCACAAAAGGGAGTAAGGAAACATTTATTTAAAACACTGTGTAACAATACAAAAACTAGACCCTAATCTCCGTTTTGCAAATAGGAAGCTGAGTTTCAGAGAAAGAGAATCTGTTCAAAGTTCTGCAGCTACTCGGTGGCAGAGAGAGAATCCTAACCCTCATTACAAAGTGTACTTATACTAAAGTGTAAATTGCCCAGATCCTGCTATGTGAATTGCTGACAGTTGTGGACAACACAGCTTTGCATTTACAAACACATGTGAGTGGATAAGCAGACGTATTTAGCAGTGTCCTAATCGGTTGAACCTGCCAATTGGTTGCCAAATGTTAACATGCCCCTAAACATCTTTGGTCTCGGTTTTATTAAGTATCTCAGAAATTACATTGCAAAAAAAGCTAAAGTCTCCCCAAACCCAATTAAACAATGGCAGCCATTTCCTTATCCATATAATCTTCTTAAACTTTCCCATGCATAAAGCAAATTCACACAGAATATCAAGAGTAGATAAAATTTTGCAAATAATAATTTCCAGCCTTTGGGGATTTCCTTAGAATCTAGTGAATCATCCACAGTCACACACAGGGACGAGCTGTGCTTTCTACGGGCATATTAACATTGCATGAATAGAACCAAGAGTTCTATTGGGTACATCCAATTTTTTCCTTCTGGATGATGGAAATTATTTCACGAGAAAAACTGAAAAGGGAAGTGAATGATAGCTTTTAAAATCCACACTGAAGCTAGGTCCAATTGTTTCACTCCTAATTATATATTTGAGCTCAGTGAAAAAATATATAAATATAAATATAAATATAAATATAAATATAAATATAAATATATGATTCTTCTCAAATTCCTTGGTATTGGTGTTTTCCTTATGCACATACCCCTGCCTCTCATCTTCCTGAAACACAAATGTGATAATGTGAAGAGCTTATATAGATCTTTTCTTTCGAGAGAAAGCAATAACATAGGCCACAATTATTTGGGTTTTATCTTACTTAAAGAATAACACAGTGGTAAGAAGCATGGCTTCCGGAGTCAAATTGTCTGTTTGAATACGGTTCTGCAATTTACCAGCTAGGGAACCTCAGGCAGGTTATTTATTCCCTTGTTTCTTTAGTTTTTCTGCTCTGTGAAATGATGATAAAATGCTGTGAAGATCAAAAGCCAACATTGTATATGTTTAAACACTTGGACTTTCATCTTAGACTATGACAATGCATTTGATGTAGTATCAACACCCTTGCTGAGAGCAGCTATAAAAAGCTGGATAAAATTAATTTAAAACCCATTGGAATGTGTCAGAAAGCAATAAAGGCCGTCAGGGCTCGAGACGCCAAGATCCCAAATAGAAGGGAGACCCACTGAGGTGAAAAAGACCTTCTACACAGCTTTCAGCACTTAGGGGTTTGCTGGTTCTCAGCACAGAACACAGAAAGCGGAAAGAAAGGATGTCCTGTGGTGTGCAGTCATCTCTTTGGGCTGGGGAGGTGAAGACTGCTGTTCAGAGCTATCCACGTGGCCAGGGCGCAAGAGGCCAAGATGACAGCAGAATGGGAAACCCACAGAGAAGTGAGCAGCTATTCTAAAATCAATTCAGACTTGAAGTATTTGAAAACTCCTAAGATGACATGTAAAAAGAAATGAAAAAATATATATATATATAGAAGAGATGCTCAGAAAAGAAGCAGAAAGCTAAATAAACATCTAAGCCAAATTTCGACAGTCTGATGACGCTAGGAAAATGAAAATCCGAGTTTAGGGCTGCCAAGGAGGGGAGGGAGTTCAGGATTTTAACCGAAACTTCTAGAAGGCTGTACTCTCAGAGTATGGACAAACCAGAAATAGCAAGCTTCAACTACGTCATGGTTTTTTGCCACACTCTATTTGTATATTAGGAAAAGCGTGTCCCTTGAGGGAGAACACCTACAAGTTTTCACATACAGTGTTCAAGATTCAATTTTAAAAAAATAACGGTCACGCCAAAAAATAGAAACAAAAAGCTGAACGCTAATAAAAAAGCATATAGACGTAGAAACAGCATTGAAGGTGACCCACACATTGGGAATATCAGATATAAACTTTCAAATATTGGTAAGTAATGCTTTCAAAAGTAGATGAATTTGGAGAATTTTGCTTCAAAGCTGCAAATTCTTTTTGAAAGTGGAATTTCTGTAACTAAAGAATTCGATAGCGAAGTAGGAATTCCACTGATAGTCTTAATAAGAGAAGAGGTAGGACTAGAGAGAGAATTAGCAAAATGGAGAACACACAGATGTCTGAGTTTACTGGGCTTGCCATAATAAAATCCCACGCATGGCGGGGAGTAAACAACACATTTATTTTTTCATGGTTCTGGAGCTACAAGTCCACTGCCAAGGTGTCAGAAGGTTTTTTCTCCTCTGGGTCTCTCTCCTTGGTTTACAGATGGTCACCTTCTTGTTATGGACCCACGGACCTATGCCCTGTGTGTGCACGCCCCACTGGGGCCTCTTTGTGTGTCCAAATGTCCTCTTCTTACAAGGACGTGTGTCAGATTAGCTGAGGGCCCACCCTAATGGTCTCATTTTAACTTAATCACTTCTCAAAAAACCCTACAGCCGGATATAGTCATGTGCCGAGGTTACAGGGTTATGGCTTCAACATATGAATTTTGAGGGCACACAACTCAGCACATAACAATAGATTAATAGCAAATATCTAGGTTGAAGTAAAAAGAAACCAAACAAGGTAAAAAAAAAAAAAGAATAAATAAATAAATAAATAAAAGAAGCATAAGAAAGGCAGCCACTCTTATAACGAGGCCTCGAGGAAAAGGTGGGAGAGTTGTGGCAGGAACAGCGTCTGATGAAATCATGACTAATGCAACTTTGAAACTTATAAAAGATATGATGCTGCTGTTACATGAATTTCTAAACTCTTCCAGCAAGATAAATTCAAAGCAAACACCTCTGGCTATATCACAGGAAAACCGCTCAGAGTTAAAGAAAAAGAGAACGTTGTCAAAGCAGTCAAGGTGAGCGTGTGTGTGCGCGTGCACACACGCACATGCACACATCCACATGATACATTCGCAGGAATAACAGCAAAAGTAGAAGCTAAGTTTTCCACACAAAAGGTATAAACCAGAAGAAATTGGCATACCAACATGCATACCAAAGTTGTTATGAAGTGTGTATTCTGTTTTCAGCTTCTGAAAGATGTTATAAAATACTGGGAGGTTTATTAAATTGACTGCAGATATTATGGTACATAATGGATAGATTATAGATAGATAGAGGATAGATAGATAGATGATAAATATATAGATGATAGATAGATGATAGATAGATAGATAGATAGATAGATAGATAGATAGATAGATAAGAGATAGCATAAGAGATAGAGATAGAGATGATAGAGATAGGGAGGGGGGGGGAAATTGATACATGCATAGATACATGGAGAGTAGGATGTCACCAAGTGGTGGTATTTTATGGACAAAAGAGATCTTTAACAGGTGAAATAATATACACTCTAATTGTCACACTTGAACAAAAGAGAAGATCCTATATTTGTATAAAAGTTATAGAACAATTATTTTAAGAATGCCAAAAGACATTCAAGAAAAGAGCACTTAGCAGTTTGAAAATAGGAAGCCCTTTTCTTAATATCAGAAAGAGTACTTTCAAAAACATACAGGAAATGTCACACTTAGGGGGTGAAATACCAAATTTTTATCCTGAGAAAGGAAAGAGAAACTGGAGTCTACTCTGGCCCCTTCTATTATAATTTATACTAAGAGAAATAAATAAATTATGTAACCTTTGGAAATGAGGAACAAAAAACCCAATTATTCCCAGAACCCGTGATTGGATATAACATAGACATACAAAATAATCTACCCATTAACCATTAGAATAAGTTAATTTGGAAACACACTGGTCACAGGGTCAGTATACAAAAACCAAAAACGTTATTATTTTAGATTGGACACATATGATTAAAATTCCAAAGAAAAAATCCATTTACAGTAACATTTAAATATACATCAAATAACTATAAGTAAATATAATGAGATATATGTGAGATCTCATTGCCGGAACATATAAAACATTAGTGAATGTTCTGGTAGAACTGAATAAATTCTTTCCAGAACAACAACCTTACAGATAACAAACAAATGCTGGGGAGGTGAGTCTGAAATCACATGAATGGAACAAACACAGATTTTAAGTGGGAGACATCAGGTACAAAAGCACAGCATGACATCAGTTTCCTGTATTTTAAAGGACTTTAGCTGGGTGCAGGCTACAATCACCAACAAGCAGAACAACCATGGAGGACGAGAGGACTGTGGTTTGGTCTCTCTTTGCTTTAAAGCCATTATACGACATTCACTTCTAGAATCAACATGTCCTGCCGATGAATCAGGCATTTTATCATCATGAAATGCCTTCCCCCCAACCCCCGGCAGTACTCATTTTATTGAAAACTACCTTGGCTTACATTATTACAGCATCCTTTGGGGAAGTGTGACAAGGAGGGGTCATGAGGGGGTGTCTGGGTTGCCGGAATCTTCTGTTTCATGATCTGGCCACCGGTCACATGCGTGTGTTCCATATGAAAATTCATCAAGCTATACCCTTATAAGCATGCATTTTAGGGGGCCTCCTGGAATCTTCTGTTTCATGATCTGGCCACCGGTCACATGCGGGTGTTCCATATGAAAATTCATCAAGCTATACCCTTATAAGCATGCATTTTGGGGGGCCTCTGGGTTACTCAGTAGGGTAAGCGTCCAACCTTTGGTTTCTGCTCAGGTCATGATCTCACAGTTGGCGAGTTCGAACTGTGCATCAGGCTCTGTGCTGGCAGTGCAGATCTTACCTGGGATTCTCTCTCTCTCCCTCTCTCTTTGTCCCTCCCCTGCTCATGGTCTCTCTCTCTCTCTCTCTCTCTCAAAATAAATAAATAAAATTCAAAACAAATAAAATAACTTTAAAAACATGCACTTTTCTGTATGCATTTTTATGTTTCAATAATGTTTTTAAAATGGTTCTAGTTAGACAAATAGGTTTTTGAAAGTGCTTAGAGCTGGAAATGGCAGAACCCATAGAATAATAGATTCACTGAATTTTGAATGCTGTGGTTGCCTTAGAGAACCCACAGTTCCAGGGCCTCATCTTGTGGCTAAAGTAGATAAGGCCCAGGAGGAAGCAGGGCTGTGTGTAGGACAGAGCCTGGAGCCCAGGTCCCCCACCCAGGCTAGAGTTCACAGTATTTTGTTGTTGGTCATCCCTGCCATCCATATCTTCCAATTACCCCAGCACTCCTGGAGGGTGTGAAAGGAAGTAGCTCATGTATCCTTTGGTTTTGGATAAAGTAGGCAACAGAGAACAAAGCTTCTCTCCCTCATCTGTCCTCTGAGTTAGCAATGGCCTCAATTATGTCCTTGTTCTGTTTCAGAAGGGTTTTCTGTGAAGTCAGTCTCTCCTAGGCAGAGCGGATTTGCACGGTCAGGAAAGCACTGAGCATGGAGGAGGGGTTGAAGATCTTCTCAAGTAAAAAAACACATTGATCACATAAAATTCTTACTGACAAAGACTGAAGAATAATCTCTAAAAAGTCTGCCAACTCTGGTGGTATTTGCTGGGTCATGAGTTAGAGAATAGGCACAGAAACCTTTGCAAAACACAACACGGAGGCGCCTGGGTAGTTCAGTCGGTTGAACATCCAACTCTTGATCTTGGCTCAGGCCATGAACTCATGGTTTGTGAGTTTGAGCCCCATGTCGAGCTCCACATCAGGCTCTGCACTGATAGTGTGAAACTTGCTTGGGATTCTCTCTCCTCCCCCTCTCTCTCTGCCCCTCCCCACTCATGTGCAATGCTCTCTCTCAAAATAAATTAATAAACTTAAAAAAAAAAAGAAAAAGACATGATTAAATTTAGGAAAGAACACTCAGGACTGAAACATCAGGGTGCTGAGAGAGGAGGCAGGATGATTAAGGTTTTAGAGGTGGAACCTCATCACCGGACCTTTGTGGTTTTTCAATGGGTTTTAATCATCATTCGCAAAAGTAAAGAGATGATGGTGAATGTCTTAGTGTTTTCAGGCTGCTATAACAAAGTACCACAGACGGGATAGATTATAAACAACAGAAATTTATTTCTTATGGTTCTGGAGAAAGTACAAAATCAAGGTACCAGCATAGCTGGGGCTCTGGTGAAGGTCTTCTTCCGGGTTTTAGAGTGCTGGCTTCTCACTGTAGCCCCGAATGGTGGAAGGGATCTCTGTGGGGTCCCTTTTATCAGGCACTAATCCCATTCATGAGAGCTCCACCCTCAAGACTGAAGAACTTCCCAAAGACCCCAGGTTCTAATGTCACCATCTTTGGGCATTAGCACTTTCAACATATGAATTTGGGGGTGGAGAAAACAAACATTCAGTCCATAGAAATTGATATTTTTGTGCAAGTCAGACACTTAGCATTTGGTGTGTGATCATTATGTTAGGTAGTTAGGGTAGGAAAATGGATGAAGCATCAACCAGAACTTCTGGGCAACTATTCGTTTACCCAGTGGGTCGGATTGAATTTTGGCATCGATTGTGACACCAGCTGCTCCCTTTGGAGCCAGGAGGGGCAGCTGCTCGCATAGCACCACCTCAGCTCTCTCCCAGAGCCTCAGCGTTTCCGTGGGTGGCTACTATGGGGACAGGGCTAACAATAACTGCAGTCTGGCCATCAACTTCGCAAATGCTTTTCCAACACCATCTCCAGAGCAGAGGGTGTCAGGCATTGATATTAAATACACGGAGCCTGAGATGAAAGTTCACAAAGCAGGGATCACAACAGTTCTGGGTGAGAAAATAAAAGTCAGTCATCGGGCAAGGGAGAACACGATCTCAGGATACGGCCGAGATCGAAGCCGGTGGATGTCCAAATCACAGCACTAAAATTCAGTGCCAGGTTTGTAATCTGAGGAAAGAGAAAGCTGGCACAGGTGAGCAGCTGAGGCAACAGTGGAAAACTGTTTTAACTGTTAGTGCCCGAAAAAATGATTTATTGTATAAAGAAATAGCCAGTAGCTCGATGTCAGAAGCAGGCAGCAAGACAGTGTCGGCAATTAGTCTCAAGGTCCCGCTGCGCCCTACAAACCCAACCCCACTCGCCATCTGTCTCAGTTGCTAAAAGACCATGGACTGGAGGGCTTAAACCACAAACACTTATTTTCTCACCATTCTGGAGGTGGGAAAGTCCAAAAGCAAGCTTCTGGCAGGGTTCTGTCTCTGGTGAAACCTCTTTTCTGGGTTCACGTGGCCATTTTCTCAATGGTGGAGAGACAGCTCTGATGTTACTTCCTCTTCTTATCAGGACACCAGTGCTGTAAGATCAGGGCTTCGCCCTTCTGACCTCATTTAACCTCAATCACCTCCTGCAAGGCCCCATCGCCAATATATTCATGTGGCTGGGGGTTAGGGCTTCAACATGTGAATTTGGCGGAACATGATTCAATCCATAGCATCATCTAACCGCTAAGAAGTATTTCTCTAAACCAGTGCCCACCACACCTGTAAAAGCAACTTCCTGCACCGCATTTCTCTTTGCCTGAAAAGAAGCTAGAGCGAATGCCAATTCTACAGGGGTACCATCATAGTGACCAAAGGAAGCGTAAATCAGAAGGCTCTCAGAATCCAACTCAGGCAGAGTCTGGGTGTCCGTTTTTCACGTGTTGTTGTTGTTGTTGTCGTTGTGCTGAGAAGCGCATCAGGGGCTTCTGATGGAGGTGGTCCATGGATCATATTTTGAGAAGAGATTCTTTAAATATGTTGAAAGTCTGAGATCCGTCCATGTCAAAAGGCATTTTGGTAAGGCCCATTTGTCCACAGTAAGTAAAAGAAAGTGAACCTTCTCTACTAATGGTTTAGGGTAAGCTTTCTGTGTGGGCAGTAGTCTGGAACCAAGAGGATTTGATTGGCCTAACAGGTAACATCATGAACGGTGCAAATGAATGACATGAAGTGTATGTGGCATGTTGGCCTTCAGCTTGAATCAAGCCTCTGATTTTCGGTGGGTGGAAATTCTTAAACAAAGGTCAAGGAATACCCTCCTTACTGCATCTCCCAGACTCCCTTGATAGCCAGGTTCTGGTTTCGCTTGCCAGTGGAAGGAACCGGCAGGACCTTAGAAAAGGGAGAAGGAACAAAGATGGCGGTGCTTCTGGGAGTATAAGAGGTGTGTGGGCTGCTGAGTTTCTGTGCAGCTGCACCGGCACCATTTCAGGGCTGTGGCAACAGCAGTGACACTGCCTCCAGAAGATCAGGGGTTAAAGAGAGCTAGGCTCTCACCAGGGATGACATTGGCTCCCACCTCTCTGGATGAGGTCCTCTTCTCCTGGGCTCCTCTAGAGGCCTCTCTGCCTCATGCATTCCCCCCAGCCCTTCTGACACCCAAGTGAGTGATTCCCTGCATTGCACCCCTCCCTGCTTGAAACACAGAGTGGTTCCCTGTTCCCCCGGAAACTGAGTGCTCCAGCTGGTAAATCATTAAACTCGAATTTTCTCAGCCACCCGCTATATGTTTCAGAAAACCCAGGAGATCAAAAGCGATATATAGGAAAAAATGTTATTCTCCTTTTTTTGATTTTTTTAAATTTATTTTTGAGAGAGAGACAGAGTACAAGTTGGGGGAGGGGCAGAAAGAAAGGGAGACACAGAATCCGAAGCAGGCTCCAGGCTCTGACCTGTCAGCACAGAGCCCAACACGGGGCTTGAACAGGTTAACCGAGACGTCATGACCTGAGCCAAAGTCCTACTCTTAACCAACTGAGCCACCCAGGTGCCCGTCTTCTTCTCTTTAAAAGAATCGGGGCACCTGGGTGGCTCAGTTGATTAAGCGTCTGACTTCGGCTCAGGTCATGATCTCACGGTTCGTGGGTTCGAGCCCACGTCAGGCTCTGTGCTGACAGCTCAGAGCCTGGAGCCTGCTTGGGATTCTGTGTCTCCTTCTCTCTCTGCCCCTCCCCTGTTCATGTTCTGTCACTTTCTGTCTCAAAAATAAATAAAACATTTTAAAAAATTTTTTTAAAAGAATAATGTCATGCAGTCATCATTTTGCTGCTCATAAATTACTTTCCACAGGTGGTTTAATTCAATCCTCATGTTAATACCGGGGTTTAATTATTTTCAAATCACTATTTGCTGCATTGATAATAGGTAAATTATTTGTCCTGGGTCATATAAGAAATGGCAGAAACACAACTTGAACTCTGATCTGTCGACTCCAAGGACAGAGCCATTTGTCTTAAAATTCCATCACTGTTTTAAAAGTAATGACTTAAAAAAGGTAATTCTTGAGGTCACTTGGGTGGCTCAGTGGGTTAAGCATCCAACTCCTGACTTCGGCTCAGGTCACGATCTTGCAGTTCATGAGTTTGAGCCCCACATCGGGCTCCGCTCTGTCAGCACAGAGCCCGCTTGAGATTCTCTGTCTCCTCTCTCTCTGCCCCTCCTCACTCGTGCTCCCTCTCTCTCTCCTTCTCTCTCTCTCTCTTTCTCAAAAATAAAGAAACATAGTTCTCTACACATGGTTACAGCAGTTTATTGTTTGGGTATATTCAAGAGCAAATTCTTTCTCTGGGTTTTATTAGCACTTTCTTAAGATAGCTGAGAGTAAATACGACAAAAAAAAAAATACAAGAGGGGCGCCTGGGTGGCTCAGTCGGTTGAGCGCCGACTTCGGCTCAGGTCACGATCTCGCGGTCCGTGAGTTCGAGCCCCGCATCGGGCCCCTGTGCTGACAGCTCAGAGCCCGGAGCCTGTTTCAGATTCTGTGTCTCCCTCTCTCTGACCCTCCCCCATTCATGCTCTGTCTCTCTCTGTCTCAAAAATAAACGTTAAAAAAAAAATTAAAAAAAAAAATACAAGAGATTTCCTCCTAACCATCAAATTCTTATGCTTCCTCGACTCTAGTCAGTGATTCTTAATCGTTCATCTCAGTGATGTGTTACTGGGGAAGATACAAAATTTTAATTATTTGGGATAATGAGAGACAGCATGTGGCCTCTACAGATAGTGTCCCAAGCTTGCAGAATTTTTTTACACAAGATCACACTTATGCTTTGTGACAGGTTACACCATTTCCCAAGATGATGCACCATCTGGCTGAGGGGGGAAATCAAGTATGGGGTCTGTTGTTGTTTAAATATGATGCTGTTTTCAAGCTGAGATTCAGTAAATATGTACCAGGCCATACAAGAGACTCACAGGCTTTTTGTATTCCAATCTTTATTTAGATCTGTGGCAATGCCATGGAAAGAAGTAAAGATCAGCAAACCACTTATCTTGAAATTACTGAACAGTCCCTTAATTTTTAAACCATAATAATGACGATAGACAAGCTGAAGACATGAAAACTTGGAGGAAATTTTTTCTCGGTTTTGGTTTTAGTCAATAGAACTTTATGAGATTACTGGTACAATATTAAGACATGTAAAAAGACATATTAAAATGTTCCCTCATGGGGGTGCCTGGGTGGCTCAGTCAGTTAAGAGACTGACTCTTGATTTCGGCTCAGGTGGTGATCTCAAGGTTTGTGAGATCAACCCCCGAGTTGGGCTCCATGCCTACAGCACAGAGCCTGCTTGGGATTTTCTCTCTCCCTCTCTCTTTCTGCTCCTCCCTTTCTCTCTTTCTCTTCCCCAAAACAAATAAACTTCTAAAAAAAATGTCCCCTCGTGAATTGTTACCCCAGAAGCATCTCTTGTAAATGATTTAGCCAGGTTTCAGTTGGTTTTTTATCTTTTTTTTTTAATGTTTATATATTTTCGAGAGGTGAGAGCAGAGACAGAGGGAGACACAGGATCCCAGGAAGGCTCTGTGCTGACAGCAGAGAGTCTGATGCTGAGCTTGAACCCACGAACTTTAAAAAAACCATGAAGTCAGACACTTAACCGATTGAGCTACCCAAGCATCCCTCAGTTGCTTTTAAGTCGAACCCTGATTTGTGATGGTTTTATTTCCTACCAGGGACAAAGCTTGATATCTCTTAGGAAATTTCCTGTTAACAAATAGGAAAAAGCAAATGATATTCCAGTTGTTTTCGAAAGGTGCTATTTTTTATTCTTTAATTTTTTTTAATCTTCCCTTTCTAATTTCTAAAGACGAAAATAGGTCAAGATAGGTCTTGTTCAAGACAGGTCTTGAAGATAAGGAAAGACAAGAAGAAAGGAAAATCCTAGGTAAATAAAATCATCAGGCTGAGATATTTAGTTCGTTTTTTTTCTTTAGTACCCAAGCAGATCTCATCCATCATGGGCATCTTAGGGGTTTGAAGTCAGTGCATATGGACTTTCGGGAGGCTCATATAATGTTACACTTGCCCCTGGTTGTGGGAAGCCCAAGGAAGGTGGTGCAGCCTAGTAGTTAAAAAGGTGGGCTGAGAGTAGTCCGGTCATCCAACTAAGTGTAACTGACTTGGCTCCTGCTTATTCTTTAAGTTTGGGCAAATCACTTGCCTACTCGACCCTTCAGATTTCCTGTTGATTACTTAGGTCAGGGAAGCACTTTATGATATTGGCAGAGACCTGGGAAAGTGCTCAAAGTAGGAGGCTGCCATTGCTAAATGCCGAAGCTAATTTACAAACACTACCACACCAGGAGATTGAGTTCAACAGCTCTCAGTTCTATTCTACCCCCAATGCGGCAGAGGTCATGTATTTAGACCATGTGAGACAGTACAGAGACTTCTAGGTATTAAAATTGTATCACTGGCCGAATCAGTGGGAGATACCCTAGGTCTACAGTGTTCACAGACCTTAAGGCTAAGTTGTCTCATTTTTAAGCACTCTGTCCTTATCATCAAACTATCTACAGATTTGTCCTTATACACGCCTTCAAGATGGAACTAGCTAGAACACAGGCTTCATGCCTCTATTAAGCACTGGTTTTATTTGCATGCAGTTTTTTATGTCCTATTTCACATTAATTGGAGGCTCAGGTAATGGCACACGCACAGTTTAATATTTATGGCTCACTTCGTCCCACTTTACTAAATCCCAAATGTGCCTTTGGTTTCGTTGCAAATATTATCAGTCTTCATCTTTATTTTGTTTCTAAAAACTATTCTTGGGAGTCATTTCTCCTTTTCTTGTGAGTTGAGAAAATTTAAGGGCATCGTTTATATTCCAAATATTGAAGTCCACATGCTACTTCTCCTCTCTTTACAAAGCATTTTTAAAGAATAAATATCATTGTAACTGATAAAATTATGTAACCTTGCTATATTATGTATTACTATTTTTCTTACCTAGTTCCCTACTATATGATAACATATAATTTCCCATATGTATTAGGAAGACAATTCCTCAAAAGTGAATATACAATGAAATAGTCTAGATAATGCTTTTAGCAAACTGGCTGCACCTCGTTATTCAGTAAATTAAAATTAATCAACATGTAATTAAGGTGTCACAGTGAAGTTTAAATGAAAAACTTACGCAAAGAAATAGATTTTCGTGGTAGCCCTACACATCTTACTTTCCTCTATTTCTATTTTAGCCATTCTTGGGCTCTATTCAGGGAACTCAGGAAGGACATTGACTCAAGATTGAAGAATAGTTCGTTATTCCGGTCATTCGTCAATGTCATTCAAGGTTATATACAGAGGACGAGACTAATGAGTAATGTGGCCAGACTAACCCTTGACAGAACTTCTAACCTGGAGCCTCTAATAAAGCATGATTCAATTCAGGTCTATAAGTAACATGGAGGAACTAGTATGTCCCTTGCTCTGAGCAATAGTAAAATAGAGTGTCACATTTAAGATTTTTTAAATTTTAGGTTTGCTTAGTAATGACATTTCATAATGCTAGGGTAATTTGCTGTATTTTCAAATACTAATGTCTACTAATAACACAAATTATGTTGCTACTGGAAACATGTTTTCTTAATAGAATTCAGGGCCCAGGTAGATTAATAATTATGTCTGAAAAATTTTTAGAAAGCACAGATCAACATACCTTTGAATCGATTTTGTATGGGGAAGGCAGATATGTAATAAAATACATCTCAGAAAAAATCATAAATTTGCCTACATATAATGAAACTTTAAGACTGCAGAAATTAAAAGCATAGCACTTTGTTGGAAATATCTCTGTCACAATTCTTAGAAGATTAGTAATCAAGCAAATCATTGAGAAAAATATTGAAACTCCCACAGAAAAACAGGCAACACGAAAACAGGATTAACGAGTACCAATGACTACAAATACCTAAAACAAACACAGAAGTGATGTTAAAATTCATTAGTAATTAAGTAGTACAGAATAAGAAAATAAGATATTATTTTCGTCTCTCAAACGAGTATTTAATAAAGTGATAATTCTCAATGATGGTGAGGGTGTTATTAATAGACATAGTTCTACATTGTTGGTTAGAACATAAGCCAATATTAATCCAAGAAAAATGGCTATATTAATATCGAACACAGTACATAACAGAATAAAAATATTATGAGGGATAAAGAAGGTCAGTCCATAATGTTAAATGGTTCAGTTCATGAGAAAGGACAATGTTAATCATTTCACCAGTTAGTAATAACAGCTTCAAACTACATGAAGTAAAAACCACTAGAACACCAAGGAGAAATAAACAAATCCACAAATACAGACAAAGATTTCAGTTGTACTCTCTCAATGGTTGGTAAAACAAGGATACAGAAAATAAGATACAGAATATTTGAACACTATCAACTAACCTTACCTAATTGACATTTTTAGAACAGTCCCACCAAGAACAGCAAAATCCACCTTCTTTTCAAATGCACGTAAAACATTCACCAAGACAGAACATATTCTGAACTATAAAAAGAGTCTCAATAGATTTACAAAGAATACAATTAATACAAACATGTTTCCTTACCCTGATGAAATTAAAATAGAAATCAATAATAGAAAGATATGTAAAATTTGGATTTTCTCATTACCACACGGGCTAAGTAAAAAAATTGAAGACATATTAGAAAGTATCTTGAAATTAGTGAAAATTAAAACACAACACATCAAGGCTGTAGAATGGAACTAGCCACTATGGTAACACTTAGGGGGAAATTTATAGCCCTTAACCCCGTTATTAACAATAACAACAACAACAACAAAAAGTTCTCAAATCAATAGCCTCAACAATTGCCTTTAAGCAAAGAGCAAAGGAAGAGAAAATTGAACACATTTTAAGCAGAGGAAAGGGAATATTAAAGAGAGGAGTGGAAATCAATGAAATAGAAAACCCACAGAGAAATTCTTCTGGAAGCAAAGCTATCCCAGCCTGAGTGGCAGGGCCCGGGCTGTGGACGGATTGGTGACTGCAGGGCGGCCGCCGACAGTGAAGCTTCTGGTACTCCCGCTTTTAGGTAATTCGGCCTTAAAACTACCTGGGGTATTGTCTGTTGGGGAATTGCCCTCGGCAGGCCCCCTGGGAAAAGAACCATTAGGGAAGAAAATAAGGTTCCGCAAGAAATTGTGTGGAAATTACGTTTAGTCCTTGCCATCCCCTATGGAGACTCCTCTACTTACAGGAAGGATGGCCTCATGCATTTGCCAGCAAAGAGGGCCTGTAAAGGAGAGACGTATGGATTTGAAAGCCTCACTCCGGCAACTAAGGAGTGTATCTCTGGGCACAGGTGACTTCAACCCCTAGGCCCACCTGGCCCCCCGGAGGCATTCCAGATGATGACTGAACCTAGTCGGTTAAGCTACAGAGTGGTTCCTTGGTTCCTAGGTGCAGTGTCTCTCTGAGAATGTACGAGGCATGGGTTTCTAAGGCTTTTTCAGCCCCTTTCTGGCACCTGGGACCGAGGCAAACACATGGTTCTTCTGGCCTCATGTGGTTAGGAGGTCACGTCCCTGTAACTCTTCCGCTTGAGGTGTTGAGAAGTGGAGGGCCTTCCACGAGAACAGCAAAGCAAATGCTTTGTAGATTATAGATAAACGCAGGTGCATAATGGAATAATGTAAGAAATCAATCAATAATCAAAGGGTATGCGGGAAAGTTAGGGGAAAATCACCATGTTATTTCTTAAAGGTCATTTATACATAGGAACATTTTCAAAATTAGGTAATGTTAGAAAAACATAGTTGACGTATGTTACGAGGAAATCGTTCGCATATCTAATGCCACGTCTGCTGCAATAAATTGGCCAGTTCAACACACTGCGGTTGTCTGTGTCCATTTTTATTTTAGTTTTAGGTTTTTTTTATTTTAGTTTTTTATTTTCTACTTTTTTTATTTGAGTTTTGTTTTATTTTCACCGACGCCGTTCTTCCTTCGGGAACCCCTGGACCTGCTGGAGCTGGACTCTGGCAAAATTCGATAAGCCAAATCTTAGATGCTTTGAAAATATCATTAGAATTGATAATCCTCTAACCTCAACTGACCAAAAATAAAAGAGAGAAGACACAGTGACCAATGTCAAGAATGAAAGAAGTGGTATTGCTGCAGGTTTTACAAATGTTGAATGGATAGGAAGGAACAGTATGAATAAATTCAACAACTCGGGCAAAAGGGACAAATTCTTAGAAAGGTACAACCTGCTAAAGCTCACTCACAAAAAAAAATAGATAATATGAATAACCTTATAAATATTTATTTTTTTTTCCTTTTAGTTAAAAACCTTCCTCAGTAGAATAATCCAAACCCTGGTGGAGTCTCATCAAATTTTAAAGAAGCAGTAATACCCATCTTAACAAAATCTGTTTGGGAAAACAAAGGAGAAATGAACATTGCCCCACTCACTGTAAGAGATCAGCAGAACCCTAGTCACAAAACAAGACAGACGCTGTCCACTCTTCCTGGCACCTTAGCTTGACAATGTGAAAAAGTTCTAGGGGAAAGACTGCAAATGGAATGTTTATTGTATAACTAGCAGAAAATTATCTTAACCAGATCTGACTCAGCTGGACAGAGCTCCTATTTGCCTGAGAGTTGGCCATGAAGGTTGGAGTTGCAGACATTATGAACCCTGAGTGACCTTGCAGCATATAGAAGAGCCAAAAAGATGCCCCTAACCCTGATGACAATGTTATGCTGCACTCCACTCCAGTCCTGTACCACCTTCCTGCGGATTTCTTTGATAGGAGAGACTAAACGCTTACGAGTTTCAGCCATACTGTGTCTGCCGTTATGCACAGCTGAATACAATTCTTAGCTTAGAGACCCAGCAATTTTATTTCCAGGAAATTATCCTGTAAATACATTTCTACGTGTGTGCAACGTGAGAGTATGAATTATATTACCATTTATAAATAGGCTAAGTTTTGTTTTTCCGAAATGCCCAAGTAGCCGCCGATAGGAGACTATTTAAATAAATAATAGTATATATTCATGTGATATAATACCAGTTAGCAAGTATGGTGCTGCGTTTCATGATGGCTATATCTCTATGGTATATGACTTAGCAAAGAGGATAAAATACAGAGCTGTGTATATAGGAGACTACCATTTGGGGGTTATACGTTTTTTTTAAATGTCTATTTATTTATTTTGAAAGAGAGAGAGAGAGAGAGAGACATAGCTTGTGTGCATGCAAGCAGGGGAGGGGCAGAAAGAGAGGCAAAGAGAGAATCCCAAACTGGCTCCACAGTGTCAGCTCAGAGCCCAATGCAGGGTTCCATCTCAGGAACCATGAGATCATGACCTGAGCTGAAATCAAGAGTCAGATGCGTGACTGACTGACGCACCCAGGCACCCCGGGATATGCACTTAAACAAAAGTGTAAATGCACATATACACAAATGCACACACATGGAAATATATGTACACCCCAGCAACCCACCCGACAGAGATATAACAGCTAAGTGTCGCGACTCCACACAAATGCACACACTTTTGTGGATGCTTAGAAGACTTCCGAAAAGATCCTCAAGAGATGGTCAACAATAGTAGCATGAGGGGTTTCTCCGAAGGTTGTCTTTCATTATTATGAAACATTTAAAGCTAGATGATTGTGAGAGTTTGGAGGGAATCAAAAGTCATCATAATGCCAAGAACAAATCACCAATCGCTACTGTTATAAAACTGGTACCTTGTCAACATTCCTTCTTGATTGAAATAATTAGTCTTCCTGCTCATTGGATTACTATCTTTATCAGCCTCTTGCTTATTATAGGGCAGTTCCAAAATCGTAAGTATAATGCAAACCAATTGAAAAGTAAAACTAAAGGCTTGTAAATGATGCAAGTTTCCCAAATCGAGGCAAGTAATAGTGAGGGCAAATCAGCAACAATGTCATAAACAATTGAGGATCTAGTGGTTTGATCAATAACCATTGGAGAAAAGAAAGTGGATGTGGAAAACACAGCGCTTAAAAGTAAAACAATGTGAACGTCAAAAGTTAAAGCGTTATCCTACGTTAATAAAATCCGCTCGTGATGTTTCATTTTAGGGAGTAAGATGTAAAGTAGAAGATGTCCTGTTATGTTTATGTACAATTTTGAAGTAAAAACTACCCAAAAAAGGGAAAAAAACCCCACGTGATTCATTTTAAAAAATGATACATTGTTATGACTATATTATATATTCTGGTGAAATACAAGATACAACTTGTATCTAGTTTTCGAACCAAGTCATAATCATCCTTTTTCTTTACGTATCATAAGATTGTCACATGAAAGCACACTCAGCTAAATTTTATGTTTATATAAACAACAAAAAAATTGAGTATCTCTATGTCCCATATATATGTCTTAGGCAATGTTTACATGGGACATACTGATATTAAAAATATTGTTTGTTGTTTATCCGAGTATCCAACATCGAATTTACCTGGATGTCCCATGTTTATGTTTGCCAACTCTGGAAGCCTCAATGCAATGAAATCCTAGTTTCCATTTTAATTGGATTTTGTTGGTGTCATTTTTCTAGTACCGATTATTTCAGGAGAATGAGAACTTTCGAAATTGTATTTAAAGGCTGGAAGGAAATATTATCTTTTTTTTTTGTACACTCCAGTATTTTCCAATGTTTCTGCAAAGAAGAAGTATCACACCTAGATTCAGAAAAATAGCACTTCAAAGCAAAATAACAAAACAACATGCTAGACTACCCAGAATCGCCTGGAGTCCAAAAGGAATGTGTCCAATTATAAAGGCAAAGTGTTTTTTTTCTTTTTCTTTCTTTCTTTTTTTTAAGAAAACAGTCAAGGATTGGGGGGTGGGGCCAAAGGCAAATATATTTTTTCTTTCGTTTTATTGAATTTTTGTTATGGTTTTAGGGAGTGTTTGGGTCTGAACTCTATGTAAGCTTATAAATTGTGTTTCTGTTTTCACACCTTGATAAAGTGAGAAACAGAACTGAACAGATTGATAAAGGGTTACATTTCGGTTGAGTCCAAACATTTCATAAAGGGTAACTTTTGCCAGGACCAGTATATTTTAAAATACGCATGCGAATTAATAAAGACATAGGGAGGAAAACAGCGTTAACTAAAGAACAGGTATTTGTTGGTATCTTCTGTTACCAAGCAGTACTTGCAAATTTACTTCAATGTGAACCATTTTGGAAAAAAGCCCATGGCTTCCTTGAGTGGTTGCAATTTTGCTTATAACAGAAAAGGTTATCAAGTAATGTTTGCTGAATCCTTGGTGAACGAAGAAATGAATAAGCAGATTGCACACAAATGGGTGGGGTGAATACTCCAGTGTTTAGATACCAGTGCCAGTCAATAGCCACTTCACATTTTATCTGAGTGATGAGATCTCAGTTCAGCACAGTTACTAAAACGGCAGCATATTTTCAGAAACAAAATCATAAGACATACCCTATTAGAGATGCTTCTTTCTTTTATTTCTCGGCTGGAATTGAATATTGAACAACAGTGCCTCAATTACATGCCTGTTAATACAATGAAATCGCTTTGGAAACTTTCCAAGCTGTGCATGTCACAATATCTAGAAATCGACTTGAAGGTTTCCTTTAAATCATTCTCGCGATGGTGTCTCTTATGTCACATAATTCTAGATCTACTAAGTTCCTCATTTTGCAGCACAATATATGTAACATAAGAATCATATGGACAAATAGGTTCCTTCTTGTCAACCTCCCTGGTTTGCATTTTCCCTGCTAGGATGATTTTATTCTGTTATCAACATCATTAATTGTGTTGATGCCCATGGCTGGGATAACACAGCTGGTACTAAAGAGATTTGCAGAACTGAAGTGGAAAAAGTATTTTTGAAGCGGAGAGAGTACTTGACGACGTGAGAGCAAACTCAAGGATGTTTTTTTGTGAACTCATATTATTTTTACCGACTTTCCACAATGGAATCTTTCATTTATCTTGCACTCTCTCGCATTAAGGCTGAGTCTAGTAATTTGAGCTACAAGATCTATTTTCTTGTTATATTTTAGCGAGCATCCCTTATGTCAGAAATAAACTAGAAGAAAATGAAAACATATCTCCCTGCATCATAATTGACATTTCTCCTGTTTAGGTAGTGATTAATTGAATGTAAAATGGGAAAGGTTCTGTTGATCTTTCTTCAAGGATTTTTCAATCATTTGTATACTGAGTTTGGGTTTTGCTATTAAAATGTCATAGGGAAGGAATAATTTGCCCCTGCGTTCTAATAGTAGCATTTTTTTTCTATTTTGCTGAATATTTCCTATCGCCTCTTAAAAATATAACATTTGAAAGATCGCATTTTGAAGGGATTTGATGCTTATAGCAATGCTGAGAGTCTTCCTGAGCTTTAAAACCTCACCAAATGAAGGAAATCCACAAAATCATCAATAACCTGGGTTTTCCCACCCTGTTTTCTATCCCAAGCATCACTACTGACAATGTTTCTTCCTTGGAATGGCTTTGAAGTTCAATCTATGCCAGACTATCCAGTAGAAGCGGTCTGTGATGCAATGTTTCTTGAGTTGGAATATGTCCTTCCAAGGAGATGTCTCTGACTTGGTCCAAAATGAAAACCATGCCCAGGCAGGTAATTATGAAGAGTGTAAACAATAACCATGCTTGCTTCTAAGTATGCATATCGGTTCCATGAAATACATGCAAAAGTGTGTCCTTAAGAACCCCAAAGGGGACTTTGTTGGTACGTAGATAGAGGAGCAGGCGATGAGGGGCGTGTTTCAGTTTCTATCCTCCATACTCTTTACATGGATTATATTTTCCTTACTGGCCAGAATTTGCATGTAAACTTAGTATTTATTTTTGACTATATGCCTACAGTCTGTCATCAAGTCAGATATCTTCCCAGCTCTATTTTTTTCCAACGTGCGCTGAACTAGTTTTGCCGTGAGATTTATCACCTTCTTGCTTGGGAATTGATGATGTGTGAAGGACTTAATAGCCAAACAGTATCCGATCCTCCCGAGGATACTATGTTGAAATAAAAGCTGTTTTATTTTGGAAATCTGTTGTACTATGTGAAATGACTGTGCCTGGGGTGTTTTTTTCTGTCACTTTAATCTATCACACGAATTAGTTTTTCAGACACTCTAAGTTAGCACAAAAATAAAGCGATCTCATGGTGAAAGTGAGCTGACTTTTAGATGACCCTCGGCTGTGAAGAACTACCAAGTTGAGTCCGTGAACGGTAACTCAGATTGGTATTTAAAGATTCACTGAAAAGGACACAAGAAGGTGCAAAATAGAAAAAAAAATGATGGTGTCTACATGTGATATTTCTGCAAAAAAAAAAAGTGACACATTTTCACCAAGTAGAAATGTGTTATCAACTGGATAATAAATAAGTCTTCTTGCTTTTTTTGGTTGAAAATGGCATCTGTTAAGATCACCTGCTCAACCCTTCTTAACGTCCTACTAACACACAAAAAAATCAAGACTTTTCAACACTCAGAACAAGGACTGAGAGTTCATCGGTTGTCAAAATCTGCGGGAAATCTACAGGAGGCACCAAACCTGTGGTCTGGCAAGTGGCAATTGACTGAGGTAGGCAGTGGACGATCCCAGTGTGGTAAGCCTCTGGACAAGGAGCAGAGGGTTCATCTAGAAGGGAGGAAAGGATCTTGTGCCTCTCCTGCAGTGTAAAATACTCCTCCTCTGCTGTTGAGGCTTTTCTATTTGAAGGACGTGAAGCTGACCCCTTTTTTATTTCATAACCACCATCATCAGGGAGGCCTCACTGACGCCTTGCCTCGCTACTCCATTTTCCTGGCCATTTATTCTGCTGTGTCATAAAGCTGTTCCACACACTCTCTTCGGCTATCAACCCCCAGTATCCCCCCTCTCATTCTCACATGATGATCCTTCCTCTTTCACGGAGAAACAGCGAGAAAGGAAGTACCACATGCAACCAGCAACAAGCTGACTGATCTACCCATATGGGTGTCCATTTTGCCTTCTTTCCCTCGCATTACAATGGATAAGCACTCCGTCATTGTAAACTGGGTTGCAGACTCTCTCAAAGGCCAACTTTTGTAATCAGCCCTGCTCTCTCCTCGTCAAATTTCTCTCGACCTCTTCATTCTCATCTGCATGAACACACGCTGTAGAAATTCTCTCTGTGAACACACACACACACACACACACACCCTCCCTTGATCTCACACTCCTTCTTCAGCCAGTATCACCTTTCTGGGCCCCCGTCTCAAGAATGAATCTCTGTATATAGCTGTTTACAACCTCTATTCTGTATGTCTTCTTTTATTCTCTTTGGATTGCATTCCAATTAGCCTTTGGTTCTTACTACTCCAGTGGAACTCATTTTGTTAAGGTCACCAGCATTTCCGTGTTGCTAAGCCCATGATCAACTCTGTTTACATTGCCCAAGTCTTAATGAGTATGCGTATGGTGAGAAAGCCTCAGAATATGTTAACATTTACAAATATGCAAATATAAAAAGTAGACAGAACTAAAAGGACCAGTAGACAAATTCACAGACTTACTGGCAGGTTTTGCACACTTCTCTCAGGAATTGGGGACTCATGTAACAACAACCACAAAAAGCAAAAAGTGGCACATTCCTAAATGTGTCCCAGTTGAAATTGCATAGCATGGAAAATACATTACTCTCAAGTGTAGAGGGAACATTGACTTACATCACACATATGAAACTCAATAAAGAAAATAATTACTTAAATTTGAAAGACTTGAAACAATTCAAATTATGTGCGCTTACCACAGAAAAAAATTTAAAAATTAATCACAAAAAGATATTTTAAAAAATCAAATGTTTAGACAAGAAATACCCACTAGGGGCTCCTGGGTGGCTCAGGTCAGTTGAGTGTTTGACTCTTGATTTCAGCTCAGGTCATTATCTCACGGCTTGTGAGTTTGAGCCCCACATGGCTCTCTGTGCTGACAATGTAGCCTGCTTGGGATTCTGTCTCCCTCTCTCTCTGCCTCTCCTCCATGCCTTCTCTCCCTCTCTCTCTCTCTTTCTCACACACACACACACACACACACACACACAATAAATAAACATTAAAAACAAGTTTTTAAATAAATACAAAAAGAAATACCCACTGGACAACCCTGGGTTGCAAGAAACAATTAAATGGAAGTTAGAAAATGTTTAACATTAGTAATTATGAAAAACATACATATTAAATGTGCAGGATGCCACCAAATAGTGCTTAAAGGAAAATGCCTCAAGTGCACAATTACAATAGAATAAGGCTGAAAACTCAAGGACCTAGGTATCCATCTCAAGAATTTAAGAAAAGAACAAGAAGTGCCTGGGTGGCTCAGCTGGTTGAGTGTTCAACTCTTGATTTCAGGTCAGGTCTTGATCTCAGTGGAACTCATCTTGATCTCACAGTCTGAGTTTGAGCCCCGTGTCAGTCCCTGTGCTGACAGCATGGAGCCTTCTTGGGATTCTTTGTCACCCTCTCTCTGCCCCTCTCCCGCTTGCACCTGTACACTCTCTCAAAATAAACAAACTATATATATATATATATATATATATATATGAACAATACATTAACCCAAAGACTATAAGTAGGAGGAAACAATAAAAACTGAAGCAGAACCCAGTGAAGTAGAGAGAAATACATGATGGAGAAAAGCAACAAATCCAAAATATTATATTTTAGAAACACTAATAAATTCAGTATCTCTCTGGCAAGTCTAATCTACAAGAAGAAGAGAGAGAAGAGAGGACAGAAAAAAAAAGGGAGAGGACAGAGGGGGAAGGGAGAGAAGAGAAGAAGGTGAGAGGGAGGGAGGGGGGAAGAAATGTCTCAGATTGCCAACATTAGAAAGAAAAAGGTAATATATCTCCCTGTATATGGGTATATGTGGTATAAACCATTTGAGTGTGATATGAGCAACTGTATGTCAATACGTTTCATAATTTAGATAAAATGTTTAAATTCCCAGAAAAAAATAGCAGCAATACTGATCTAAAACAAATCCATGAAAACATGAATAGACCTTTATATATAACAGAAATTAATTCTGAAATTCAAATCATCCTACAAGAACTGAGCAAACTGAATCCAGCAACATATAGAAAGAATAATACATCACAACAAAGTGGGGTTTAGTCGTAAAATGCAAAGCTGCCTTAACATTTTAAAATCTAATGTTATTCTTCACATTAGGTCAATAAAAAAGAAAAGTCTTGCAATCATCTGAAAAGATACAGAAAATGCTCTTAACTCATCAGAACAGTTCTTAACACACTAAGAATATAAGGTAACTCTCTAATCTCGTAAATAATATCTAAGAAATTTTATAACAAAAATCGTACTTCATGGTGAAGTATTCAAAGTTTCCCAGTGAGACTGAAAATATCACATCATCACCACTTATATTTGACATCATACCGAAGATCCTTGCAGTGGTTTGAGACCAGGAAAGTAAATAAGATACATGATGATTGGAAAGAAAGAAATAATTTGAAGATTAGCAATTGAGTACCTAGAAAACCCAAAGAATAATCTATTAAAATTCATACGTATATTTAGCAAACCCACCAAATCTATTAGGAATATGTAAAAATCATTTGTGTTTCCGTTTAACAGAGAAGAACCAACAAAATATTCCAATCATTACCCTCTAAGTAGCATCAAAAAGAAACATCAAATATCAGGATCAAACATCTAATGAAAGAGTCTCACTTTGTATAACATGTAGAAACTGTAAAGACTGACTCAATTTAACTATAAGAAAAGATAAATTACAAGGTCATGAGTCTTTTTTTTTTTCACCCATCAGAGAGCTGAGGTCACAAAGCAATAAAGTAGCATGATTTCCAGTGAGGCACAGGCTTCCCCACAGGAAAGGGTATGTGTGACTGGCTCACCCATGGCAGGGTTGGGAACAGGAGAAGTGGCCGTTCCAAAGAAGGCAGGTATGAAGAAATCAGCTGACCCAATGCTGCTATAGAAAAGTTAGAAGTGAAAAAAAATCATGTACCTCGGGGTGAAGGGCAGGAAAAGATCATGGATCTAGGGTCCTATCCAATACCATTAGTGATTTCCTGCTGCTGGGGAAGGGGCCAGAAAATCTCTTGCCTAGGAAATGCCACAGATAGAGACCAGAGCATGACTGACAGGATGAGGAGGGCAGGAGGGCTTGGGTTGCCTCACCTGCAGGGCCCAAGTGCATGGGATCAACCTAAGTTTGAGGATAAACCAGGACAACAGAGAACAGCCTGCTGTTTCCCACCATCAGCCTAGCCAGCACTGAGGGCCAAGAACATGGACAGAAAAGATTCTCCCTGAAAGGTAGTCATTCAGTGAGGGAACATTACAAAAATTTAGGGAACCTTTCGGGCCCCTCAGCCCCCAGCCTAAGCACAAAATGACTCCCAAAGGATCTGAGGCTTGTGTGATGTTGAAAGTTATCAGAGCAAAACAAAACTCAAACTCAGCACAACTCTTGACTACTCGTCGCTGCACACAAACAGCCTGACAGAAGAATAGGAAAGCCCTTTTCTAAGGGTAAATACTACTTACCTTCGTCCTTCCCATTCCACACCCAATTTCTTGGAGTCTGTAAAAACTGATGACATGAACAAAAATACAAAAAAAAAAAAAAAAATCAGTCAAGACACATGACCTTTAACAAAATCAGACTTGGAGATCACCCAGATAGAAGGATTTAAAACAACTGTGATTACTATGTTAACCACCTAGTGGAAGAAGTAGGCATTGTGCATGAGCAGTTTGGGAATTTCAGCAAAAGGACAGAAACGATAACAGTGAGTGGAGGAAAATAAACAATTCCTTTAATGGTTCATCAATCGATTTGATACAGCTGAAGAAATACTCAGTGAACTTGAAGATACACTAATAGAAATTACTCAGATTAAAACACGCAGAGGCACGCAAGTTACTGCACAAAGAAAAGAGCATCTAAAGGCTGTGGAACAATGATAAATGGTCTAACATACATGTAATTGGTGTCCTAGAAGCTGAAAAGAGCGAGACTAAGGCAGCAGGAAGTAGACAATTAGCGGAGAAGGTCAGTGGTTTCTAGAAGGGAAACAAATGAAGACTTTGTTAGGGGAGTGTTGGGACTACAGCCCACAGTGGGCAATCTCCCAAGGCTACAGTTCAGGGAGATGAGATGGCTACACTTCACAGGGCACAACCCTGGAGAGTAAGGAGCACACAGCTCCTAGAGGAGCTGCAGAAGTGTGCCCTGGGGTCGGACTGATGGGCTTGAGCTACGCATAGCTAGAAAAAGAAACACCAGACGTTTCCAGGATTTCTTACCTTACTTTCTTACTGCTCTTGCAGCCCTTGAACTTTGTTTCCTACTTAGCCCAGTGAGACTGCTGCTTTGTGCTTGAGCTCTACTCTGCGTAATACCCAGTGCAATCCCCTCAGGGGCAGCCATTTAAGTGTGGATCTCCTCCCCTGAATTTCTCTTCTTTCAAGATTAACAACCCCTCTGGTCTCTGCCTTCCTGTGGTCACTCTCCAGTAAGTCCAAAGAGTTGCTTCTTATATTTTGTCTAAAGTTTATCATTTTCCTCAATAAAAGCGTTAGTTTCACACAAGTTACTCACCTGGTATGGATTCCCTAAGTCTTTGCATTGTAATTGCTTAAAACACTGACTGAATATGTTTTCTGCCATTAGACTGTCATTGCCAAGTTATTTACTGTCAAGTGATTCAATCGAGTTGGTCCCCAAAGGCATATCCATTGTGGTCATTCCTTTGTTTTAAGGTGGCTTTAAAGAAACAACTGGGGGAAAGTTAAGGGCTGTTTCTAATTTAAAAGCCTTTAGACCACAGCAGAAGCACTGTTGGGGTTCATAGAGGTTTCCTACTGTGTAAATGCTGAATTGAAATTTGACTGCATTTGTTGTTGGCAAGAACTGAAGTTTTTATGTCTTTGGGAAAACTGTGGGGAGAGTTTTCTAACAAGTCAATACATCCAGCAAATGTGCTTCCTGTGCTCTGGAAAGTTCCTATCTGAAATAAAAACCATGTACTCTATCCATTTCCATTCACACAAAAATACCGTGGTTAACCTCAGTACCCTTTCATGTGTACAGAAATAATGGATAAAACTTGGTGAGAAATTCGTTTATTTACTTTGCATGCATTAGGCACCTGGTCTGCACCAGGAACCACAGTAAAACAAAGTATCGAGGTTCTTCTTGATTGAGAATGTCATTGTATTTATTTATTTTTTTTTTTAAATATTTATTTATTTTTGAGAGAGACAGAGACAGAGCGTGAGCGGGGTAAGGGCAGAGAGAGGGGGAGACACAGAATCCAAAACAGGCTCCAGGCTCTGAGCTGTCAGCACAGAGCATGATGAAGGGCTCAAACTCACGAACCATGAGATCATGACCTGAACCGAAGTCAGACGCTCAACTGACTGAGCCACCCAGGTGCCCCGAGAATGGCATTTTAGATATCAAGGATTTCAGCACTGGTAACTGGTTATACAGCTACGGTGAACCTTTTTATCAAAACACCAAAAAAAGGATCCCTTTATATGTACAAAAATTCTTCATGAGATCTACAAAAATAAATTTGTGGAGAGTTGTGAAAGCATAGATTTTCACTGAGCTAAGAATACCCATGTAAGAAGAAAATGGAGGCCAGCCTAGGAATAAAGAAGAGTGAACAGCTTGGATGAGTAAGACACCTTTCCAAAATGCCCAACATCCCTCCACTGGCTTCATTGTACAGGAATGTAGCTTGGCAACGAAATTGAGGAATAATGTGAACTCTTGGCATCTCCTCTACATCGTATGCTGGTGTAAAAGGCAAAGAACGTCAAAGTCGAGGGTAAAAAAAGGAAAATGTTGAATGAGGGTAATGTCCTGAGAACATTACCATATGTTCTTAGGTCCTACCAAGAGAAACACTTCCTATCCATCACATTTTTGTAACTGCTCATTTGGAAGACTGACACTTTGTTCTAAACATAGTTTTAATGGCACACAAAAAGATAATTAGGACAATTCAGGGAAGATAGCCCACAGAGATAAATGAGATATGCAAATTATTAGTAACTATTTTAAACATATTGGAAGGTCACTAAATTATTCTGTGTTTTCATACTAATATAAATATTTCTAGTGTGACTGAAACAGTAAAGGATACTAAACAAAAACTATTTAAGTGGGGGTCCACTCATTCCAAAACAGACAAAACAAACCAAGGAAAATTCTGTTGCTTTTATTAAATTCCTATTAAAGAATGTCTTTAGTAAACAAATTTATTAATAAATTTCTAGAACAGATGCTAGCCTAGTACTTAAGATTCTGGTAGACAGACTGACCACACCGATTAAACAGTCCCTTCACCAAGTAAGGACCTCACCAGGCAGGTCTTCACCGAGGCTCACTTGTGTCCTAGGTGTTTGCCACCGACACCAGTATGTGGCCTCAATCGATCAATGGTCAATGAATGAACTGTGCAAATGTGCGAAAGTATTTTCGTGGCACAGCACGTAAAAAGTATTGGAAAACTTGAACTATGATGTAATTATATTTTAATTCACAAAAAAGGGGAAAAAAAGTAAGAAAAGAAACTCAAAGGCTGATTCCATCATCAGAGATCTCTCTAGTAGAAACACATTTATTCCTCCTTGTAGCATATAGTCGCTGAACACTAGTGTGCCAAGCTTTGTGTCATGTGTTTTAAATAACACTGTGAACCTGAGTCCATAATTTACATTCCAACTGTTATATTCATTTGGGCTTCAAACTCCAACACAGAGAGCTTATACTGGAACCTGTTATTCCAAAGCACAACGTGCTAGAGACGAGAACTGAAAAAGCTGGAGATCGACACTAGCGTGAGCATTTATTTTTAAAATCCTGTGCGTAATTTTAGGGTGAATTTGTACCTTGTTCTTTGGTCAATTAAGCCAACATTTCTCAGCACGTTTGATGTGCAAACAGCAACTTGCCATTTGACAAGGCCGGCAGTGGGATGAGAGCAGAGACGAGAGGAGTTAACTTTTACAGAGGAGAACCTCAGCAAAGTTTTCCCCAAAGAGGATAAAAATTGAGTTGAGCCGTAAAATGTAAGCCAAGTCCTGCAAGTGAGTAAACGGAGGAGACAGCAGTGTGATCACAGCTCGAACGAAAAGCCCATGGGAGGTGGCAGGTGGGAAATTTTTGCTAGTTGCTAGTTGGGCTGCATGGGAGTACAGGCGTTGGCTTTAGCTACAGGTAAATCACAAGAAGCAAAAAGTTCCACCCAGAGCTACCTGGTGCCAGAGAGCCTAGAAAAGTCTGCCATCTTGACTAACAAAAAAAGACGTGAATATAACACATTGTGGCTTCTCGAGTGTTGGCAGAATGAAAACATCAGCAAATATATGGATAAATACCAAAATGTTGAACCCATCCCAAGGGGTAGTCAGAATAATGGCCCCCCCAAGAGAAGATATCCACGTCCAAATTTCTACTACCTCTGCCTACATTATCTTGGCAAAAAAAGACTTTACAGTTGTGATTCAATCAAGCCATTTGGGATGAGGAGGTGAGCCTGAATTGTCCAGATGGGTTCAACGCAATCACAAGGATCCTCATAAATGAAAGGGTGGTGGGGGGGGAAAGTGGGTCTCAGAGAAGAGCAACTTGAGAATGCTAGAACTCACTATTGCTTCCCGTGAAGGTGGAGAAAGGGGTCAGGACCCGAAGAGACTCAGGAGGCCTGAGAAGCTGGAGAAGCCGAGGGAACAGATCCCGCCCTAGAGCCTTCCTAAGGGACACGGCCCTACCAATATTTTGATTGCAGCCCAGTGTGTCTGACCTAACCTTCGGAAGTAACGTAACAAATCTGTGCCCTTGTAAGCCCCTGAATTTGTGGTGATTTGTTACAGCAGCAATAGAAAACAAGTGCACTCTTCTACAGAGCAGGATGGGGAAAAAAAAAGAAAAGATATCACAGGATTAAAAAAGACAGCCAGGATAATTGATAGATTCATTCCATTTTGATTTTTCCGGAGCATTTAAAAAAAATCACGTAGTTCAGACTTGAGACGAGCGTTTATTCTTTACATTTTCCGAGAGTGAACAATCGCGCGATCTGAATCTCTGCGGGACCAAATTACCGCAGAGAGTCTTGATCTCGATACCAGAAAGAACAAAACCAACTTTGAATCTTGACCGTTGTTGTTTTTCCCTTTAGTTCTAGTGTACGTGTCTCCAAGCACACTGGCACCGTGAAGTCACTGTAGCAAGTTCAAGGGAAGTGTGAAGCAGCACTGTGAGGTCAGCCAGCTGCACTCGCTTGGCTTGCAGAGGCTGCTCTGCTTTGATGCGAGGAGTGCAATGGCATCAACTGGAAACATCAACAGGAAATCGCAGCTGTCATTTCCAGTTGCAATAAGGCAAGTTTGAGGTGGTCCATGTTCATATAATGTATGTCATATCAATTCAACCTATTCCAGGTTGGAGTTAACAACTGCGTTTTTGCCCAAGATCTCATTGACCCTTGATGACATCCACTGGATTTCGATAAACTCTACACCCCTATAAAGCATCTGAGAAGCAAGACGAATCGAAAGACCGTTTATGCAGCACAAAATGCAACAGGGAGGTGTTTTTACTGGTGCACGGTGCTGATTCTCTCCCAAACATTTTTTTTTTTTTACCTAATCGCAATTTTATATATGGGATTCACAGGAATTGACCATCGCAACTTTTTTCTAGATAGGTCTCTTAAGAGGAGGGATACAAAAGCAAAAATCAACTGTTGAGACTACATTAAAATAAAAAACTTGTGCACGGTGAAGGAAACAGCAACAAAACTAAAAGTCGGCCTACAAAATGGGAGGAGATGTTTGCAAAGGGTACATTCGGTAAAGGGTTGGTATCCAAAATATATAAAAACTTATACAACTAAACACCCGCAAAACAAATAATCTAATTTAAAAATTTGCAGAAGACATGAACAGACATTGCTCTGAAGAAGCCAAACAGATGGCCAACTGACACATGAAAAGATTATTTATCATCGCTCACCATCAGGGAAATGCAAATCAAAACCACAATGGGATATAGCACCTCACACCTGTCAGAATGGTAAAAATCAACAACACAAGAGAAACAAGTGTTGGTGAGGATGTCAAGAACAAGAAATACTCATGCACTGTTGGGAATTCAAACAAGTGCAGCCGTTGTGGAAAACAGTATGGAGTTTCCTCAAAAAGTTAAAAATAGAATTACCCTATGATCTAGTAATCATACTACTGAGCATTTACCCAAAGAATACAAGAACACTAATTCAGAGGGATATATGCACCCCTATGTTTATAGCATCATGTTTTACAGTAGCCAAATTATGGAAACAGCCCAAATGTTCATCCATTGATGAATGGATAAAGAAGATGTGGGAGATTAGATAGATAGATAGATAGATAGATAGATATAAAGGAATATTAATCAGCTATAAAAAAAAGAATGAAATCTTACCATTCACAACAATGTGGGTGGATTTAGAGGGTGTAATGCTAAGTGACATCAATCCTAGAAAGACAAGTAATATACGATTTCACTAATGCGAGGAATTTAAGAAACAAAACAAATTAACAAAGGGAAAAAAACAGAGAGAGACAAATCAAGAAACAGACTCTTAATTACAGAGAAAAAAGACCTGATGGTTACTAGCAGGGGAGTGGAAGGAGGAATGGGTTAAATAAGTTGATGGGGATTAAGGAGTGCACCTGTCATGATGAACACTAGGTTCTGTAAGGAATTGTTAAATCACTATGTGTGGTACACTAGAGACTAACGAAACCCTGCATGTTAAAGAAAAAAGAATCAGGCCATACTGATACCAAAACAACAAAAAAAAATTACAGTAAAACCTTGGATCGCAAGAAACTTGTTCCGGAGTTTTCTGCAAGATAAGCAAACATTTCTAATACATTTTAACCTGATAAAGCAGCAATGTCTTACAATGCAAATAGTATGTGAGGCCAAATAGCAGCACATGATCACAAATGAGCCAAAAGTTCTTGAAATTCACTTTGATACATGAGTGTGTTGGGTTACAAGCATGTTTCCAGAATGAATTGTGCTTGCAAATCAAGGTTTTACTGGACGTGGTATTTACCTGAAATTCCAATTTAACTGGCCATCTTGGTTTTTTGTTGTTGTTATTATTTTTTTATAGTTTGGTCATCTTGTATTTTAACTGGCGATCAGAGTAACTCATGTGATCCGAGAAATGCCTTTCTGTGCAGGACAGGACAGGCACAAGTCTCTGTGGTCTGCAATGGTGTGGAGAGACATCCTTTTTGAGAAGTCAAGAATACATAAGTGACTTTTACGTTGGTTGATGACATCTATGGCCCTGAGTAATGAGCTTTCATTTTCTCATACTTTCCACATGCCTTACTATAAGTGTAATTTATTTTTGACATTTATGAAACAACTATAGATGGCAATTTTGAAGAAGAATAAAATTATATTTTGCTTTGCCCTGCAGTCAGAGGAGGCTTTCCAAAAGAGAGAGAAGTATAGTACCTATCAATAGGTGATATCAAAATAGCACAGTTCAACTTTTGCTTTAAAAATAGGGTGATATTATCCTCAAGTCCTCCTGGGGGACATAGAAATGCTGTAGAGAAGTGTTTCTCTTGCATCTCAGAACAAAATTATTCCTAAAATAATGATTTGTCTAACGTATGCTGTGAGGGGAAAAAAGGCCATTTTTATGATTGTTATGAAAAATGACCATTGAAAACTAGGTCATGCTATCTGGCTCCAGCTGGTTTCTATCTTTTGAGCTCAAAGATTCACAATTTGAGTCTCCTGCATTTTTTTCATAGGAGAGTCTGAAAATAGTACTTTTAATTGACTTGTTTTGAAATTGGAAGTTTAAATGTATCCTGCCATTTGACTTTAAATTATTTTCCTTGAAATTTTTCTATTATGTTATGCAGAAATGAACTATTCTTTTTGACATGTTTAAGAAGTGTTACATCGTTCATATAAACAGAATCTTTATATTTCTTTTGAAATGTGCACACATAGACTAGGAAAAGGTAAATATAAAATCAACCTGCTAGGTAACCTTCACTCTACCCACCAGATTACATTTTTCCAGTTTTTGAATATTCTAGAACATTATGCCTAGGTATATGAGTCTCCTGTATAATGTATTTTTATCCCACCAATTATTTCTTCCAACTTTGTTAAAATATATCAAAATGTAGTTACATTTTCACCAGCAACCATTTTCTTGTTTGTTTGTTTGTTTTTTTACAGAGTTAGTGTCCAACCGAAATTATAAAATGTTTAAATTCAGTGGGATGAATTATTAATCCGCCTTCTCAACTTTGACCTTCATCATCCACATTCGGTTTATTCTCATGAATAATACCTCCGTGAAGTCACCAAACATTTCTAGCTTCCTATTTTCATGTGAATCACCAAGCAAACCTCCTCCCAACAGACCAAACCTGACAATCAAGTCTGAAGAATAAATGATAGCACGATGGCAACATGGATAATCAATACAGAATAATAATCCTAGTGACAGAATTCCCTTAGATATGTAGCAATTTACAGCTGATATGAGGCTTTTCCATCCACGACTTCATTACATGCTCATAAGAACCCTACAAAACAAATAGTAATCATCATTTCATTTAATACGTGAAGACACAGGCTCAGGGTGGTTAATGGCTTGTGCCTGAGGTTATAATACTAGCGAGATATGGGCAGAGTGAGGACCAGCTCCCATTACGTTTTGAATTCCAGCCATGTTCTTTCTGGTATTTGCAGAATTAAAAATTCTCAAGCTATAAGGAAAAGCATAGAAATAATTTTGAGGCTAGGGAGAAACCTGCTGCGATCCATCTGGATAAAAAGCACCACGAGCAAATTCCCTGTTATGTAACCCTTAACAAACGGAGCCATGATATTTTAAGTGGGACCTCAGGGTGAACCTATGTCTAAGTATTTTGACTTTAAATAACAGGCACACGAGGTGCCTGGATGGCTCAGTCCATTAGACGTCAGACTTCGGCTCAGGTCATGATCCCGCAGTTCATGGGTTCGAGCCCCGCGTCGGGCTCTGTGCTGATGGCTCAGAGCCTGGAGCCTGCTTCCCATTCTGTGTCTCCTCTCTCTCTGCCCCTCCCCTGCTCATGCTCAGTCTCTCTCTTTCTCTCTCTCTCAAAAATAAATAAATATTAAAAATTTTAAAAATTAAATAAATAAATACACAAATTAATAAATAAATAAATAACAGGCACTGACAACAATGGCCAGTGCCACAACACAAAGACCATTGACAAGGGCACCGTATGGGCAGTATGGGATAGGTGCTTCCAACACTGGCTCCTCCATATTTCCCCTGTCCCAGACAACTCTCACTTTCCTCGGAATCCCTCAGCTTAGCACACGGCATTCTGCTAAAGCACCCGTATGCTCCACTTCGGGACTGGTCGCACCTCCGAATCACGTGTTGCCCTTTTGAAACAATACACCCTTAGTGAATCACCTAAATCAGATTCTCAGAAAGCTGAGGCAAGACTTCTATATTTTCAGAAAAGGTCGCCAGTTGACTCCGATGCAGAGTTGGGTTTCTTTAAGACTATGCTTTGAATGTATAAAGCACTAATTATTTTCAAGCCGTGTTTATGGAGCACCTGCTCTAGGTGATTTTTCTATAGAAAAAAAGAGGATCTAAATAAGATACAGAGAACCTTTCTTCCAAGAGCTCCTGGTCAGTTAGGAATCAGAGGCCTTTAAGTTAATACAGTACATTATAAATGCAACAGTAATGCAATTGCCAAAAGAACAGAGTAGCAATAGATATTATATAGGAGCACTGTAATGTCCACACGTGGAATGACTATGGGCGGAGTCTATGCTTCCCCTTCTCCATATTCCACGGCCACACTTGATGCAATGCTTTGTAAACGTTCCATAAACCCTGTGAGTTGCTATGATTAATGGCATCACATTCTTTTGAAATCTGATTTTTAATTTTTCTTGAGGTTAATTTTTTGAGGTTAGTTTCTTGAGATATACATATATTTAAAAAAAAAGAAAAGAAACAATGAAGGAAGTAAAGCTCTTTCCTAATCCCTCCCTAATCCTGATTCCTGATCTTGGAGGCAGACCCTCCACTGTTAGAAGGCTCATCTGTTACCTCCAGCTGTCCAAATAACCTGCCACTACTCTGCCTCCTGAGTTTTTGGTTTAGACGTTATCTATCTGTTGTAACCATGATTCCCCTCGTGAATCACTCACATATTCCCCTTCTGTTTTTAACATGATACCTTATTTGTTACATCAATATTCAGTGTCGTTATTATGATACCTTGCAGACATTATTAAAACCAAGCCACTAATTATAAATTAACATGTATTAAAAACTTGGTGGCAACAGTTGCTTTTTAAATTATTTAGCTCTATATATACATATATATTTTGCATATGTGTTTATATATGCATACAAATATATATATACATATACTTCTTGTACTTGTATACGTGTGTATGTGAGTATATAAATAGATGATAGATAGATAGATAGATAGATAGATGATGGACTCTTAGCTCAGTCACAATTCAATAGCTCAAGCCCCAAACCTCTTTTATTGTGGTTAAATCCTATAACCAACTGGAGCTATACATTCATTCTCTTTTTGGAAACAACTCTCCAGGACCCCCCATGATGGTCTGTGTGCTCTCAGGCCTGCCACATATCATCCTGCCTGTGTTAGACTTGCATAGCTTTCTCTGCCTGAATTTATCCCTCTGGAGGAGTATCTTTCTAGTAGCTTCTGAGAAAGGTAGATACATTTGAATATCTTTACTCTTCCTGCACATTTGAATTGATCATTTAGATTAGCATAAAAGTCTAAGTTAGAAATAATTTCCTCCATTTTGAAGACCTTGCTTCTCCATCTTTTTGCTCATGTTCTGGCCACAGAGAAGTCTGGTGCTACCGGGTGCCCAGTTTTGTGGAACTTACCAGTTCCTTTTTTTTTTTTTTTTTCAATCCTCTCTTTGGAATTTGAATCTTGTTGGTACCAGGTGTTGTCGGGTATTCATTGTACCGAACACTTGGTAGAAAAGGAATCATTTAGGGTGCTTAAATAAAACCACTAACATTCAGATTCCCCCACCCACTCCCTTCCTGAATGATTCTAACGTCAATGTCTGAGTAAGGCCTGGGCACCATTTGTAAAGTCTCCTGAGTAATTCCATTGTACAGCCAGGATTTCGAAACACAGCTCTAGATCAGAGGGTTGCAAACTTCTTGCGCATACGAATTTCCTGGGATCTGATTGAAATGCAGGTTTGACTCAGAAGCTCTGGGCAGGGACCAGAATGGACATTTCTACCCAATGGCCCGGTGGTGTCAATGCAGATCCCTGATGGGAGCCACACTTTGAGTGAACTTTATTCCCTGAGACCTTGTGAGGAAAGAAGGACCCAGAGCTCCCAAACTGCATGAATCAGCATCTGTTCTTTATTCTGATCTCTTGATGATTTTTATGCACCTCAGTTTTTGAGAACCTCTGTTCTAGAGAAAATATTTTGGAGATAAAAGAAAAAATGATTCAGAATGGACTGACTCCTAACATGCTAATACAGTTTAATTAAGAAAAAAGTGTGGGGGGGGGGGGGAAGGAAACATCACTGGGTCTGACTTTTTAAAAAATCCTGAGGGTGCCTGGGTGGCTTCAGTTAGTTAAGTGTCTGACTTCATCTCAGATCATGATCTCATGGCTCCTGAGTTTGAGCCAGCCACCCCCCCCCACCCCGCACCATCCCCCATCGGGCTCTGTGCTGACAGCTCAGAGCCTGGAGCCTACTTCAGATTCTGTGTCTCCCTCTCTTTCTGCCCCTCCCCTGCTCATGCTCTCTGTCTCTCTGTCTCATAAATAAATAAATAAATAAATAAATAAATAAATAAATATTTTAAAAAAATAAATAAAAATAAATAAATAAATAAATAAATAAAGTTTTTAAAAAAAACTTTATTAAAGTTTTAATTAAAAAATTAATTAAAAAATCCCGTAGCTTGGGAGGCAGTGTATGTGTGGAGGCAGAAGGGATATGGGAAATCTCTGTACCTTCTGCTCATTTTTTCTGTAAATCTAAAACGGCTTTGAAAAATGAAGTCTATCAAAATGATCCAGTTAAGAACATGGATAGGGGTTACAAGCATCAGTACTTACAATTTGTGGCTCATGTTTTTTTCTGAGAGACTCATAAAGACTATGGGTATGTTTTCCAGAAAATAAAAACATGCAAACAAGTGTTACAGACCAAATTTTGCATAAAATCAGGGATTCGTGAATTCCAGGGTGACTATGGGACATTGCTTGAGGAACGATGATGTAGTAGGAGCACTGTCGAAGGCTATCTGTGCAAAAATAAATAACTCTGTCCTCATGACACATGCAACCTCATAGCAAGTGACAGAGTCTTCCTGGGCATGTTCATTATGAAATTATTTGTCTTTGAAAAGCCATATTGAAAAAGGCAGAAAGCATATCTATAGTAACAAGAGACAGAGCTACGATAAAGTGTTAGTTAGTTAATGAGACCCAAATTTCATCCGCAGAAATATGTATCTCAGAAGGAAACATTCTCAAAATAACTCATTTATAGAAACTTTCACCCAAAATTGAGCATCAAAATTCAATCAATGGCAGTTCAGATGGTTTCCAAGACCTCTATTAAAAATGTGACTTAAAAAGAGATCACGTCATTGGGTGAATGTGTTAGGAACAGCTAAAAAACTCAGCTGTGAGAATGTATTTCATCCGACACCAGTAGATCCTTTATGAGACTTAGATAATATTTATCAGACATCTGGGTGACTGCTAAGTCCCAAAATTAAATTTGATGAGACAAGGATCTTAAGATACCCTTGAACATAAACTTATGATTTTATCTAGTTCCTAATGATTCAAAATTATAATTATTTTTCTACTTTTGATCAAAATTTTGAAGAAGGTTTTTGTGTCTCCATCATAGCAGATATTGGAGGGGAAAAAAAGCCCTATATTTAATCATCTGTGGTTCACTATTAGTAGAACCACTTTCTCTATCCAACAACTACTTTTATAAATACCATTTGTTGGCGTTGGGTAGGCGAATGACAAAAAAGGGATGGGGAAGAAAGAAAGAAGGCAAAGGGGGGAAAGGGGGAAATTAAATGAGTAAAAGGAGGAAGAAACCATGAGAGTAAAAGGAAATGAGAGGGTAAGGGTTAAAGAGAAAGAAATGTGGAAAGTGAACAGATATAGGAAGATCCCACAGTTATTCCCAAGAGCTATTCAGTGACTTTATTCATTATATATCTTATTAAGTCCATGGCCTGAAATGCAGTTGGACTCCACTGGAATCATCATAGGTACAACACTATAGGATAACAAGATATATCCTAAACTTGAATTAAGTAACCATCTGTGCTAAAACTGGGGATAATGGGATAAAAGGAATGAGGTCAGCTAAATGTAATACTTAACTACTTAACTAATGTAACACTTAACTAATAATCAGTAAGAAAGTGCCCAAGGAGCTAGATAAATATTTCTCTTATAATTTTATTGATGTAGAAGAAAGACTAGAATACAACTGGTAACAACAAAATTTTATCCCTTCTGTTTTGCTCTGTCTGAAGAAAGACGGTTATAGAAAAAGGATGATTATCAGCTTGGAGACTCAAAAGAAGGATCCCCCAAGTACTTTGGTAGCAGCATATTCCAAGACAGAGGATAATCTGCAAGGAGACCCCAAAACCATGTGAGGCAGACATATCACCTTGGTGAAAATGATATAGGAGGCTATGACCGCTGGATGGTACAATTGATTAACATGCCACATTCACCTGGAAACCTTCCAAATGCCAAATAACATCTCGTACAAGTTAACCTCCAGAGAGATCATATTGACCAGTAGACTACAGTGTTTGATCCCATCGGTTTCTGTATGTTAATGTACAAATTGACTTTGTGGTTTCTGTATCAATCTACTGTGACATCGGTTGGAGAACCTAAATTATTCTGGATACCTGCCAAAATCCAGTTTCTTAAGACAACAAATATGAAGACTTGCCCCATGTTCATGATGATCACATCAATATTCTTACATCTATGCCGATCATTCCGTTGTTTTCACCACCATGTTCAAGTTCCATTCTTCTTTCTTTGAAGTTTACCCAAAGCTTCGCTTAAAAGCTTCAAAAAAGGCTAGCACATCTCTAAGTTATGAAACTACAAATAAAGCTGAATTTGTTTATATAATGTACAGATTGGAATAAAAGCAGTTATGGAAGAGTTTCTGATTTGTCCTTATGCAGTTATAACCAACTCAGAAAAACAAGCCATGGGGAAATAATTTCCCTTTCTCCTTAGCCTCCTTTAGTTTATGTGACTTTGGAGAGGCCATAAAATTACCATCTCTGGTTCTAAAACGTTCCATCTGTTCCTGCCGCTTATTCTCCCACTTGAAGACTTAATTCTCATGCTTCCCAGTTATCGTCAGTATCCAACTGCGATGATGGCAAAGGAGGTGGTAGCAGAGAGAATGTGGAGCTACAAAATGGTGATTGGGTTCTCATCAAAATGGACAGAGAAAGGCAGAAAGTCTTGATAATATCAATGGAGTTTTATAATTATCCCAAGTGTCATTTGCATATACTGACTTCCAGATGAATTTGCGCCTGTGTCCATTTCCATCCTGCATATGGATGTCTACATATGTCTACCATGATAAATACAAGGGAAGGGTATCTAATTTATTTTCTAAGATAGCTGCTTTAATGTGTGAAGACTAAAGATGAATTATTTGGCACCTTTGGTATAGTGACAAGTGTCTGATAGATGCTCAATAGCTAATAACAGTAGTAATATTAATAAGAAGAACAACAATGCATGCCAACCAGTCTCGTTTCATTTAATAATCATAATAAATTTATTTTTAAAAATTTTAGTGTTTATTTTTGAGAGAGAGAGAGAGAGAGAGAGAGGGCAAGGGGGAGAGAGAGAGGGAGACACATCCAAAGCAGGGTCCAGGCTCTGACCTGTCAGCACAGAGCCTGACGTAGGACTCGAACTCTCAAACCATGAGATCTGATGTCAGATGCTTAACTGACAGAGCCTCCCAGGTGCCCCAATAATAACTTTATTTTAAAGGTGAGTTAACTCAGACACAGAAGAATAAGTAATTCTCTCCATGCCAGCCTGGCAGTAATCGTCCAGTTGGGGTAAGATTCCATCTGCAGTGAGATCAAGCAATCTCACTACACATTTTGTGGACTTAACATACTATATAATTACCCTTGTCATTGTTACTGTGTTTTTATTCTTCTTATAATTATCAATATTATTTACAGTTTCTTGATCTTCAACCCAGCATTCTATAAGATAAAAATTGAAATTTGTTTGATCTATTTCGACCTTGCTTAGAGAGTTGATTATTTCAGTGTGGTTCCAGAAATTGGATTCATAATTCATAGTGGCCTCACATTAAACAAGGTCATGAAGCAGATTTTTTTTAATCCAGAGGAATAATGAATTAATGTGCCAAATAACCGATTGATGTAGTTTTCCCCAAGCAGTAATTCCCACCAAATAGGAAGACTAAATATTTGAATGCAATACAATTCCAAAAACATTTCCAAAGAATTCTTTCTTTAGAAAAGAAGAAAAGTAACTGAGACTGATTTGAGAGGATAAACATGTAAATATGTCCAGGGATATTCTGAGAGGAAGAATAAGGAGAAAGACACACCCTTTCAGGTATCAAAATACATATTTTTTAAGTTTATTTACTTATTTTGAGACAGAGAGAAAGCACAAGTCAGGGAGGAGCAGAGAGAGCGGGAGAGAGACACCATCCCAAGCAGGATCCACACTGTCAGCACAGAACCCAATGTGGGGCTCAAACTCATGAACCATGAGATCATGACCTAAGGACACTTAACCAAATGAGCCACTCAGGCGCCCCAAAATTTTTTTAGAAAACACATAAAAAAAGATTATAGAGATAAATAAAATCATATAGAAAGTCTTAAAGTGCATTCAAAATAATGTGGAAATTTAGGGCACATGGGTGACTCAGTCAGTTAAGCATCTGACTCTTGGTTCCAGCTCAGGTCATGATCTCACGGTTGGTGAGATTGAGCCCCACATCAGGCTCTGCGCTGACAGTGTGGATTCTGCTTAGGCTTTCCCTCTCTTTCTGCCTCCCCCCCCCCCCCAGCTCTCTCTCTCTCTCTTTCTCTCTTTCAAAAATAAATAATAAATAAACTTTAAAAATTTATATGGAAATTTAATACATATTAATAGATGTTAATATAAGAAAACATTGATATTAAAAATAAATGTGAAAGAATAATTTATTGTGTGGCTCTGAAATGACTGACCAGCCATTTCTATAAAAAAGGAGGGGAAAATGAATTATGTATTCTTACATCAATTTATTAAAATAATTCTAGGTGTATCAAATACTTGAATATAAAATATTAAATAATACTCATAAAAGATAGATGAATGTCATAACTTTATATGTCATAACTTGATAGAGATAACCTTTTGGGGAATGATATACAGCAGAACCATATGGAAGAAGAAAAATGAAGGCCATGTACATTTTTAAATGATTATACATCAAAAAATGACACAACTGGATTAAAAAATAAACTAGGAAAATGATGCTAATGTGTATAAAACTTAGAAAGTTAATGTCTTTAATTTTAAAGTAGCTCTTAAATATTAAAAAAGAAAAAAAATTACTAACAGAAAATAGGCAAAGGATGTCCACAAAATAAAATACAGAAAGCATAGTCAGTACACATTTAAAAAGTGATTTCTTCTGACTAGAAATCCAAGCAATCAGAAAAAGGTATATCATTTTGTTCCTATCATAAGTCATGCAATGGGCAATTATTTAGGCATTAAAGATAATTTTATCCTTCTCTGCTCTGCCATGGTGGAGAATATTGTGGCTGAGAAATGCTTTTGCCAAGAGCAATTGGAAAACAAAGGCCAACACAAATAACATCTATTTGAAGCCACTGGAGAGCTGATGAAGCAACCAAAATCCAGGAGAAAAAAAGATCAGAAGGAACTGATATTCTATAAGCTGCTTTTCCCATCAATGTTTTGAAGGTCCTTGGTGTATGGAGAGAAACTGAGAAATACAATACAATAGGAGGCCATGACATTAGGGTGGAAAAGAGAGAAGGTTTTGGACATTCCAAAGGGATCGAGAGGATAAAAAGTGGCATTTGGGGTTCCCTATGTGGTCAGAGTGAGGGATCAAATCCTAAAAAGAGGGAGACACAGAGAAGGGAGTACAACACTGCTTTTCAGCATTATGGCATTTGCTATGTTCTTAAGATGAGCAGGAGGAGAAATTGGGAATATAAGCAACACACTGCTAGACATACAAATAGATTTTAAAAGTGGTATGGTCTAAGGAAAATAATTAAAGTTAGGACCCACCAAATGTGCCCCTAGTGAACATGCTAGGTCTGAGCTATGTCCCATGGAGACCTTTGTTCCTAGGAAGCAGGATGAACTAGATGCACACTGAACCTTACAAAAAAACGGTGTCCCACCCTCAAGGCAGATTCTTTTTGACTGCACTATGGTGACCTGCTGACACTCAAGCTGTCTGCCAGAGAATAGAGTGAAGCTTTCTGGAAAAAAAAAAAGAAAGAGAGAGAGAGAGAGAGAGAGGGAGAGAGAGAGGAAGGAAGGAAGGAAGGAAGGAAGGAAGGAAGGAAGGAAAAGAAAGAAAGAGAAAGAAAGAAAGAAAGAAAGAAAGAAAGAAAGAAAGAAAGAAAAGGAAAAAATATCATCTAGAGTGTCTTCCATTTCCCATAAAACAATGTCCAGCATTTAAAGACTGCAGGGCAGTCCAAGAAATAATACACCCTTCTCCCCCAAAACCACCACCACCACCACAACAACAACAAAACCCACAATCAGACAATACCCAGAGTTGATTTATTTGGCATTATAAGATACTGACTTTAAAATAAAGGCAATCACTGTGCTCAATTAATAGATAAAAAGGTGAAGGATTTCATTATAAAATGATATTTTTTTAAATAACAAGAAATTAGAAAGTTGAGAATGTAACAATTGAAATTAGGAGCACAATAGGTAGACTTAGATGGGCTTAACAGATATGAAGATCAGTAAAGTGAAGAAAGCTTAATAGAAAATATCTATGCTAATGGAGAGCAAAAAAGAATGGAAAATACGGAGAACAATAAAAGAGACTAGGTGAACCATTCAAACACGCACATAATAAGATTGTAAAAAGATTTGAGAGAGAGAAGAGGAAGAAAACAATACGTGAAGAGGTAATGGCTAAAATTCCTCAGCTGGATGAGCATGCACACACACGCACATGCACACACACGCAGGTGTATCATAGTAAAACTGTTGGAAAACAAAGAGCAAAAAAAAATCCTGAAAATAGCTGAGGTTGGATTGAGGGTGGAGGAAGATATTTCCTCTGACTCTCGAGAGTCAGACAAAAGCTGACGGCTCAAAAGGAATTATGGAAGCCTGAAGACAATGGAACATCTATGATAGTGGTAATGGGGTTAGTGACTAGGAAGAGACACAAAGGAAGCTTCTAGGTTGCTGGTAATGTTCTATCCCTTACCTTCGGTGGTATACACATGAATAGGTGCACTCTGTAGAAATTCCTCTAGCTGCACACATATGAGTTGTGTATCTTTCTCTCTAGGTATGGTTTCAATAAAATCTTTACCGAAAATCAAAAAAAAAAATGTAAATAAACACATAGTGACATGGAATGATGCCCACACCAGTTTGTCAAGTTATATTTTAAAACAGCATGGAGCATATGATCCTACTTATAATTTCTACAATTATATACATGTATAGATTTTATAGAAATATAAATGCATGAAGACATGCCTAAATGTACATTCACCAAAATGTTGAATACTATCTCTGAGTGCTGGATATTGCTTTGAGCCTTGCTTTCTTCATAATAGTTTTTCGGTGCTATTTGAATTATATTTTTAAATGAGCATAATCTCTTTTTCATAATAAAGTGAGAAGGCTAAAAAAATGAGAAGGCTATTTTCATTTTGTAAAATAAAAAAATTAACAGCCCAAATCTGAAATTCTCTCCACGTTAAATATAGAAATGGGCCAGTGCCAATTATAAACACAAGATTTTCTAGTCTGAATGGAAGCTGCAGAAAACCAGAAAAATCAGTCTCCCCATATTTCCACCTAAGAATTTTATAATATAATTCTTTTTTGCTGGTTTTTCATTTTACGCTAGTAAATTGGGGAGTTTAATAATGTCCGATGTTTAGAATAAGTACCAGCTTCTGCTGTTCAGTTCTCTTCAAGGATCCTGTAAGCTACAGATTATGACAGACAATGGCTTATTATTGCAATTCATTTCCTGGAATGAACGTTGATAGAGCAGCGTATTCTATTAAACACCACAATGAAAATCACTACATACACAATAAGATTGCACATAAAATAATTGTTGACTCTTAAATACGTAACTAATTTGTTAAACTTTTCATATTTTATTTTAACTTTGATCTACACCTATATCAGGCTTACAAAACTATAAAAATGGTGGTAGGAATTATACTCAGCTAAGCTTTGTATGCCTGGTTGATAAGCCCCTGCCAGGCAAACAGAAACTATCCAAGGAGACTTTTGCTTCATTTGGGTTGTTTGCTAATTTTTACACCAATCAAAATAACATATGAATATGTTTCTAAAAGAATTAAAGCTTTGGGCCTTATAAGAAAAAGTAACAGGGTTGGCTGGGTGGCTCAGTGTCTTAAGCATCAGACTTCTCATGATTCATGGGTTCGAGCCCCACGTCAGGCTCTGTGCTCACAGCTCAGAGCCTGGAGCTTGCCTCGGATTCTGGGTCTCCTTCTCTCTCTGCCTCTCCTCTGCTCACATTCCATCTCTCAAAAATAAATTATTTTTAATATTTTAAAGAAAGAAGAAAAAAAGAGGAAAAAGAAACAGTCACTGTTCTGCCTCTCCTCTGTCCCCCAGATACAAATATCTGGTTTTATTCTTCTAATTGCCTCCAAGCCTCTAAATAATTTGCTTATATGGATATTTTGTTTGTTTGTTTGTTTGTTTGTTTGTTTGTTTAGAGAGACAAAGACAGCATGAGCAAGACAGGGCAGAAAGAGAGAGAGAAAGAGAGAGAGAATCCCAAGCAGGCTCCACCCTGCCGGAAAGGAGCTCAATGCTGAGCTCAAACTCACAACCCATGAGATCACGACCTGAGCCTAAGTCGGTCGGTTACTTAAGTAACTGAGCTACGCAGGTGCTCCTATAGATATTTTAAAGACTTAAAGGTCTTCTTGAAATATTTCCTAGTGAATGCTTGTGTGGTGGATGAAACTTTAAGTTCACCTATACCATTCCTTCCCTAAGTGTTCTCAGTTCCCCCATTGGCCATCTCTTCTCCAGCAACAAACTACAACCTCTGTTCATCATCCATCAGTAAATCATCAAAGGTGATGCCTCTCTTCTGTGTTTTTGCCTTGACTTCTCCTCAATATCCCTCACATCCCTCTCTACCTACCAGGAAAACACAATACGTACGTTATAATTTTACCACTTTACACATCACAGGTTATTTTTCTGTCACTTGATTTTCAATTTGAAAATAATCAATGGCATTTATATTGTTTCAAATTTCAATGTGAAATCTCTAATATGTGAGAAATGCGTTGCTTTTCCCAGAACTCAACTTCATAAATCTTACCCCACTCAAAAGAAACTATTTTTGGAGTTAACTTCAAATGGATTTACCTTTGTTCATCTCTTACTACAAACCTCGGTGTGCTCGTGTTTATGTAATGTCCCCATATTTCTATTTATTCTCTTCATTTTCCTGAGAATTTCTTCTAGTATTCAACATTCTTCCCCCCTCCCCTCCCTCCCTTGGAACCCTGGTCTTTTGCTGCAGAGACTAGAAGTCTGGAAGCTATTTTTCCTAAGCAACCATTCCTGCACTCTTGTGGTTTAGATGACACCATGATAGGTGTTTCTGCAGGGCTTGGAAGGGAGAGAAGCCTTACACTCTTGAGACGTTGACACATGGTAATGGACTTTGAGGTTTACTGTGGTTTCCGGGCTTTCTCTCAAGGACACCTGCTTCCCTGCTGTAGGCAGCTGAGATGACAAGCAGCACTTTCTTGTGGTCTCTGAAGTTTCCTGATTTCCTGAGACTTAAGACAATAATCCTAAAGATATTTCTCCTCCAGCCCTTCCAAAGATTTTAGAAGCATCTAACTGCCTACGTTAATTTCTCTTCCACCTCAAATATCTAAGATAATTTCTGCATTTTTTTTTGTAACTGATGCCCAAATGATAAACCCTCCAAACTCCTCCTCTAATCTGGATACTATTTGATTTATTTATTTATTATTTATTTATTTATTTCAATTTTTTTTGACATTTATTTATTTTTGAGAGTATGAGAGGGGAAGGGGCAGAGAGAGAGAGGGAGACACAGAATCCGAAGCAGGCTCCAGGCTTTGAGCTGTCAGCACAGAGCCCAACGCAGGGCTTGAGCTCAGGAACCACGAGATCATGACCTGAGCCAAAGTCAGACATTTAACCGACTGAGCCACCCAGGTGCCACACTATTTCTTTCTTTTTTTTTTTAATTGAAATCTCCTTTGCATTTTTTATGCATTAAGTTCCACTCACTAGTCACTATTTCTTAGATCTATGCATTTGTATTTTTACTTATTTCTATATGTTTCTTCCCAAGAAAATGTACAAGGAAATTGCTTTAATTTTGTACAATGAGAAAGTAGTCATGTATTAATTGTTTAAGTTCAAAAAATATTTTTGTTAAGCATTTGACCAAACACAACATCTACTCATGATAAAATCTCTCTGGTTCAGAGGGAACATTCTTCCACATAATAAAAGTCCGCATATGAAAAACCCACAGCGAACATCATGCTCACTAGGGAAAAACCGAGAGCTTTCCCCCTAAGGTCAGGAACTAGACAAGAATGTCCACTCTCACCATTTTTATTCAACATACTACTGAAGCTCCCAGTCACAGCAATCAGGCAACAAAAAGAAATGGAAGGAATCTAAATTGATAATGAAGAAATAAGACTTTAACTATTAGCAGATGACATGATACTATGTCTAGAAAACCCTGATGATTCCACCAAAAAACTACTAGAACTAATCAATGAGTCCAGTAAAACCGTAGGATATAAAATCAAAATACAGAAATCTATTGCATTTTTATAAATTAATAATGAAGTGGCAGAAGAGAAATTAAGGAAACAACCCCATTTACAATTGCACCAAAACGAATGTACTACCTAAGAATAACCTTAACCAAGGAGTTAAAAGCCATGTACTCTGAAAACTATAAAACAATGATGAAGGAAATTAAAGATGATGCAAGCAAATGCAGAGATATTCCATGCTCATGGATGGGGAAAATAAATATTGTTCAAATGTCCATAACAATCTACAGATTCAATGCAATTCCTATCAAAATACCAACAACATTTTTCACAGAACTAAAACCAATAATCTTAAAATTTGTATGGAACCAAAAGTCCAAAATAGCCAAAGCAATCTTGAAAAAGAAGAACAAAACTAGAGATATCACAATCCCAGATTTCAAGACACACTACAAAGCTGCAGTATGCAAAATAGTATGATAATGGCACAAAAAAAAATAGACACATCGATCAATAGAATAGATTAGAGTTCCCAGAAATAAATCCGTAATTATATAGCCAATTAATCTACAACAAAGGAAGCAAGAATATTCAATGGGACAAAGTCTCTTCAAATGGCGCTGGGAAAACTGGACAGCCACATGCAAAACAATAAAGATGGATCACTTTCCAACACCCTACACAAAAATAAACCTGAAATGGATGAAGGTCCTAAATTTGAGACCTGAAACCACACAAATCCTTGAAGGGAGAACAGGCAATAATTTCTCTTGCATCAGCCATAGCAACCCTTTTCTAGATGCCTCCTGAGGCAAGGGATACAAAAGCACAAATAAACTATTGGAACTACATCAAAAGAAAAAGCTCCTTCAGAGCAAAGAAAACAATAAAAAAAACTAAAAGACAACCTACTGAATGGAAGAAGATATTTGCAAATGACATATCTGATCGGGGGTTGATATCCAAAATATAGAAAGAACTTATACAACTCAACACCAAACAAACAAGTAAATAAACAAATAAATACATAAATAAATAATCCAATTAAAAACTGGGCAAAAGACATGAACTGACACTTCTCCAAAGAAGATATTCGGATCTCTCTCTCTCTCTCTCTCCCAAAATAAATAAATACACTTTAAAAAACAAATCACTATGCAGACTTCCAAGATAGAACCTGTCATTGTTAGGTTTATATCATCCTATATATAGACATAGACCCCTACAAATTATTGACTGTAGATTTTGAAATTCTACTGGAGAAAGCCAAGTGGCTTGGGGTTACAGTCTGGATTTAGACCAGGATTCAAAACATAGTTCTTCCATTCAGTCACATGAGCCTTAGAAACTTACACAGCTTCTCTAAGCCTTTGCTTCCTTGTCGGTAAGTTACCAGTACTGAACTCCTAAGACTGTACTCATGATTAAATGGCTTAATGCACATGAGGAACCAAGCAAGATGCCAGCCACAAATATTTTTTTTTTCCTCAATGTCCGTTATTAAGAGTATTACTGGTTTCAGAAGATGTGAGGTTGGTGGCAGAGGGAAAATGCATGCTGATGGCATCAGTTATTGAAAACTGGTTATAAGAAGAGAAATATGTAAAAGGACAAAGATAAATTTTACTCTGTCTTCAGTAACAAATATTCTCTGTTTTCTGATAGAATTTTACAATCACTGTCAGTGCTTTCCCCAAAGTACAAGGAAAACAAAACGTGTGTCACACTCAAGTTCAGCTTATTTCCAACACTGTACTTTGCCAGTGGCACACCCACAGAGCATATGGCCAACAGAACATTCTCTTATGCATTCTGCACTTAAATTTTCCCTCCAGGGAGGTCCTCTTCCTTCTGGGGCTCACGCATTTAAGATGCGCTGCAGTTTTTCAATTACCATTTAATCTGGTAGAGAAGGAAGGTGCACTTGTATCTAGCGTTCATTTGATTTTGCACTTCTAAGGGAGGAATGAAAATCTGTTTGATGTGTTTTTAGCTGATGCTATATAGTTTCTTTTACAGACCTGCACACAATTTTCTGATCCATTAAAAATCCAGTGTTTAAGTGAGCCCACTTAAATTGAAATGGTAGTGATCAGTAAGAGAATTTTTGGAGAAACAGAGAGGTGACAACTATCAATCAAAAGCAAGAGTACATTCATTCCTTTTATAAAACTGACTTACCTGATCATGCTTATAAAATCAGCTCCTGCAAAGAGATTAGTTGTATAAACCGGTGTTTATGTAACCACTCCTGGCAGACCCAGGCAAGTACAACTTTTAAATATGTAGTGGTATGATCAGATATTTGGCTGAATGCATCTGGAAGCAGACATTTCTGCTTTAACAACATTTGCAAGCGATCCCTTAACTTTGATCTCCGCACAGGAAGACGTTGCTAATTGAGATAAACCAGAACAGTATTTCATGTGGACAGCGTATGGTATAACCAGTAGCTTATTACAATAAGTACAAAGGCTAAAAACTCTAACCAATTCCCCTTCCTCAAGTGACTGCTACCATATTTTAGACATTAGTGATTGTAGGTAAACTCTCAACCCGTGTTTAATTTTCCTTCCTACATTTGCGCGTATGGTATGGGTTCCCTTCTGAACTGCTGGAGATAACTAACGGGTAAACCAGATGTTTCTCCTGGACTTACAGTCAATTTCGAATGGATAGATCTCTTTTAATGCTACTGCTGTTTTTCATTTATCTTCTCTTGATAATTTTCAAATGTTTCCTTTGAAAATCATGATGGAGGGAAAATGTTTCTCTTTGACTATCCAGAAGCACCTAGACTCTTGACTTTATTGGCTTTATTGGTTGAACCATATGGAGTTGCCAGCGTTGACCACTCCGGGCCTAAAAAGGTGACCATTTCATGTAACTTTGCCTAGTATTTTCACTTTGTTTTGCTTGTATTACTTTTGACACCACCTTTTGACCTGCACCGCAGGGCTAGAGGCAAGGGTTACCTCCTTCAGATATTCAATGAGGTTATAATATCAGCAATGTCATTGGATGTGCCTTCTTTCTTGCTTATCACCGTGTTTACCAAATAACCAGTACAGTCGTGCTGGTTAGACTAGCCTCACAGACGAACCCCGCTCTGATCTTCATGTTTTTTGTTCTGTACCAATTCTCACCTTTCAATGGTTTCTCTGCTTTCTGTCCTTTTCATCATCATTAAAGCTTTTATTATCATTCTATTGTAGCAGAAATTTACATAACCCTAATTATGTGTCAGTGAAATGCTCAGTGTTTTACATATACCAAATCATGTAAATAAATGAAGTTATCTATTACCTTGGCTAAGTGGAGCGATGGGTGAAATAATCGAAGTTATTTGAACTGCCATACAACAGAGAATATTTCTAAATAAAAATTTAATTTGACAATGTTTATAAACAGATTTTGGTGTGTGTACATTTTTAGTAATTTATTTCTTTATTTTGAGAGAATGTGTGTGCATGCACACATTCCTGTGTGTGAGTAGGGGAGGGGCAGAGAGAGGTAGAGAGAGAATCTTAAGCAGGCTCCATGCTCAGCACAGTGACCGGTGTGGGGCTTAATCTCATGGCTATCAGATCATGACCTCAGCCAAAATCAAGAGTCAGATGCTTAACCAACTGAGCCTTCCAGACACCCCACATTTCTAGTAATTTAAAAGTAATTAAAACCACAATGCATGGCTGTCCAGCTCCAATACCACTAGATAATCATACCGATGAGGTACACAACTCCAAAGGAGTCTACCACATGGAATAAAATGCAAAAAGCAAGCCCTAGAATACAGCCACAAAACATGCTTCCTGGAGGGATACAATATTCTGTCCCTTTGTTTACATATCAGTGAAAGTGTCTGAAATAGATTAAACTATGGGTTCCAATTACTGACTTCTTTCTAATGGAAAGATTACCAATAAACTTATGATAGTTTTTTTGTGGCCAAAGTATACGCCCCAACCTTTGGCCTATAGGTTGTTTGTGGACATGACGTGGGCAAGAGCTTTGAAATGAGTTTGTGTGGTTAGTTGCTCTCTGGCATTCCTACCTCTTGCCATGAGAACATGCCTCGTGTGGCTTCTGATCTAAGAAAGATGACAGACTAAGGAAGCTGGCCTAGATAATACAACTCACAGCTTGGAGCTGTGCCCAGCTGGACTCAAATCCCGGATGACATCCAGATGCCTGAGTGAGATATAAGTTTTTATTTTTGCCTGACAATGAGTTTTGTGAGAGTTTGTTCAAGAGTTTAGAGGCAAGGACCGACTGTTAGAATAGCCCACAGCTGAAATAGCTAAACTATGTAACAGACTATGTTTGTGGTCTTTTTTATGTGAAAGTTACATTATTTTGAGTTTCCAAAAAGTTTATACTGCATCATTCCTGTCCTCCTCAGCAAAAATCATCTATTATAGAAATACCTTGTCCCTTGTTTAATTGAACAAACATTCATTTGGCATCTCCCAAGTTCCAGGACTCCTGCTGGTTTCTGGGGGAACAGAGATGAACAGGGCATCATTACTGACCTCAAGAAGCCTATCTGTAATTGAAAGCAATAGACCAATAACATAGTAATGGAAAACTCTACGATAAACTGTTACCAAAGGGCCCTGCACAAGGATACAAAGCTCTTGGATATGCACCAGACCAGCATTGAAGCTAATCTGTACCTGTGGGTTTAAGCTTTTGCCTATGTGGAAACCAGCCCCCTCGATGACAACAACCGAAGCCATCATTCTGGCCTCTCCTCAGTGCCATACTCTATGGCACTGGATCCATGGAACCCAGCAGTCTGGCAATCTTGCTTCTTCAAAACAGGGTTGCAATTTTCGGAAACTTCCAAACAAATAAAATAGATGTCGTAAGTTCCATGCACTGAAGTTCATACAATGTCCTCCTAATATTTGCCCTGAGAGCCTCAAACCAGAAAGTATTCATTTTTATCAGGCACAAATCTCCGCATATGAGGCAGTCGTTGGTTAGCATGTTTTTAGGCAGCATAGTGAATGTAGGTACAGCCTATATGCGAAATTGGAATCCAAAAATGAAATTAAGATAAGGGCCACTCTGTGGGCCCACTGAGATTGCCTCATTTAAATAAGTATATATATATATATATATATATATATATATACACTTATAAATATATAAGTATATAATAAGTATATATAAGTATATATAAGTATATAATATATATTATATATGTTATATATTATATATTATTAATATATATTAATTATATTATATTATATATTAAATATATATAATTATATATATTAATATTTATATAAATATTTATATATATAATTGTTTTCAGAGAAAGAGAGAGAGGGAGAGAAACAGCAAACAGCAGGAGGGACAGAGACAGAGGGAGAGAGAGAGAGAATCCCAAGCAGGCTCCATGCTGAGCACAGGGCCTGACACAGGGCTCAATCTCATGACCATGAGATCATGACCTGAGCCGAAATCAAGCGTCAGATGCTTAACAGACTGAGCCATCCTGACGCCCCAAGATTGTGTGGTTTAAGGGGTAAAACAGAGTGACCTCCATCATGAAAAAGGCTATGTCTGAACCAAAATAGAAACAGCAGTTTCTGTGGCACATAGGACTGAGGATGTGGCTTTGGTTGGTGGGGGGAACTCGCCCAATAAAGTTACCTGCCACTTTATGTTCTTGAAACGTTAGTTACATTGCTTACATTCTTTAAAGGACTTCTGGTCTGACCGCTGATATTTCACTTGCCTCTTTTGCTATGTTTCCTCTGATGTTTGTTTTCATCGCTGTCTTACCAACACTGGGGCTCACAAAACATTGTTCTAAGAGGCATTCTACCCTCTGCCCAGCCCATCCTCCTCCCGCCGTACGTCTTCATTGGAAGGTAAGCTGTGCCACGTCATCTGTTTCTTTTTAGGGAACCACTTATTTTTTCTCAGCGTGATTTCCTCACATATAAAATGGGAATAATAAAATTTACCTTGCAGAGCTATTCCAAGGATTAGAGTAGACACATGGTAAACGCCCAGCCCAGCATCTGGCACCTAGAGTGGGTGGACTAATGAAATCCATTTAATTTGAATAGCAAGGTTTCTAACACGAGCTATCCTGTAGTGGAAAATATTAACTACAGCAACCCTGCCAAACAGTGAATTATTTCACCATAAAAATAGTAGGAATGTATCCTATTGTATTTTAAGTTATGTGTTCAAATCATCAAAAATATTCAAATAAAGGAATCAATCCCGATCCGCAATTAATTTAATATGCAATCGTTCAAAAAATGAACAGTATCTTGACTTTGTCAAACTCTTCCCCCAATCTAAATGGGGGGCATTTCTAGAATAACATTTGTTTCATATGCACAAATTGAGGCAAAAGAAGATAAGCATTTGTTGAAGTTCTTCCAACTTCAACAACAGGATATTTGGTCTGATTTGTTTCATTATCTCAGTGCTAATGAGGGTCGTGCGTATCAAAGGCCTTAATCACGGACGAAAGGCATGACTCACAGTTGATAAGAAAGAAAGTCATCAGAGACTCACAGACAACCTGCTTTCCCCAGCACGGATGTGGTCTGCTGGAGACACTCTGCTCTGTAATTACGGCATCCTTTTAGGCATGATTGTAACTATAAAACATTTGTCTTCTGACCACAGTCTGCTTTTTGTTCATGAAATAAATTGTCACTTGTTCAACAACTAACATATCCTTTGTGCTTTGTCTTGATTTGCCAGATCATCAAGAACTCAACAAAATTCGCAGCTGATTTTCTCTATTTCACTTAGCAAATACTGAGAAAGAGTATGTCCTCCAATTATTTTGGAAACTGCTCCCACTGAGAGGCTTTAAGGACTGAGCCCATGAACTGCCATTCATGTGCATGAAAGGAACAAATTTTCATTTTGAAATGGAATCTATTTTGGGTTAGGGACTCATTAAAATATTGGTAATGGTAAGTTAGGACGCCTTAGAACCAAATGGCCAGTTTTCCATGTTAGGGTCATTGTCACCTGAATATCAAGATTGGCCGCCAGCCAATCACGTATCACCTCAATTTATACAATTTCAACAGAAATTGCCAAGTGCAGAATGCCCGTTATATAAACGTTCCAACTAATTTGTGTAAGATTTTTCTCCTTAATGATAACATGGAACTCCAAATTCATACCATAGGAGTTCTCTAGGGAATGGTTTATAAAAGTATGACACAGCTGGAGAAGTGAGATGTCCCCACAAAAACTTTCCTTCAAAATCTAAAGTCATTAATTAAACCACACTTAGTTCTGTCAGATTGGTTGGTTAAAATTGCATGCCCTCTCCCTGGATCTTACTTTTCTCATTTAAAAAATGATTCAAATTCGGTAGCAGCTGAAAAGGAAAAGAAAGAATTACATTCTTCATCCAAAATACTTTTAACTACAAGTTAGTAAAAAAAAAGAAAAAAGAAAAGAAAAGAAAGTTGGGGCCTTTATGAGTGTTAAGAAAAATGAAAAATACCTACATACAACTGCAATGTGAAACACAAGATTACTATTAAATATATTTTGCTCAGGGTTGCCAAAAAAATGCTTTCTGGGGTGCCTGGGTGGCTCAGTGGGATAAGCATCAGACTTTAGCTCAGGTCATGATCTCACTGCGCATGGGTTTGAGCCCTGCATCTGCTTCTGTGCTGACAGCTCAGAGCCTGGAGCCTGCTTCCGATTCTGTGTCTCCCTCTGTCTCTGCCCCTCCCCACTCCCACTCTGTCTCTCTCTTTAAATTAAAAAATGTCTGTCTCTTTAAATTAAAAAATGCTATCTGAGTACAGTCTACAACAAATTCTGAGGCAGTTGTTTCACTACACGAAAATATAGGACTTGAAATAATCACCACTTTGTGGTTTTAACACACCTTTCCCCACCATCGTGCTCCCCAGCCCCACCCCATGTACGTGCACACGCAAAGAGCACATCCGAATCTCTGTAGCACCTTGTAGGTGGAGGGATGTTGAAGTCACTCTTAATTAGGTCAGTTCTTCTCACGACGGTAATTAGCATTCAGTATCCTGGCAGACCTGGGTGTATTTTAGGATTTCAATTCCATGTAACCATATAGGTTATATATAGATTTTTCCCTACAAATGTCTATTTTCACTTCCTCATTACCAATCTAAAAACTTTCCCCTTTAGGAATGAATTGTTGCTTATTAGATATCGGCTCAAAAGTGGAACATTCAAATGTTTTCCCAGATGACTATGGAACAAAAAGTTATTTTTTTCAAGTATGAGGGAATGGGTGTTTTTATTTTATTTTATTTTATTATTTTATTTTATTTATTTTTATTGAAGTATAACTGCCATATAAACATTATATTAGTTTCAGGTGTACAAAATAATAATTTGATATTTGTTTACATTGCAAAGTGATCACCATTATAAGTCTAGTTAACCTGCAAAGTGAGTATTTTAAGTATTACAGAATGTCTGAAAATCATTATTTTTATATTAAAATTTAGAAAGTTAGGGGCACCTGGGTGACTCCGTCGATTAAGCCTCCAACTCTTGATTTCGGCTCAGGTCATGATCTCACTGTTCATGGGGTCGAGCCCCACATAGGGCTCCACACTGACAGCATGGTGCCTGCTTGGGATTCTCTCTCCCTTCTCTCTGCCCCTACCTTGCTACCACTTGCTCTTTCCCTCTCTATCAAAATAAATAAACAAACATTAAAAAAAAGAAAGTTAGACCTAACAGGTAATAGTTTTGTTTATTTAAATAAATTAGAAATGGGAATTAGTTTTTAAACAGTTCAACAGCAACATCTATGTACAGCTTTTTAACGAGTCAACAGATCTGCAACTTGGTATTGGGTTTCTTTGTTCTTGCCTAACATGAGAGCGTTTTTTATTTTTAATAAGTGTGTTTCATTTACATTTATCGTGATAATTGATGTCACGGTTATAAACTTTTTTGCGCACTTTTCTGTCTTCTTTGATTTATAGCTGCATCTATTAATGCTGTTTTGTTATTTTCTGTATTTTACCATACCAGACGACCAGAAACGTTCTATTTTGACACAGAGAGTATTTAATACGAGGTCACGACAATGTACACAAAAAACTCAAGATTTTCACTTTGCTTTCTTACATTTCAGCACTGTCATGTTATCCTCGTGCCTAAAGCACCCCAAAGGCTTCCCAGCAAAGAAAGAATAAAACTGAGGTCCTTGCCCTGATTCACACAGCCCTGCACAGACCGCTCTCACCTCCTCTTTTACACACGCCCCGCTCTGTTTCAGATACACAGGCCTCCTCTCTGTATTTTAACCTCACCAACCAATTTCCTGCTGGCTTTTGCAATATAAAATTCAGAATCTCAACTTAAATACCGCCCCTCAGACCAGCGTCCCTCACCGCCAAATCTCCATGGCCCGCCATGCTGTGCCTCTACCGCAGGACTGGTTTATTTCTCTGTACTGCTTTTTTTCATGGCCACTTTCCTTATATTGGTGCATCTCTAACATAACGTAGTATTAGTCCCCCCAGTAGAGGATCTTGCCTATCTCGTTTGCCATTGTATCTTCACTTTTTCAATGAAGTCATTCAGTAATATGTGTGACGCGTATGAATGAGTAAATAATACCCATAATGTAGATTTCAAGGAATTGGCATCCAAGCCGGTCGTATTATTCAGTGTCAACTCTCCTGGGTTGTTGCTGGTTTCTAGACAGGAACTGGAAAAGTAGCCAGTTCTGAAGAGATTAGGATTATGATAAACCCACTTTTAGTTGGCCAGTTCATTGATGGATTGATGAACATACAAAATTTATAACTTATCTCTCTACGTTATGTATTACATCAGAACAACAACAACAACAACAGCATAAGAAATTAGTCTTGAAATCTTATCAGGGAAGACCTCCAGGAAACCCTTGGCCAAAATAAAACCATAAGAGCATTTCCAGAATAACTGTTTTAGTCCTGTTTTAACTGCAAACATACTGTTGATTGTCTGCATGAATCCAATGAACTATCCCAGAAACACTCGTATTTTACATTTTCAAACAAAATGCTCAGACTTCCCAAGTCGGAAAAGAGCTCAGACATCATCATTCAGTTCATGAATCCACATTTGTCTTCCCACAGATTATGTGTAAATAAAAGATATCTGGATTTTCACTAGGGTTGGGGTTGCCAGATCGGGCAAATAAAAATAGAGGACACCCAGTTATATTGGAACGTGAGTTTCAGATAAACAACAACAAAAGTTTAATGGGAGTGTGTTCCATGCAATATTTGGAGCATACCTATGCTAAAAAAATTACTTGTTTATCTGCATTCAAATTTAACTTGAAGGCTTATATTTTATCTAGTAAACCAGACTAAGGTCCACGGCTGAGCAGTGTTTTCTCTAATTGGTTCACTTAGAATACCTACCCTATTTATAAAGCACAGGGAGTTAGCATCTGGTTCTTGCTGCCTAGACTTCCTGAATATAAAAGAACAGAGTCACTGATGACCTTACACCCTGGGTCTTAATGGGTGCTTCAGTGACAAATTGGGCCCAAGATATGGAAAGATGCATGTGACGCTTCACGTCCATGTTTGTTTCCATTTGCAGATTTCTCCCAAAATCTTCTGAGACTCCATTAAAAATCACTTGGCTACATCATTCTTCTAACAAACTGTTGTTTTCTCCGTTGTTCAGTCAAAAATACAAAGTGTTTTAAGATTATAGCACTAATGGGAAATGGCTTATGTTTCCCAAACAGTGTTAAGTATACCATAAAGTTTGACGGGCCATAAAGCATGGCTGCACCAGGGACTTACCTCGTTTATGTGCAATGTGAGCTGGAAGTTTCCACGTAGCAGGCAGAACTTCTCATACACCGGGGAAGTACGATGGCTCTATCGTTGCGTTTATTTTTAACGATTGTGTTTCTGGTTTGCAAGTTCTCCTTTTCTGGATGGCATTTACAGTGACAAAAGAGAACAGGAAATGTGAACCTTTCGGATTTCCAGCACACCCTCATTTCTTCCTGTGTTCATACTGGGGGCAACGCAGGATCCAGCTTAGCTCCTGTTCTTGCAGGGACCTCAGGTTAATGAGTATTACTTCTCTCTGTGGGATGGACAACTTCTCTCAACTGTGTACTTCACATTGGTTATTAGATACATTCACCACATCCCATAAAATAACTCCTTCTTGATTCCAAACCACCACAGTGGCCCTCCACTTCCTTTCATGCACTCACAATGAGACTCCACAAATTTTCCATCAGCACTCTATTTCTTGTCTCCCACTTTACTCTACACCCACTGAACTATGACTTCCAATTCCACATCTAGCATTCACCCAACCCTCTCTCTCCCAGATCAAAAGGCTGCACAGCCCGTGGATTCATCCTTAAGCTCCAGGTAGACAGAATAACGGCCCCCTGGGGCACCTGGGTGGCTCAGTCAGTTAAGCAGTTAAGCATTCACAAACTTGCAGTTCATGAGTTTGAACCCCACATCAGCCCCGCGTTGGGCTCTGGGCTCTCAGCCCAGAGCCTGGAGCCTGCTTCTAATTCTGTGTCTCCCTCTCTCTCTGCCCCTCCTTTGCTCAAGCTCTCTCTCTCTCTCTCTCCTAAATAAAAACATTTAAAAATTAAAAAAAAAAAAAGAATTATGGCCCTCAAGGATGTCCACATTCTAATCCCTAGAGCCTTGAACGTGTTATGTTACATAGCAAAGGTGAATTAAGATTCCAAATGGAATTTGCTCATTGAGTGACCTTCAAATAGGAGATTATCCTGGATTATCCAGAATGGACCTATGTAATCACAAGGGTCTTTAAAAATGTCAGAGGGAGGAGAGACCAGAGAGATGGCATTGGTAAAAAGATCTGGCCATGATATTGCTGGCATTAAACATGGAGGAACGGGCTGAGAGCCAAGGAATGCAGACAACCTCAAGGAGCTGAAAAAAGGAAGGGAATGGACCCATCTAGAACCTCCAGGGAGGAGTGCCGCCGTGCAGATACCTTGATTCTCTGTCTCTATCTGTGCCAGACTTCTGGTGGGCAGAACTGTAAGATAATAAATTTATGTTGTCTTAAACCCCCTGGTTTATGGTAATTTGTTACAGCAGCGGTGGGAAACTGATACAGGTCCCTTGATCTAACCCTACCCTGGCTTTCCTCCCACCTCACAGGCTGTTCCAACTTTGCACTCAGACCCTCTTCTCCCGAGCCTTTGAATCCTCATCCTCTGTCCCAGATGCGCTTTCTACTCACTCTGTGTAAGCCACATCCGGGGCTCTACGCATCACCTCTAAACAGGCAACCCACCCGTTTACGTTCCAAGCCCGTATTTCTTGCTGAGTACCGGGCAGATCAATGCAACTGCTTGCCCGGCAGCTCTTCTCAGATGGATCACAGTCGCTTCAAAACAAATACAGCCCCCAATTGAAATCGTGACCTTTCCCCCCAAAACCAGATGCTCCTCCCACATGTTCTGCACGGTTCTGTAGGTCAGAAATCCACAGAGTGTCGCTAGGTTCTCTGCGGAGGCTGCAATCGAGATGTCAGCGAGCTGCCTTGTCATCTGGGGCTCAGGGTGTTTCCCCCACTTAGGTCATTCCTGTTGGAATTGGCAGAATTGAGCTTGCAACTGGAGCCCTGAAGTTTCCAAACCTTTGCTGGCTGTCAACGGGGGACTGCCGTCAGCTTTCAGGGGCCACACACATCCCGGCTCGCACGGTCCCCTCCAACCCCAAGTCAGCAACGGCACAGTGGTTTTGCTCCTGTTCGTCTCCCAGACTTCTCCTCCTGCAACCAGCTGGAGAACCCTCTCTACTTTAAAGAGCTCCTGTGCTTAGATCAGGCCCACCCGGACAAACTATCTTTAAAGTCAACTGTACGTACACCATATAACACCATCAAGAGTGCAATCTCTCATCGCATTAATACATTTTAGGCACCGGCAGGAGATATCTTTAGGGGAACGTTTTAGACGTTCTGCCCACAACATTGGCCCGAACTAGCGTTGTCACTCTCTGTACCATGAACTGCCCTCCTCATTCACCCACAGAAATCCATTCTTTCCCCAAGTCTAGTCTGTTCGCGCTCCAGCCAGGGGGTTCACCTCAAATCACACACCTGCTAGTGTTCCCCACATGCTTGCTACCCGCCGGTAAGTACGGCCGGGCTCGAAAGTGGTGCTGCCTCATTCGTCTGCACCCCGGTTCTACAGCTGTCCCAGCAACTCTGGGAGAGGGGCACTGAAGCCTCCAGCAACTAGCCGGAACTTTTCACCGCATTTCAGAGCGATGTTATAGCCGATGAAACTAAAAATAAACGTGGGGCTTTTATTTGTATGTATCTTTTTTATTTTAAAAATTCATGATTTTAGTAACTTATTGTTGTTTCATTTTAGGTAAGTATTAGACCGGTAGCCCTTCACCACTGAAAATTGGGCAAGTGCTGGGACGAGCGGGCTTTGGACATTTTGGACTCAACTTCTCCAGCTTTGCCTCATGCCTACGGGTATCAGCTCTTTAAACTCTGTCACAGAGCCCACAGAGGGTGTTCCCTCTGCTTTCCATATCCTTGGGCCATGCTGACTACCCTCCTAGGTCACAACCTCCCGCTATAGTCCCTCATTGCACCAGAGGTCCCCGAGGTGTACCTCTCATCACAGCAATATTAATAAATAAGTAAACATTTACTTCTTTTTAAATACCTGTTTTCCTCTTAAAAGGTAAGATTTGTGGTAGCAGAGAAATGATCTTCCGCCTAATGGGCCCATCCACAGCTACCTGCACAGTTCCTGATGCATCCTAGGTGTTCAGAAAATGCGTATGAAATGAGAGAACGAATCAATAAGTAAATATAGTCCATATCTTCCAAATTCAAATAACACCTCAACCAATTATTATCGAATCAATAAGTAAATATAGTCCATATCTTCCAAATTCAAATAATACCTCAACCAATTATTATCCATTTGATCTTAATCTTGAGAGCTAAATCTCCTAAAATTCATTTTTATTATGGGTAAAACCAGAATCCTTCTGCCAGTCTTGTAGTATTGACATGGAAATTGAAGCATGTGCAAATGCTTCGTTTGAAAAGTACAAGATGCTTCTAAGACACGACTGATAAGTTGGTGTGAATTTGTCTCTTATGTAACATTGACACAAGGGGGAAATGTATAACAAATCTAAAGTCCTTGTAGAAATATGTACCAAAGTTTTTTTAAATATATTCATTTTTTGCTTCCATGATAAAGGTTCTAAAATTTAATTCTAAAATATAACTGGACAAATATACAAATATACAGGTAGAAGGCTGTTCATTCCAGCATCATTTCTAATAAAAGCAGAGAAAAGACCCTAAATATGTTCTCACATAAGAAAGGGCTGATTGGGGCGGGGGGGAAAGTGTGGCCTGGTTGGCATTACTTAAGAAACAACCTAAATATTTGCTTACTGTGTAAAAATATGTCCTCGGTGCTGGTGGAAGGCTGCTTCTATCACATTGTACAGCTGATTTCTACATAGGTACACAATGCTAACAATGGCTTTGGCTATAATGTCAAGAACATCTGAGGGTAATTTAAAACTGAAGACATAATTTCAAGTATGTAGCAATCTTTTTTTTTTTAACTGAAGTATAGTCTATATACAATGTTGTATTAGTTTCACATGACAACATAGGGATTTAACGATTCTGAACACTACACAATGCTCACCATGATAAGTGCAGTTCAGTTAACCACCTGACGCCACACATTACTATATTATTGACGATGTTCCCTATGGACTATATTCCCTATGCTGTACTTTTCATCCCTGTGGCATATATATTTTATAACTGAGAGTCTGTAACTCTTAATCCCCTTCACCTATTTTGCCCATTCCCCCCACCTCCTTGCCCTCTGGCAACCATCAGTTTGTTTTCTGTATTTATGAACCTCTTTCTGCTTGTTTGTTTTGTTTTTTAGATTCCATCTATAAGTAAAATCATACAGTGCTTATCTTTCTTTGACTTATTTCACTTAGAATAATACCCTCCAAGTTCGCTCATGTTTTTTGGGCAAATACCCAGCAGTGGGATTACCGATCATATGATATTTCTATTTTTAATTTTTTGAGGTCCCTCCATACTGTTTTCCATAATGACTGCACTAATTTATATTCCCCCCAACAATGCACAAGGTTGTTTTTTTGTTTGTTTGTTTGTTTGTTTTGTGTGGCTTTGTTTTCTTTTGTTTGACGTTAGTCATTCTGACTGGTGTGAAGTGATATCTCACTATAGTCTTGATTTGCTTTTCCCTGACATTAGTGGTGTTGAGCATCTTTTCATGTGTCTGTTGATCATCTGCCTGCCTTCTTTGGAGAAATGTCTACTCAAGTATTTTGCCCATTTGAATTTTGTTTAATATTTATTTATTTTTGAGAGAGAGAGAGAGAGAGACAGAGACACAGAGTGTGCAAGGGGGGAACAGAGAGAGAGAGAGGGAGACAGAATCTGAAGGTTCCAGGTTCTGAGCTTTCAGCACAGAGCCCAACGGGGGGCTTGAACTCTTCTGAGGGAGACACAGACTCTTCTGTCTCTTCTGAGGGAGACACAGAAGCACAGGTTCCAGGCTCCGAGCTTTCAGCACAGAGCCCAACGGGGGGCTTGAACTCACAAACGGTGAGATCATGACCTGAGCCGAAGTCGGACACTTAACCAACTGAGCCACCAAGACATCCCTGCCCATTTTAAAATCAGACTATTAGTTTTGTTTGTTTGTTGTGTTTTTTGGTTTTTAGCTGTATGAGTTCTTTATATATTTTGGATATTAACCCCTTATTGAATATATCATTAAAAAATATCATCTCCCATTTGGTAGGTTGCCTTTTCATTTTGTTGATGGTTTCCTTTTCTGTGCAGTGTTTTTTTGTTTGTTTCTTTGATGTAGTCCTAATAGCTTATTTTTACTTTTGTTCCCCTTTCTGTGGAGACATATCCAGAAAAATGTGAGCCCAGAGTAACCTTGGTTGACCATGAGATGGAGAGAGGAGGTTGAGATCCACATTAACAATGGTGGTAACAGGGCAGGAGACAGTAACAGTCACATATGCTGCACAACTACTTTCTCAGAGATGAAACTTCTGGAATAGCTGTAACGACGAGCAGAGTTTCCCCGAGGTCTTCACTTCTGGTGACTCACACCCTCAGTCGGCTCTACAGCAAATGTTTCAGAGGCACTTGTAGACTTGCAACCTCACTGAAAAAGTACCTCTGAGTTCTGAAATATCTACTCTAATACAAGAGAAGCAATGACCTGTAAGGATTTAAGAAGCGTCCAGAATTCTTGGTTGACTCTTGTGGGCCCCAAAATAAGAAATATTGGATTGCCAATTCACCTGGACAGATAGTAGCTTGAGATACGAATTTGAATACAAAAAAGATACAAATTATATCTCCCCCAAATTGGTAAATAAGGTCATCCAATCTATAGATCTGTCTACCAGTATGTCTACTTATTGTGTATTATAAAATGTCTACACTTGGGGCGCCTGGGTGGCTCAGTCGGTTAAGCGTCCGACTTCAGCTCAGGTCGCGATCTCGCGGTCTGCGAGTTCGAGCCCCGCGTCGGGCTCTGGGCTGATGGCTCAGAGCCTGGAGCTTGTTTCCGATTCTGTGTCTCCCTCTCTCTCTGCCCCTCCCCCGTTCATGCTGTGTCTCTCTCTGTCTCAAAAATAAATAAACGTTAAAAAAAATTTAAAAAAAAATGTCTACACTTGTTTTAAGTACGGAAGTAAGTTATACTATTTTGTAACTTCTCTCTCTTATGCTTTGCTGAATTAGGAAAGGATGGACTGCAGAAATACATCACTGATGAAGATCCATCTATCTGATTCCTGAAGGTCATGGGAAACAGAGCCCAAAGGGCAAGGGTCTTTTCAGAGGGATGCTACCTATAACTTGCTGGAAACAGCTCAATGATTCTCACGCTGGAGAACTGAGTGGTGGTAAGAAAACAACAGCCTCACAGATGTTCCATCATGCAAAGCTTTTGGGTTAATGCACTACCATCAGAGTCAAAACTTAACATATTCATGCTCAGATTTTTAGATCTGTGCAGTAGGATTTGGACTTCTATAATACAGATCAGTTTTACTAAATCTATCCAAAGCACAGGTTAGAAGTTATGCTGGCTAAGAAAATGTAGGCTTCAATTATAGCAAAGCATGGGGGAACATTTTTAAGGAGGTAGAAGAAATAGGATGTTAAATCATGTAAATAATGAGTACTGGAAGTAAAAATGAATGTTTCTATAGCACTTCTGATGTGCCAGGTTCTCCTCTGGAACTTCATGTATAGTCACTCTTGTAATAGCCTCTACTTGACTCACGAAGACGGTACCACCATTAACAGAAAGATAAGGAAACTGAGGCACCAAAGTTGACAAATAAGTGGCCGAACCAAGTTTGCATCCAGGTATCTGGGCTCCAGACCGTTTAACTACCACACCTTGAAAGTATTGGCTGAAAGAACATTTTTGTATTAAGAATTTAATGATAAGCAAGAATTTGGGAAGCTGGCTGGTTGAAACAAGTAAGGGTCCAGGCAGAAAGAGAGTGGGCAGAAAGAACTTGGGCTAATAACTTCCGGTCTGGGGTTCATATGGCAGAAATACCTTGTTTATAGCAATAGCAGCCTCTTGAAACTTGATCTTCCTGCCCTATTGCCCTGGGTTTTTATTAGCTGAAAAGAGCCCATTTGTAATTTCTAGTGGAGGAAATTTCCAGTGGCGATGGGAAATAAAACTGCAATTATTCAGTATTTGAACAATCTGTTAGAAATGGCAGCGACTGCTCTGGTCTTAACCTTGACAAACTCTAACACCGTTTGTAGGTGATTTCAAAGGTAAAAAGACACAGTTTTAATAATTGTACATTAACCCCCGATAAGTTATTCTTTGTTAATCTTCAATGGGCTATGGTTTTTGCTACAATTATTTTACTTGGGGCTATTTTATTGGGGGGTGGTCACAATCAGTAACTCTCAAACTGGCAAAAAAATTTAAGATATTTTTAAACCTTACTTTTTCCTGCTCAGTTATTCTTCTGTTTTAGGATTAAAAACACCAATGACTACATACTATTTTAGGCAAAGAAAGGAAATGAGCAAATGTTCACTATTGTAAGATGACAGCATTCTATAAAAGAAACAATGACTATGAAATTTAACCAAATCTTGATATATAATATTTATAATATCGAGTTATAATATTGAACTGTGTTGACATAGGAAGCATTGGAGAAAAGATTACATCTATATTGCATTATTATCCTTTGTTTCAAGTAATAATGATTTTTCATGCTGTAATGCCAAGAAATTTGTAAAGATATTCTGTTATCCTCACCACCATGTTACCAAAAAGAAAAAAAAAGAAATAGTAAACTTGAAGCAATGGGAATATTCAGATGGAATTCTGTAATAACCCTATTTAATCTAATAGCAAAGGATTCCTATTGAACGGCAAGTGTTAACTGTACGGCTTTAAGCGATATGTTAAAACACGTGAAACAAATCTCGGGAAATCATTTTTTATAAAGCGATTAATCATTTAAATGTAGAAAAAGCACTTTAAATGTAGAAAGAGCACTTCCTATGCAGCATTCTAAAAGGTAGAATTCTGAGCTAAAATGTTTGAAGCATAAATAGAAAGGTCAATTCAGTTATAGAAAAACACACCACAATAAGAGCTGTAACCTATAATCACACAGTCAAGGTATATAGGACAGAAATCACTTACATGTGTTAAAGGGGAGAGACAAAGGGAGAGGAAGGTAGAGGAGGGAGAGAAAGGGAAGGAGAGAGAAAGGCTTGTTTTATGTAGAAATGCTGTAATACATAGATACATTCCAGTGGTTGAATTTTGTACAAATGGAGGTAGGTAATTTAAAGTTTTACATATCAAAACATTTTGACGTATTAAAGTCTCTATAAAATTAAAGTATGATATAGAAAAATGACACACACACTGAGAGGAAACTGTCTCTTCAGGTCACATGAAAGAAACCAAAGTTAGATTACACAGTTGAATTGATCAATGGAACAGAAAAATCTAGAAAATTACACACCCAAGGTGACCAGATGTCACCTGCATTTCATTCAGGTTTTTGTTCCATCTATAGCTTGTTAATTTAGTAGATTAAAACCCAAAGCTTTAAGAAGGAAAAGGCAGGCCTTGTTTTTGGTGTGGTTTCCCTCATAGAGTTGGAAATTGTGATTACAGGTATTGCTTAGTTTAATCTAAGACTAAACTGTTTTCTTATGTTTATTTTTAGAAAAATAAAACGACAGGTGTGCCTGGGTGGCTCAGTTGGTTAAGCGTCCAACTTCAGCTCAGGTCACGATCTCATGGTCTCTGGGTTCAAGCCCCGCGTCTAGCTCTGTGCTGACAACTCAAAGCCTGGACCCTGCTTAGGATTCTGTGTCTCACTCTCTCTCTGCCCCTCCCCCGCTCTCTCTCTCAAACATAAACAAACAAACAAACAAACAAATAAATAAACATTCAGAAAATTTTTTTAAATGACATATTTGTTTTAAGAACAGTAGTAAGTTAATGCCTTAAATTTATGTAAATTTTTGACAAGGAAGGGCCAAAATCTTAACCAAGTTGAATCTGAAATAACTTTTATCTAAAATCACATATTCTGTCCAGTATGTTCAAATACATGATTTTGAATCAAAATGTTCCAAACTACTATTTAATAATAAAAGCTATGTAGTTCTAACTTTTGGAAATTCAAAGTTATCATACATTTTTGTGTATTAAGGTAGCTTTTCATAAAAATGTAGATATAGAATGTTAAAATGAAGGAAAATTCAATTTCCATTGTTTTTTTTAAAAAGGGAGGGGCGCCTGGGTGGCTCAGTCGGTTGAGCGTCCGACTTCAGCTCAGGTCACGATCTCACCGTCCGTGAGTTCGAGCCCCGCGTCAGGCTCTGGGCTGACGGCTCAGAGCCTGGAGCCTGCTTCTGATTCTGTGTCTCCCTCTCTCTCTGCTCCTCCCCTGTTCATGCTCTGTCTCTCTCTGTCTCAAAAATAAATAAACGTTAAAAAAAAAATTTAAAAAAGGGATTTGTCGTGATGGATATTTTCCTATCCTTTTCTTTTAAATTCTTCATAAGCTGTTAGTACTCTTGCTTTGCTTTCTAATATCTTAGAGAAACTAGAGTAGAAATTCAATCCACATTTTAGTGAACATGATCTTCATGAAAGGAAAAGTTTAGTGGGACTGCCTGAATTATGAGGTGGATGCTATTTAGGTACTCTTGATGAAACGGGAATTACATCATCACACTCAAAAAAATTCAATTGGCATATAGCAAAATATAAAATAAGTTATCCAACTACATTATCTGTCATGTAAAATATCATAATCATAAAAACTTTTATTCTTGAAAATTTCTGTTTACATTACTCTAATATTATCCGTGTAATAAGCTTTCTCTGCACATAGTCTTAACTGCTTAACAACTATGTGCCCAGATCCTTTATTTCCTAATCATACACTGAAATATCAGTCACTTGAAATTAAATCATATCTTTTTCCCCAAGAACAACACTGGCTTAAAATCTAGTCCCTACGAGCATTTTGTTTCTACAAACTTGACTCTACTTTTATTTGTAATCCTATTACTTGGTTTTCTGGATCCTCTTCTAAAACAAGGACATTAAATATCAGCATGAAAACCTGGAAGAGATGGTAAGTTTAGATTGAGCTTCACACAGCTGGAAAAAAATATGTCAACTTCCTAAACATACTCCCGGGAACATACTTATAAACACTTGAGTAATAGTATTAACAATTAAAGATATATGAACCAAAATCAAGCTTCAAACACACACAAACACAGTCAAGCACATGTGTTATTGGAATGCTTTCTTATTAGCATCAGCAGAAAGGTAGGGATGCCTGTTCTCGCCATTCATTCTTTTTAAAAAATTTTTTGTAATGTTTATTTACTTTGAGAGACAGACAAACAGAGTGTGAGCGGGGGAGGGCAGAGAGAGAGGGAGACACAGAATCCAAAGCGGGGTCTCGGCTCTGAGCTGTCAGCACAGAGCACAATGTGGGCTCAAACTCATGAACCATGAGATCATGACCTGAGTCTAAGTCAGACGCTTAACAGACTGACCCTCCCAGGCGTCCCTACATCATTCATTTTTAATACCACAGTGGAAGCCCTAGCCACTGCAAAAAGACCAAAAAAAAAATTTTAAGTATAATAAGTCCCAGAGGAAGAAATAAAATTGTTTCTAACTGCAGACCATAGGATTATCTACACTAAAAGTCCCAAAGAATCTAGGTTCCTAAAATCAATGAGTGAGTTTAATATGATTATAGAACACAAGACCAAGATACAAAATCAACCATATTTCTAGATAATAGCTATAAACAGATTGAATTTGAAATAAAAATTACTATGTTCAGGAACACATACTACCTCAAGAAAACACACACACACACACACACACACACACACACACACACTTAGATACAAACATAACACAAGATGTGCAAGGTCAATATGCCAAAGACTACAAATCACCAAAGAAGAGCTAAATAAATGTAGAAATGTACCAAGTTCGTGGATTGGAAAACTCATTATTATGAAGATGTCAATCTCCCCAGTTGGATTTATGGATGTAACACAATTCCAATCAAAATAACAGCAAGGTTTCTGTATAAAGCCAAAGCTGAATCTAAAAGATAAAAAACAAAACAAAAAAAAAATTCTAGAAAAGAAGACTAAATTTGTAAGAGTCATACCATTTGAATCTGATACTTTCTGTAAAGATACAATAATCCTGATAGTGTACTATTGATGAAAAAATGAATAACACATGGTTTACTACAAAATAATAGGTAACAAGAAATTGTCTCATACAATTATGGCATAGTTTACTGTAAAATAATACAGAGCAAGATGTAGACCAAACAAATATTATCAATTGATTTTTACAATGGTAGAAATGCAATTCTGCAAATGCTCTTTTCAAAAACGATACAGGAAAAATTGGACATCCACTTGAAAATTAATGAAACTTAGCATATACCTTGAACTTTTACTAAAAATGAACTAAGAATGGATCTTGATTTAGATGTAAAATGTAAAACTATAAAAGTTCCAGAGGAAAACATAACATAAAATCTGTGTGACTTTGCATTGGGCAAAACGTTTTACATATATTACCAAAAGCATGCTCGATTAAAAAAATATTAATAAATCAGACTTTATTAAAATTAACATTACTTTGCAAAAGCTACTATTTAAAAACTCAAAAGGTGAGTCACAACCGGACAAAATATTTGCAGAACACATAAAATAATTCTAACAAGTTGCTAATAAGAACACCTACAACCCAATCTAAAACTGGCAAAAATTGGGAAAAGAAATTTTACAAAAATTTCAGTTATAAATGACCATAAATAAATAAACAAATAAATAAATAAGATGTTCAACATAGGAAAATAAAGGAAATTCAAATTAGATACACAACGAGATATCACCACATAACTATTAGAATAAGGGAGAAAAAAGACAACTTCATCATATTATGTTTTGGTCGGGGTGAAAAGCAACCAGAATATAAAACAATTCAGCCACCTGGAAATTATTTTCATAATTTCTTATAAATTGAAATATGCATTTACCTGTAAAACTAAGCAGTGTCATTTTTGCTTTTTACCCAAAAGAAATAAAAATATATCTTTGCAGAAACACCTGTATACAAACATTCACAGCAGCTTCATTTTTGGTCACTATAAACTAAAAACAACCCTGGTAAATAAATAAACCGTGGCGTATCCATACTATGGGATACTACTCAACAATAAAAAGAAACAAATTATTGATTCACAGCCTCATATGGATGAATCTTCAACTCACTTTGCCAGAAAGACTCGAGAACCAAAGGCCACATATTATAATTTTTCATTAATGGCATTCTCAAAATGGCAACACTACAGAGATGGAAAAGAAATTCTAGTAGCCACGGTTGGTGTTCCAAGAAAGGGCTGATTACAAAGGGACAGCAGGAAGAAAGTTTTGAGGCGATGGCCCTGTTCTACATGGTACTGTCCTGATGGATTCACAGCTCCGTGCATTTTCCAAAACTCACATGTACGTCCCCAAAGAATGGATTTTACTCTATGCAAGTTTAAAAAGTCGATCAACGTATAAAGAGACCCCAGGATAAAGAACACACTATGACAAATAAATCTACCTGTATTACAAATGAGTTACATGACTACTTTAGTTTTGTAAAGAATAAAGGAGCCGACCTAAATAACTTTAAAAAGCAATGTTCGACCAGACATTCGGGGGGATAAAGATTTAAAAAGTGCACACTGTGTTCTAGTTGGTAAGTGCGTTTCTAGTGGAGCAGAAGTTAGCAATTCTGAAACTTCTTTACATTTATACTAGAATTGACCAAATAACTATATCGTAGATTATAAGAGCTGGCTTCAGGGGCGCCTGGGTGGCTCAGCTGGTTAAGTGTCCAACTTCGGCTCAGGTCATGATCTCACGGTTTGTGAGTTCGAGCCCTGTCCAGCTCTGTGCTGACAGCTCGGAGCCTGGAGCCTGCTTCGGATTCTGTGTCTCCCTCTCTCTCTGCCCCTCCCCCACTCACACTCTGTCTCTCTCTCAAAAATAAATGAACATTACTTTTTTTTTTTAATAGAAACTGTTTGAGAAAGAAGTTGAATTAAACCAAAATGAAATGTAAGAATAATCCCTGTTAGGCTGAATGAGAGTTGGAGTAATCAGCACGAGTGCTTGTTTCTGTAATTACGCAGTCAGATAGTCTATGTTGAAAACCAAAGAGGGAGCTTAGCATACCTGCTGTATCAAATATCAAAATACAAAAATAAAACGTAATAGCTAAATATGCAATTTATATAGTTTTAAAAAGTTACTGAGGTAGAAATCTAATAAAAGATATACAAGAGCTTTTGGAGAAAATAGTAAAATTTTATTAGAGGCTATTTAAAAAGATCTATACCAGGGGTGCCTGGGTGGCTCAATCGGTTAAGTGTCCAACTTTGGCTCAGGTCATGATCCCCCAGTTCATGGGTTCGAGCCCCGTGTCAAGCTCTGGGATGACAGCTCAGAGCCCGGAGCCTGCTTCAGATTCGGTGTCTCCCTCTCTCTGTACCCCTCTCCCACCTGTGCTCTGTCTCTCTCTCAAAAATAAATAAACATCAAAAAAAATTTAAAAAGACCTATTCCATAGCAAATTTAAGCCATTCGTGTATAGACTACACATAAAGCAAGATTAAAAAGAAAAGATTTAAAGACTGAAATTTTGCGTGCGCTTTGGAATATTTCCCAGCACAAAATAAATGCTCATGATAATCTGTTTCCATAATTCATTAAAAACAGTTAAGTTATGAATAGAGGTGGAATATTATGCACAAAATAAGGATTATTGGGCAGAGGGTCCAGTTGGATTGGTTGAAAGAAACTGATTCTTTCCACAAACTATTGATTAAACTGGAGAGAATCCATTTGCCTACACGTGTAGAAATACCATGAGTTAAGAAAGAAATTTATAGCCATAGGTGATCCATGTATGTATCAGCTGAGAAAACGAGCTCCGGGATGAGACTGTCTGGGTCCAGACCGTCTGTGAAATCTGAAAAACAATACTACTTGCCTTGTAGAATTACAAGGTTTTAACAAAATGAAAAATATGACGTATGTAGCACTTTGCCAGGCACAAAAATAAGCTCCCAGCAAGTGGTAGCGGTGCGTAATATGAATATCATTAGTTAATTTAATGAAAAGGAAACATCCAACAAGGCTATGAGAATCCATATAATTCTGTGGAGAGCAGGGATATAGTATCACACCCCGCCATCTGCTAGAAAGGACCCCTCATTTTTATTCCCCTCCCGTCCTCCAGTGGAGCGCTTCAGAGAAAGAACTTAACAAGTACCTAAGACACTCAGCTGGAAACCCTCCCGGCTTCACTTTTCACAGAAGCTCCAATTATTATAGCCCTTCCATATTCCAAAACGGTGTTAAAGGCATTGTTCCGAGGAAGCTGACACCTTCCTATTTATTCGCACGTTAAGAAAAAGTGGTAGAAAGCGTGTAGTAATTTTCCATCAAAAGCCAGCATTTCGAAAATATTCAAAGAAATACAACGCTGCTTTTGCATCGCATGTCGTATTTAAGAAGCAAAGTTTTCTTAGGCGTGGCCTGACAATATTCACCAGATTCCCTTAGGAGTGTCCAAGTTTACAATGTCAAGCGCCTTCAAATATGCCACACTATGGCCTAGACGTATTTTAATAAGGAAAAGGTTAAATTCTGCAATTTCTATTCAAGTAATAACATGAAACGGTAATAACATTAAGCGGCAATAAAATGTAAAAGTCATTACTGTTAAACAATCTGATATTAACATACGCTTTCATTAAATAAAGCAAAATCTCATATTAGTTTTATCTCTAGTTAAATACAAAACTACTGACTAGAATTGTGTGCGGTTCATACCTATTTTTATCAGCTTAATGAAGGAAAAGCAGGTAACACAAAGTTAAATAAAAGGGACCTTGGTTTCCCCTGGGGCTCTCAGTCTGCTTTTTCAACTCATGCCTCTATGTATATAGGATTTGACTGTCAGTGTGTTTGTTCACAATAATAAATTGATATTATTAATAGTAAATAAATAATAGATGAATTAATAGTTTTCATTCATACATTCTTATATTTCTTATATAATATTCATGTGTGTGTACATATATAAACACATATTTTTGCACTCAAATGTATGCGGTATGAAGACTGACACAATGAAGGAGAAAAAATTAACATTGATTTTTTTTTTCCTCAATCATCCTTTTTACGGGAACATGACAGCCAGGAGAAATATATAATATCCGAACCCCTTTGCAATAACGTCGGCGTAATTTCCCTGCTCTTTTCTCAAAAGCAATAGTGCCATTCAGGCTTAAGCTTTCAAAATTATGGTTTCATGACCCAAGCTAAGGGCTCATTTAGAAACCATCTCCTTTCAAGTTTAAAACAAATTCCATTGCTTAGTATAGTGAATTGATTTAAAGTTTCTCCTTGAAAAACACATTAAGCCATTCATAATATAATGCACATGAATTATAATCTACGAATAAATACTGTGCCTGGAACGGCCTGATAGGGTGTCCTACAGGGTCTTCACGATTCCTTTTTAAATTCAAAGTTTTAAATGGTGAACATTTAATGCACTTCTTGATGGTGATATAAAATAACTTACAGATTTCAAAGTGAAGATTAAAAATATCTTGCAAGAAAAGCAGCAAAATAAATACAAGGCATTACATAGACCCATGGCTATCTAGCATGGTCAAAAACTGAGTATGTTAAGCATTTTATTTGCCTGTTTCCATAAATGTTAATTCTCTTTCAAGAGTACTACGATCTAGAAATTTGCCATCTAAAATTTGACTTCATCTATTTTGATATCTTGAAAGCATCTGGATATCTTGCTCAGAAGATAGTTCTGACATTCCTATGTACTTTTTCATTTCCAAAAATACCCTTGGGTAACTCTGTTGGCTTTTTGAGGAAATAATAAATATGTCATGTTTACTAGATGTTAACTACATACCAGACATTACTGTATTTAACACATATTAACTCATTTAATCTTGAATACAATATTATGACATAAGAAATATCTTTATTGCCCTTTAAGATATTTCACACACTAAAGTTAAAACTTAAGAAGCTGTGATTAAGACTGTGGGCTCTGACCGGGGGAAGGGCACTGGTGGCTCTGTTGTTGATGAAGCGACCGACTCTTGATTTCGGCTCAGGTTATGATTTCACGGTTCGTGAGATCGAGCCCCATGTCAGGCTCTGCAGTGATAGCACAGAGCCTGCTTGGGATACTCTCTCTCTCCTTCTCTCTGCCCTTCCCCCATTTGTGTTCTCTCTCTCTCTCTCTCTCTTTCAAAACTCAATAAATAAACATTTAAAAAAAAGATTGTGGGCTGTGGAATCAAATGGTCTCTAATAGGAATGCCCCCCTCCCCACCCTGGTGCCCTGGTGACCTTGTAGATACAGAGGTTGGGCACAGAGACGAGGTTTGACCCATAGCTAATCTGAATCTTGGCAGAGCACCTGTGCTTCCGTGAGAACATGAGAGGGAGTGAGGTGTCAGAGGCTGACTGGACTTACCTCCTACTTACCTTCCTAACTCTCTGGGATACCGCCAAGGGACAGTATTTTATTGCCTCCAGGTTCTGATGAGGAGGAGGCTTTCTGTCCCACCCCTCAAGGTATTGCAGCAGATTATAACTCTACAGAGCCACAGCGGGCAAGTGTACAATTGACATAGTGTATGTATCCTTGGGTCCTCAGCATCAGAGGGTCCCAAGACTCATGTCTCATTACCATCTGACTCCTTTTGTGTGGTATCATTTTGGGGGGGGGTATGAGGGACGAGGATCTGGGAGACAGCACCCTTGACTGCTCGCCCTGTCAGTGTATATGTGGGTAATAAACTAACTGAATCATTTAGTCTCCACCGGACAAGTCCGTCAAGCCTCGCCTGCGTGTGCTTGCCATGTTTCAGCTTCCAATTCTTATTGCACCCCTTTAGACAACTCAGATGTATTTTACTTTGTCCAAGGTCCACATGGTAATAAGTGACATTACAGGAATTCAGTCCCAGGTTTCCTGAACTTGTTCTCTTAACCACCGTCCCCAGTGAATTGCGGTCAGTACACACGTTACCACTACGACTCCCAAACCATTGGAACTTTTCTAGTCACAAACCTTCCTTGAAACAGGTTTGGTATTTTTAGTTTGAGGGATACTTGAGATAATCATGTTCGTTATGTGTCATTATATAATAAAGCATCCCCAAAGTTAGTGCCTTTAAAAATCGATAAATATCGTATTATCTTCACGGTTTCTGTGGGCTAGGAATTCAGGAGTGGATTAGCTGGGCTCTTCTGACTCGGGATATGATGAAGTTGTGGGTTGGCTGGGTGTGTAGTTCTCTGACGGTATAGCTGGGACTGGAGAATCCATTTCCAAAGTGGTTCAATCGCATGGCTGTGAAGGGCATGCTGGGTATTCGCGGGAGACCTGAGTTCCTCCCCACTTGGCTTCCTCCGTTGGTTACTTGAACATGGTGAATGCCTTCTTCTAAAGCACATAATCCAAGAGAGAGCTACACGGTAGCCATCTTTTTTTATGCTCTAGCTTTAGATATCATGGAGCATCATTTCAGCCATATTCCATTCAATAGAAGTAAGTCACTAAGGGAGGAGTGTTAAAGGATTTGTGGGCATATTTTAAAATCACTACAGATGTAAATCATCTATAATGCATTTCATTAAAAAATGTGACCCTTTTTATATAATTATTATATGATAGAGTCACTGACTATTTCTGATCATGGTGCCAGAAATGGGTTGATTTAAGGATTTGCTTGTTGATTTGTGACTCTTAAAAAAATCAGTTTGCTTTTGAGTTGTCTTTCATTATTATGAACTTTTTAATATGTGGTATAAAGTCAATTTGTGTGTGTGTAAAAGCGGAAACCACATGTCACTTAAGAATCATCATCTCATGGCCTCTTATTGTAGGCCTTTTTTAAGTCCTGTACTTAACTCCCTGCATTTAGGCATCCAGTGGGAAAAAAAGATTGCAAGAAAGACACCGCAGTTTTAAGGAGCCTCCGTGGAAGTGGCTTATATTATTTCCACACATTTTTCTTTGGCCAGAGCCCAGTTATATGGCCAACTCTACTGGCAAAGGAGGCTGGAAAATGAAGAGGAACCGCAGATATGGGGGAGAACAATCCATTCTGCCAAGATGAGAACAGAAGCCATTTCTAAGTATATAACCCAAAATATTCCCACATGTGTGAAAGCATATTTACTGCAGCATTGTTGCAGGCGAAAACATTTGGAAATAACCTGACAAAGCTTGAGCAGGGGGATGAATAACGGAAATATAACATGTTTACACCATGGAATGTGATGTAGAATTCAAATTAATAAACTGGGCATGTAGACATATACAATAGGGATATCTTGGGGTGCCTGGGTGGCTCGGTCAGTTAAGCATCTGACTTCGGCTCAGGTCATGATCTCATGGTTGGTGGGCTCAGCCCCACGTCGGGCTCTGTGCTGACAGCTCAGAGCCTGGACCCTGCTTCGGATTCTGTGTCTCCGTCTCCCTCTGCCCCTACCCTGCTCATGCTCTGTCTCTCTCTCTTAAAAATAAACATTAAAAAAAATTTTTTTTTATAATACGGATATCTGGAACTAAAAGTATAAAAGCTAGAAGTATTAGGAGACATTTTCAATTACACCATTTTAACGTTTGTAAAAATTTTAAAAGAGGAATCACTATTTTATTATGAAAAATATATATATTTTTAATTTTGGAATGATAAATATCACATCAATTAAATCAAGGGCATCTGGTGAAAGAGGAGGCAGCAGATGGGAAGGATTCAAAAGGGACTGCAAGTAATTGTTTCATTTCTTATAGTTAAATTGTTTTGAAGAAAATATGAAAAATACATAAAACCAGGTGAATTTTATGCTATTTAGTTCATTAAAATACAAAATATACAGAAAAGTAATGTGTCCCTATAAAATATTCCAATTATCATTTGCTTGAGGAGTGTTACCTTTAACCAGACTGTGATTCTACAGCATTTACCGATTGGAATTACCATGAATTTTTTACACCTATTTCTTTAAAGTAATGTTTACTTTAAAGTAAAAATGTTTACTTTCAGGTAAATGTGTAATGACATTCCCAAACACCAATTACTTATGTTTTTTTCAGCTGTGCATATTGTCATGTTTAATATGATAAAATGCCAAACTACCTTCTAGATAGTTTATTATTAAAAAGTGATTTTTCAATCTGACACACTACTTTTTTTCTAGAATTTTAAGATATAATGGATAATATACATCGAATGTTCCTATTCAGTAACTTTTTCTCTATAGAGTTTGAATCTTTATGTAAAAGTAAAAGGAGTTGTTTCACAAAGTCCATCTCTCTACTCAGGTATTTATATTCTTCCAATTAACGTTTTAACCTACATTGTTTTAATGTTTGCTAAGAAGGAAGAAAAATTTAATATGTAAATTTTACAATTTAGCAGAAGTAAACTTTCTTTCGATGTTTGATCAGCATTATGAACAATTAAGCTAATCTGAATAATTAGTCAAAGACTTCAGTTTATAGATTATGTTAACTTGAGTATGTCGTTGAGGACATTTATGCCTCGTCTTCCATTTCATTTTCCTAAGCATTGAGTGTTTCTCTCAAGGACTTGGGGTCCGTTAAAGACTACATTTGTGTCCTTCCCAAAATCTGTATGTTGAAACTCTAACCCCCAAAGGGGCCATCTGGAGTTAGAGCCTTTGGGAAAGACTTATGTTTAGATAAAGTCATGAGGGTGGAACCCCCAAGATGGAGTTGGTGTCCTTACAAGAAGAGAAAGAGACTGGAGCTCCCTCTCTTGGCCACGTGAGGACACATACTGAAGGCAGCTGTCCACAAGGCAGGAAGCCGGCTTTCACCACAAACAGACCATGTTGATACCCTGGTCTGGGCCTTCCAGCCACCAGAACTGTGAGAAATAAATGTTTGTTGTGTAAGCCAACCATTTATGGTATTTTGTTACCGCAGCCCAAGCTAAGAGAGGGACAAAAAGTAAATGATGGGAAAAACCACTTCGGTTTTGTTATTGTTTTGTTTTGTGTTGTGTTTTTTGCAAACAAGCAAAACTACTATGTCATAAAACACCGTTGAAGAAAATCCAGTTCGGTGCCTGGGCAGCGTGTTAAATAAATGTTCTGTTTTAAGCAACAACTCAGGGAACCACTTTACCTGCAAGAAAAGAAAGAGATCACAGTAAAAATTTATGGCAAACACAACTGTAGTACCCTGTTGTTACAACTCAAGGAGAAGGAGGAGGAGAAGAATTAGAAGGATAAAAAAGAAGGAAAAACAAATTAACCACAAACTGCTACCATTCCTGTCTTCAGTCTGATAATTTCAGCTTCAGATTCAGTCATGTTAACAGCATAACAGACAATTGCTGAATCAAATTAAACAGGCTTCTCTTTAGGTTAATGGAAGTTTCAAGTCAAATATTATTCTTTGTCCAGGTGCATAAAAATGTAGAAATTTTGCTTTGAGTGACCACATAAAATGTGTAACAGATTTTCTTTCTAGAATGAGCACTGATGTTAAAGGTAGGTGAGGGATCAAAAGGGAAAAAAAAATAAGACAAGGCTTAGGAAGAGCTGAGACCCAAAAAAAGAGGTGATTTCAAGAAAAAAAAAAGTGAGAGTCAGAAACAGGGTGATTTCCCGAGACAGGATGAAGGTGAGGCTTATGGGTGGCGTGGGGTTCCTGGAGGTGAAGTTCAGCTGTGGTATGAAATTAGGGACCAGAGGAAAACAGAGGAAAGCAGAATCTCAATAAGAGGCAGGAGTAGAGTCAGAAACACGTTAATCCCTAATGATTGGTAAGGGTACTGTGGTGATCTTTCCTTCACAATAAGACACAGTAAGCTTTGGGCTGCACCAACATAGCCCTCATCACAGCAACAATGTCAAAACAGCTTTGTCAGGTACACTGTTCTTTGACTTTGCATCTACATTGGGAGGCAGATTCTAGAAAGTAAGCTGGCAGAGTCAGGATAAAACAATCCTGACTTCTAGCTCTGCCTAAAATGGAACAGACACAATCACTGTTTACAACTAAAAATTCTGGGAAGGTTACATAAGGCAGAACCTGAGAATTCTGAAAAATAGATAAAAGGAGGCAGATTTGGGTTCAGGGGACAGGGATCAAAACTTGGAGGGTCACTGGTAGGATGATGAGTTTCCTGTTTGTTTGTTTTTCCCATTATCTCCTGACCTAGACTCTAGAGAGACCTGGATTCCAGAACTGCATACCTGGAATAGATAGAAGGTTCTCCAAGAAATAACCCTTTATTTGTGGTCAGAGAACAAGGAGTCAACCCTCATGGAAATAAGGGCATGGGAGAAATCTTCATGTAATTGTTTTCTTTTTTTACTCTCCTGGACCTGTCCTGAGGCAAAGCCCAGGCATGAAGGTACACTTGTTGGTGGCCATGGTGGCTGCTTAGCCTCCCGAAACTTTGACAGATGGACTGAGTTACAGTCTAAGTCTGAAGGCCTCAGAGCCAATGATGTAATTCCAGTCCAAAGATTACAAAGATCAGCAGGTTTGAGTTACAAGAAGAGCCACGTTTCAGTTGAAATCTAAAGGCAAAACAACAACAACAGCAAAAGCAGATGTTTCAGTTTGAAAGTCTTTAGACAGAATTCTTACCTGGGGGAGGGTCAGCCTTTTTTTCTATTTGGTTCTTCAGTTGATTGGATGAAACCCACTCGTGTCATGAAGGACAATCTGCTTTACTCGGTGTTCAATTTATCGTTATTTTTCAATGTTTACTTATTTTTGAGAGAGAGAGAATGAGCAGGGAGAGGCAGAGAGAGGGAGACAGAGCATCTGAAGTGGGCTCTGTACTGACAGCAGAGAACCCCATGCAGAACTCAAACTCACAAACTGGGAGATCATGACCTGAGCTGAAGTTGAGCACTTAACCAACTGAGCCATCCAGGCACCCAACTGTGTATTCTATTTAAATGTCAACCTCATCCAAAAACTCCCTCACAGAAACACCCAGAATGTTTGATCAAATACCTGGGCACACTCTGGCCCAGTGAAATTGACACATAAGATTAACGATGGCAAGTGTAGACCACTGTTCCAGTCCCAGAGAAGTTGGAAACCACACAAATGAAGCGGGTGAGAACAGGACTATGAAGGCTTTTGTGAACTACAATGACAGAGGTGTGCACTGGGACCTAGAGTCCGAACCTAACAGGATTGATTGCCTGCTAAAGAAAGAAAGAACATTTTACAGAGGATGACAAAGGTGTCTGAGTTTCATTACATAATATTCATGATATCCAACATTAAAACTTTTAAAATTAAAAGTTACTTGACATATAAAGAACTAGGAAAATATCCCAAAGGGGTAACTGTCAAGCGAAATGGCAATCAATAGGCAGACATCAGACCCAAAATAGCCAAGATAGTGGAGTTAGCCAACAAAGACTTTGAAGCAGCTAATATACCCAAGTCCCATGAAGAAGGGCTAAAGCATTCTTGAAACAAATGTAAAAACAGTAGCTGTCAAGAAACTATAGAAATAACAAAGTGGCAATTTTACAATTGAAAAAAGATACAATGGTGGAAATTGAAGAATTCACTGACAGGGATCTATAGCACAAGAAAGATAACAGAGGAAGGAATTGGCACCCTTAAAATATACATCAACATAATCATTTAACAAGAAAAGAAAAAAGTTTGGAAAATAATGGAAAGAGATTCAGAGACTTGTAAGATAATACCGAAAGACCAAGCACGCACACAGGCATTAGAATCCCAGAAGAAGAGAAAGAGATTGGGATGAAAAAATGTTTGATGAAATGATGTCTGAAAACTCCCCAAATTTGGTGAAACATAAACTGTATAGATGTAAGAAACTCAGCAAACCTTAAGTAAATTAAACTCAAAGAAAATGGGGCACCTGGGTGGCTCAGTCGGTTAAATGTCCAACTCTTGGTTTTGGCTCAGCTCATAATCTCATAGTTCATGAGTTCAAATCCCACATCAGGCTCTGTGGTGACAGAGTGGAGTCGGCTGGGATTTATCTTTCCCTGTCTCACCGCCTCTCCCCATCTTGATCTCTCACTCTCCCTCTCTCTCTCAATAAACAAGTAAATAAATGTTAAAATTAAGAAAAAAAAACTCTAAGGAACTACACCCAGATATATCATGATTGAACTACCAAAAATCAAATATAATGAGAAATCCTAAAAACAGATTAAAAATGGACACATTACATAGAGAATGATTCAGAGACCACAAAATTTTCATCAGTAATCAAGAATGCAGAAGAGAATGAAACCATATTTTTTAAGTGCTGAAAGGAAATAACTGTCATCCCAGAATGCTATACCCAGCAAAAATAGACTTCATGAATAAAGGCAAAATAAAACATTTGAAAATGAAGTACAACTTAGAGCATGTGTTACCAGTATACTTCCTCTGAAAGCAATGCTAGTGGAATTGTTCAGGTGGAAGAAAACCGGTCAAATAGGAAAACTTGCGACTTTGAAAATGAAGGAAGCCAAAATGATAAATATAATTGGCTATTTTTCTCGTGTTCTTTCAAATAGGCATAGCTCTTGAAAACAAAATGTAGTTCATTGTTTTTAAGTGTTTGATGCCTGTAAATACAGACATATGACAGCCACAACATAAGGAAGGTGACAAAGGACCCAATAAGTTAGTAAGTTGCCAACATTTACTTGAGGTAAGAAAATATTATCTCTGAGTTCTCCGTAAGAAGTTAGTCCCTAATACAAAATTATACAAAAATACATCGTCAAGATTTTCAACAAGCTGCTTCTCCCAATCCCATTTACCAAACAATTCCAAAAATAATGATTCTCAAATTTATATGAAAAGGCAAAAGAACGAAAAGGGCCAAAAGAATTTTGAAAAAGAACAAAGTTAGACTACTCACACCACCTAATTTTAGGACTTGATATGAAGTGACAGTGATGAAGACAGAATCGGAGTGCAAAAGGGCAAATACGCTAATAAATAAGGCTGAGTTGCCTTTGCTCAGTGCCCAAGCCACACCAGCTGTTAACTCCTTTTATAATGACTCTTGGCTCAGCTCTTCTAGGTGCATCTTAAATGTCCTAAAACATGGTAGGGCCTTAAATATTCAGCTGTCTTCCTCCCCTAGTGGATATGGTGCAGAATAATGTTAATGCATGAAGCACGTCAAAGTCATAATCTGCTGTCACCCTGAAAGAAACACCAACCTTCCTCCAACATTGCTGTTATGGTGTCCTGAAAGGAGAGAAAGATGGCCAGCAAATTCTCAGATTACGTCTCTATCAAATTCAATATTATATTGTGGAGGACTGCCTTATCCTTTGTCTTCAATCCACACACCCATCAGGTATTCAACTAACACCTGTGGAGTGAATTAATAGAATAATATTGAGTAGAAATATTTATACTTCTAAAAATATAAAAATATTGTAATAGAAACATTTAAAAAGAGCAGAAACACATTGATCATCTAAAATATGCAGATATATAATATTTTGTTATATTAATATTATACATAATACAGAGAAATACATATTTTTGTTGTGCTACTAACAAAAATTATAGAGTATATTATTGTTAAGCTGTATCCTAAATCTGCTATAGTGGAATAAAAGCTATTGTACAGGATAATTTTACAACTTTATTTTCAGGTTCACATGTGATATTTGTATACAGAAAAAATCTATTTGCTATTTAGGATTTTTTAATGGCTTTGTATAATCGATACACAAAGAACTGCATACATTTAATGCATACAATTTGGTGAATTTGGACATATGCAAACACCCATGATACTGTCATTAGAATCAAAGTCATAGACACATCCAACACTTTTCAGAAGTTACCTGGTGTCCCTTTATGTTTTGCTTTGGGTTTCGTTTTGTGTGTGTGGTAACAATACTTAACATGATATCTATACTCTTAACAAATTTTGAAGTATACAATATTGTAAAAGGCACTATGCTATACAGCAGATCTCTAGAAATTATTGATCTAGCATAAATGAAAATTTATAACCATTAGGGTTCTAAATGAATGCTCAATTTATTTGTTACAAATCCAAAAATGTTTTTTTCCTTGAGCCTGGAGTATACTGTGCAAAAAGTATTCTATTTATAAAATCTAGTATTTTAAGTTAATTTCAATCGTGTCCTTGGTTAATATTTATCAGCTAAAGTTAAGGAGACTAAATTCCCTAATTATTTAATTAATTGTTCCCGCTTAGAACTAACGTACATTTCCTTCAGTCTCACTTTCCAGGCAAAATTTCTCAACATTAAAATAATCACATTTTAACGTCTCATGAATTGAACCAGCCATAAAATTTAAATTCTTCTATCATTCCAATATCGTTTACAAATTTAGTACAATTCTTATGCAACTTTCCACTAAATGGCACAAATTTAAAACCAGGCAGAGTTTACACTGGAACCAAAAAGCTAAGTTGTCAGACATTTTGTTAGGCCCATTATCTCACCCATTTTACATGCCAAATATATGCAAATTGTTTCCAGGCTTAAAGTAGAATTATAATGCTATAGATTTTAAAAATTTTTATTAACTACATTTATTCCTAGTACTTTCCCTGGTTTGACATTCATTCACCCACGAAACAACTATCATTATTTCAAATAAATTGATGTCACCATCCTAATAATTGGGAGCTGTCATCGTAATTTGGCTAACTGCATGGAATAGCCACAGGTTTTCCGGAAAGTAGGGAGGTTGAGAAAAGGGTTTGTATCCAGAGATTCTTATGGCCCACTCATGTTTGCTTCTATAACTGCTGTGACAATATAAGATCTAATGTAGTTTCTTCAAAGGGAGTTTGTTTGACATTTCATCTTCTTGTTCAGTTTTCAGCATCATCTTATTCTTTTATGCGACTTTTATAAACAGAAACCTGCGACCTCCTACTCAGGGTGTTGAAAACCTCCTTCAACCATTCTCTAAACGCACAGAAAACTATGGTACTGGCATAAAGGCCAAGAAATAGAATTGAGGGTCGAGAAATACACCATACATCTGTGGTCAAGAGATTTTCAGCAAGGATGCCACGCCCATGTAATGCAGAGAGTAGCCTTTTCAACAAATACTGTGAGAAAAATCGCATAATCACACGTAAGGGAATGAAGTTGGGTTCCCTATTTCACATCATACTCCAAAACCAGCTCGAATGAGTCAACGACCTAAATGAAAACAGAGACTTAAATCTTTGTGACATTGGATTAGGCAATGGTTTCTTAAAACAACGCCAGAAGCACAAGCAACCAAGGAAAAAAATAAATAGATTAAGTGGATTTCATCAAAATGTAAAACCTTTGTGCTTCAAGGGATCCTCTGAAGAAAGTGAAAAGACAACAGAATGGGTGACATTTGTAACATTTGTAAATTTACAGACCTCATAAAGGGCTTGGATCTAGGGTGTAGAAAGAATGCTTGCAACTCAATAATAAAAAGACAACCCAATTCAAAGATGGACAAAGAATCTGAATAGGCATCTCCTCAAAGAAGATATACGAGTGGTTAGTAAGGATTTGAAAAGATGCTTGACCTCATTTGGCATTCGGGAAATGCTCATTGAAACCATTGTGAGATACCACCTCATACCTGCAGCACAAACTTTAATAAAAATGACAAACGTTAAGTGTTGGTGAGGATGTGGAGAAACTGGACCCCTCGTGCATTGCTTGTGAAATGTAAAATTGTGTAGCTACCTTGGTTGGGCAGGTCCTCAAAGTTAATATTGAACCTAGTTAAATACTAGGGTGACCATATAACCCAGCAACCCCATTTCTAAGTGTATACCCAAGAGACTGCAAATATACGTCCACACGAAAACTTGTACACGTGTGTTCTTAGCAGAATTACTCTGAAAATCAAAAAGGTAGAAACAAGCCAAGTGTCCATCAACAGACGAATGGATAAAACAAACTGTGGTATGTCCCTAAAGCAGACTAGTCTTTCACAATAAAAAGGAATGAAATATTGGTACATATCACAGCATTGGCGAACCTTGAATACTTTATGCTAGTGAACAACAACAACAAAAAAAACCCGATGCAAAAAGCCGTATATTGTATGATTCCATTTATATGAAATGTCAAGAACAGGGAAAACCACAGAGACAGAAAATAGGTTTGTGATTGCTGGGGACTTGTGGGGTGTGACCACTCATGGGTACAGAGGGTCTTTTTGGGGTGATGGAATGTTCTGGAATTAGTGGTGATGGCTGTAAAACTTTGTGAATATAATTTAAAAAATCACTGAATGGTACACTTTAAAAATGGATTTTATGCTACATGAAGTACCTCCATGGAAAAACATTAAAAAAAAAACAAACTAGACTGAAGAAGTTTGAAAAACAAAGAATGAGAGAAGCCAGCACTGCTTGAATGGATTAAGGTGACAATGCTCTATTCTTTGGAAGCACTGAGCCTCAGTGTACCTCTGGCTGCCTGTACAAGGGAAACTTAGACCCAGAGCAACTCCGGGTACAGCACACTACAGGTAGCACAATTTTGGCCGTGTGGAAGCAAAACTGCTGTGACCTTAAAACTCTTTGGCCGGGAGTAATTTGTAACCAAACCCAAATACATTGTCATTAAGCCAGACAAGTGCTATAGCATCTTGTAACTTAAACAATAAGTGTTAAACTAATTGCATTTTTTTTCTGTGCACTAGCCATCTAGTAACTACAACTGCCAGGCTTTATTTATTTCTTGATATTTCAATCACCTGAATTATAGTAACTATTTTGTTTCAGTTATCAAAGATACACATTTGTGTCTATCTTTACTCAAATGTACTTAGACAATCCGGTATTTCCACTAGCCAAGACTTTCATTGTTTTTTACATCTTCATGTAAATGTGATTTATAGGCTTTTAACCAACCAGAATATTTTACCCTTGTCTTAAATCTGGAATCTTAAATTCAACACCTACAAAAAATAGGCACGTACCAGTAAGGTTGAAAATAAAGGGAGCAGGGGGGTGCCTGGGTGGCTCAGTCGGTTGAGCATAGGATTCTTGATTTTGACTCAGGTCATGGTCCCAGGGTCATGGTATCACGCCCCATGTTAAGCTCCATGCTGAACGTGGAGTCTGCTTGGGACTCCCTCTCCCTCTGCCTCTCTCCCCTGTCACGCCACCCCCTCTCTCTACAAAACAAAACAAAACAAAACAATTAAAAAGTGTATGTAAAAAATAATAAGAGAAAATAAAAGGGTCACTTGGGTTGCTCGGTTGGTTGCTCAGTCAGTTAAGCATCTGACTCTGAATTTTGGCTCAGGTCATGATCTCACGGTTGGTGAGACTGAGCCCCAAGTTGGGCTCTGTGCTAACAGCATGGGGCCTGCTTGGTATCTCTCTCTCCCCCTCTCTCTGTCCCTTCCTTGCTCATGCTCTATCACTCTCAAAATTACTAAATATTTAAATATAATATAATATAATATAATATAATATAATATAATATAATATAATAACAAAATAAAAGAAGGCAGATGTTAAGGGTAAGGAAAGATGAGGTCTGTGATAGAAGGGAGAACTCATGCTCATCCAAAGGTACAGCTAAGTAAAATAATATTGCCTAGTATAACCAGATTTCCTTTTTTTTTTTTTTAGGAAGGAGGGGAGGAAATCCAGAATTGTAGAGTTTTATGTAAGAAATCTGCCTGATTTGTTTAACATTGGATGTAGCTTTTGGAAACGGAGCTAAGAACCATAACTATCGCATCTCATTTTTTATTTCTAAAAAATATTTATTTAAGGCTCTTATCCTTTCTCAGAGAAAAGCTGATATTTGTCTCTAGTACTCCAGAGTCTAGATTTCTATATTTCCATATTATATTTGACAGACCTCTGGTGACATTGCTATATCATTCTAATCTATGCCACCTAACTCTCTGGATGACTGCTTAATTGTTTACCAGATCAGCAAGAGGTTTTATATATCCTGTGTAATTAATTTAATCAAAGCAGAAACTGTCAATTGCTTGTTATACTTTAGAGCTAATTCCTTATTCATCAAAATGGCAAGAGTCTAGAATATTTAAGAGAGAGAATTGTTACTACCATTCAAAATCTCCAACTGGTTATTAGTAATTTCTCTCTGGAAGTCCATGAAGCAGCTCCAAATCAAAATGCACAAAGAATAATTAATGTTTCCATCATCGTATTCCCCATTTCTGTCTGACTCAAAACCATCCTCAGAGCTCTCTTTCATTTGCCTTGCCCACAGTGCAACCAGTTAGGTCCCATTTATTTATTTACTTTTTAACGTTTATTCATTTTAGAGACAGAGAGAGAGAGAGAGCATGAATGGGGGAAGGTCAGAGAGAGAGGAAGACACAGAATCTGAAACAGGCTCCAGGCTCTGAGCTGTCAGCAAGGAGCCCGACACGGGGCTCGAACTCATGGACCGCAAGATCATGACCTGAGCCGAAGTCGGACGCTTAACCGACTGAGCCACCCAGGCGCCCCAGTTAGGTCCCATTTAATCAGCACTCCGAAATGTTTCTCACTCTTCTCCATTGCCAGTGCTATCACAGTCCAAGCCTTTTTACCTTACGTGTGAACAATTATAATAACCGTTCACAACCTTTCCAGCCCTATCCAACTGGGGAGAATAGTACTCCTGAATCATCACACTGATTGGTTTACTCCCCTACCTTAAAAATTAAAGTCCTAGGGGCGCCTGGGTGGCGCAGTCGGTTAAGCGTCCGACTTCAGCCAGGTCACGATCTCGCGGTCCCTGAGTTCGAGCCCTGCGTCAGGCTCTGGGCTGATGGCTCGGAGCCTGGAGCCTGTTTCCGATTCTGTGTCTCCCTCTCTCTCTGCGCCTCCCCCGTTCATGCTCTGTCTCTCTCTGTCCCAAAAATAAAAAATAAAAAACGTTGAAAAAAAAAATTAAAAAAAAAAAAATTAAAGTCCTCTCGTTGCCCATAAAACAATCTAAATTCTGTAGGAAGGGAAGAAACTCGCATTTGAGGGGTATGGATAATAAGAGAACCTGTGGAGTCTAACAGACATGGGTTCAAATTCTGGTTACACATTTGCTAGAATATCCCCATCGCGTTCCATTCCATAATCTCAAGTTCCTTAACTATAAATACACTCTTAACACTTATCTCAGAAGAGGTATTTTAAGAATCAAATCACATAACCTTGGTGAAGTAAGTTAACACATCTCGAGTTCTTGGAACTGTGCTTCTGGTAAGAAACTACATCTAGAATCTTACCTTGTTCCTTGGCTCAGTAGGGCTAAGGGTTGGTTTCCTAGTGCCAGTGCAGAGGTCAGAACCATGAACAAATGTCTACTGAAGACAAACCAACAAAGTTGTGGGCAAGGTGGAATTCATCTGGGCACCAATGTGGACGTCATTCCTCACCTTACCTGGCAAACCTTCATGCTCCAGAGAAGACAGCTGCTTTCAAACCTGTTCACCTGGGAAGCAGGCATTTTGGAGGTAGAAATATCTTCATGAGGGCACTACCATGAGTAATGAAAACAATAAATATGTCAGTAAAAGGTGGAGCCCTGGAATGCTAGCAAAGGTTGTGGGATTTAGCCTCTTCCCAATTTCTTAGTCTTTTATCTGTACTACACATTAAACTTACTAATCACAACTTTTTCCTTAGTTTGCCCAACATATGGATAGAAAACTAAAATAGCAGTTTATTTTCTGCAGTTTCTATGTTGGAAGCTTTCAGTAGGTGTTGGAATCTGCATTTGCATTTGCTGCACCAACAACTTAAGATTACTTTTCCACATTTCTCTGCCGGCAAACAAATGCAGTGTGGTAATAATAATGTCAAATGCTCCTCATTGTTAACGTCCCTTGTATTATGTTTTGGTGCAGGCAGAAGTGATCTTCTGTTCTCCTGCTCTGAGAAATTTGCTGAATGGCCTGCCCGACTTTGGAAGAATATGCCCATGACTGAAGATGAATTTGCATCTCTCCCAGCTTCCGTATGACAACTAGCCAAGCTTTTACAGACGTAGCTTGTGGCCATGTGACAGAACAATGATCATCAGGTCCTGTCGCCTGCCTTAGACTCGGTTTCCTGGAAATGAGCCCTGAGACAAGAACTGTGCACAGATGGGTTATTGAGGGGTTGTTCTTGGATGACACCTACATGGAAGTAAGAAAGGCAAAACTGGGAAGACGTGAACGTCCGTTGCAACCAGGGCTTTAGCCAATTCCATTCTGAGGCTGGGATAGACCTTTAACCTGATCCCAGATTGAGAAAATGGGGCTGGACCTTTAAATATTTGCATTAGCCAATTATTACCAGCAAGGCACCTCCTGAAAGAACTTATGGTTGTGACTGAGCAGTTCCTAAGGCTGAGGGAAACTCCCAGTGAGGGATGGAGTTGCTGTGTCAGGTGTTAAATTTCCAGAGGTTAGCTGGGGAGGGAAATGAGTGTGCCATCCCTGAAGAAGAGATCTGGTAGTTACTACAGATCCCCAGAAAAATTAAACCATATGTCATAGACTCATTAGGTCTTGTCTCCTGAGCTAACCGGTCATGAGACTTGATTCACATGGTAGAGGGAATAAAATTAACCAGCTTATTGTAACGCTCAGAGCCCCACTTAATCTAGCTAAATTATACAATTCAGCAAGAGGAGAAAAACATGAAGAAAATGAAACTCTTAAATGTTTTATGGGCATACGCTGTTAGGGAGTAGCCTCTTAACTTCAGACACCCTAAACACACCTTTGTTAGGTAAAACAAGCAATCAGTAGGAATTCGTCAAGAGTGCCTAGGCCTCACTTCAGCGTTTTCGAGTGACTTCAGTATTGCAGCGTCAACCCTAATTTAAAGCAGGTAACTGACCAAGGTTGCTCTTGATGACATTTCATTATTTCAGAGATTAGTAAGCAGTTTCTTTGCATCAAAGAAGCTTGCAGGTGAGCATTCTCAGGAACAGCACCTATGAAGGATTAAAAGAAGCTAGATGTCTCACAAGTAGAAGTTATACTTCAGTGCAGTTGTAGCAAAGGCTTTGGCTGACTTCCGGGGGAGCTTGTGTGCGGACCGCGCTCAGGGAGAAGGTATAACTTTGGATGAGATCGTTCCTTTCGGCCATGGGCAATGTCTACGGATGGACTCAGCTGTGAGCCATCGGCAGGCGGTGCTTCCGGCAGCTGAGGGCATGAGCGCCATAGACTCAGAAGAAGCATCTGGACAAAACAGAACGGCATCTCGTGTGTCACACATGCACCACTCAGATCCACTGGCTTCCTTGACCCTTAGGATTCTGGTTGGTTTCATTTTCCTGGAGACACTGACAAGACTGTTGGTGATGCTGGTGCTTCAACTGATGCCGATAACTCTCTCTTCCGACCGTTCTCGGTTCCGCTCAACTTTAGCTAGTACTTCCGCTGATCAGGGTGGTTTACTAGGTGAGACGATTCAAACCTTCAGTGACTAAGAGGAATGAGCCCCTGCTCATAGTACCCTATACGACTGTAACCTCAAAATTTTTTCAAGAAAGTAACAAGAGGTGTTCAAGCGGATGACCTCATTGAAAACGGTGACACCTTACTGTGCCACCTGATCTCTTGGGAAACAGCCCAAATAAACCAGGTGGCACCCAGAGCTTACAATTTGATGAAAGTTTTGATTTGCTCTCTGATGAAATCACTCCTGCTCTGAGAACAAGGACCACTAGACTGCAAAGCCTAGAATTAAAGGGACAGAAAAGTGGAATATGTTAGGTAATGTCCATCAGGGGATGAAATCACACAGTGATTTAAATAGGAGTAAATAGAACCCTAAGTAATATAGGAGAAAGAGACATAGAAAACCATCGCTACCTGTAGGTATAATGCATCTTCTCAAATGCCGATGCCTGGAAACCTAACCCGAGGTCACAGAGCCTGTAGAATCTACTTAAAGCCTTAAATAAGTATAGCATATAATTAGTTACTATGTGCTGAGGACTTTAATTGCTATTGCTTCTCTACATCTATTTTCCATATCTACTAAATAAAGATAAAAATAGTAACCCACTTTACGTTGCTACCTTAAAATTAGGCTTCTTATAGAAGTAGCTTTATACAAAGCACTTGAAAGTAAAGCCATTCAAACACTCCTTGGGATTATAGGGGGGGAAAAACTAAAAAATCTATGGGTATGCTAGTTATGCATTGGTTGCATAATAAACCATCTTAAAACTTTGTGGGGTAAAAGGCAATTTATTATTATCTGTCATGTTTCATGTTGGTTGGGTTCAGCAAGGTGGTTCTCATTCGTGTCCCTCTCTCACACAGTTGCAGTCACATAACAGATGAGACTGTGGTCAGACTAGGCTAAATGTCAAAGAGGGTACACTTGCATGGCCATCTGCTTTGCTGGATGTCTTCTGAGAGCTTTGCTAGAGCTGTTGAGCAGAGACCCCCACATACTCTATCTTTATGAACTTGAGTTTCTAACATCATGGCAGATGGGTTCTGAGGAGGAGCGTTCCAAGAGGAAGGGAGCTGAAGCTGCCAGTCCTCTCAAAGGCTATATAAAAACTGCATAGTGTCACTTTATTCTATTCTTTTGCTCAAAGGAATTGCAGGGTCTGCCCAGATATACTTCTCGGCGGGAGGTAGAGAAGTAAACTCCATCTCTTAATAGGAAACAGCAAATTCACATCACCGAAGACCATGGGAATGCAATCAGCAACAATCCTTTAATTCAATAAAATTTATGAGAAATAGTACTTACTCAAATTTCATGAGCTAATTTCACGCAAGAAGCAAATTTTATGGCATTTGCAATCTGTTTGCATAGAGAAACAATTTTCAGGTATGGATCTTGACACATGTCACAAGAATCATCAAATTAATTGGCAGCTAAATGGAAGTGTTGCTCTCCAAGAATTTAATGAACTCTAGTTCCCTTTAGAACCAGTTTATTTCAATAGGAGCTCCTTATTTAGATCTTCTCCCTGAGCAACGTGCTCTGAAACAAGCTAGGCCCTGAAATAACTGTGAGAGGCAAAAGGCTACATGAGCTGAACAAATCACCGAATGAGTAGGGAATAGAAAAGTACTGCCATCTTAGAGAAAGCAGATAGATCACTACTATTGACCTGTGGTCAGGAAAGCGGGCTTTGCAGGCATGCAGATTTGGGTTTGAATCTCAGTGTGCCCTGAGACAATTTGCTCTTTTGAAATACGTGTACATTACCTCAACATATCCTGGCAAGGAATAAATGACACCATTTTTCTTATTTACTACTTTTATTTGTAGGGGAGAAAAAGTCAGCATCCGAAACGTGTCTCTTTGGCATGTGGATTATTTGAGACTGATTGTTTTTAAGAAACAGAAGGCTCAGAAAGAACTTTTGACCTTCGCCATAATCGCATAAAAGAATTTAAATAGAGGACCCAAGAAGGGAGCTACAGATTACTCTCATATATTAGGAACCAGGTGTGGTAGACATGGAGGAATTTAGCAAATTCTGTTTGTAAAAAATTCCTCTGTATGCCCCATTGTTTTCGGACGGCCTAACAAACATTTGTTTACCAAACTTTTATTCTTTTGCATCTTCCTGTGAATTGCTTTCCTTCCCTTTGAGGTTCCAATCCCTACCCCCTTCTCTATAGCTCCAGGTAGCATACCTCATTTTGCCGGGTCTCTGGAATCTCTCACATTTATGTGGACTCTACCTGCATAATTACATTCTATTTACTCCAGTTAATCTGTCTCATCTCAGTCAAATTCTTACACCAGACAGAAGAATTTTGAACAGTTTAGAAAATTTTTTCCTCCCCAACACATTGTAACACTTTGAAAAATTATGTTTTCCGTCATCTTTAATCAGAAAGTAGCTCACTCATACACAGTGCATCATTTTATCCACTCTCTAGGTAACTTTTTAAAGCATTTTCCTTATGAAAACCACGTTCATGGTTCTATAGAGAATAGACCTGTATTTCTAAAGAGTCTATTTAAAAATGGAGAGATTACATCAATGCATTTCTCGAACTGAAACTAATATACTTCTGAGATAACATGTCCTACATTTTCTTTATTTCCAACACTGCAATATTTCTTATACCAGGACTCACAGTACTTGGTAGATATTAGACATTATATAAATATTTACTAATTGGATAAGTTTTTGATAATATCACATTCATCATATCGAATTGTATGCTTTACGTGACCATTTTCTTGCTCCTAATGAGGGACGGAATCATGCCGCTGAAAGAGTCATTACATCCAAATCATTTTAATATCTTCTAATAATTCAAAGTTAATTTCATCTGTGTCACAAATTACTTTAATGGTTTTTAGTCGCTAATTGCCTCACCCCTGTTCTGTTGTCAGTCCATAGCATTATCAATCAGGTATCTGACCTTACACTCAGACAGAAATAGCACTTGCTAAAATTATGAATGGCTTGTTTTACTGCTAATGAGGGTTTCACGGCCCTTTGGGGACAGCCAGTTTTCAGTTCTTATTACTGATGAAGCTAATCACATGTTGATCTGACAAACTATATTTTGGTTTGAAACAAGAATCAGTGATTATATTTATGTAAGTATTAGCGAAATCTCTTCCAGCACATGGCAGACTAAACTTTGAGAAAATCCTATCGTAGAAAAACTTGGTACAAAATTAATAAGGTGAAATTCAATAGCAGTATGTGCATAACCCTACATTCAGATTCAAAATAAATCATACAAGATGGAATGCCAGAGATCCTTTTTAAGATCAACTCAATGTGAAACGGCTGCACAAAAACTTAGCTAAGGTCAAGAAGATAATATAGAGACATTAAAAATTGAATTCTTAGGGGGCGCCTGGGTGGCTCAGTCGGTTAAGCGGCCGACTTCGGCTCAGGTCATAATCTCACAGTCCGTGAGTTCGAGCCCCGCGTCGGGCTCTGTGCTGACAGCTCAGAGCCTGGAGCCTGTTTCAGATTCTGTGTCTCCCTCTCTCTGACCCTCCCCTGTTCATGCTCTGTCTCTGTCTCAAAAATAAATAAACATTAAAAAAAAAAAGATTTAAAAAAAAAAATTGAATTCTTAGGCCATAAACCAAGAAATGCACCCTTGCTTGCCTGGCTTTTAAAAACCTAAGAAAGCTAACATAACATTATAACAATTTCATGAATATAGGTACGTGAGCATAAGCAAAGGGGAAAAAAGTGGAATGATAAAACCAGCAGTGTTAGGGGTTCCTTTCTGGCCCTGATGGAATAGCTGATATCTGACCTGCTGTGCTGCTGCAACTAATACACCTGACAATGCAGGTGACCTTGAACAGCACAGGGTTTAAGGGTATTGAACCCCTTACAGTCAAGACGCCACATATAGCTTTGACTCCCCCTAAACTTAACTACAGCAAAACCTTGGATTGCGAGTAACTCGTTCTGTGATAGTTCCACAAGGCGAGCCAACATTTCTAACACACTGTAACTTGATGAACGAGCAATGTCTTGCAAGATGAGTAGTAGGTGATGGCAAATGTCACATGATCAAAACTGAGCCAATGGTTCTTGAAATTTGCTTTGGTAGACGAGTGCATGTTTCCGAAATGAATTATGCTCGCAAACCGAGGTTTTACTGTGCTTACAACGTGCTGTTGACTGGAAGCCTAACTGATAACCTAAACAATGAATGCATATTTTGTCTGTTATATGTACTACATACTGTACTCGTACAACACAGTAAGCTAGAGAAAATTAAATATTAAGAAAATCATAAGGAAGAGAAAGTACATTTACAGTAGTATGTTATAGTTCTTGAAAAAAAATCACGTATAAGTGCATCCGTGAAGCTTGTACCTGTTTTGTTCAAGGGTCAGCTGTATACATTTGTGATACCATTTGAATGTTTGAAGACACTGGAAAGCAGTCAACGCTAAGGTCCTTGAGAAGAAAGACACACAACAAGAGATCTGCATTCATTCTGGTTTTTTCTTCAAGACATTTCTCAAAACTATGGTGCAAGGAAATAGAACACAGACTGGAATGCAGACTGAGAATAGAAGTCTTTCTAGATCGAGGGAAAAAAGATCAGAGTTTGAGTTGCCCAGGCAATTGGGGGCAGGTTACTAAAGAGGAGGGGCCTGCAGAAGACGAGCCCTGAATATTTTCCAAAACAAAATCTACTTCATAGGAAAAGACTTTAGAGGGCTTGGCAGGAAACAGCCCCTGGAAACCCAGAGAGATAAAAAGAAATTTCAGAGATCTCAGCATGATGGAGAGATAATGAAATTTGAATCTAGCTAGATGGAGAGACCTTGGTGAACATTCTAGGCTTTCAAAGGAGACTCCAGTGGAGTCAACAATGCTCTCCAAGTAAACACCATCACCCAGGGAGGTAAAGTCTGTTTTGAATGCATCAGAGGGAAAGTAAAAGTTGTAATCTTGTACACTGAGCAACGAACACAGCAGCAAAAGGTCCCCGACCATGGGTTCCAAGCAGGTTAGGCTGAGGTCTTTAGAGAAAGTGTCTTATCATGGCTAATCCGGTTTAGAATACATTATCTGGCCTTCCAGAAAGGTGAAATAAGATTTAGTGCTGTTGGGCAGTCCACAGGGAACTTATACCTTTACAAGTATCTTGACAAAGGCAATGTCTGAGGGGCGAGTGGTTAGGACTTCGGAAAAATAGTACATTATTCTGTAGGGTCCATAGGATAGATGAGTTGAGACATTTTTGCAAATCCACCTCCAGATGGACAGTCGCTACAGTCTTTTCTCTTTCAGTGGGAGGGGGACCTGGGGCAAGAGGAGGAGAAACTGGAATATCTAATAAGGTTGGGGTTCATTGTCTCCCTCGTTGCTCCCTTGGGCTGGGGTAACAATATCTGGGGCACTGGTGGACTTGGAGGGAGTGGAGGCCGACCTGGCAGGAGGCAGGGTGGCCCTCCCAAGTGAACACCCAAGAAGGGCAGGAGTGGCTGGATGGTGTTAAATTCTGAGCATCTATGCTACAGGCCTGGCTTCGGGATAGAATTACACATACAGGCTTTACGGCTAATTGTCTGTAATGGGGATTTGTGCGGACCCCAAGGACTCCATCCATAATGCATACAAATTCTGGACACATCGATGAGTTTACTGTAAGGACATCTTTGTGGATGGCAGTTTTACAATCTTGAGATTGCTTCATTAAAATTATAGTAGAATCATTAGCACACAAACCTGCCAGCCAGATGGGTCTGGTTCGGTTACACTGAGAGGGCGTTCTGCCTGGGATATAACTCGAGGCATAATATAAGGAGGGAGCGATTTATTTCAGCATCATTGCCGTTGGCATCATTGAATGTAGAGGGAGGTGAGCTCTGGTTCAGCAACCACGCCCGGTCGCACTGTGACTGAAACTCTTCTATAGAGCTTGCCAACACCTGGTACTCAGCCACCGGGCAGTGCGGTTACACACCTGGCTGAGCTCCTTCCAGCACATCCCCTGGGACTGTGTTAAGCCTGAGGGGTCTACCAACAACCCTATTAATGCAGGTTGTGTACAATAACAGCAGCAGCCACAACAAAGAATAACATTTGCCTTTGGCTACCTTCAGAGCAATCAACTGGATACTGACCAATGGGGAAGTGTGGTTGCTTTCAGGCAAGAGAGCATTGATTTCCTTGTGTAAAGTGGGGTAGGGATCTGGCCACATCTGATAGCACCACCGGATTCTGGGGTCCCTTTGTTGTATAGGGGAAGACAAGTAAATTTCCCTCTCCCCTTCTAGGTTTTGGTTGAAACACCCCTGTAATAAAAGACAGACTCACAGAAGAAAAACAAGGTTAATAGCACCTATGCTTCATGCATGCATGGGAGATATCCAGAAAAACTGAGTAACTCCCAAAAATGGTTCAAGCCACCATCTAAAACAGCATCTCCAGCTAAAGATCAAAGGTGTGGGGGTTGGGGACTAGTTATGAGAGGTTTCCAGGTTTTCCTGGAAATGACGGTAAGGTTGTACAGGTTAAGTTGTACAGGTTGTACAGGTTAAGTCTTTGCCTTCCCCATAGATAATAGGTTCCAGAGATTTACTCATCTTCCTCTTCCTGGTACAGAGTAGAAGACACTCTTGAAAATGGGGACTTCCTTCATAAAGAGACGTATTTGGGGATGGTAAAATCTGCTCCCCGACAGTGGATTTCATTTTCTAATTTTCCTAATTTGATTGGCATCCACTAGGCAAAGGATCTCTCTCCCTCCTTCTCTCTCTCTCTCTCTCTTTCTCAGATCCATACAGTTCCACTAGTGGATCTTGGGGCTGGAATTCCAATCTCCTGCAAAATATTTTTATGAATTTGGTTTAATTAACTAGCCTTTACAACCCAGATAGCAAGGCAAAGCTGGTTGTCTTAGTTTTGCAGCTGGTGTTGGGCCATGTTGTTGCAGGATTCTTTACCTCAATACCTGCTGATGAGGGAGCCTGAGGCGGGCTGAGGGGTAAAACTAGCACCCCCACCCACGCACACCCCAGGTGAGATCTGTGTGATATTCCTGGACACTCCTGGCTCCCCAAGAACAAAGGAAAGGGGTTTAAGTGCTTGCCATGGTAATGTGGGAAAGTAAGGCAAATGAAAAATTAAATTGCCTTACTGCTTGCAGCCCATTGACAAGTACTTGAAACCGGCAGAGTGACCTCCCTCTTGGAGCTCAGCTGCATGATGACACTTCGCTAGGGGCAAAAGAGAACTTTGGCTTAACATTGTCCCAACCTCAAGGATCCTATAAATCTACTTCCTTTCTCTCAACTTCCCCAGGATATATGCTGGCAATCCTGCCCCAAGCTTATGGCCCCTGATATGCATCTGAAGGGTCTCATGACTGAGGTTTTATTAAATGGTAATAAATGGCATTTTCCTAGCAACAGCTAGCCCCTCAAGGTCCTGGAAACCTTGCTTCCAAAATTCTTCAGAGACTTACTCTATCCCTGACCCCCTCCCAACCTGAGGGTATAAAATGAGTCACCCATCAGGATCCCAGTGCCGTTCTTCCTACCCACCGGTCCTGTCCCCATGTTTTAATAAAACCACCTTTTTGCACCAAAGACGGCTTCAAGAATTCTTTCTTGGTGGTTGGCTCCGGACCACCCCACCATCACTCCAAAACTTCATCATCCAGGATTCCTTGTCTTGCCACTTCGAAGAATGCAGAGGTGGACCCAAAATAAAATGAGCATCAGGTAAAAGTTCATGAGAACAGAAGATTGGAGAGTAAGAATAGTATGAAAGCTCACTTTGAAGAGAGGGGCATTCGAAGGTGAATACCCTCAGACTGTAGGCGAGGGACTTTTATAGGGTTTGGGTGGCCCCTCCCTTCCCTTCCCCCATGTTCCTTCTCACGTGCTACCCTTATTGGCTTAATAACTCTAGGTGCTGGGTTGTCCAATCCTGATTGGCTCAACTCCACTGCGTGCAGAGTCAGACTGGTCATAGTGTCCCACGTATAACATAAGTTCTATGGTTTGCTTATTTCAGTTCGGTATTTTGATTGTCGAGTTCCTGAGAGGAACCTGAGGGGGAGCAGATGGTATCTGTTACGTTCTTAAGAGGAACCTTAAGCCTAAGGGAGTTTGCAAGTGTCAGACACCCCCAGCCTTGCTTTAAAATATGTGTCTTTCTCCACCCAGGGACCTCAGGTTCTAACCTTCTCCTCTCTGCCTATTTCATCCTACCTTTCCCTGTCATAATCGTCTGAGCTAATAAAATCTGTTTAATCGTGATCTCTAAGCCATTTGGTAGCTGCTTGTCCCCTTGAGCCCTTATAAAGGGGTCATATTGCACAAGGCCACGAGTCATAAATACCTATGGTATTAGACTCTTGCGAATGTCATAATAAATAATAGCAAATTTAGTGGCTTAAAAACACACAGATTTACTATCTTACAGTTCTGTAGGTCAGAAGTCTTAAAGTTAACAGGGCTAATACACTGAGCAGTGAACACAGCAGCAAAAGGTCCCTGGCCATGGGTTTCAACCGCATTCACCATCAAAATGAAAAGCAATCAGCACGGCTGTGCTCCTTCTGGGGTCTCTAGGCGAGAGTCCATTTTCTCCACTTTTCCAGTGTCTCTCGGCTCATGACCTGGTCCTGTCAGCACAAATTTCTACTTTTGCCTTGATATCTTTTCCTGTGCCTCTAACTCTACCGCCTTCCTCTTAGAAGGATGCTTGTGATTACGATGGACACATCTGGGTAACCCAGGACACTCACCCTATCTCGGTATCCTCAATGTCTTCACATCTGCAAAGCCCTTTCACTTATGCACACACTTACAGAGTAGAACATGAACTTTTATGGGGCTGGGGGAAGAAGCCTCAGGCAGCCTAGCAAACCTTGCAAGTTGAACAACTGCAAGGGACACGAATCGTAGTGGCAAATACCAATCAGCAGATTCTGAGGGTGGCAACCAGGGGGGGTGCCAGGAAGATCTCCCTGCAAGTAAGAACTCGCAGGAGGGACACTTAGCTGGCAGCCTATAGTTACAGCTCCTTCTGCAGCCATCACAGCTTTTGAGCAAATCGAGCCCCTCCTGGGCTGCCGGGAGGCAATGACTGAGCACAGCAAGGCTCTGAGAACCTGGGCATTTCTGCCCGGTGCAAGATTCTTCCACCAGGCGGTCTCTGTTCCTGGTTTTCTTTTCTGCTGGCCGACAGTGACAGAGCGGCACCACAGCCTGCATATCCTTATCCACTTCTGCTTTCCCCCTCTTTCTTTTCACAGATGCCAGATCCACATGACAATCGGAAGGCTTTGCCTGCCCCGCTTTGCTTTCTTCCTCCATTATCTTTCCCAGACACACCCCGTTCCTACATCCTTCCCCCATCTCGTTGTCTTCTCACTCAGTCGGCACCAGTCAGTGTGCTAGGAACCCCTGATTGATCACTGGACTCCCTGTGGTTTAGAAGAAGAGCGAAGCTAAGAGAAACTTCTAGAATGGAGGAATCTGGTAGAAGTTCATGGAGGAACACATTGGATGTGGATTCAGAGGCTGTGTAACATTTACATAAGCAGAAGGGAGAAAGATGAGGCAATTTTGGGGGAGGAGCACGAGAAAAAGTGTGGGAAACAAGGTATTCTTGGAGAACAGGAGGTAGGTCCTTCTTCCATGGGGACTTCCATGGCTGAAAGTTAGGATGGACAGTCTCTACAATAAGTATTATGTGAGTCCTGACACCAGTGTCCAAGAGGTGACAGACATCTTTCTTGGACTACAAGCATCATTCTGTGTTCATCTTAAGGTCGAAATACATAAGATTTATGTATTTGGATTTATTGTAGCCTTTTATTTTGTTAACACAAAAGAGGAAACACACCTGCTTGGGTTTAGGCAAAAGACAAGTAACTTCTTCCTTAGCTGTTACCTTGAAGGGAGCACAGAATATAGTGTCCTTTGAGCTCCCTTTCCTATAGAAACTTAGAGCGAGCCTTCACTGTATAGACCTACATTTCACTCTTACAGGGCACAGGCAAACATAATTATTTTCATCACTGTTTACTGAAGTAAGACCACAGTTAGTCTAACCTCTAGGCTCTTCAACTGTGGGGGAGAAAAAAGTCATTTGGCTAGGAATTCACTTCTTGGATATTCCTTTTAAATTCCAGAATTAGGTTCACAGTTGCTTTATGGATGTGGTGGAAATAGACACTTCTTTTTTTTTTTTAATTTGTTTGTTTATTTATTTATTTATTTGAGAGAGAGACAGACACAGCATGAGCTGGGGAGGAACAGAGAGAGAGGGAGAGAGAGAGAATCCCAAGCCAGCTCCACACTGCTAGCACAGAGCCCAATGTAGGGCTTGAACTCATGAAACTGTGAGATCATGACCTGAGCCAAAACCAAGAGTCAGATGCTTAACCAACTGGGCCACGAAGGCGCCCTCAAAATAGACACTTCTGTTTGAGTCTGGACTTTCCTATTCATGGCTTATTATCAGGCTGTATTTTCAAATCCGTACATCCCCTGCAGAAGGCATGATTCCCTTACTCTCCTTTTTAATGACTTTTCTTCTGTATTAGCGTCAAACGTTTATACTCGCTCATCCCCTGCAAGCACGCCCAGCACCCCCACCCCGCCCCGCCCAGTGATTCTTCCTTCCAGGGAAATAGAGAAGGGATTCGACGGCAAGAAGGAAAAGTCTTGGTGATTTACAGGTTTCATTTTAACCTTAAGAACAAGCCTGAAAATTATTCTCCCAGTGGATAAATCGAGTCCCAAAATAGTACCACACTTGTGTTGACAGATGGAGCGCGGATAGAGGAATGTGTTCGGCAATTGCTGCCTAGAGTACTTCCATCTGTCGCCCAGGTCTCTGCTCTGTCTGTATATTCAAAACTACCCTGTCCACTGACAGGCGGGTGCACATGCCTTCTTCATTCATTTTGCAATGATGCGGGCTAAATTGTTCACAAGGATCTCTGAAGCAGTAATAATTAAGACTACAGCCAGAGAGCTCTATCTCTGTGGTGCTAAAACTTTATCGGTTAAAAATGCCACCTCTTGTGGTTTTCTCCAGCTAACACGACCAGGAAAAAAGGAAGCAGACAAGTGGAATGAGGAAGGGAAGGAGAGAGAGAGAAAAATCTCCCACTCAAGTATAAATAAACTGGCTTTCTTTCCTTAAAAAAAAAAGTATTTTCTTCTTTCTCATCCTTTCTATAGAATAAAGAGCAGCCATATGAATGTTAAGATCCAAATATTGTTCTTTGTAGGCAGCATGGTAAATTTGAACCCAGAGTCTGCAACCACACGATGCAAATCCAAGAAGGTCTCCACCACCAGCCCTAGGACCTCAGGCGAACTTCTGAACCTTTCTGTGCCTCGATGTACCTGTAAAAATGAGGGTTAATAAGCAGAACTATTCCGCTGGTTGGATGAGCGTTAAGTCAAAACAAGTCTGGCGAGCTCTCAGAGCGGTGCCAGCCACATGAGGAACTCTGACAAACAGACCTGACTGGGCCCATAACTCTTACTGAGACGTTATAAATGCAGCAGAGGCTTCTAGTCCCCAGAACCCACAGGTTCCCCAAGACCACAGCAAGCCCTCTCCAACCAGCCACTACCACTGTGACCACAGACCCAGAGGTGGCCAGTTAATCAGCAGGGCCCAGAGGCTTTGCTTTCCTAAGACAAGAATTTCATGACATTCTGACCTTAAAACACCTACCTTATTCTCCTACCCGGAACTTTGTCCCCAGCATCTAGACTCTCAGTCCAGGCTCCAGAGTAAAACCGGTCCACTCAGGGCTCAGGCTTTCAGCAGGTGGAATTTAAAAAAAAAAATTTTTTTTTTACTTATTTAAAAAATATGCAAAATGTTAGCTTTCATTATGTGAATATCTACGGGAAAAATTACTAGGATCAACAAAATTAAATGTAACTGGAATAGGTAGGTTTGAGTTTCTCACCTGGGAAACATGAAACCCAACAAGCAGGTGATGGAGAAAATACCAAGGTATTTGTGCAGTTAGCAACCTTTTGAATTCTATACAAACAAATAAACCGTGTAGTAGCATTTTGCATTTAAGAAATATTTTTAGAAATAAATTTGACTTCTTCATAACGTGTATTGGGTTGATTTCAAGAAAATATTTCAAAGAGAAACATTTCCACTGGTTTCTTCCAATGCATATTGGATATATTTTTTTGTATTTGAATTTTGATCACCTGAGATTTCTTTTAATGAATCAAATGCAGAAGATTTTTTTTTCTTATTTTTATAAATGGCTAGTTAGTTGTACCAATATTAACAACCGATTACATTCAAGCTTCACCAATTACTTAAACAAATCAGTCATTAGATGTAAAGTTTTCATATATTCGTATGATGGTCAGAAGTCTCTATTTAGTTCTATTGATCTGTTTCGGTGTCTGTTTTCCAAGTGTCATCATTAACGGAAATTTTTAATACACTTTTAACAGCTAGTCAAACCAGGGCCCTGCGCCTACTGTCCCTATTTTCAGAGCAATCCTGGATATTACTGAATGATCCCTTTTACAGAAAACTTCCATTTTCACTGTTAATTCTTCGAAGTCCCATAGAACAAACAAACCCCGATGGTCACTTTAAGTGGGATGGCTTGAATATCCCTGCCAACGCAGGAAAAACTACATCTTGACAAAAGAGAGTTTTCTACTCTATGATCAAATCTGTTTTCCAGTGACTTCCATAATTCAGCAATAATACCATTACCCTGCAGCCAAAACAGGACCTCCCTTCATCCGATCTGTGTTTGGAGGATGGATGTAGGAACAAGAGCCTGGAAATCTACCCACGCTATCCATTCTGTGAAGATTAGGTTGGGCAAGGACTTGTCTCGTAATACTTTGGACACTAGAGAGTTAGCAAAATAATTTATAAGAATGGATGGCAACTTCATATATTAGAGAAATAGTTCGAAGACAAATTGTGGCCTTGGAAGACATGGCTTTTCTTCGTGTATAAAGCAGTTACTGACTCCCATCCCTAAAGTGCAGAGAGTTCCTTCCTTCAAACTTGATTTGAATTTCACTGAAGCATCCACACTTTGCCACTTGATTCTCATTAGAAACGATGTGCTTTGGCCAACAGGCTGTTTGGGGCTTTTCTGGGCGGGCAGCTCGAGGCCTTGGAACGCAAGGCCCACTAAGGAACGAAGCTGACGCCCTGGCCAGGAGTAACTCTATTTTCTAAGCAGCTAAGCCAACCAGAGCCCTAAGTATCTCCTATACCATTGTCTTCTCATTATTTTTATGCCATCCCGAATTTCCTAAAATAGGATGGATGCCGAACTCCTTTGATCCGTATTCATGTTCATTCTGAAATGTGAAGTTCGGTAGAGTCAACAGGATGCAGTGAAACATTTTTTAAATGTCAGTCATTGGAATTAGAAAAGCAGCACGTGCTAATTTTAACAATTCAAACAATAATTTGAACAATGCCCTAATAATTTGAACAATGAAGAAGCATCGGAATGAATGCCAACCCTCTGAAGTAAAGCACTGCTATACACTTGATTTAGATGCCAAAACACACACACACACACATACACACACACACACACATATATATGTCTGTGTGTGTGTGTATATATACATGTATATATATGGATTTTCCGATTTTCCATGGATTTTATGGGGTGATTGACTGGTTTCTCATATCTGTGCCCCTCATTTTTGCACTGAACCATGGCAACTGCCTTCATCCTTTGTAGTGCAGGGTCAGCAAGGCCATAGCACCTTCAATGTGAAATGTTTTATGGCATTTTCCAAGCACTGAGGAAAGGAATGCATTCTCTGCTTTAAAAGAAATGACACAGCCAATCAACAGCTTTTCTTGATTGTAGAATAATGCCTCCAGGCTAGGGAAATACTGAAGAAAAGCAAAGGTGTAGTCCCAGCCAGTTGGAAACTGAGACCCCCTCTCGGTTCCTCTCTGAGGAGCTTAGAAGTCCTAACTCAGTAGTTCTAATTTTTCTTAAGTTTATTTATTGTTAAGAGGGAGAGAGAGAGAGTTTGAGTGAGAGTGGGGATGGGAGAGGTTGGCAGAGACAGAGGGAGAGAAAGAAAGAGAGAGAGAGAGAGAGAGAGAGAGAATCCCAAACAGGCTCCATGATGTTAGTGCAGAGCCCAATGTGGGGCTTGATCTCATGAGCCATGAGATCATGACCCGCGCCAAGATCAAGAGTCAGACACTCAACCATCTGAGCCACCAGGGCATGCCCCCCTGACTCAGTATTTCTTAAGTTTGACTGGGCACCTCGAAGGCACACTTATTCTTTCCACCTACAGGAACCCACGACCTTTATTGTCTTTCCCACTCACTTGACACTTTTTCTCCATCTTTTGAAACTGCATGCATTATCAATTTTCAATGTTATTTAATATCTTGCATGTCTTGTCTCTTTAACACACAAATTCCCTGAGAAAAGGGACTTTGTATTTTACCCCTGTATATCTGTCACAAAGTCCAAGATGCATTAGTCTCATAAGAAGGACGAGATAAAAAGAATCATAAGCGGTCTCAATGTTTACCTCTCTCCCTCTCTCTCTCTCTCTCTCTCTCTCTCTCTCACACACACACACACACACACACACACACACACACACCTGCGTTTGAGTCTCACTTTGGCCAATTATGAGCTGTGGAATGTTGCCAGTGTTGCCAGAGTCACTCAGTTTCCTCCTTGATAATATTGGGATCAAAACTCCACCTCACAGAATTGTTGTCAAGGCTAAATATTACATGTAAAAACTTTACTATTTATTGTATAAATGCCAGGCACAAACAGGATTGATCATATTGGTTGAAAAAAATGCAGAAATTCTGGTTTGCAATCATTAATATAATAAGGGAATCAGATTTGAAAGTGATTTTAGAGATTTTCCATCCTAACCTTGTTTTATGGATGAGAAAATACACAGAAGTGATGTGTTTTGAGACTATACAACTAGGGTGCTACTACACATATTTAATCAAAATTTCGTTAAATAAAGGCTCACACCCTCAAGTGCAAGTACCTTTAGAATAATTAATATGCTTCAAAGAAATCTTCTATTCATGATTAACCTATAGTCAATGATTATCATCATTTTAGTAATCTTCCCGGTAAAAACAAAAAACACTTTCGTCTTTGAGCTGTTGCATAAATGCATAAGGCTAGGAAATGTAAAAGTACCTGATGGTGAGTTGAAAACTGTTCTCATAACATCTAATTTATGCAGATTTAAACATACCTACCATGAAATCAACGGTATCTCCCTGATGTTGAGGAAAAAATACACCTAAAGGATTAACAATGCCTTACTGAATACCCAGCTCTTTGTTATATAATAATTATATAACTGGGGAGCCTGATAGGCTCCATTAGTTAACGGTCCAAGTCTTGGTTTCAGCTCAGGTCATGATCTCACAGTCGGTGGGTTCCAGCCCCACATCGGGCTCTACACTGCAGGTGCAGAGCCTGCTTGCAATTCTCTCTCTCCCTCTCTCTCTGCCCCTCCCCTGCTCGTGCTCTCTCTCTCTCAAAATAAATAAATTAATTAAAAAAATAATAATAATTATATAACTAATTATAATACTGAATTTTTTTTTAAAAAAGCAGTAAAGAAACTAGTGTCCCTTTCTTCAGAATTTGAGAAAGGGCAAGAGAAGTGTACTTTAAATACCAGGCTCAGAAATCATTAGACCATCAGCCCATTTTAATAAAGAATAAACATGCTTTTTCCAGGGAGAAAACAGAGTCTTCATCTCAGGATTTGCCTTTTAAAAGTCCAATGGAATCGCTATAGGGAATCTGTATTACACCATCTTATAACGCTGACTTCTGAAATCGGACGAGAAGTAGTTATCCAGACACGACTCACGACCATTTGAACAATAAAGCATAAACAATCCCTGTTCCCTTAGCCAGTCTTCCTGGACACTTAGGCTACATTCTTTTAAATATGGATTTGGACAGGTTAAACACCAAGACACAAATGCAGTTAAAAACCTACAAAGGAGGACCATGGGAAGACTCTCCCAACCAAAATAGTATCTCCTATGCTAGCTTCCCTGCTGCATGGATACTGAATCTTTTTGCTTTTTCTTTCCTTTATTTTCACAATTCTACATGAGTACATCTGAGCGATCTTAGGAGAAAAATAAATCCAAATGTGGAAAAAAATTAGATTAAGAGTATGAATAAAAAGTGGGGCTCATGGGTGACTCTGTCCGTTGAGCCCCGATTTTTGGTTTCAGCTCAGATCATGAGCTCATGGTTCATGGGGTCAAGCCCCACATCGGGATATGCACTGCATGCAGAGCCTGCTTGGGATTCTCTCTCTCTCTCTCTCTCTCTCTCTCTCTCTCTCAAGAGCCTGGCATGCAGGTAATGGCTTCCCAGATGGGAGAAACAGCTTCTGAAAAAGAGCTGTTGCCAACTCCAGAACCTGGTGCTGCTTTGTCTGGCTCACAGTGTCTCTCAGACCGGTTAATAATATTTATTTCCCTTCCATTCTGTGTTGAACTGAGGTTGAAACGGTCTCAAAAAAGTGGATCAAGGCAGCTGTCCTTTGTGTCAGTGCCATTGATTCACCTTCCCAAAACAGGTGGTGCTTACTAACTGCAGCAATCTCTCGTTTCCTAGCCGAAGACAAATCCTACATTCAACAGCCAACATTTAATTGAAAAACATAGACTCCACTTCATTCTGAATTTGAAATATTTATTACATAAGCAGGTAATCTTCCCTGTTGTAGTTAAGGCCATAAATATCCTGATGTGATAGGATTCCAGGGTGCTATTGTGACTGCCTCGGGTCAGAAGCTTATGGGGTTATTTCTTATGGAAAGAGCAGCACACCCTTTCCTTGTTGCATTTTTTTCTCTATAGATGAATTATTCATAAGTATAAAATACTGCGATTTATTTTTCAGCTGGAACACACACACAAAAAGGGGGAGGAAAATGTATCGCAAGCCACTGAATTTACATCTTTACAAATAGCTTGAGATCTCAGAGGATTCTTAAGTGAGAAAAACAGGACAATTTTAACATGATTATTTCTACAGAAACTTCTGGGCAGCTCATCGGGGTAAACAGACTCACAGAGGAAATTAGTTCTTTGTACCAAAAGTGAGATCAGACAAGTGTCAGAAACGATGGCACAGCTTTTCATGTTTGTGTGGATGAAAGAGGAAAAAAAACCCAGCAGCCTCTGAATCCTGTCACTCATTATTAAGCCAAAGCTTTTCTCCAGTTATTTCTTAGGGTTTTGGTACCCATGGAAATATTAATATCTGGAAGGTTACATAAAAAAAAATCCTCCTCACCTGCCCCATCACCAGAGATCCTACCCCAATACTTCTGGAACTGGGGCTGACAATGGGTTCCCCAAGGACCTCAGATGATTTTGATGCAATGGAGCCCTGGACCAAATTCTTTTTTTAAAATTTTTTTTATTTATGTTAAAAACTCTTTTTTTATATTAAATATAATTTATTGTCAAACTGGTTTCCATACCACACCCAGTGGTCATCCCAACAGGTGCCCTCCTCCATGCCCATCACCCACTTTCCCCTCTTCTCCACCCCCCCATCAACCCTCAATTTGCTCTCAGTATTTAATAGTCTCTTATGGTTTGCTTCCCTCCCTCTCTGTAACTTTTTTCCCCCTTCCCCGGGACCAAATTCTCAACACCTCAAAAGCATAGTAAGAGCTTGAGATTTGAATGCCATATGTTACAGTATTTATTTTAACAAGACCTTATTGGAGGTTAGCATAGAAGACGTGTTAAGACGAAAGCAAGAATCAGCTTCAACCAAAGAGTGGGGTGCTCAGCATCATCAAGTTACCTGCTGGTTGTAGGGTCAGAGGGGGCAATGGGGCCAGTGTGGGGGTGGAGGGCGTGCATCACTGATGACAGCAACTGTGAACTGAAACGCTACTCCTTCTGTCACTCTGGCCAGTGGCCCATGTTGTCTTATTGGAGGAAATGCTTGCACTGGTATAAAAATTCTTAAAAATGGACTCCTGCACGGTATTGTACATGGTGCCTCTGAAGTACAAAGGTCAAGGGCTCAGGCCTTCTGATTTTCAATATCCTGTAACCCGGAAGTCAATCAGAAATGAATTAGCATTTAAAACACTTGGGAAAGCTTTCTTGTAAGGTACCTTGGAAGGTAGCAAGGATTGACTTTTCTGGAGGGTTTAAGAAGTGGAGACACACTTATTTGTAGGCTTTATAATTCACTTTACAGACTTCTAATTGCTGCTTAGGCACTGTACCTAGAAGATGACACTTTTCTAGAAGTTTCCTTCTTTCTGGCTTCTTTGGGCCATTTTTGTCCAAGATGCCTCCATTCCTAACCTGCTCACCGTGGTACTCTACTCAGGATCTGAAATAGGCTGATGAACACTAACATCAGAATTTCTGTTTGGCTTGTTTCTTCTTAAACAGAATCAAACAAGGAGGTCAAGAAGATGGGGGGGTCAAGAAGATGGGTGGCCGAACCAACTGATGTTACTTTTCTTTTTTTCATATTTAGAGTAAAAGTGGACTGGTTTTCCCATGAGAAAATTTTGGAGGAATGCCATCTTTAAGTCATGACTGTCTTACTATGGGGACATTTGAAAACCTCAAAAATCTTCTATTTAGCAAAGCAGAAAAAGGACAAGGGAGGTTGCTCTCTAAGAGTTGTATGCAGCTATGTAGACGGTAAGGCATAACTGATGCAGATTTTGTTTTACGGTTAAATGGGACATTTTCTCCTCCCCGCCCCCCCCCCCCCCGCTTTAATTTCCTGCATAGAAGTTGGTATATGAGGTAGTGGAGAAACCACCAATTGTCTTAAAGAATGCATTAATGTACTAAATGCATATTGGGTGCTTGCTATGATCCAAGCGCTTTCTAAGCACTAAAAGTGTATCAGTGAAGAAAGCAAGAAGGAAGAAACCCTAAGGAGTGAGAGCCCCACGCCATGACTGTCATAAGCCAGGGCTGGCCAAGATAAGGACATGCAGATTGCAATTCAGCCTTGCGTGGTGGTGGAGTGTATTGCTTGTGGACAATGGCACTACCTCCCACTGGGCTTCACAGTTCATCTCAACACAGTGTTCAGGCTGTCTCCACCCGGGAATCATGGCGATCCAAGGGAACCACGGATAGTGTGAAACTAGACATGTCACCTAACTACCCCTCAGCCCAGCTGCCTCCTCTTTGAGGGAAGTGAAACGATGCTTTGAAAAGTTCCTGCCAGTTGTGAAATTTAGCGTTTCTCAGGAAGCATATGATACGTACCAAATGAATTGTACAGACACTATCTAATATAGGACATCAGAACAGGGAAAGAAACAATCCTCGTTTGCAGTTACAAAATTAGATCATCTCCTATCACTGTTGTTCCTGTTATCTGTGTCCTAGAATATTCCTGGAAGATATTCCATGGAAAATGTCTAAATTTTGTCTTTATACAGCTCGTTAGTATATAAATGCTCAGGAAAAAAACAAAACGAAACAAAACAAAAAACCCAAAACCCTGCACTTATTCTTCAACTGGGTCTAATGAATACATTTTCTAATGAAAACCAACGTAGGTAAGATAGGATGTGATTAAGAAGAGGATATCAGGGGAAAATCAAGGTACAAGGCGCCTGCGTGGCTCAGTTGGTTAAGTGTCCGACGCTTGGATTCCAGCTCAGATCGTGATCTCAGGGTTCGGGTGTTAGAGCCTAAATAAAACTTAAAGAAAGAAAAAGGAAAAATCAAGGTATGACCCAGAGATTGTCTGAAGGCATCTGGGAATAAAGAGTTAGAAAGGAGAATAGCAGAGAGAGCGTAACGTTGAGCCCTCATGGCATTTTTGCCATAATCTGACCCTATTAGGTGAATGCTTTCTTTGTTCATGTTTCACTGATGAGCTTTTATTAAAATTGTACATTGTGCTCATATTTAAATTAAATTTTTTTCTTAGTATTCATATTATTTTTGAAAAATATCTTGAAAAGCTTTTCTACAATCATTTTGTTACATATGAAATATGCTCCTAAAATCTCAGTCATGTTTCTCCTCTCTCTCTCTCTGTCCTAAATCGTGCCTTACCATCACTACTTTTTTTTTTTTTTTTGCATCTTCAATGCTTTATTCCAGAGAAGTATCAAAAAAAATTTCCTAGGTCCACTATTAAAACAAATCTGAAAAAGAAAAGCCAACGGCAATTTTTGATATGATATTGAAGATGCTTATTAACGGGCTTCCCTATAGAGTTACGCATTTTTAGATTATAAAATTACAGAGTGGGGAATCCCGTCCACTTTAGGCCAAGATGGAACAACAGTGGCGAGACTTAGCTTTCTGCCTGAACCAACTTAAAAAGCAGAGAAAACATATAAAGCCATGGTTTCTTCCTTCCTTTCTTTTTTTAGAACTCTTTATTTAGTGGTTAATCGTGTAGTTATTTTTTAATTCTCATTTTCTAGCCTCATTGTCTTGAGCTCAGAAATAATGCCTGAGTATTTTTTGCATTTTGGAACTTGATACTAATTTTGTTTTGTTTTGGTTGTTTTTTACATTGAGAGGAATATCTTTATTTCTTTTTTTAATATAATTTATTGTCAAATTGGCTAACATACAGTGTGTAAAGTGTGCTCTTGGTTTTTGGGGTAGATTCCTGTGGTTCATTGCTTACCTGCAATGCCCAGTGCTCATCCCAACAAGTGCCCTCCTCGATGGCCATCACCCATTTTCCCCTCTCCCCCACCTCCCATCAACCCTCAGAATGTTCTCTGTATTTAAGTCTCTTATGTTTTGCCTCCTTCCCTCTCTGTAACTACTTTTATCCCTTTCCCTTCTCCCATGGTCTTCTGTTAAGTTTCTCAAGATCCACATATGAGTGAAAACATATGAGATCTATCTTTCTCTGACTGACTTACTTCACCCAGCGTAACACCTTCCAGTTCCATCCATGTTGCTGCAAATGGCAGCATGCCGTGACAACATGGCATGATTTGCTCAAGAAGTCCTTCATAGCCAAGTTCTTTTATCTATAGAAAATTTGTGTGACTTTGGAGATACCAATGTTATTGATAAAAAATAAAATAAAATAAAATGCAAGTATTCATCTCTAAAGATTGACACCCTAACCATTCTATCTAAGACAAGATATCAGGTAAATAACACCTACAAGAGAAGCTGATCATAATTCTTTCATTTGGTATTATGGTTTTACTTTGTGGTTTGTTTGGTGTTTTAATTTGGGTAACAGCAAGATACAAACTTGAGGATGAAGGGTCTTGAAGAAAACTTTTACTTAAGATGATATTTTTATAGTCTGGCATCAGACTTTGACATATGTATTCTCTATCAGTGACTTGCAACGTTGGTAACATTCTTAACACACGATGAGTGCCCTGTCAATCAGCACTTCAAAGTATAGGGAAGCCTAAAAGATTTCAGATTAGATAAAAATACAACTGAACTTGTGAAAGCAGCATTATCACATTTTTATTTCAAAGATCAGCCATTAGAAAAGCTAGTCTTTATCCAAAAGGTTTCTATGAACCAGGACCCAAAATGATATATATTCTTTAAATATCCCATGAAACTTCTACCTTTAAAGGTTCATGGGCATTCTATCTTACATTTCTATAAAGAATATTTTTCCCTTTAAAAAGAAAGTTCTTTTGAGATTAGATACCATATTGTTAACTGAAAATATGAATACGTAGTTTGAGTATTTGTAAAATCAGTAATAGAGGAAAAACCTTGTTAAATTTTCAGCACCATTAGCCAAGCTCAATACTATTCATCCATTTGAGGATAGAATTTAGACTAAATTTCTATGGAATCATGTAGGATAAAGTAATTTCAGCTACCAACTGACCCCATATTCTCCCACTGTGCATTTCATTGCATTGGCTGTAGACTAAATCTGCCTAATGAATGTCTTCCCTTCAGTGATCAGAAACTTTGCTTTCTTCCACAAAGATTTTTGTAAGTCCCTGCATCATTGCCCTCACCTAACGGCTCATCTCATCCCATATCTAGATGGTTTACTTATTGGGTTGGAGGAATACAACTCCATCAAATTAAACGAATCTTGGTTCTTGAAGGACTGATTTTGTGCATATCAGGGATCCCATAGTCCTTTCTCAAAGTGTTAGCCCTACTCATGCATTAATGATTCAATGGGATTCTCAGGGTTTTTGATATCTATGTAAACAAAAGAAAACAAGGTACTCTTAGCAGGCTCAGTTGGTAGAGCATGCAACTCTTCATCTTGGGGTTGTGTGCTTGAGCCCCATGTGGGTGTTGAGATTACTTAAAAACAAAATAAATTTTAAAAAAGAACTTTTAGGGGAACCTGGGTAGCTCAGTCAGCTAAGGTCAGTTTTGATTTCAGCTCAGGTCATGATCTCATGGTTCTGAGTTCGAGCCCCACCTCAGGATCTGGGCTGACAGTGCAGAGCCTGCTTGGGACTCTCTCACTCTCTTCCCCTTCCCTTCTCATGCTGGCTGTCGTGCGTTCTCTCTGTCTCAAAATAAATAAATATTAAAAAAAAAAAAAAAAACTTCCAGCTTTTGATACCTTGTCCTAAGGCAGCATTTCTCAAAGTATAGACTGATCATCTACATCAGACTTGATCATCGCTCTAATCAAAAAGTGCTGATTTCTAGACTACCCCTAATCTCAAAACCATTGCCTATTTTTAAGTAGGGTGGAGGTGATTATGGGGCTTGTTCAGTCTATAGTCCTAGGAAGCTGGATTCAGTTCCTCACATTCTCAGTCCCACTTCATTCTACTGATGGACACAGTTATTAAGACCATTTTTTTTTTTTTGACCATTTTCATGTCTGAGAGACCACTTTGTGTTTTCTGTTCCAAGGATATTAATTCAACTGGAAATGAAACATGACAGCAGGGAGGGAAATCTGTAGTTGACAACATAGTTTTGAATGAAGGAACCCAAGAACGTGAGTCTTTTATGTCCATAACATTGTTGAATGTGCTCCAGGTAGGTGTGAAATGATAGCAAAATAGGGCTGGACTATTGCCTCAAGTATAAAGTGGATAATGGCAAAGGAGAACCAGTGGGAAACCGTTTAGAATACTTCAAGGCTTCCAACATGACAAATTTTCTAAGATTGGGATTTAAAATACCCCTTGTCTTGTCTTATTCCCTCGACTAATTTTTCATATTCATATTCATGTTTGATTAAATACAAATCCTGTTTCATTCCTAGAAATGGCAGGTCTCTGTACTCAGCCCCTCTAGTTAACAAAAGCTTGGACTTTGGACCAAGACTGTGACTCAGTCCCAGCTCTTCCACTTAAAACCATCTGAACTTGGGTTTTTTATTTCAATGAGACTCATTGTAACTTTTCACAATAAAATAAGGTTACGTATTGCTTCCTAGAGTCATGGTAAAGACAAAGTATGTTACTATATAACATACAGTATACTATATAACATACTAAGGTATGTTAATATATAAAAGCAACTACCAAAGCCCTTGGCACGTTGGAGACACCCCATCACTGTTCCTGGTAGCGTTGCCCTCCCTCCCTCTGTGCAGGGTCCTGTGATGACAGCAGACAGAGCCACTTCGTGACTGCTATTTTTATCTTTTATGAAAATCTGTAGTTGTGAACTAGATTTCAAAAGATAAACTTAGGTAGTGGGTTTTCTTTCGCTCCCAATAAGAATCTTGAATATGCTGCAGATAAATGTAAAGTGACAGCAAAACGGCTCGAATATTGGTTGCTTCGTGAGTAACTAGCCAGTAGGTAATGGTGGAGCATGTTTATGTCTCCTTAATTTCTGTTGTATTATTCCAGGATCACAATTAGAGCTTAGGCTGAATATTTTAATTGGGGAACTGGGAGCTATTTTGGACTCTTTCTGAGATTTAGTGTGTAAAGATACACTAAGAAATCTTAAGGGTTTAATTCATGCTGTTACAGTGCCCAATTTCAAACTCAACCTGGGAACAAGAGTTTATCATTTATACTAGAATTCTCACACTTGATATCTAGAAGTAATTGCACTTTTTTTCACTGAATAGGGAGAATACATAATAATACATTATGTATTATATATTATATTGTTATATATTATTATTATATATGTAGAAATATATAGTAATATATAGTAATATATATATGTGTGTGTATATATATATTTATTTTAGTATCTGTGGGTGGTCCACAAACTTTAGGCCTTGGCTAGACATGATAGAAGGTTGTACCTTGTGGAAAGTGATTATACTAATTTAATTTTGTAAGCATCTAGTAAAATCTATCCTTTGCTGGTTAGACATATTTATTATTTTTGCAAATTGAGCCAATCCTCTTCCCCACAAAAAAAATAAATAAAGGACACAGGAGTCCCTTTTCCAATTTAAATATGAGGAGTCCTTAACCACCATTGTACAGCATTAACATAACCAGTTTTGCTTTTAAAAATTCTGAATTCAAATGTACATTATTGACTTTCATCATATCATCAACTCCATTCTTTTCAAATACTTTCCTCAAGTTCTGACAATTACATGCATCTTTCCTCTTAATCTTTTATTTTTCTTTTTAAAAATATTTTAATGTTTATTTATTTTTGAGAGAGAGAGAGAGAGTATGAGCAGGAGAGGGTCAGAGAGAGAGGGAGACACAGAATCCGAGGCAGGCTCCAGGCTCTGAGCCATCAGCCCAGAGCCCGACGCGGGGCTCGAACTCATGGATCACGAGATCATGACCCGAGCCGAAGTCTGGCACTTAATCCACTGAGCCACCCAGGTGCCCTAATCTTTTATTTTTCATCAGCCTCTTAAACCAAATGCCTTGCCCAAATGTCATGACCATCACCCCTTTACCCCTGATATCAGCTAAAATAATGCTTAAAAAATAGCAAAATGAGTATCATTCACTAAAGTTAATATATTATTCTAGCTCTTAAGTGTTTCATTAGTGTCTGAGAGAGATATTAGCGTTTTTTCAATGTTTGTCTTATTTACTATACAAGTCATATTTCAGTTACCACACAAGTCACGTACAACATGAGAAAATAAATTTGAAATATTTTGACCAACTAAATATGTAGCATGTGACAATAATGCTGGATAGTTTTATTATTTAAATGGCAATCCACTATGCAGAAAACAGTTAACAGAGCAGGTCTGTTAACAGTTAACGGTTAGAAGAGATTGCCTTCTAGGTTGCCTCTAGGCTCGCTCTTGGCGAGTCTTCTGAAACTTTCCCTAACTGTCAGGTTGTTTTCTTATGCCCAAAACTTTGCACATACAATGTGATTTATCATCAAGATTTGTGGGAGGCTGAAATTTTGCTAGCTGCTAGCAGAGAAGGTGACACGGGTGACCTGTTTCAAATGGGCTTTCCTGGGCAGAAGCATCGCATACATATTGCTGCATTTTTGCTACTGGGGGGTGGGGGGAAGAACGTGTCCGGTGTGACCACTTAAAGGAAAGAGAGGACATAGGAAGGTGAATGTGTTTTTAACCAGACTCCTGCTGTATTCTTTTCCCTTACAGACCAGCTGTGTTTGTGTGCTCTGTTGATATAATCATGACTCCATGCCGAATCTCCGAGGTTTTCTAGCAAACCACTGAAGACATGGGTGGTCTTAGAAACCCCCTAAAGAGTTACCTAATTGCATAAAATACTAATTAGTATAAAATAAAACAATAAAACGTGTTTTCAATCCCTCAACAAAGAAATCGTAACTTCTTCTTCTCTTTTTCTCATAACACGTATGTTGCCCTGCTTAAAAATCTGCCATCACTCTCAGGTTGATTAAGGGTCCGAGTTCAGCTCAGGTCATGATTTCACGGTTCGTGAGTTCAAGCCCTGCATCAGGCTCTCTGTGGTCAGCACGGAGCCTGCCTTGGATTCTCGCCCCCACCCCCACCCCCGCGCCTCCCCTGCTCGCTCGCTCGCTCTCTCTCAAAAATAAATAAATATTAAAAAATATATTTAAAAAAAAATCTGCCATCACTCTGCACTGTACTTAAGACCCTAATTCTTCATGAACATCTACCAATTTCGTCCCCAACCTATTCTCAATTCCCCTGTCCCCTTGCTCACTGGAATTCAGCCATGTTCTCCACCCCAGAAGAGAATCAGGCATTATATCCACTCTCCCAATGGGCCTGCTTCTCTTCTCCATTCTCCCGGTGCCATTCCCAATTCACTAAAATTCATTTAATCTGAAGCACAATTGGAAAATGGAGGCATTGGATAACCTCCAGCTCTGGTACGTACCTTCCTCATGATTATTTATGAGCTGCAGGACACCTAAAACTAAAGCTTAGCTGGCAATTTCTTTATAAACCATAGCAGTTGGTATGATGTTTGCCACGATGGAAACATACACAGCTTTTATCACTCACTTAAGATGTGTTGACTGAAAATAAAGGTGCCTTTGACTACCCATGCCTTAAGCCACAAGGATATCTATTACAACTTACGTACCAAGACCCCTGGGACAGGTGGCTTCCGGGTCTGCTCAGGGACTCTGCAATATCAGACCACCAAGATGACATTTGTGCATTTCTCTTAGCCTGCCCCTTTTAATTACTAACGCAGACATCACGCAACTAACTACACTCACACAGAAACCAGGGGTCAGGCGATGTATTGGTAGTAAAAGAGGTTTTTCTTCACAGGCTGGCTCTCTCTTTTTTCAGGAATCAGAATCTTCCGTAAGAGCTGGCTTCTCTTATAATGCATTATTGGCCCAAGTAGCAGGCATGCCCTCGCTGTACCAATCCCGGTGAGAATAAAGAACATTCACAAGACTGGCTCAGACCAGGGGCACCTGGGTGACTCAGTTGGTTAGGCAACTGACTCTGGATTTCAGCTCGGGTCATGATCTCATGGTAGTGAGATCGAGCCCCACGTCGGGCCCTTTGGTGACAGTGTGGAGCCTGCTTGGGATGCTCTATCACCCTCTTTCTCTCTGCCCCTCCCCTGCTCATGCTCACACTCTCTCCCCCTCCCCGTCCCACCCCGGCTCTTTCTCAAAATAAATAAATAAACATTTAAAAACAAAAAGGGCTGGCTCAGACTAATCATAACGTGACCCCAGCGACTGGAGGAAAGACTTGAGCATGTCGCTACCAAATGAAGTAGGAATTGTGTTAGCAGTCACTGTTGGGTAGGCCAGTGATTTGGGCTGTCACAGTGCATCAGAAAAATCTAATTAGAGCACAGGTCTGGAGGCCCAGCCTCTCGAGTTTCTGCTTCAGTAGGTCCAATGCGGAAGCCGAGAACCTAAATTCCTAGTGAGTTCCTGGATGGTACTGCTCTTGCTGCTCTGGGAGGCAAAGGTCAGCCTCTACCTTGCACTCCATAGGTTCCAGGTGAAGTGAAAGGTTATCAAGTTATTTACGCACATAAGGAAGGACTGGTCCTGATTTCGTATACAGATATAGACAAGGTTTAGCACTGGCCTCACCTATAGGCATATGCAAGGGTTAATATTAGCCTCCCAGTCAAGGTGGAAACAGAAACTAGATCAATTCCAAGTTTATAGTTTTTAAATCAGTTTTGCGGGGCACCCGGGTGGTGCAGTCAGTTAAGCGTCTGGCTTCAGCTCAGCTCATGATCTCATAGTTTTCGGGTTCAAGCCCTGCATCAGTTTCTCTGCTGTCAGCGCAGAGCCTGCTTTGGATCCTCGGTCCTCCTCTCTCTCTCTGCAACCCCCGACGCCACTCTCTCATACTCTATCTCTCTCAAAAATAGACATTTAAAAAATACATAAATAAAAGATAAAATCGATGTTGCAATATGCTTCAATATATGTGCGTCAAATATATAGTGGACCAAACCATAAAATAACACACCCTTTCTTTGTGCAAAACCGATCAACTCTTTAACTCAAAATATTAGCCAGTCCAGATCATTCAAAATAATAGGAGTTCTTTTAAGAAATTTAAATGCAACATAATGCTGGATTTTTCTCCAAATACCTGAATATATAAAATGGTAAAGATAATAATGTTTTACATTTTCTAAACGCACATCATAGGAATTAGAATCTTGGAATGGGTTAATCTCAAACCAAATAGAAGGCTGGAAAATCAGCCTGATGAATACATGTTTATTGCTAGAGTTTAAGAAAATTGAGTATCATGTCTAAGAGGCTATAGAATGTATGCAAAAAAAATGATTTGGATACATTATGTAGAATAAGCTTTGCATTACAATAGGTAGATATGAAAGTAGCAGGTAGTATTATTAAAGAATATCTATTAGTACCATATGCTATTAATATGAACTTGTTGATTTTCTATTATGTATCTAGTGTGGCTGTAATGTCCTGTTATGTGTGTAGGCAAAAAATTTTACCCATATGAAGTATCTAAGCGATTAAGGCACCAGGAAAGAGATATTTATTTATTTTTTCAAGTTTATTTATTTTGAGAGACAGCAAGAGACAGAGAGAGTATGAGTGGGGAGGGGCAGAAAGAGAGAGGGAGACGGAGAGTCCCAGACAGACCCCACAGCTGTCCTGATGCAGGGCTCGAACTCACGAAGCATGAGATCATGACCCAATCCGAAATCAAGAGTCAGCCACTTAATCGACTGAGGCACCCAGGCTCCCAGAAAGAAATACTTCAATAGTCATAAGTTCAAGTAGTATGATAAAGAATATGCATGTACCTTGAAGTAGATGAGAAGGGCTCCACAGAGGACAAGTTCTGCCTCAGGTAGGAGAGGTTACTTAGAATTAAGGGAAAGGGAAGGATTTTAAGTTAGAGGGGTAAGAATACGCAAAAAAATATTTAAAAGTTAGAGAATAAGGAGGAAGTCTGGGTGATTCTAGGGTGAGAATTATAAACAATTAAGAGCATACTGACTTCTAAAGTCATTGCTTTATCCCAGTGAACTACAAATACGAGTAAACAAGCCTATGGCGAAAACCTATTCAACTAAACGTTTTCCCAGGGCAGATTTCTGAGGTTAGGATTTCAGGATTAAAGAGCTATTGAGTTCAGTAATAGTAAGTTCTATATAAAATAGAGAAATGCTTTGCTGTGCCATAAGGGATTATCTTACAAATACACGTCACATTTTATATCTGTGAGGAGCCAGAAAGGCCCATCTGTGCTCCAGATACTATTTAACCATCTAGAAAGAACCCAGGTTCTGCCTGAGCCCTATATTTGGATAAACACTTATGACCCTGTATAATTAATTGCTCTTTTGTCATAGATACTTTAATCTTCTTCTTTATAAACCCTATATTTTTGATGATTTTTACTAGCACTTCCTACACATTACCCGCGTTCTTTACGTAAGAAATCCGGACTCATATCATAAAATTGCTTTAAATTTTATTTCAGAGAGAAGGAGGGGAAGAAAGACTTCCTCTTTTTTACTTCATGCACCTCTGCATTGTTCGAAAACTGTAATAAGCATTTGTTATTTTTGATAAATATCTAAACAGATAACTTTTTACCGTGGCAAAATATGAATAACATAAAATTTATCACGTAACCTCTTTCCATGTACAATCCATTGGCATTAAGTACATTCATTTTGCTGTGCATTCATCATGACTTTCACATCCAGAACTTTGGCATCATCCCAAACTGAAAATCTACACCCATTAAGCACGGACTCCCTCCGTCTCCGCTCAGCAACTAGAAACCATTATTCTACTTTCCGTCTGTATGAATTGGACCACTCTTGGTGCCGTGTCTAAGTGACCTACAATATTTGCCTTTTTCTGTCTGGCTTATTTCACTTATCGTGGTATTTTCGTGATTCATCCATGTGGTGGCATGTAGCAGAATTCCATTCTTTTTTAAGTCTGAATATTCCATTATATGTCTACACCACATTTTGTTTATCCATTCGTCCATCAGTGGACACTTGGGTTGCTTCCACTTTTTGACTACTGTGAATAATGCTGCTACGAACATGGGTGCACAAATATATGTGTATGTTCTTGCTTCCAATTCTTTTGAGTGTAAATTCCAGAAGTGGAATTTATGTGCTGAAGTTTCTGAAGAACCACCATATTGTTTTCCATAGTACTTACACCATTTTACGTTCCCACCCGCAGTGGACAGAGTTCCAGATTTTCCACATCCTCACAAATACTTGTTATTTTCTGTGTTTTGTTTTGTTTTGTTTTGTCTTGTCGTTTCTTTAATAGTAGCCATTCTAACGGATGTGGAGTACTATCTCATTGTGGTTTTGATTTGTATTTCCTTCCCAATTAGTGACGTTGAGCATCTTTGCAAGTGCTCACGGGGCCATTTTTTTTTATCTTCTTTGGAGACATGTCTATTCAAATTCTTCACAGATTTTAAAATTGGATTGCTAGTTATTTTGGTGGTTTTCATTCCTTTGCTTGTGGATATCCAGTTTTCCCAGCACTGTTTGTTGAAAGGCTGCTATTCCTCCACTGACGGTCTTGTTAAAACTCACCTGGCCATGCCTGCAAAGCTTTATTTCTGTGCTCTCGATCTTATTCCATTGGTCTAAAGGTATGTCTTTATGCCATTACCACACTGTTTTGATTATGGTAGCTTTGTAGTAAATTCTGCAAACAAGAAGTTTGAGTTCTCCTAGTTCGCCCTTTTTCAAGATAGTTTTGGAAAGTACTTATTCCTGTCATTTTGTTATTTTTTTTTCTATATATCTTAGAGCTTTATTGTCCCTCCTTTCCTGCTTTACTTTCTACTTAGTGTGTATTTGATTTTTCATCGTGAAATTTTTAACTTCCCTTCATATTTTCTTTCTATGTATATTCTCTAGCCATTATCTTTGTGGTCACAACAGGGATTACCCTCAAAAGCCTAAAATTAAAACACCTCTATTTGAATTCACACCAGTTTGATTTCAATCACATGCAAAAACTCTGCTCCTTCACAGCTCTGTGAGTTACTCCCTTTGAGTAACTGATGTCATAAATTCTACCTTTATTCTTTGTGTGTCCAAAACACGTAACAATTTTTGATGCATTAGTCTCTTAAATCACGTAGAAGTTACACAAACCAAAATTGCAATAACACTAGGAACGTACTAGTTAACTCTAATATTTATGCTGAAGCTAAATCTGAGCATGATTTATAAATTTTAATATTCAGAAAGCTTTGGTATAAATATTTATAACAACTAAATATGAAATGACAGCTGGCATGTATAGTTATTTATAGATTAATTGTTTCACTTAATATTATACAGGTAATAGAAATAAAATCAAATTTTATTTAGAGTATTTCCGGGGTGCCTGGGTGGCTCAGTCGATTAAGTGCCTGACTTCAGCTCAGGTCATGATCTCATGGTTGGTGGTTTCGAGCCCACATCGGGCTCTATACTGTCATAACAGCTCAGAGCCTGGAGCCTGAAGCCTGCTCAGATTTTGTGTCTCCCTCTCTCTGCCCCTCCCTGGTTCATGCTCTCTCTCTCTCTCTCTCTCACTTTCAAAAAATAAATAAACATTAAAAAAAATTTAGAGTATTTCCACAGAACGTATTTTTATATAAATCATCGTTGGGCAAATCACTCTATTACGGTAAATTGATATATTTTAGTTTTAAATCTCTTCTCACAGGATAATTGAGTTTTGTGTTTAAATTTCAATAGCAATATTTAAGATCTGCAAAACGTTCTCAATTCGGTGATGAATGTCTTCAATATGTTTTGAAGTCTTAGGAACAAATAATAGAAAAATATATTAAATAAAAGTCACTAGGAAAGTATATACACTGAAATACATATCATATTGGAGCTCAACCTCAGAAGGACAGTTCTGCTTCCGGTGAATATTTTTCTACCTAAAACAAGCATTTTTCTTTTTTTTTTCTTTCTGTCTTTTCTTCTTTCTTTTTTTTTTTTTTATGAAGCTTCAGTTTTAATTTACTTGCACCTATTAAAAAGCTAAAATGCTTTGTTTCACAATCTTTCCACTGTATTTTAAAACAGGACAATATCTACAAGTTAAAGTATTTTTATGAGACTTCTGGTTGAAATGTGTTTATTTAGACTGTTTTTATTTCAGCAAACTTCAGGGTTTACAGTCAAGTAGCGAACTGGATCCTAATCCTCAATTCAAGCATTCCTTACATGAGTGTAATTGGAAGCAAACTAGAAAGTACAATCCAAATCTAGGATGAAAAAATATATGTATATATTGTTTCCTGAAGGGAAGTGCAAACAGAAATGATTCCATCACCGAATCAAAATACAAAAGTCAAAAAGCAGCTACCAAAGTGAAATAGTTGTCATGGATAGGATTCAGATCCCATTAATATTGTTAATTTAAAAAACTCGTATATTCCCAAAAGCATAGAGCAAAGCATTGATGGCACATAAAAGAGATTATTACCCAGACCCACCCTTAAGGATAGTCGTGGTAATGCCGCCCAAACCACAACTGGTTTCCTTTCTAAGGCTGAGGATAATACATGAAGGGAGAAATGCATAAACAGGTTAAGGCTGTGGGCCCAAATTCTAATATGGAACAGGGAGGCTTCCACACACACCCAAGCAATTCTCTGGACACTGGCTGAATACCCAACCATTCAACTTAATTCTGACACTATCTATCTGAAGATGGCGACGGATCCCTAAATTAGGGCCCCATTCTACAAGACCGCCCCCTACTTCAGACCTCAATCACAAATCCAGGTTATCAGCTGTGCTTTTGGTTTTTTAGGGAAGCATTTTTACATAGACATGATTGATTAAATTCAATCTCTACTCCCTCTCCCCTCCCTGGAAGTCAGGGGACTGAAAAGTTTCAACCCTCTAATCAAAAGTTTGGTTCTCCTGGTAACCAAAGGCGTGTTACAAAGACACCTCATTAACATAACAACAGGCACTTTTTTTTTTTTTGCTCTCATCATTTAGGAAATTACAATGGTTTTAAGAGCTCTTGCCAGAAATGGGATGAAGATCAGATATGTATTTCTTATCATAACTGACAATATCACAGGGACGCCTCAGTCAGCTAAGCGTCCAACTCTTGATTTTGGCTCAGGTCATGATCTCCAGGTTCGTGAGATGAGACCCAAGTCTGGCTCTGCCCTTCAGACTCTCTTTCTCCCTCTCTCTCTATCCCGCCCCTGCTTGCACACACACTGTCTTTCCCAAAATAAATAAACAAACTTGAAAAAAAAAAAAAAACAAACCACAAAGACGAGCACACACAAAGAGCTCATCAATAAGAGAGTTATTTAAAAATGGAATCGAGTGAAACAAAAAAAAATTAGATTTTGAATAAAAAAATTCAACAGATGGCCTAAATATCAGTTTATAAATCGTCGAAACATTTAGTGAACTGGAAGGTATAGAACCAGAAGGTATATCAGAAATTACACAGAAAGAAAGACAAATACCGTATGATGTCTCTTCTGTGGGATCTGATCCCCCCCCCAAAAAAAACAAGCTCATAGAACAGATTGATGGCTGCTAGAAGCAGGGAGTAAAGGTGTGAGAAATGGGTGAAGGGGGTCAGAAGGTAAGAAGGAAAAAAACCTCTTAGTAGATGGACTAGATGGGAACTTCCCCAATAGGAACACACAGCAAACATGATACTCAGTGGTATAAAAGTGGTAGTGCCACAAAGATACAGAAAAGATGATATTGTCTCCTACCTCCAGTACTATTCCGAAGACCTACTAAAAGTCTTACTAAATAAATAAATTTGGTGCAAGAAAAGCAATACAAAGATTAAAAGAAAGATTCAACCGCAATTGAATTGAACTTCCAATTCAAATATAATTATTTGTTAACAATACCATCGTCCAGATAGAAAACGCAAGAAAGTCAAATGAGAAATTGTCAGGAAGTATTGGATTCATAAGAAAGATTGAAAGAAAAAACAAAACGAAACAAAACAAAAAACAACCCAGGATCCCATTCATTACTGCCACACACAAAAATTCTAAAATACTTAGGCCTAAGTTTCAAGAGATAAGATATAAGATGAAAAGAAAATTATGGTAGATGATTGAAGAACATAAAAGGAGCTCCTGGGGGGTTCAGCCGGTTACGTGTCCTACTTCTGCTCAGGTCATGATCTCATGGTTCATGACTTTGAGCTCTGCATCAGACTCTGGGCTGACAAGTCAGAGCCTGGAGCCTGCTTTGGATTCTGTCTCTCCCTCTCTCTCTGCCCCTCCCCTGCTCATTCTCTCTCTCTCTCTCTCTCAAAATGAAATAAACATTAGAAAAAAAAAAACATAAAAGAAGACCAAAAGAAATGGAAAGACATTCTAGCTGCTGGATGAATTTTGTTATTGTATAAATTTTCCCTTAAATTAATCCATAAATTCAATTCAATCTTAATCAAGATTTTAATTGGGATGCCTTGGTGGCTCATTAGGTTCGGTGTCTGACTCTTGATTTCAGCTCAGGTCATGATCTCATGCTTTGTGAGTTCGAGTCCCACATCGGGCTCTGTGCTGACAGTGCAGAGCCTGCTTGAGATTCTGTCTCCTCTCTCTGTCCCTCCCCTGCTCACACTCTCTCTCTCTCTTTCTCTTAAAATTAATAAATGAAATTATTTTAAAAAATTTAATTGAATTTTTTAATAGAACTTGTTAAGTTTATTTTAAAGTTAATATGGATTGTTTCTAAAAAGTCAGATAAGAAACTGGTATCATTAGTTGCCTCTCAAGGGAGAACTGAATCACAGAATATATGGAAAGAAGACTTATTTACTCACTCTTTATTCTCCTGTGTTTTTGTATATAATATCATGTATATTTATTCCCCAGACAATAAGCGTAATAAAAATAAAATATAGGCTTCTTGTGAGGTCAACCTATTCTTTAAAAAAAAAAAAAGAAAAAAGATGCTTTTGAAAAAAATGCAATGATGGCAAATAGGAAAATATATAATAAATAAATCCATAATGTTAGATTTGGTATTGAGACAGAATTAGTTGAACACATCGATGGAGCAGAATAGAGTTAAAAACAGAGTCATGTATATATGGCAATTCTCTTTATGTTAAAGGTGGCATTTTAAATCAATGGATAAAATAATGGGCTATTAAATAAATATTGAGCCTCTTAGTTCCTTCTCTGTAAAATGAAGATAGTGACTTCATAGGATTCTTGGGAGGATTAGTTGAAATAATGTTTAAAAAAAAAAGAAAAAGAGAAAAGAAAAGAAAAGAAAGAAGAGAAATGAAAAGAGAGAGAATGCATCACAGAGTCAGAAAAGTGACAAATGTGAACAAATCTCAATAGATATGAAGGATAGAATGAGAATGGGGTACATATATCTAACAGCAGTTTCATCAGGAGAGAGAAAAGAGAAGCAATATTTGAAAAGATAAAAAATGAAAATATTCTAAACCGATGAAAAACATGAATATATATGTGAATACTATACACTCATGATAATAAATTAAATCCCGAAACTAATAGGGTAAACATTGGAAAGAACAACTGGAAACTAATTAAACTTTTATCTTATTTTTTTTAAGTTTACTTATCTATTTTGACAGAGAGGGAGAGAGAGAGAGAGAGAACACCAGCACACATGTGAGCCACGGAAGGGCAGAGAAAGAGGAGAGAGAGAGCCTCCCAAGCAGGCTCTGTGCTGATAGCATGGGGCTTGATCTCACAAACAATGAGATCATGACCTGAGCCCAAAATAAGAGTCTGATGCTTAACCGATTGAGCCACCCAGGCACCCTTAGAAACTAATTAACTTTAATTTGCCAATGATATAATTATCTACATAACCCCCTAAAATCTACAAGTTATTAAGATAATAAAGACAATTTAGAAAGGTGGTTAGATATGGAATAGATATAAAAAACTAATTGTATTTCTAATACCAGCAAAACCCAGAAATTTAAAAAAATCCAATTTATAATAAAAATAAACACCAAAATGAATCAAAGAATTCATCAAATAAATGATAGGCATCACCTATATAAAGAAAGTCATATAATTTTATTCAAATATATTTAAGTGGGCACCTGAGTGGCTCAGTCAGTTTGGCGACAGACTCTTGATTTCAGCTCAGGCCATGATACCATGGTTTGTGAGTTTGAGCCCCACATTGGACTCAGAGCTGGGATCCTCTCTCTCTCTTCTTCTCTCCTCTTTCTCTGTCCCTTCCCATTTTGCACACACACTCTCTCTCAAAATAAATAAACTTTAATACGTATGTGTTAATTAATTAATTAATTTATTTATTTATTTAAGAGATCTAAACAAATAGCTCTTTTATTAGGTAGAATGATTTTTCGATTTTCCTCAATTTGATCTAAACGTCCAGTATAATTTCGATAAAAATCCCAGTAGCATTTTATGTGAAACTGGACAAAAATATTTGAAAATGTGTTTGACAAAGCAAAGGGCAAAATATACTCAAAACAATCCTCAATAATAAAAATAAGAAAATGGGGGTTTCTCTATCAGACATAAACACCTATACAGCCACATTAGTTAATACAGCTAATTTTAGGGGCACCTGGGTGGCTCAGGTCATGATCTCTCACAGTTCATGGGTTTGGGCCCTGCTTTGGGTTCTGTGCTGACAGCTCAGAGCCTGTTCCAGATTCTGTGTCTCCCTCTCTCTCTGCCCTTCCCCTGCTCGTGCCCTCTCTCTCTGTCAAAAATAAATAAACATTAAAAACATTTTTTTAAATATAGTTAATTTTAGTGCAGCATTTCACAAATGAATCACAGAGTCCGGAAAATAAGAATTATTATATGTGTAAAAAATAGCATTAAAAATTACTAAGAAATGGAGCAACCATTCGATACATGAACGTTAGATATTAGGGTGCACAACAGAAAAAATTATCGAAGACGTGAAAAAAGTTTTATATAGAAGAATAAATGCATATGGCTGACATATGAAAGGATGTTCAATTTTGTTGTACATCTTGGATCTTAGTGATCTAGGAAATGCACGTTAAGATCACAGTGAGTTGCTATTTCACATTCATTAGACTGACAAGTACTTAGGAACTTGACAAACATCAGCTGTTGTAATGGACATGGAGGGACAAGAACACGTGCTCTTGTGGAAGTTGTAACTGGTCCAACCACTTTGGCAAACAACTCACATTCTACTTTGTAGGAAATAGAAAGACAGATACATCCATGGCTCAGCAAATTCTTAACCTAAAGAAACTCCTGCATGTTGTATACCATGAACAGGGTACATGAAATATTCCAAATGCCTCGGGGAGACAAAAGTCCATCCACTGGAAAGAGAGACAAATCAAATCAGTTTTTTTGTACAATCACCATGGAGTATTATACAGCAATGAAAAAAATGGGTCTCATTTACAACTGACTGAGAGGAATTTTAGAAATATCACATCGAATTAAAAACACAAGATCTGGGAGACTACATATGAGTCTCACCGAAAACAAAAACAAAACCAAAAACACCTAATCACTGTATTGGTAAGCACAATCACATACGTGCTGAGATTATTTTTTTAAAATAAGGAATTGATGAACATAAAATGAAAAGTATTAGTACCTCTAAGAAAGAGCCAGGGAATGAAGGGAGGAGGCCACACACAGATGAAAGTTGTTCTTCAAAGATACATTCCTAAATGTTTATCAATCTATTTTGAGAGAGACAGAGAGAGAGACAGAGAGAGAGACAATCCCCAGCAGCTCACAAGGCTTGATCTCACAAACTATGAGATCATGGCCTGAGCTGAAATCAAGCATCAGACGCTCAACCGAGTGAGTCACCCAGGTGCCCCTCAAGGGTATTGATTATATAATTTTGGTTTCATGGGGAAAAAAAAAACCTCTCTTGTAAGGAACCTATATATTGAGTTTCCATTCCTAATCACAGAAAATAGGGCTAATGTTTGGTTCTCATTAGGTCTCCTGGGAAGCTCAGTCAAACGTTATAAAAACAAGAAATCATCCTGTAAAGTGGATATACCTGATAATATAAAAATACCAATACGTTCCGGGGTGGGGGAAGACTTGCCTTCCCAGAAAACCTACTTACAATGATAACATTTTCCTAGAGTTTCAGTTGGCCTTCTAATTGGAGGCCACGTGGTTTTAAGTGGCAATTTGTCTAGTCAAAGTTTTCTGGCTCAAGGCTGGCATTAGGAAGGATTACTGGAGGTTATGTACATGGTGATGAAAGACAAATAGTAATAAAAAAAGAAACCAAAACAACAACAACAAAACACATGGGGTGACTCACTGGGTTGGCCAGAAACATCTGTCACTGAAATAATAGAATGTGGTGACAGGGAGTTCCTCCAAAGATAAAGTTAAAATTTTCTATGGTCTTTTTTTTTTAAGTTTATTCATTTATTTTGACAGGGGGTGGGTGTGCAGAGAGAGAGAGGGAGAGAGAGAGAATCCCAGCCTGAAACAGGTGGAGCTTGATCTCAGGAACCATGAGATCATGACATGAGCTGAAATCAAGAGTCAAGTGCTTAACCCACTGAGCTACCCAGGTGTCCCCAAAACTTTCTATGGTCTCAAACAGGAATGAGTTTAGAATGTAGTTGAAATGTCAGCCTTTTTTTGAGCCAATTCATGGAAACTATTAATCATTTCTGATTCAAGATCAGTATTAAAATTTTGGACTGTAGGGGCCCCTGGGTGGCTCAGGCGGTTCAGCGTCCGACTTCAGCTCAGGTCATGATCTCACAGTTCATGAGTTTGAGCCCCGCATTGGGCTCACTGCTGTCAGCCTGTCAGTGCAGGGCCGGCTCCAGATCCTCTGTCCTCCTCTCTCTGCCCCTCCCCCACTTGCACTCTCCCCAAAATAAGTCATATTTGAAAAAATCATCTTGGACTCAGGGAAAGAAAGGGAACAAGGGTCTAAATATTTATGTGTTGAAGACTGGTTGATCCACCTTCTTTGCATTTCTCTATAACTGGGCCAATGCTTTTTCTCCTGCTATTGCTCAGAAAATCGTAGGGTACTGTCCCTTATCTACTAGGTCTGGGATCATGGTTCTCCTTCTTCCAAACAAACATTTATTTTAAATCACTTGGTGAACATCTAGGCAGACATTGTACTAGGCAAATAAAATAATAGAAAGTATTATTAGTCTCAAAAAAAGGCACGAAATTTTGAACAGTCAGAAGTAAACTTAATACAGAGCAATAGTTTCTTTTTAATGTAAATTCCTAAGATTAAGATTAAATTATTGAAAGCTGGTGGAGTAGTATATATACGTATATATACACACACACATAGATATGTATGAATATACATATATATGTATATATCTACAATCTTATATATATATATTTAAATCGTGTATATATATATTTAAAACTATATATATATATAATTTAAATGTTCAGTTGATTATTAATGTATTGGCTTGTTGAGTTTCAGTGTGCTCAGTGCTATATTAAAAGGTCATCCAGAATTTGAGTTGGAAATTCCTGTGGAAAACACACAAATTTCCTTCCAGTTTCTTTAAAAGTTAGCAGATTACTGACATTTATAAACTTCACAAGACAAAATACACCACCATGAAAAAGGTACCACCTTTGAGAAGTTATTTATGCTGGGCTCTCTACATATGGTGGGATTTTTATCTATAAAACAACGCTTAGCAGTCATCGTCATTAATCCCACTTTACACGTAAGGCAACCCAAGCTCAGAAAGATAAACAGAGTTTACGATTATAAAAATGCGTTTCAAACCAAGGCTGGCCTTATTTCAATGCCCATGTTATTGGCTTCAAAATTTAGAACACTTGTCAGCTTTACACATGCTCCCTAAAGGACTTATTTCTGATTTTGCTTTTTCTCTGTTCATTTCATTTATTTGTTCCATAAATACTTAGCGAACACTTTCTCTCTTTAGGTCACCATGTCAGGGATTGAGGATAGAGAATCGAAGATGATAGAGTCTTTAGAAATAGAGAGTATTTCTAACCAGCTATGGGAAAATCTCTACAGGAGGGAGACACCTCTAAAGGCAATTGCCCAAAGATGACTGACTGTGCCTGCCCAACAGATGTCAGAGGAGTGGCAGTAGGTATTTTCCAGGCAGTGCAATCAGCTGTGAATAATGGTTGCGGTTATCGATAAACAAGAGCCAACTGGTAAGGGCGGAGGGATAGAGAAGTTAAAATGGTTGGGTTTGGAATCAGAGCTCTGCCATTCATGAGCTGTGTAGACTTGGGTCCTTTGACGAACCTGCCCACATTTGTTTTCTCAATGGTAAAACAGGAAAACAATAATACCCAACTTCTTGTAAAAATTGGAAGAAAACATAAAGTACCAGACATACAGAAGATAGTCAAACACAACCATTACTGCTGTCGTTTTCATTGTTCCTAAGCTTCCCCTTCACATGTACCAAACTTGCTCTAATATAGAAGAGCATCATCATCTACTCAGTTAAAGAGAAAAAACTATAACATCATAAATAACAGTTACCGATCCAGAATTTTCATTCTGGAATTTAAACTATAAATAAATGTTTCTTGAAACTTATTTTTTTTCTTTTACATGCTGAAATTACACAATAAATACATTCAAAGTTGGTCATGATTCTTTAAAAAAATGTAAGAGCTCAAGATGTGGATTTTGTTCTTTCATTCCGCTGTCATCAGTCAGGTCCCACACGTGGCTCACCTTCCTCTCGCCAGAAATCCGCACAGTTGGTTTCTCATTGGAATCGCCCACAGAACTTTAAAACCTATGGGTGTCTGGTTCCCAGAGATTCTAATTAAATTGTTTGAGATGAAGCTTCGACACCAGAATTTTTAAAGCTTCCCCAAGCAATTCTATATTCAGTCAGGGCTGAGGACCACGGTCTTGCCCATCCCTTAATAGCTTCATGATACACCTACCATTGGTTAATTGAAATTCCATGGGTGGGTTACAGTAGTAGAGAAAATTAATGAACTGTATAATATGGCTGAGGAAATTACCAGAACGCAGCACAGAAAGAGAGAAGAAAAAAATGAATGCAAGATTAATAAACATGGAGAATAAAATGGCAGGTTCCACATGCTCTTTGTTTCAGAGTAAGAAGGAAAAGATAATATGTAGGCATCTATATGGCTAAGAAGTGTTCATTCTTGGAAGAAGAATAAACCCTCAGTTTGAAAAAGCACATCAAGTTGGAAAGGAAAAGATACTCAAGGGGACGGGATTTTGGCATTGGATACATTTATATACAAGAAGGGTCAAGATCTAGATAATAATTGGCATATCTTTGTAATTTAGTTATAAATGGGTGAAATACCCTTAAATGCAGTAATAAAAATGATAACATCCATGACAGACAGTACATTAGCTATGTATATTTCCATATCTAGTAAAAACCCTATAGTAAAGTCATTATAATTCCATTTCCAATTGAGAACACTGAGAGTAAGAAATATTAAATGTAGGCTGTAGAAGTTAAAGATGGCCGAGGCCCCATTTAACCCTAGAAATATCTGGCTCTTGCAGCAAATGAACCAAAGAATTAACTTTACTTTGAGTCAGGGAGTAGATAATATCCTTTGGGGACCACTTGTCACATGAAACAAAGAGAAATTGGATTTTCTCATTAAATCACCCATGCAACTCTTTGGAAAGCAGGCAGAAAAGCAAAATGCTTCTCTTCTTGTCGTATATGCTAATCTCACGTATGATTGCTTCAAAGCTCTTTTATGGCAGCGCACACATGAGGCAAATAATTTCAGGATAGAGTAAAATTAAGATTGCGTATTTTACTCTGCTGATTTCCTAGAAAGTTACATACCACTCAGGAAACACATGTGGGTTTTATTATGATTTTTTTTTTGGCAATTCTTACAAGGGAGGTGAGATGTAATAAGATGTTCTCATTTTAATACATCAAAAAGAGTTGAAAGCAAAGTGTGAATAAATATTCTCAACAAAAAAAAAAAATAGAAAAAATAATTCAACACATTCCTGGGAGACTGGCCGTTAGGTTGTAGGAGTGGATGTGAGGATGGTTTTATTTAGTTTTGAGAATCCATTGCATCTAGATTCTTTGCATTTTTGTAGTCCTGGAAACTGGATTGCATGCGGAAATGTTTTTGTATGTGTTAAAGTAGGTACATGTGTTGGAACTTCCTGTCAGTAGCAATTGCTAATAATGTACGCATCCAGATTGGACAACCAGATCAACCACAAACAATGGTAAGTATGAAAACTTTGCCTATAATAGCCTAGTTATCTGTGAGATTTCTGCCATAACAAAACTCTTTCTCCCTCGTTTCCTTGGGTATGGAAGCAACCTGGTGTTTTTCCCTTCTGTTCATCATCTGTATTCTGCGTTACACATATTGGGCTGGGGGTGGTGGGGTACCATTCACAGTTGATTTGTGCCTCAGGGGAATAGGATATCATGCCTAACCAAGCCCAGGCCACATGCCTACACCCCCAGAGGAGCCTTGAAGCTCCAATGGACAGTTCTTCCAGAATAACTAAGGTAGAAAATGAGTGGCTGCCCTTCAGAGAGTGTATGTTTTATCAACAGTGGGAGAATGAAAATGTGTACTAGATAATGAAAATCATAGCCACCTGTCTTTCTTCCGATCACCCTCAAGACAGAATCTAAGACAAGGAAGTGGGTGTGGTTATACCAGGAAACACAGATGAGGAAATGTAGAAAGTAGGAGAGGAAGGGAGAGAAGCCAGTAAAGGATAAATTCATGACCAGATCCCTGCTACAGGGTCTAGGGCTTCATCCCGCTTAGAACCCTCCAGAAACCAAGTGGACTGTATCTGAGAATTGGCCACCAGAAGCTCAGAAAGTGTGTGTGCGTGGGGGGCAGGGAGTGTTTATTCTCTGATGATCATTCCCCTTTGGATGAAGGATGTGCCAGCAGGGCATGAACTCCTCTGACCTCCAGTGGACCGAGGAGGCTCTCAGGCAGAGAATACCAGACACGCCCACAGGGAACAGCTCTTGCGAACCAGGAACGGAGCAGCGGGCAGCCAAGGGGAATGGGACGAGGTATCAGCAATGCTGACAGCATTATTACAAACCACGACAATATAGAAAGAAACAACCAGAGCAGGCTGTGCAAACTTTTTAAATTTCTAATAAAATATAGGAAAAACAAAATAAGAACTTTTTAATATTTTTCACCACCAAGCCTCACTTATTCCATTCACTAATGGAAAAAGTAAAGTTTCTTCTCTGTCCACTGTTTAAGAAGAAACTCTCTAACAGTTACTCTATGGACTTTCATAGACTTCTATAGACTTTTAACAGTTAATCTATAGAGATTAACTCTTACAGTTAATCTCTAGACCAACACTGTGCCATCACTCAGTCACCTGTGGTAAGCACCGTCTACTGAGGGAAGACAAGAGAATCACCCGGGAACAGTTTGGCAATGTGCCTGGCTATTTCCTCCACGGACCGGGAATTTCAAGTTTTTGCCATTCACATGTGCCCAGTTAAGTGGATTTATACATAATATTATTAACTAAACTGACACTCAAAAAATCAAAAGTGACTTACAGGGTTTGCTTTTTGAAAAATGAAGCAGATAGAGAATAACAGCTATGATAACAGGAGAGCAAGGAAATGCAGAAGTGAGAATTCTCTGGGGTCAGAGAACATACGGTATAATACATATATACAGATAATTTTAATCCCATGTAATTTATTTAAATTTACATGAAGTCTGGTCAACTTGGAAATATTTTGGGTGTGATTGAAGAAAAAGTATTTCACCTTTGCTCATGGCAGTATTTTGTTTCTATATATTAAATTAAGTGAAATTTTCAAACCAGTTCAAACTGTTAAAATCAATTTCAACTTCCTAATTTTTTTTTAGTTTTTTTTGACGTTTATTTTTCTTTGAGAGACAAAGAGATTCAGAGTGCGAGTGGGGGAGGAGCAGAGAGAGAGGGAGACACTGAATCTGAAGCAGGCTCCAGGCTCCGAGCTGTCAGCACAGAGCCTGACCTGGGGCTTGAACTCACGAAACATGAGATCATGACCTGAGCTGAAGTTGGACACTTAACCGACTGAACCACCCAGGAGTCCCTTAAGTTCCTAATTTTTTGATCCTTAATTCTGTTGCCACTGAAAGAAAGCTTTATAAAATCTCCCATCAGAGGGGCACCTGGATGGCTCAGTCAGTTAAACATTTGACTCTGAATTTCAGCTCAGGTCATGGTCTCATGGTTCATGAGTTCAAGCCCTGCGTCGGGTTCTGTGCTGACAGCGTGAAGTCTGCTTGGGATGTTCTCTCTCTCCCTCCCTCTCTGCCCCTCCCCTGCTAGTTCTCTCTCTGTGTCTCAAAATAAATAAACATTAAAAAAATTTTTAAATGAAAGAATAATAAAATCTCCCATTAAGTTTATAGAAGAAAGTGTGTGTGTGTGTGTTTGTGTGTGTGTGTGTGTGTGTGTATTCAGGTTTTAAGCACATGGTGTAAAATGTAATCTGATCCCTGCCACTTTTGACATGAAAATTAATTAACCTATTTGACTTTAAACATGTTCAATATGTTTTGAAATACAATTATATATATTTTTCATTTAATTTGATTTCAAAATTATCTCATAATCCAGTCTAGTAGCTGGATATAGTGTATTCTAATAAAAAAGAATGCTTCATCTTGGAAAACATATCTCATATAAATAGATGTTCTGAATATATTTTTGTGTGTAATATAATTGTTGATTCATCAAACCTCAGTAGTAGGTTTAAAATAATCACCTTCAACAAAATGAAAAAAAAAATATTGAAGCACTTACCTTAACCAATTTTTTGTGTATGTTATACTTACAGTTTGAAAAGCACATGTGAATATAGGTTCTAGAAAGAAATGCAAATCAGAAATGAGAGGGAGCAAGCAATAAGGAAAACATATTGCAGGATAGGTGATTATCTCCTAATTCTCCCAAAATATATTCAAAGATGTTTAGCTTCAGCATAAAGAAATCATTTTGCATTTTAAATTTGAAAATCTAGAAAAGGAAATATATTTCTTTTTTGATACAAAACATTTGATTGTTCCAAACACAGGTGCATCCATTTACTATGAGACAAGACTAAATAGGCATTTAATGGAACCGTGACATAGAATTGCCACTCAGTAAGCATTAGTTGAGTAAAAGAAGAGCTGAATTGAGAGCAATCTAATGGCTGTGACAAATTAAAATGCTTGTAGGAAAATCCAGAAGTGTCTGACTGCATTTAGATGAAAGTTTAAAATTTTAAATATTTGCCTAGTATTTCGGCAAATGTGTATCACTATTCATGGATGTGATACCTGCGGTTGTGATATCTGTGATATCTAGTGATGCCTGCGGTTTTGACACTCCGCCCATTTTCCTCAGATCGTCAGCATGTCTCTAAAGCTATTGTATTTGGACATCCAAACTACATCTAATAAACTATCTTATTGTGTAACAAAAACATTTATTCAGACACCCCCAATATTTGTTTTGAAATGTTGATCACTGCTTCAATGTCCAAGAGCAAACTCTTAAGCCCCCTACTAGAAAGATACGTGAATACCTTTCCGATCTTTGGTAGAGAAAGATTTTTTAAACAGGGCACAAAAACATTGACGAAATGGAAAAGATGAATTGTTTATGTTAAAATTCACTTTTGTTCACCAGAAATGCTTTAGAGAGAATAAAAACACAACTTATAAATTTGTACACACAACCAAGAAAGGAATAACTTACATAAAGAACTGCAAAACTCAGTTTAAAAAGGATACGTGGCCCAATAGAAAGGACAGATACTCTAAAAAATTAATTTCAGGAAAAAGTAATCCCATTATGCTAAGAAACAAGTGAAGGGATGTTTAACATCATTAGTGGAAGAGGACAATATAATTGCAATGACTTGCACTCATTTAATCAGATACAAGTCCATGACATTTGACTGGCAAATTTTAAGGCTGAAAAAACAAAAACAACGACGTCTGAATAAGATTTTGAAACACAGAACCTACTATGTATTGCTATTAGAAGGTGGTAATTGGTTCAAGCCCTTTGGAAAACATCACAGCATCATCTCCTAAAGCTTAACATTCATATACTTGAGTCCCGGCAACGTCACTTTTAGGAATATCCCAAGAGAAACTCTTGCACAAGAACAGCAGGAACCAATACAAGAATATTGATAATGATACTGTTCATAATGGCAAAAGATTGGGAGGCAGCAAAAGTGTGCACCCAAAGAGAGTGAATGAATAAACTATTCGTACCATAGAATACTATATAATGGTCAAAATTCGTGAACTATAATGATATGCAACAATATGGAGGAATCTTGGAAAAATAAAAGTGAGAAAAAAAACTAAAATGAATCCCAAAAGATCAAAAGATTTCATACTGCATACCATTTTTATAAATTAACAAGTAAAATAAACATGCTTACTTTTTTAAGGAGAGTATATAGATGTAACCAAACTAGACAAAAATGGAAGTAAAGGAATAACGAAAATGAGGCCCAAGATGGTGTTTCTGCCAGATGGATGGACGCGGGATGGACTGGAAAGTTACATGTAAATTACATCAAGAATTTGCTTTTATTTGAGCGCTGGGCTTAAGGATGCTTACCGGACAATTAAAAATGACTGACCAAATAAATAAAAGGGGCCATGTGTTGACCAACAAAAGAGAAGGTGTCATGACCATAGAATATATGATTACCCAATTCTGGCCACCTCATTCCAAAAAATTAGAAACAAGAAACCAAAGTTATGCTCCCTGTAGGGGCAGAGGAGAGTATGTCTCTAAACAAAGAAATGGAGTTGGCATTACAGACTGAGGGCAATCTACGATGCTGAGGGTGGCTCTTTTGGACTCTGTAGTAATATGACCAGACAGCCTTTTGTTTATTACCAGTGATGTACCAGTCATGCCGATGCACGTGCTTACACACATTGTCTCATTTAATCCTTGTTATTAGATTCATTTTCCATTGGACAGACAGGAAAACTGATGTTCAAAAGAGTTTATCTTGTCTAAGGATCCAGCCCAAAATGCAGCAGAGTTGGCATCTGAGGGGCGGACAGAATTGCTGGGAGATGCTTAGGCAGGTAAAGCAGGGGTCTTATAAATGGATGGCTGGAAAATGAAAACAAAAGGCACTGTATTAGAGTCCCGGCAGGAGACAGAAGTCATTTTCAGCTGAAACTGTGGCTCAAACTTAATGAGTGTTATATTAACAGAGTTATGGACAAGGTCAATGAAAACAACAGAGGATGCTAAGTTTCTCTGGCATTAGCAAGTTGTACCCCTGAGAGGGGCAAGGTGTGGAAACTCTGAGAAGAGCAGGACTCTTAGAAGTGTGGGGCCACCAGGAGCACCTATGTTGCACAGTAGGGCTTTGGCTCAGGTCTTGATCTCATGGTTTGTGAATTTGAACCCCGTATCAGGCTCTCCACTGTCAGCAGAGAGCCTACTTTGGATCCTCTGTCTCCCTCTCTCTCTCTGCCCCTCCCCCTCTCCTTTCCTCTCTCCTTTCCTCTCTCTCTGTCTCTCTCTCTCCCTGTCCCCCTCAAAAATAAAATAAACATATAAACCAAGAAGTGCAACTGGTGTTGTAGTCAAAGAGAGACAGCCACAGCACGGGCACAGACATCTGACAGCATCTCTTGTTAACTGAACACAATATGCAACAAGGCCCGGGGATCCGGATCCAGGAGTATATAGGGGTCAGTCCACTTGGGGCACTGACCAGGACAGAGAAGGACAGAAAATGGATCTCAGGCAGCGGGGACAGCAAATGGAGAGTAAACAGCAAGGGCACCTTTACAAAGCTTCCAGACTGACCCTAAAGAGCTCAAAAGCTCTTAAGTTCTCTGCTTATTCTTTACTAGACAACCACATGATGATTTAATAGCATGGCGTTAAGAATGGGAAGACTAACCTTTGACTCAACATTATTGATGTATTTTCATTTTGACACTTATTTTGTGCATTGGAAGGGGAGAATCATTGATATGAAATTGGAAAATACTTGGCAATTTTTGTAGCCTTTGCATTGAAAGAATGGTCATTTACAGGAAAAGTCTCTATATTTTTCCATTCACTGGGTGCAGCCTTGCTGTCGTATCTTTCTTTCCAATCTCTTGATGACATCTCCCGCGGATCTTATAGCTTCTGGTCACTTGAAGTTACAGTTGTCTTATTTTTGAGATTAAGCCAACTTCCAGATATAAAAAGGTGCATGTATCTAAACCAAAACTTTCTTTTGCACATTCAGTTCAGCCTGGGAGGGGGCAGAGGCAGTGGAATACTTTGAAGAAGGAGATGGGAGCAGGCAATAACAAAACTGATTAAAGGATTATCACCATCCGTAGGCAGTTTTAAACAATGTCAGCAGTGAAACACCCACACACACGAAAATCTTTTATATAATCTAATTTGTAAACAATTGCCAAGGTTACTGTTGAGTTTTAATAATACAGTCTAAGTTGCAAATGAGCACATTTATCTTCAACAAATGTAGCATTCTACTTAGAAGCATCCAGTGATAGAGTGGATCCTGAACATACAAAGTATCAGCAACACATTGATTTCAAGAGTGAGTTAGCAAAGTTTTGGAGTCATTCAAACTTGATTAGGCACATTTCATGTTTCCAACCCCTATATATTCTTGGATGTAAACAGGAGATTCAAAATAAGCAGTGATAGCTGGATACAGTTTTTCCTTTCTGAGGGTTTTTTTTTTGTGTGTGTGTGTGTGTGTGTGTGAAGTTTTAGATAAGGCTGATAATCAGACACAAATCTGCAAACAGTCAGAATCAACCTTGAATAACGTACAATGAAACACTGGGGTTTAAAACTATTCTTTGTAGGGGCGCCTGGGTGGTTCAGTCAGTTGAGTGTCCAACTTTGGCTCAGGTCATGATTCATGGGTTTGAGCCCTGCAACGGGCTCTATGCTGACAGCTCAGAGCCTGGAGCCTGCTTTGGATTCTGTGTCTCCCTCTCTCTCTGCCCCTCCCTGCTTGCTCTCTATCTCTGTCTCTCTCTCTCAAAAATAAACAAAATTAAAAACAAATAAAAAAAAGTGTTCTTTGTAGAGAATGTCATTGACTATGCAAAAATAAAATGTGTAAAGAAATATAATTTCTAGAGTGGAAAAAATCAAATTTTAAGGAATATCAGGAGAAATGACAAAGACAATGGCCTTGCAATGCCAGAGATGCCAAAAAGACAGTGTTTGAATGCTTTGATCATTTTCACCAAGAACTAGATGTTTGTTCTAAATAAATGAATCAAGTCAAGTTATTGAGCCATTTACTGATTTCTGCAGAAGAAAAAAAAATTGGAAATTTCTTCCAAATGTAACAGAAGTGTGTGCTGAATTTCATGGTGAAGACATTTTAGTGGAAATGTTGCAACTGTAGAGGTATTTAATTTCCTCTAGAATCAGCTCTGAAAAAATAAAGATCTAAATAGTATTGCAATGTCTAGAATTTATTATGAAATGGGATTTTTATGAAGTTCTGCCAAACTTAAACCTTCTGTTTAAGACTTTCGGTAACTATTTTCAGATTTGTTGCTACATGTGAAAGAAACATTTCATAATTAAAACGAATAACATTTCATCATTTGGATAGGAGTATATCTATGCAAAGAACACTTTTAATAGATCACTGAAAAACTGGCAGAAAACTGAAATTATAATATTTTCATGGCTGTGGTAGATTAATATACTGGTATAGGTTTTTCTTTAAAAAATATAACAATGTTGGGAATGCAAGCTGGTGCAGCCACTCTGGAAAACAGTATGGACATTTCTCAAAATACTAAAAATAGAACTACCCTACGCCCCAGCAATTGCACTACTAGGCATTTATCCAAGAGATACAGGTGTGCTGTTTCGAAGGGACACATGCACCCCCATGTTTGTAGCAGCACTATCAACAGTAGCCAAAGTATGAAAAGAGCCCAAATGTCCATCGATGGATGAATGGATAAAGAAGATGTGGTATACATATACAATGGAATATTAGTCGACAATCAAAAAGAATGAAATCTTGCCATTTGCAACTATGTGGGTGAAACTGGGGGTATTATGCTAAGTGAAATTAGTCAGAGAAAGACAAAAATCATATGACTTCACTCATATGAGGATTTTAAGAGACAAAACAGATGAACATAAGGGAAGGGAAACAAAAATAATATAAAAACAGGGAGGGGGACAAAACTCATAAATATGGAGAACAAACTGAGGGTTACTGGAGGGGTTGTGGGAGGGAGGATGGGCTAAACGGGTAAAGGGCACTAAGGTATCTATTCCTGAAATCACTGTTGCACTATATGCTAACTAATTTGAATGTAAATTTAAAAAAATAAATAAATAAAACAAGTCAATAAAAAATAAATAAATAAAAATAAAAAATAAATTAAAAAAATAAAAAATATAAAATGTAATTTAAAAGTATCAGTTCATTACATTTTCCTCCTTTGAACGTTAATATTTATTTTATTTTTTTAGCATTTATTTGTTTCCATTTTAAATTTCTTTTAAACTTTTACTGGCATTATTATATATATGAAGTTCCATTAAAGAAAATTTTCATTGTCTGCATTTCTTCTCTTGCTATAATCTTTTCAAGATTATTACTGAAAATAATCTTTTCATATAGAGGATTATGTTAAAACATGATCTGGGTCATGGACACTTGATCTGGGTCAAGTGTCAGTATGCCAGTTATATCAGAGACAAGAGTGTGTCTCTTCTTTCACAAACTATTCCTCTTTGCTGGGGGCGACTAGGTGGCTCAGTTGGTTAAGCATCTGACTTTGACTCAGGTCATGATCTCGCAATTCACAGGTTTGAGTCCCTGTTCTTTGAGCCCATTGGGTTCTCTGCTGTCAGCACAGAGCCTACTTTAGAACTCTTCCTCCTTTCTGTGTCTTCTTCCATCCCTCTACTTCTAGTTCCTCCAAGGGATGAGAAACAGGATTAAAGAAAAGGGTCAAACTTCACTGTCTGCTTACCTGCCCATCCATGTTTGATGTCCTCTGGAAAACGGTGATGTTCCATGGGCTCCAGGATGGGGTTTCCTTGGGAGAGCCTGTGGGAGCTCTCCTTTGCACAATTCCTTGAGGTGGCAGTTGTGAGTTTTGACCACTGTCCCATCTCAGCTTGCATGTGGAAATACATCCCCCAGCCTTGCAGGCTGGATTCTCTTTATGCTGGCAGACCACACTCTTGGGGAAGAAACCAGCTGTGTTTTACTGTGTCCACCAAGCCCAAGGAAAACCCATGAATTCTTGCCTTCCCAAGCAGCAAGAACAAAGGCTGCTTGAACGTTGCCTGTTCCTTTCCTACTGAACAGAGTCTTCCAGAGCAGTAGGCACCTGTCTTGCTGTTCGTGCATACCCCAGCCCCAGGATGTGCCCCAAATTCCACACACAGCACTTGACCCCATGGCAGCCCCAATGGGCATAAGTGACTTCCTGTGGCATGATTTCTACGCACAGTGCAATGCTGGTCTCCCACTCTTGCTCATGATTCCAGTCTTGCTCACTGTTTGGTTGCTGCTGCTGTTGTTTTTACCTTCAGGAGCTTAGCACTCCCAAGAGCAGGGAACCCTTCATCAGGGACAAGAGTGGCAGGGTGGACTTAGGCAGACGCACAGGCTTTCCAGGCGGGAATGGAGAGACCAGTTCCATTACTTCTGTTTTCTCTGTGAAATAAGAGACTGTCTAGGAGAGGTGCAAGAGAAGATGGGAAGAGATCAATTTAAAGAGAAAGGAGATTTTTTTTTGTAAAATGCATAAATATTGGGAAAGCAAGCTAATATGGGAGAACACACCTAATTATATAAATTGTTGACTATCTACTATATACAAAATACTACTCATCAGGGAGGGGGGTTGTACAGGCCAAAGGATGACAAAGATAAACCTCAATTACCTAACATTGTCTACGGAGACGGGCTGACTGACATTGTCTATGGAGATGGGCTGATCGTTCATGGAATCATATATGGAATTCCTGAGATTTTTCACTCCAATTATCCCAGATGCTTCATTTTTGAAATTAGAAAGATAGAAAAAAACACAATGAGAACAATAAAATGAAGATAGAGAGCTCATTTCTAATTAACACAATGTCTTTTTCTTTCAATAATATGACTTCTTAGACATTACCTGTATATATGTATACATATGCAAATGCATATATACATATAATATACACATGTATAACATATATACACCTAGATGTTTTTATGTATTTGCATATGTTTATATGATACGTATATATCTTTATATATGTATATTTATGTATGGTTCTCCTATGGCACATTTAAAAATTAAAGCTTCCAGTATGTTTTAAGGAGCCTATCACAAAGCTTAAACACATAAGTTAAATGGATCTCAGGTAGATAATCGGAAGAAAAAGCTCTAGTTTTTCAAGTCTGAGTGATCAGTTTGCAAATAGCCCTTCCTTTCTACTGCCTCAGAGGTATTTACAGGACACATCGTGATCTCTTCCTAAATGCAACATATCACCTCTGCTATTTTTACATCCCTTATTCTCTTCATTGATCAGGCCACAGCTTGGCACATCTTTGGAAATTATCCCTTGGTGGGTCCAGTATATTCTACAAAGCAGTAAAAAAGACCTTTGTTTCCATGCTTCACGTGTGGGTTCCCCGGGCCTCACTTTGGAGAAACAACAACCACCTCATGTGCTATAAACGCACGATCGTCAACGTTTTCCTCATTTGCTTTTCATCAACAGTCAGCACAGAGTGTTTTCAAAAGGAGAAATATCTTATTTTCACACAGAGGGAAGGACACGCAGAACTGTGATGCTGCTTTCTTAAGTGACAAATGCGACTGTTATCGAATTGTTATTTGTTCCTGGTTGACTTCCTTTGGTGTGCAAGGAGAATTTTCCTTTGTGAGTCATCTTATATGCCTCATACATACTTTTCGTTTGACATCTCATGTAAAAGGCTGTAATTCCCATTTTTTCACAGAGGAATAATTTGCAGAACAGCTTCCTCACAGTAGGTTAGCAGTTTCCTTCCAAACCTCTTGCCTACAGGTAAGCTCTCTCTTACATTCAGCAGAGGTATCACCACAATTACCTGTGGTTTCTCTTTCTCAGACCGTCCGTTATATGTGTCTCCAAACAGAAAAAGATAAAAATGAGATAGCCTATCTTTCTTTAAGCAATGGGTAACCAGAGTTGTTCAATTGAAAGGAATGATATAACGTGTAGCAGAATGAGCAAGTGGGGGGTAAAATGGTTGAGGAAATCGGAGCAAGGACATGGGCCCAAAAAGTATAAAAAGAAGCCTTGCTTCCTGGAGGCATGTAGGAACAAAATGGCGCCCGGCCCTTCCACAACATGGCCTTGTGTTACCACTGTCCACAGTGGGCTTTGAAGCACGGGGCTGGTCAGTGGACAATTTGTAAGGGAAGCGCCAGAGGAGAGTTGTGGCAGCCTGGCTGCATTGGGTCAACTACCACCCCGAAATCCATGTCTCCAAGTGGTCCCCAGAACCTATATTCAGGGATTGAGCTCTAGTCCAGGAGGGTATAGTAAAAAAAAAAAAAAAAAAAATCAAAGATTAAATTCTACTTCCAATGTTTCAGACCTTTATTTGACAGGTGGTTGGATAAATGTATATATTTGTCAAAACTCGTTGAATTTTATCATTTAAAAGAGTGTTTTTATTATTTGTGCACTAGAACTCAATAAAAGTAATTTTAAAAGTAAAAAAAAAACCTATAAGCTATAAAAATAACAGATTTTATAGAATATGCTTGTAATACAGAGCTATTTTATGACTTTTTTTTAAAGTTTATTTATTTATTTGACAGAGTGAGAGTGAGAGAGCACAGAGCTCGACACAGGCTTCAATCTCACAAACCCATTAGATCATGACCTTAGCCTATATCAAGAGTTGGATGCTTAACTTACTCAGCTACCCGGGAGCCCCTATTTTATGACTTTTTATTAAGATATGATTTTACTGTTAGAATAGAAAAAAGTTACTTAAAATAATTATGACTGAAAAAAAAGTACCGTATCCCTGATGTAATCCAAAGTAATATAATTACCTCTTCTGGTAATTAAAAAAATTAACATTGAGAATATTTTAAAAAGCAAAACTAAACCTGATTCCACTTTTGGATTACCATTGAAGTTAACTTCTGACTTTTTCTTTCTCACCCATAAAATAGGAATTATACCTGTCTTACTAAGATCACAAGGTGGTTGTGAACATGACAAGAAATAATATGCTATGAAACAACTTTATAAAGTGACTCATAAATGTTTAAGTTTAAATTTGTAACCCACCGAATGATCTAATTGGTCTAAAAGCTCTTTCTTGTCTTGGGCTGGATCTCATCCCCATTGTGGCCTCCAGCAGCTATCCTAACACCGTGAGCATACACAAGGTGCTCAATAAATGTTTGTTGACTGTATAAATTAAAGAAGTGTAACTGAGTACCAACTATTGCCAGGGGCTATAGTAGGCACAAAGGGCAATATCATATTCATGAAATGAAGATTCTTTTTTTTAATTTTTTTTACATTTTATTTATTTTTGAAAGCAAGAGAGATAGAGCACGAGTGGGGGAAGGGCAGAGAGAGAGGGACACACAGAATCCAAAGCTGGTTCCAGGCTCTGAGCTGTCAGCACAGAGCCAGATGCGGGGCTCGAACTCACAGACTGCAAGATCATGATCTGAGCCGAAGTCAAACACTTAACCGTCGGAGCCACCCAGGCGCCCCTGAAATGAAGGTTCTATAAGAAAAAAAATAACACATGTGCACACACTCAGTAAGGTAATTAGTCTTTAAAAAGGAATTTTACTTGAACAACAACAAAAAATCATTAGCATGGAAATAAATTGGACTTTCTTGGTTCTTAGGTAGAAACATAATCTTTAGAGGAAAAATGTCATGATATAAAAGCAAAAAGGATTGAGTAGTCCAAAATGAAAATTGATTATAAAGACCAGAAGGACCATTCATTCAATACTAGCCAGAGATAAGACGTCTCTCACTCTCTCTCTCTCTCTCTCTCTCTCTCTGTCTCTCTCTCTTTTCACCACACATACACAGAAAACTTATTTTCTCTATATCTCTGAATAATACTGGGGAACATGGTTAGGAAAAAGTACTTCATTGAGAACGTATTGATAAATGATTGATGTAAAAACTTTTTGATTCCCCAGGGTCTTCAAATCTCATATAAATATTGCCAATAGCGGGGCACCCGGGGTGGCTCAGTTGGGTAAACGTCCGACTTCGGCTAAGGTCACGATCTCAACGGTTCGTGGGTTTGAGCCCCACGTCAGGCTCTGTGCTCAGAGCCTGGAGCCTGCTTCAGATTTTGTATGTCTCTCTCTCTTGGCCCCTCACCTGCTCACGCTCTGTCTCTGTCTCTCAAAATAAATAAATGTCTAAATATTGTCAATAGGTTCGTTACAAATAGAACCTCTAGAAAAAGTTACCTTTCACCCTCATTAAAAAAAAAAAAAAGGATCTTTTCCTTCTCCTGGGGAAGGCTTTCTGGGACAGAAGGAACAATTGTCTTGTACCTAATTTGTCAAAATGTTGAGAACTCTGGCTAAGGGAGAGCTGAGGGCCTGCCAGCTGTAGCTGAAGCCATCTGTCTTCTCCAAGGTCATTTCAGCGAGAGCATTGGATTGGGAGAATGGCTTCCTTGATGCTATTAGATGAGTTTCCAACAAGGAACTTATGTAGGTCTAGGAGCCACAGAAGTGCTTTCCAGATCACAGTAACAAATCCCAAGAGTCCATAAACTCCCTTTTCAGTGATATTTCATAAACTTTTCATTGACTTGCAAAAGTGTTTTAATCAAAGTGTTCGTCCACTTTTCTCACTAAAGATAATTTATCTGCGCCCCCCTATCTCTTTACTACTAATACAATTTATAGGGACCCTTAGTTATGGCTGCCATTAAAAATGCATAAAACGGTGTGTTAAAGGTTGCACTATATCCATCAAAAATTGTTTCCATAAACCAGTGATCATGTTTATTCATTTATTCTGACTTCTTTCTATACAAACTAAGAAATACCCCTATTGCCAAGATCTAGCAGCAATGTCTCTGGCCAGCTGTGATATGAGCAAAACTTTCATGTGAAGTACAAATATTTGCATGCTGGTTTTCTAACACCCAAGCGCACGGTAAAAACTTTTATCGCTGTTGGCACAACAGACTGCCATCTGTGTTGAAAGCTATTTTATGTTGGTCAGCAGGTTGTGCTCCTGAGACAACCTGTTTATGTCATCACAAATGTCAGGAATATCTCAGACAACTGCCGAAAATCTAAAACTGCATGCGAGATGAGGGCATGTCATTTGGTCTACAGATCCACCTGCCTCATGGAAATCAGCTTCCTTTGTCTTCCTGTTCTTTAGCCGTAGAAGACAGTTTGATGCTGCTGTGTTACTCCTTTGCCAGAAAAGAAACTAAATGTGGGATATGGCAGGTGGTTCTCTGAAGAGAACGCGGGTTGTAAATTAGGGAACGAAAGTAGTTTACGACAATGCTAGAGCTGACCCTGGTTTTTAGCTCCCCATCAGGGACACTGGGCCTTAATATTCTCCCATGGATGCATCTATACATCTTCAGTAGACATAAAAGCTTGAGTTAAAATGTTCTTCGGTCAATGCTTAGGCTAACAAGAGTTTCTGCTGGAGCAAACTGGAGTGAGTTTTCCAACTTTTGTTCCCAAGTGACCCTGCAATTCATGGAGATTAACTCTGGCATTTTGTAAAAAAAAAAAAAAAAAAAAAAAAATTCTGGCATGATTAGTCAGAGGACGTTTTAAAGTGTCAAGTGTGGTGATTTACAAGCACGGCGCACTTAAAATCTCCTGTTCATCACCCTCCTCCTACAAGAGAAATAATGGCAAAAACAAATGCCTATTGGCCATGTGATTATCTCTTGGGAGCACATTTTTAGTTTGGTTAACTGTTCATGAAGCCGAAAGTGTCACAAAATGAAATGTTTTTACAAATTAGGCTGGAAATCTTTCAAGGATAGAGTTTGGGCAAAGGTTTCTCACACTTCCAGACTTGAGTTAATTGGGAAAATCTGCACAAGCTCCTGAATCACATATAAGGACAGTGTCTTATACTCTTCCTCCCTGGGGTGTCCAGGTTTCTTTGTAGTGGACTATGTGAATTTCAGAGTGTGCAACGCAGCCTTCTGTACTGAGTGGCTGAGAATAATACTCTCACTCAAGATTCTGACTGAAGACTTGGACTATTTAGTAGATAATATCTCATTAATTTCCTTTGAGGGGGAAACCACTTAAAGGAACTTGAGGGAGTGACTTTCATGATAATTTGTCGGCAGGGGGAGAGTTGAAGAATCTGTGTTTTGTTAAGTGTTCCCTGAGACTCTCGTCTCCAGGCTCTTTCTATTAAACACATATTCATTGACTGTCTACTCCAGGCCAGATATAGTGCTAGGTAGTTATAATAAAACAGTGACCCTAAACAGATTGAGATGGCCATCATCAATTCCTTCCCTCCCCATACGTTCAATCCTTTTTTCCATTGCAAGCTGGGGTTGATTTCCCCTCTCCTTGAATCCAGGTAGGCTCTGTGACCAATCAAATACAATGGAATTCATATGGCGCCAGATTCCAGGCTGGCTTTGAGAGACTGCTGGTTTCTACTTCCTGTGTCTTAGAGCACTAGCTTGTGGAATCTGAGTTCACCATGCAAGATATCCAACCATCCTGGGGCGCCTGGGTGGCTCAGTTGGTTAAGCAGCCAGCTTCGGCTCAGGTCATGATCTCGCGGTCCGTGAGTTCGAGCCCCGCGTCAGGCTCTGTGCTGACAGCTCAGAGCCTGGAGCCTGTTTCAGATTCTGTGTCTCCCTCTCTCTGATCCTCCCCTGTTCATGCTCTGTCTCTCTCTGTCTCAAAAACAAATAAATGTTAAAAAAAAATAAAAAAAAAAAGAAATCCAACCATCCTGAGGCTGCTATCCCTGAAGAAGCCCAAAGCTAGCCATGTGAAGAAGCAATGGAACAGGGAGAGAGGGATGCGGTGGAGAGCAGGCTTGGTCAGTCTCTCATTGTTCCAGACCCAGCACCTTACTGTAGGAAGTCTTGAAATGAGTCCAGTCTCACTTGACATTTAACTTCAACTGTGTGAATGACCAAAGTGTCTATTTCCTAGGGCTGCCCATCAATTCTCCAAACTACAGAGAATAGTAATAAATTGGTCTTCTAAGCAACCAAGCTTTGTGATGGTTTTTACCTAACGGTAGATGATGGAACACATTCTCACTGTCCTCCTGGAGCTTAAAGTTTAGTGAAGACAGCAGAAAAGTAAGCAAATAATCACAAACAGGAATATAGTGTTACACTGCAATGAATGTCATTGAGAGAAGGTATATGGGGCTGTGAACATATAAGGGGGGAACAGGACCACGTTTGGAGAGGGAGAGTTCCCATGGGTGGTGATGTTTGGGTTGAAACCCAAAAATAGATACTAAGATATTATGTAACTAAGCAAAGAGAAGGGGATCTTACTTGCATAAGGATAGTTTTCCATGCAAAGGAAACAAACAATATGTGCAGTGGCCCTGAACTGGGGAGGACCATGTGCATTCAGTGGGCAGGAAAGTGGCTAATATGCTGGAAGGAAGTGAGTGGCAGATGATAAACTCAGCAAGAGAGGATGGGCCTGTCATGCCATACATTATAGGGAGTTAGAAATGCTCATATTGAAATTGCAAGCATCTGAATTCTCTTAACTGGGAAAATAACAAAATCAGCTTGGGGATTCATCAAAGACACACTTCCCCAATGGGGTTGCTGTGTGCCTCCAGTGTTATAATATGTGGAAGCATTTTTAAAAAACCAAAAGCATTATTAAAATGGGAAGCATTATACAAGCGAAATGAGTTAGTCAAAGAAAGACAAATATCATATGACTTCACTCATATATGCAATTTAAGAAACACTACAGATGAACATAGGTGAAGAGAAGCAAATTAAGATAAAAAGAGAGAGGGAGACAAACCATAAGAGACTCTTAAATACAGAGAACAAACTGGGGCTTGCTGGTGGGGTGTTGGGTGGGGGGATGGGCTGAATGGATGGGTGGGGGATGGGCATTAAGGAGGGCACTTGTTGGGATGAGCACTGGGTGTTATACGAAAGTGATGAATCACTAAATTCTACTCCTGAAATCATTATTACACTATATGTTAACTAACTTGGATTTAAATTAAAAAATAAATTAATTTAAAAAATGAGAAGCATTATAATTAATTATTAGAAAAAAAATAATGAGACAAAGTTTTAATGAGTTCACAAAGAAAAGCCAGAAATTAAAATCCAGAGGGAAACACTAAATTTTCGAGAAATATTAAAATGAAGGAAAAATGCAGTATTTATCTACAAAATTAGAAGATCAGTACTCGAATGGAGTACACAGTTAACAGGTATTATAGGAAAAGTAAAGCAAAATTACAAGTAGAAACAGTTTAATAATATTTTCTATTTGGTATGGTATTATTGAAAGCATAAGGAACTAGAAGCCAGAAATTGTGATTTGTCATGTTAACAATTAGCCATGTGACCCTGGGCCAGTCTTTAAACTCCATAGACATCGGTTTCCCATCTGAAACGAAGAGATTATATTAACTGATCTTTTTCCAGTTCTATGACTCAAATTATAGCAAAACCTTGGATTGTGAGTGACTTATTCTGTGAGTGTTCCTCAAGACAAGCAAACATTTCTCATTAATTTTAACTCGATAAATCAGTGCTGTATTGCAAAACGAGTAGTATGTGACGCTGAACATCCCACGATCACAACTAAGCCAATGGTTCCTCTCTCTCTCTCTCCCTCTCTTGTGGGTAATTGTCTCCCACGCTCAGATGCTTGGTCTCAGGCCACAGTGTTTGGCAGAAATTAGTGATTTTTCAAAACATTGGAAGGGGTCCACCACTGGCACTAGTATATTTTTTGTCACTTCAAAGCCCTATGGACAGTCCTTGGCTTTTCCATAACAAGATTAACCTTAGGAATGCTTTGCTTCATTCTAGGTCAGGCTGCCTGCGAATATAGACCCTTTCCTCTGCTGCCTTGTTGCCAGTTACATTCAAGACAGTATACAACAAGAGTCTATTAATACTGTTTATTAATACGCTCAACATACATGTGAGTGTATACAATGGCTCACATGCAGAAAAAGGTTGAAAAGAAAGGCTGTAAGAAGGAGATGATTACGGTGGAAGTTAAGAAGGAAATCATCAAGAAGTACAAATGAAGTATGCAAGTGGCCAGAACTTCAAGATTTTAAGTCTATGCCTGCACCTTGTCTGCAAAGGAGGAGGAGGAAAAGGTGGATGAATCCCTCACTTCAAATGAGGTTAGGGAGATGTATAAAATGTGGGAAACAGTGCAAAATTGTGTGGAAAAGCACCACCCGAATAAGGCTGTAGCAGTGCGAGCGATGAATCTGTTTAACGACAAGGCAAGGTCACATTTCCGTGAAATCTTCAAAAGGAGGCAAAAGCAAGTGTCATTGGATAGTTTCCTTGTTAAAGTAGCATGAAAAGAAAAGATTCCATTGGGCCGATAGATAGCAGTGATACCGTTAGTGATAGTGAAAGTCGTCCTTCACAATAACCCTCCTCTCCTATCTCCCTCACACCAGCCACGAAGGTTTTCAAAGGTAAGTGCAGGTCAATATGTTTATTTTTCTTTATATCTTGCATTTTCTTTATTATTTTATATTATATTAGTGTATTGTAACCATTTTTATAGGAATATTTTTGGGTTATGGAACAAATCATGAGTTTTCATTATTTCTTATGGGTTTCATATATAAGGGCTTTGGATTACAAGCATGTTTCAGGAACGAATTATGCTCGCAAACTAAGATTTTACTGGACATCTACTGTCTATAAAATGATTACACGTCTAAGAATGTGTGAATATATAAAGAGAAAACGCCTATATTATATATATATTTTTAATTCCTGACAAATCTTAAGCCAAAATCGTATATTCATGACATTCTTTGCACTGGTTTTTCACTCATAAACTATGTTCATTTCAAAGACTATTCTTAACAAAGTTACCAGGTACTTTGTTCTTTAATTTTCTAGGAAACACATGAGAACAATTGATCACTCTGAGTGTTATCAGAATAAAATGTTAATACATTCTATAAAAAGCTGATTATTTCCATTGAAACTAACTCATTGTCACTTTCCGGGCTTAATTTCCAAAATAAAAACACTTTAAAATAATGTTTTATTTTATATCTGCTATATGCACATCTCATACAATCTATTTAGAGATCTTTTCCTGAAGAAAGGTGGAAGTTATCAAGCTAGATTTTGTAGCTTAACATTTTGTATGTTTATAATGTCCTCAATTTAGGTGGCATTTCAGGCTCATGTAGCTTCATCCATCATTGGAATTTACAGGACTATGTATGAATAAGTAGAAATGAATTTTTGTAGCACCTTCTATGCCCAGGTCTGGTAGCTAGATGATAGTAGGATACATATGAATAATACTTGGTCTCTGTCTCAAGTAATTTGTAGTTCACTTAAAAAAGCAACACACTCATGCAAATAAGTATACGGTAAATTTGGTGATATTATACCGGAAAAAGAAGGAGGTGGCTCCCCCAGCGAGATAGCATGGCAATGGTAGATTTCCAAAGCCCATTCCCCATATATTACCTCTGAGAAACACCTTCAAGTTAAAACAGATGAGATCATTTAAGGAAGTTATCAAAGGGGATAAAGCGATATATCAAGGTGGTTTTGAAAAATACATTTTGTGTTCATACCCACCTAGGTTAGTTTTCCCAGTGAACATCCCTGATAACAATAGCAGGTTATGTAAATATTCTATGTCTGGTTCCACATCTGTAAAATGAGAATGATATATACCTTCCTCACTGAGTTACTGGGAGGTGGTTTGATTGAGAAAATATCTGCATCATAGTTATCACAAAGCCTGGACCGTAGTAAGTACTACATAAATATTACCTACCAGGATGGTAATATTGGTAGAATTTCTAACTGATGGGAATTAACATATGCTGGTGTCTCCAAGCCAGTTGCAACCACACGCATAGGTGATCCCTGTTCATATATCTTGGGCAGTACGTAAAGAAGCATGTCGTTCAAGCAAACCCAAGGACACAGAATACCTCTCGGGATAGAATTTCACCTGTAAATTACGAACTAGTGAAGATTGTATTCCAGATCACCACTTCACTGATCCGGTCAAAGTTTTCTTACACTGGGTTTAGACCTAGTGTACCCTTCTCTGATACCCAGTATCCGCAAAAGAATTCCACTTTTCTCCATTTAAAGCTTTCCTTCAGATACCAAATTGAGAGTAAGTCTAAAGAATTGCTAACACATCCTAGGGCTACTTCTTCCAGAAATTCCCGTCGTGGAGGACCCCCACATTTTAAAAGAAATGAGCAAATCTTTTGTAGGCACCAGCTATTGAGTGAACAAAGAATTTTCCATGCTGAAAAGAACACAGATTCTCTCCCGCATACTCTGAAAATTATGCCTACCTGTCTATGGCTAAAGCCAACCTTACTTGGAGACACTTGTTTACGGTATCTAAAAAGTTAACTGTCAACATGGTATGAAGTATGCAGGCTATATAAGCTAACTGATGTATAATGAATGTACAATCATGTCCAGATAATAAATATTCATTGACAGTGCTCCTGTCATTGCAAGGTGAGTTCTTAGTTGAAGGGACATAATTATGCAAATAGTGCAGGTTTCCAGGTTCTAAAGCTAGTCTGAAAACAGAAATTCATGAACCTTCCTGGACTTTTGGCTTAACGCACATATTTCATATCACTGTTTAGGTGAAGTATAAAAACTGTACCATAGGGTGCTGTAGGTCACATTTCTCTGTTTTTTAATGTAATTGGATTCTCATAAACCCTAATTTTTAAATAAATGAGAACTGTACCCTCGAATGCCAGAGAGAAGATGTAAATGGGTATCATGCATGCTAAGTCATTGAATGGAGAACAAATATCTGAGTGTTTGTATGTGTGTGTGAATGCACACAGAGCTCTGTATACATGTGCACATGTATACATTGACAACCTGACAGTTACAATAGAGAAAAATATCCACCATTTATCCATTCCTTAATTGATAACTGACATTAACACAAGCCACTTTGCATACGTTCATTCCCCATTTTACAAACCATCTTGATAGGCAGATATGACCTAGAAATTAGGATAAAAGAAATTAACAAATTGCCCCCCACCAATCACATAGCTAATGAGTTGCATATCTATGACTCAAACCCAGTGTCTCAGTTAGTTTGGGCAGCTATGACAAACCCCATCAACTGAATGTCTAAAACAACAAACATTTATTTCTCATAGTTTTAGAAGCTGGGAAGTCCAAGATCAAGATACTGGTAGATACTCTTCCTGGTTTGCAGATGACCTCCTTCTCGGTATGTCCTCACATGGCAGGGGAGAGAATGAGACAGACAGAGAGAGAGAGAGAGAGAGAGAGAGAGAGAGAGAGAGAGAGAAAGCCCTTTGGTGTCTCTTCTAATAAGGGCACAATCCCATTCATGAGGGCTGTATGACCTAATTACCTCCCTAAGGCCCCAACTCCAAATACTATCACATTGGGGATTAGGGCTCCCAAACAGGAATTTAGGGGAGGATGAACACATTCAGTCCATAGCACCTAGTTTTGAGCAATTCCATAGAGTATCACCTTCTCATTCTGCCATTTCTCCTCATCATTCCCTTCTGTTAACTTGTTTGATTATAAAAGAACAATTACATATATTTTCATTTATAAAAGCATACATTTCATTATTGCATTATTGCATTACATTGCATTATTGCTTGACATCTTAATTTTAAGGTTTTACCTTGTTGTATTTTTAAAAGGTCAGGTATGATTTCCTTGTGTCTAGAAACAATGTTAACGTTGATGTTAAGGATGTCTCACATTCCCTCCTGGTTGACTTTCAGTCCTTTGTATCTTATCATTAAAGATTGGTATGAAAGCCATTGGATAACACTTAGGTTTGTTAAAGACAGTGCTAGAACGGTACTCATATAATGTTCCCATCTCAAATGAGATAGCAATTTCAAATATACTCTATTAAGGTTTAAAATTTTTTTCTCATGTGGTTTGTTTTTGAGATACAATTGACATATAACATTGTATTAGTTTTAAGTATACAACATAGTGATTTGATAGATGCATACGCTGCAAAATAATTACCTTCATATGTCTAGTCAACGTCCATCATGCACCATACAGAGTTAATTTTGTGTGTCCGTGATGAGAACTTTTAAGATTTACTGTCTTAGCAACTTGCAAATATACGACACAGCATCATTAACTAGAATCACCAAGCTGTGTCTTCCTCATGCTCATTACATCCCCAGGATTTAATTATCTCATAACTAGAAGAGTCTACCTTTTGCTGGTTGCTTTTTCTGAGGGAAGATGGAAAGTGGGACTAACTAAAAATTGGGTGCTGACATGTGAGAGCAGTTTAGCAATAGTATCCAGGTAATGATGGGAAAGCAGAGCAGATCCAGGATCAGAAAGCAGTAGTCAATGACAAAGACTCCACGAGGGGGTCATCATGGCATTTCACAGCTGCTGCCTGACCCATGAGGAACCATGTTCCCTGCAAACTTGGCAGGTGGCTTCACCTACGTCTGTCCTGGAGCCCGACTCACGGGATGCTCGGTTTTATTCTTCAGTCCAAGCTGGTTTTCACTCTCTCAGTCCAGGATAGGTACTTACCTTTCAATACTGATTCTGATTGTTGAGATTATGGATCATTTCTGTTTTATTGCCCTATACCTTTTAAAGCATATCCCATATTTTCTTCAATTCCGTTTAAGAGAAGAAAAAATACAGAAGACTTTGTGAAGGACTAGTTAGCCAGCAGTAGTGAGCATAAAATCAATTTTCAGTCAGCACTCCAGAAAAATAACTCTGTTTACATTTATTAGGTCTTCGACTCTCCTGTTTGCATTATTGAGTAATAAATTAACACTTTCAATAATATTTGCGTAAACGAAATGATTCACACACTTCAGTCAAAACAATTCTCTAGAGTTTTATTCAAAAAATTCCAAATGGTGACGGGGAAGAGGAAAGAGCGGGAACCTCATAAGGGATAATGCTTTGTTCATCAGCACAGAGCTGCTATGACTCAAGAGCCATCGTGGTGGACTTTGCCAGTAACCCCAACGTGAAAGACTTCTGAATAACTTTGCCAACAATCCATCTCGTTACTCACGACAGTGCCTTACCTATGAGTGGCACTTTCTAAATCTCAGGTGGCCGCAGCTACATTTGGCGGAATTCCAAGAAGAGCGACAGTCCAAGTTCCTTTCTGAAGGTGTTGACAGAAAATGGACCGAAGCAAATCTGTTTTCTGCCTCGATGAGTCATAATTGATTTTAAATTCAATTTGGCTTTTTTAGGTCCGGCGCTCAGCTCTGAAGTGTCTAAGGTTCCTGGGGTGCCCACATGCTGAGCAGAACTGAGGGTTCCAAGGGGAAGTTCCTCTTCTGTTATGTTTGGTGTTAGACAAACTGCACCATCAACTGCTTGATATCATACTCTTCTTTGTATTTATATGCATATCAACGGTGAAAACTTCTTTAATACTCATCCATTTTATTTTGAAAATGTGTTTCAAGAAGGTTATCTTTGGGATTCCTGTGTTAAGACTATTCGCCTTTCCCATCTACGCAAGCACATACTGTGTTTTCTAACTACTGAAGAATGTATACAGAGGTCCCATTATTCTGAAATCTTTTACTTTGCATGTTTCAGAAACAACCCCTGATACCAGTCTTCCAGAAAAAATAATTGTAATAATGTTTGGCGTTCTAAGTCTCCCTTTTAGGTCAATCTCCAGCATCTTCGTAAGAAGCATATTTAGATTTTGAGCACATTCTAGAACATTCTAATTCGCAGTTGAATAGCACCTTCAAGGAGCTGCTACTTCTACTATGGGTTTTGGTCTGTCTTACATTCTGTACACTTTGCATTCTTCCTAGAGGGAGTCTTACTTAGAGTGTTATTTTCTCTCACCATTTGCTGTATCTTAAGGAATTGGCCTTGAGTTTGGGAAATTTTCAAGCTTTATCAAATCAATTGTCTTGGCAATAGGTAAGAATTTTACACAGTAATTTCCCATTCCTTTCATGGATCACCTCAGACTCCTTCAGTTAGTAATAGCAGAAGGATTACTTGTACTAGCCCAGTCTTCATGCTTGTGCAAGCAAACTCACATCTTTCCAATGGCACACTATCTTCTTTCACTATCTTGTGCCTTCGCCAGTAGTTTTAAAAAAATTCAAAGGCCCAGAGAAGAAAAAGCTGTGGGTTTTAACTGAATCTATGTCCTTCAGTTGAAACTATTCATTGAAACCCCGCCTTCCTTTTCTTTGAAGTTAAACTGGCACATGTTCACTATTTTATTTTTTTTAAATAACTGTATGAAGAATTTTTAATTTTTAAAAAAAAGTGTTTATTATTTGAGAGAGCGCAAGCAGGGGAAGGGGCAGAGAGATGGGGACAGAGGCTCTGAAGCAGGCTCCACACTGACAGCAACGAGCCCAATGCGGGCTTGGACTCAAAAACCTGAGCCAAAGTCAGACACCCAACAGACCAAGCCACCCAGGCATCCTTGTGTGTTCACTATTTGAAAAGATATTGTCTTGGTTTCTAACTCACTGTCCTTCCGAACTGCGGTTGTTCTCCGTTGTCTCCTTGGTTCGTTTCTTCGACCTGGTCTCTTTCTTCTATCTTCCAGGTCTATCGCCTGGTAGGCGATAGTATCCTCGTCTCCCCATCCCCTTCTGTACAGAGCTCATTTCCTGCACACCCATCCCCTTGTTTGTTCCCTTCATTTTCCCAAGTCCAATGTGCTTGACTTGCTTGAACATTCCATGTTCTCCTACAATTCCTTGCCATTGCACATGCTGTTTCCCCTGAGGAGAAGGCTTCCACCACCCATCCTGTCCTCCAGTTTAATCACCTGGGAACATGCTACTCAATGCCATTTCCTCTGGGATGTTTTATTGTCTCTTTCAAGTAGAATTCTTTGTGATGCACCTGGCCCCAGGTCTTTGTTTACAACCCGGTTTGAAGCCTAGGACATTGGATTGTAAGGCAGCTTCTTCCCTGGCGCCTCCCCTTTTAGCCTGAAGAGTAGTAGAGAAGACGTGGCCTGAAGGACTCCATTCTGCACTCCTGCCTGTGCCCACACTGTATTAGTCAGGGTTCTCCTGAGAAACAGAACCAGTAGGATGTGCGTATATACAGAAAGAGATTTATTCTAAGGAATTGGTTCATATGGTTCTGGAAGTTAGCAAGACCAAAATCTGCAGGGTGGACCAGCAGCCTGGAAACCCAGAAAGAGCCAACATTGCAGTTACATTCCGGAGGCCTCTTGCCAGGAAGAGGTCAATCTTTTCCTACCTAGCTCTTCCACTGGTTGGATGAGGTCTACCTACATCACGGAGGGCCAACTGCTTTATTCAGAATCCACTGATTTAAATGTTAATTTCATCCAAAACTTACCCTCACAGAAACATCCAGAATAAGGTTTGACCACAATATCTGGGTGTCATGGCCCAGGCAAGTTGACACATAAAATTAACCGTCAGACAGATCATTTGCCTCTGAGCACGCACACCCTTGACATCTTTCTGTGTATCCTGTGCTCCTCTTTTTTTTTAAGTTTATTTATTTATTTTGGGAAGAGAGAGAGAGAGGCAGAGAGAGAGGGACATAGAGAGAATCCCAAGCAGGCTCCACACTGTCAGCACAGAGACTGATGCGGGGCTCAAACTCATGAACCTGGAGATCATGACCTGAGCCGAAATCAAGAGTCGGACACAACTGACTGAGCCACCCAGGTGTCCCCTGTTCTCCTCTTCTTATAAGGACACCAGTCAGATTGGATTAGGATAGACCCTAATGACCTTATTTAGCCTTAATGAACTCTTGAACAGTCTTATATCCAGTCATGGTGATCCTAAGGTGGACAGAAACCATCTGACGTATCGAACAATGGCTTCCAAGGGCTTCAATTCATCCTGTCTCCTGTTTGGGAGACCTACAGCCGAAGCAAGTACAGCCTCAAGTACATGGGTATGAAATGGTTAAATATTAAAGCCCCTGCCGCTTCCAGGAAATAGCAAGATCACTTTCCAGGCTGGAAATAATTTCCCTGCTGTAAAGGTGCAAATACTTTGGCATTTCCACAGGTTCCAGAGAATGCCCGGACTATGCCTTTAGCCACACTGACTACGGACATACCAGAATTAAGGAGGAAATAAGGGGCCATGTGAGAATAAAATCATGCAGCATTTAGAGTTGCACATAGTCTCATTCTAGAATTTGACTTGAGTCATTCTCAAGAAGTCACATTAAGAAAGCCTTCTGCCTGACATCTTCTGTCACCTAGAGATGCTGGTGCCGGCAAGACCCTGACTATTGGAAGCAAGATTCTTTACCAGTATGGGAAACATCGTGGAGCCTTCATGCCATACCACCTCACATCATCACACACATGCACACACCTTCAAGCCAGGGTGTGCCTTGACAAGTCTTATATCTACTTCATATGCAGATCGCCAAATGGCCATCTATCTAGACTTGGTGAATCTTTAAGGATCAGCCCATTAGAGGACCTTGCACTTCGGGCCACCTGGGTGGCTCAGTCGGTTGAGCATCCAACTTGGGCTCAGGTCATGATCTCACAGCTTGTGAGTTCGAGCCCCACGTCAGGCTCTGGGCTGACAGCTCAGAGCCTGGAGCCTACTTCGGATTCTGGGTCTCCCTCTCTCTCTCTCTCTACCCCTCCTCCCCTCATGCTCTGTCTCTCTCTGCCTCAAAAATAAATAAACATTAAAAAATAATAATAATAATACATAAAAGAGAGAATCTTAATTTAAAAGAAAAGAACCTTGCACTTAGGGGAATTTCAAAGTCACTGACTCTCATTACATCATTTCATACATGATTAAACAGGAGCTGAAAGAACTTAAGAAGAGGCTGCCTGAGGCCCCAGACCTTTCTTTAATTACCTTTCCTTCTTAAGTTTATTTATTTATTTTGAGAAAGAGAGAGAGAGAGTGGGGGAGGGGCAGGGAGCGAGGGAGACAGGGAACCCCTAGCAGGCTTCACATTGTTAGCGCAGAGTCTGATTTGCCGCTTGAACTCCTGAATCGGTGACACCTTGACCTGAGCCGAAACCAAGAGTCCGGAGGCTTAACCAACTGAGTCACTCAGGTGCCCCTTTAATTACCTGTCTTAATGCCACTAAGACACATTATTAAATATTTACCATAAAATCCCCAGACTTTGTGTTTAGTTTTCTGGGAGAAGAAAGAAAGAAAGAAAGAAAGAAAGAAAGAAAGAAAGAAAGAAAGAAAGAAAGAAAGAAAGAAAGAAAGAAAGAGAAAGAAAGAAAGAAAGGAAAGAAAGAAAGAAAAAGAAAGAAAGAAAGAAAGAAAGAAAGAAAGAAAGAAAGAAAGAAAGAAAGAAAGAAAACTATGTATACAATCAAATATGTTAATGGTGTCTTCTTGGAGTCCAGAATCGAAGAATTGTCCTTTTTTGTTTGGTTTTACAAATGTCTGTGAGTTCAAGTATGACTGAGATGATGAACACTTCTAAAACTTGATCAGTTAGTTCTTTGTGGGGGAGGTAAAAAGCAGCTAAGGTCAGAGGCTTATAGAAAAGAAACACAGAACAGCAGAATGCTGGAAGAAAGAACCAAAACAAGAGGAGGGAAATGGGCAGCTCAAACAGGGCTTGTTCCTAGCTCACCCTAGGCTGCTGGGAAGGAGATGATGACAATGTTAATGATATGCTATACATATTCATAAAGTGGTTAAACCATCAAAACAATTTCTGTGAGCAGAAAAACAGTCACAGCTCTTTCCTCAAGTAATCTCGACCTACTCATGCAAAATTTTTTAATCCTAATACAGATCAATTGTTCCTAGTCAGAATCTTGCCCCACAAGGAGCTTTGGAGAGGAGGAGAAACCACAAACAGGCACTTGCTTTGTGGGGTTTTGAGCAAAATCATGGCAGTCAGGAAGCCCCCTGCCAGGGAAGGCACCAGTCGCAGAAACCTAAAGTGTCGGTTGGTTGGTCGTGGAGAGGTAGTGAAAGGGTTTAAAGAATGCTCCTCTCTGCTCCTACTGGGAAAAAAGGTGATCTTTAGTGATAACCATTCCTGTAGTTAGCATTTGTTAAGCCTGTAGTATATGTCAGGCACTGTGGGAAACTCCATGCAATATATCTCATTCAATCTTCACCGAACTCCTATGAAGTTCATTCCCCCACCAGGGAATGAAAACCCACGTAGAGAGGTTGGTAATGGGCAACAGTGACTCAGAAAAGGAAAGAAAGAGAAGAAGCTTGTTACAGCTGAAGCCACATCACCAGCTGGTTTGAGAAGAGGCTTCCATGAACTTTATAAAGAAGAAAGAACCCTCCCATTTTCTACTACACAAAGGATTCACAAGCAATGAGGGTTGCAAGGGATTCTGCTACCGGTCACTGGGAAGAGGCATCTCATGAAAATCCATAACCCTGAGAGATACTGAAGTGGCATTCTTAGACCTGTCACGAAAGGTCAACTTGTCCTACCAACCCCAATGCAACTGGTGCCAATTTGTGACGTATTAAGCTGACTTTCTTCTTGTCCCTTTCTTATACACAGTTCCTGCCATACAAGAGCTGTTCTTTCTTTGTTATTAAGATCATGTTATTTCCTGAAGTCTGATTAGTTAGTTATTGTGTCTTCAGTTCTTTGGTGGGGGGGGGGGAGGGTTGGAAAACATATGGTTGTATAAATTATTCAGACTTGTTTTAGTTGTTGGATGGACAGCAGTACTCTCTTGTAATTTTCTTCATCAGATGCAGAAACCCTTTTCCCCCATTATATTATTTTATGATACAATTACTATATATATTAGTATTTACTAAGTTTCTTTATTTAGGTGGGGTTGTCATTTCTGCTATATTTCAAATGTCTAGGAAGTAGGTTTAGGAAGGTTTCTTTCTTTCTCTCTTTTTTTCTTTCTTTCTTTCTTTTTTTTTCCTCCAGTGGATATATTTGTATTTAAGCTGTACTGTATTTAATCTCCTACTTTCTTAATCTCCTACATAATCTTTTACTATCTGATTTGTCCATTTTAACTAGTGGACTATCAAACTGTCTGTAATCTTTGGGGTTTTTTTTTTAATTCAAGTTAGTTAACATACAATATAACATTGGTTTCAGGAGTAGAACCCAGTGATTCATCACTTATATATGACATCCAGTGCTCATCCCAAGAAGTGCCCTCTTTAATGCCCATCCCCCATTTAAGCCATCCCCCCCATTCTCCTCCCTTCCAGCAACTCTCAGTTGTTCTCTGCATTTAAGAGTCTCGATAGCCAAAGTATGGAAAGAGCCCAAATGTCCATCGATGGATGAATGGATAAAGAAGATGTGGTGTATATATACAATGGAGTATTACTCGGCAATCAAAAAGAATGAAATCTTGCCATTTGCAACTACGTGGATGGAACTGGAGGGTATTATGCTAAGTGAAATTAGTCAGAGAAAGACAAAAATCATATGACTTCACATATGAGGACTTTAAGAGACAAAACAGATGAACAGAAGGGAAGGGAAACAAAAATAATATAAAAACAGGGAGGGGGACAAACCAGAAGAGACTCATAAATATGGAGAACAAACTGAGGGTTACTGGAGGGGTTGTGGGAGGGGGGATGGGCTAAACGGGTAAGGGGCACTAAGGAATCTACTCCTGAAATCATTGTTGCACTATATGCTAACTAATTTGGATGTCAATTTAAAAAAAATAAAAAATTAAATAAAAAAATAAAATAAAATAAAATAAAATAAAATAAAATAAAATAAAATAAAATTTAATTAAAAAAAGAGAGTCTCTTATGGTTTACCTCCATCTCTGCTTTTCCCTTATTTTCCCTTCCCTTCCCCTTTGTTCATCTGTTAGGTTTTCCCTCCCCCTTCACTTAAATTTTTACTCCTATTCTTTACTTGCATTCATTCCACTTCTTCAAGAACACATGTTGTTTATTTGGCTTTTTCCCACCACGTTGGTATCCTTATTTTTGTCGGAATTGTACAACTAAATGCATTAAGTGCTCACCACCAGTCTTTTTTGCTGAAAAATTTCCAGTTACCTCTTGATAGGATGAAACTCATCACACAGTAGAATCCTTGGGAAAGGTCAGTATGTTTCATATTCCCTGAGTTATTGCATATTTAAAACTGCTCTTTTGTGGCCTGTTTAAAATGCAGCTTGGCTGGGATGTACCTTTTTGACCCACGCCCTCTTTCCTTGGGTTCCTTGAAAATGCTGCTCTACTGTCCCTTTGTTCTACATTCACTTCTTAAGAAGTTGAGTGCCAGACTAATTTTCTGACTTTTCTAAATAGTTTTATTTTTTTCCTGTCAAGACTCTGGGATTTTTTTTCTTAGTCCTTGAAGGTTAACCGTTTTACTAAGAAAAGTCTTAGAGTCTATTGCCAAGCCAATTTTCTCAAATGAACTCTTTCAATATCCTACTTTTAAAAGTGTGTTCTTGGATTATAGTTGTGAAAAGTGGTTCTGATGGGGGTTTTTTTATGTGTTTGCTCACTTTTCTTCTTCAAGAACTCTCATTTCAAGTATCGTCAGAATTTCTTTTCCGGGCTTCCTTCATAACCACTTTTTCTCTGACTTCTCTGTTTCTCCTGTTTATCTAATTGTCATTCTCCTGGCTCTTTTCTTACCTTTGCTCAATTTGCCTTATTAAATTTTTCTTGGAATGCATCTTCCTTTGAGTCTAGTATTTCTGAGATAGTCTGTTTATTTGCATTCCTTTTTCAAGTTCTTCCCTTCCACTGCCCTAAGAACACTCTGAAAGAAGGGAAATGTATAAGAAGGTAGTCTGAGTGCAAAGAAATAGAAGACCTTCAAAAATCACCTGTAAAATATATTACATTCATAAATTGTGTCCAAAATATGACATGAACACGTTACTAAGACCTCTGTAAGGCTGAATAAAGACCCATCAGGTGACGCTTCTCAATGCCTAAGATTTACTGGCATCACAATTATACCCCCTCTGGTGACAACAACATATAAAATGTTTTGCATACAATATCCCATCTGATAATTTTATACAATGCTGACAGAGCAAGTCTTTAGAATAAATAGCGTTTTAGCACCCACTTGACGATGAGATGAGAAAAATGAAGCTACAAGTGGGAAATTCTTTCTTTTTAAGTTTTTACTTATTTTTATTTTGAGAGAGAAAGCACAGGGGAGGGGCAGAGAAAGAGAGAATGCCAAGCAGGCTCTGTGCTGTGAGTGCAGAGCCTGATACGGGGCTCAATCCCATGAACTGTGAGATCATGACCTGAGCCAAAATCAAGAGCAAGATGCTTAACCAACTGAGCCACCCAGGCACCCCTCCGAGTGGAAAATTCTGGATTAGAATGCAGTGCCCTGTCACTGGAGGGTCTGTGGGTCTTCAGCCACTCGTTTTTGAGCCTCTCTGAATTACACACTAAGCACCCCCAGTATATTCACTTGCACCTCACTCTATTTTTTTCCTCCCCATTTCCTTCTAACTCCCACTTCCTCTCCATCAATCTCCTTTTCTGTAAAATCCTTTCCAGACACACGCATTGGTCTACCTCGTTGAGTCTCTGATCCTAGATCAATTTCCTGCTTGTTCATCCTGTTGCAATTCCTTGAAACAAGAAACACACAGGGCTTTTTCTGCCTTCAGAGCCCTCAGGGCCATCTTAGATGTCCCCAGCACACACCCCAGAGCTGAAGAAACGACACTACCATGGACACTATCAACGATTTGGCACCTCTTCCCCTCCTGAAACTTCTTGCTCACGAATGTAAGGATAAAGAAGAGAGGGGCACCTGGGTGGTTCAGACGGGTTAAGTGTCCGACTCTTGGTTTCGACTCAGGTCATGATCTCACAGTTTGTGAGTTCAAGCCCCGACTTGGTTTCTGTGCTTGTGCGGAGGCTACTTGGCATTCTCTCTCTCTCCCTCACTCTCTTTCCCTCCCCACCCTCTCAAAATAAATAAATAAACTTTAAAAAAACAGAAATTAAAAAAAAGATAAAGAGAGAGAGAGGGTGGGGCTCAAAGATGGCCATTATGTTGTTATCTTGAACTACTGGGTAACTGTGGTATTGTTTTCTGAGAGGTAGAAGGTTGGGAGAACGTAGCTGTTTGTGGTTTGGGAATTTTTAGTGACAGCAGCCTTCCCTTTAAAATGGAAACATCAAAAAGGGAACTAAAAATTAAGACAGGTAATTCGCAAGAATGAACACAGAGCAAAATTTAATTTCATGCTTTTTGGATGAAAAAAAAAATCAAGCGTTGGATTTTAATGCCTACAATAATCCTAGCAACTTAATTATTTTAACCTGGGAGAATATGGCAGACATGTTTTAATAATATGACTTCTACCCATATATTTATTTGTGGACAGACATTTATTTGATCACAGTTTGTTTTGGTTTGTTTGTTGGTCTGCCTTGCAAACTGGGACATAAGCTCCGTCGGGAAATGAATCATGACTTCCTTGTTCACTGATGTATCCATGGTACCAAGTGCAATGTATTTGCACATATTAGACACCGATAAACTCCTACTGAATGAGAGAATAAAACCATACCATCAGCTCTCAAGTGTTATAATGAAGATAAAATATTTATCAAAAGTGGATTGAATTCTGGATTATTTCAATATTGACATCAGTAAGCATTTTCATTACTGAAATTAACATTTAAATTAAAAACTGTATTTCCGGCGATAAAGTTATTATTCTTTTCTATGGCTCCCTTTCCACTTATATACAAATGCGCGGTAGGACAGGCTGCTGAATTCCTTGGTGGCTACAGTAATTTTAAAAATCCTTGTTTCATTGCATATGGCTCCAGCTTTCATCTCTTGAAAAGCATGGCAAGGTAATATGACTGTAGATGTGAAAAACAACAAGACAGACCAGCAAATTGGTCTTGCTGAAGCTTGATGGTGGCCGCATCTTTGGCCCACCTCTACTGTGCTTGGGGATTTTGCTCAAAAAAGAACTAGTTATCTTTAAAAGATGTCAAAAAATCTCCAACATCTGCAGCACCAATGCTATGTTTCTACAGGAAGCCTTTTGTCTAGAGAAAACATAGCCCTTGTAGCACATGAATGCAACAGCGTATGAATTCTCCCAGGTAATGTATAAGCTATTTTCAAGAGCCATGTTCCCCTTTTCCAGAACTTCTAGAGATACCCGAGATATGCAAATATATATTTTAGTTATTTATTTTGTAATTACGGTAAATTCTATATAAATAATCTCCTGTGGCAGGCTGAGTAACAACTCTAAAGATGTTCTTGTCCTAATCTCCAGAACCTATGAATATGTTACTGTATGTGGCAAAAGGAACTTTGCATATATGAGAAGTTGAGAAGGAAAGAGTATTCTAGATTATCTGGGTGGGCTCAAAATGCAATCACTGGAATCTCATAAGAAAGAGGCTTCTAAGAAGATCGGAGGGAGGAGACAGTGATGTGACCACAAAAGCAGAGAATCGAGTCACGTGGTCACAAGCCAAGGAAAGCTGGAAGCTTCTAGTGTCTGGAAGAGACAGGGAATTTGTTCAGATTCTTCCCTGGAGCCTCCAGAAAGACTAGTCCTCTGGACACCATGATTTTAGCCTCATGAGAATCTTATCACATTTCTGACCTTCAAAACTATAACAGAGTAAATGTGTTCTTTCATGCCATTAAAGGTGTGGCAAATTGTTACAACAGCGATAGGAAAATAGCAAACTAGCAATTTAAATTATTGACTTTTTAAAAACACAAACTTATCTTACAGTTCTGAGAGTGAGAAGTCACAGACCAACGATGTCACTGGGCTAAAGACCCGGTAAAAGTATGCAATTTGGGGGCTCCTGGGTGGCTCAGTCGGTTGAGTGTCTGACTTTGGCTCAGGTCATGATCTCGCAGTCTGTGAGTTCAAGCCCCACATCAGGCTCTGTGCTGACAGCTCAGAGCCTGGAGCCTGTTTCAGATTCTGTGTCTCCCTCTCTCTCTGACCCTCCCCCTTTCATACACTGTCTCTCTCTGTCTCAAAAATAAATAAACGTTAAAAATTTAAAAAAAAAATATGCAATTTGTCCGAGGTGACCTGGCTGGCAAGGAATGGAACAAGGAATGCAGTTAGATCTTCTATCATCAAAGCAACACTGTTTTCTCTGTATCAAAATCCCATACTTACTGACTTCCACCAACAAGTGATGGAGAAGAAAATCTAGAAGAGCAAAGACAGGTGTCTATTTCATAGATTGGTAAAGAGAAGGCCCCCACTAGCCATTTCCGTGAGGATGAATCTTCATTTTGTTTACTGGTCTTTGCCTATTTCAAGCCTTAATCACTTATTTCTCATTTTCTACAGTTTGTACCAAAAAAGGGTAGGAAGGACTGATGACGAACGTATTCGATGGATTGAGAGATTCTTTGGTCACACATCCCCAAATGCGGTCATGCTTATGTGATAACTCGAATTACGAGACCAATATATAAAGTGGTATAAAAAGATGGTAAAGAAGTTATAGTGGATGAGACAGGTAAAAACCGATAGAAAAGGGGCGCCTGGGTGGCTCAGTTGGTTGGGCGTCTGACTCCGGGTTTCGGCTCAGGTCATGAACTCACGGTTCGTAAGTTCGGGCCCCACATCGGCTCTGTACTGACAGCACAGAGCCTGCTTGGGTTTCTCTCTCTTCCTCTCTCTCTCTCTCTGTCCTCCCCCACTTGCGTTGTCTCTGTCACTCTCAAAAGAAATAAATAAACTTAAAAAAAACTGATATAAGAATTTAGGACCAGCTGGCTTCTTTCTTTATAAACGTATTAGAAAAAAAAAAAGAAGAAACTATGAGGTACCTTCTAAAGGAATCGCTGCTTCCTGATATTTATTCCATTGCAAACCAGTATCTAAAAGTTGCTAGCCAAATTATATTATATGGTTACTATATATTATGTTAATTAATCCTAAAAATGTATTGATTAATAATAATAAATCAAGAACACGTGAAATTAAATATATATTACATACATAGGGATATCCAAGAACACAAGAGGAATAACTTGCTCTGTGTTGGAGTGTGGAAAAGGCATTCCAGAGGCATTGAGTCTAAGACCCAACTAATAACAGAAGTGAGATGTGGTATAGGGAGTGAAGGTATGGAGGTGAGAGAAGAATTGCCAGACACTTCTTATTTTGTGTCATCTTGGTCTCCTGTGTGTGGTGGCCAAGCATCTTCCCCATCTGCTGCTTCCCAGCGGTCTCCTCTGCTTTGTGCCCCTGACACAGGGGCGCTGAGCCACACACAAGCCATGCGTCCAGGGGGTGGCAAGTTCTTGTCTTGGGGGAGGTAGGGATCAAACTGCACGATTAGTTAGCCTGTATACCTGAAGAGAAGAATTTGATCATCCTCTGAGATAGATTCACAGTCTTTCATTTACTATTTTCTTTATTTTTGCATTAAAATGATGCTTATTGGTCTCTTCTGATTAACAAAGTAGTATCACTTAGGAAAAAGTTTAGAACGCACGGATGAACACATAGAAGAAAATAGATTTTACACAGCCCCACCATCCAGGAATAACTATTGTTAACATTTTTATAGAAATCAACCTAGCTTTTTTTTTTAATCTAGTTTCAGATTTTTTTCCTTAGAGAGTAACAGCAATTTTTCTACTTGGCAAGCTGAAAGGATTCTCATTCCCACTCTAAGGGCGACAACAAAAGCAGAGAGACGTTAGGTTCATGGCTTTCTTTGACCCCATCAGAGATCTGAGGTCCCTGGGTGATACGCTGGCCTGAACTCTGGAAAGACAGGGGTACCTGGTAAAGAGACAGGGAGAAAATTGTTGTTTACCTACCAGACGCAGGTAGGACAAATTCAGCTAAAATAGTTAGGCATTGATGGAGGCAACACGGGGTCTGCCAAAAGAGTGCAGAGCCCCTGGGACTGCAGGTGGATTGAAAGTCTTCATGTCTTGCGGGCTTTTCTCCATGGATCTCACAAAAAAATGTTTGGTGAGAGTCCTGGGAATATTTCCCTGGGGAACAAACCTGGGTGACAGGAACAACCATCGTTGCAGAAGGGACATGAAACCCGTGCACGCGTTTCTCCCCATCTGCTCTAGGGAACAAAAGCCTTATACGGGGGCAGGGGAGTAGGGAGAGGGCCAAACCCACTGTCACCTTTAAGAAAGTGTTAAAACCCCTTGCAGCCGGGGAAGTGAGCAGAAAAAGTTTCCACCTCTGGGGAAGGAGCAGGAATTCCTTGGTAGGTTCAGAAATACAGCAGGGGGTGGGGGAGAAAGGAGAAAATCACACCCAGGGGACCCAGGAGCACAATGCTTGCTAGAGTCTGAGACTTAACAAGAGCTAAAAGACCACCCTCTTCCCCCAGGATAGACCAGCAGAATAACAAGTGCAGAGTAACAAGTAACCGCGGAATGCTGCTTGGACAATGACAAGAGCCAGGAGACAGATCCGGTGAGGGGCACTGTACATAAGGAGAACATAAAGGCAAAGGTGGAAGAGAATGAAGCCCTCTGGGCAACCAGCCCACCTCCTAAACACAAGATATCATCACTGGGGTTTGAAGACTATGGGTTCTCCAGCAAGAGTTGGGGGTGGGGGGCAGAGTCTGCAGGACAGGGCCACCTCTCACCTGACACGTACCCTCATGGAACTTCTAGGAATACAAGAATTTGGCCTCCTGTGCATTATTAAGGTCCTTTAACCAAATAAGATGATAACAACCTGCTTTATTTAACAGCTTCTTGAATATTTTCCTGTTAGAACACAAGGCTGATGAACTTCTGTTGCTACACCTGCTACAGGTCCCACAAATGTCATGGATGTGCCTGGATGAAAGGGGACTTGCCTAGTGTCCTTCAGCATTTTAGACATGGAGACACAAGATCTCCAAGCTTCTAATTTCTTGGTTCTTTTTCTGTGCTTTTCCTACAGCATCCTCCGCTCTCCCGTAATTCAATTAGTCTATTTTCAATACAAGCAGAGAGCTGCTATAGACTCAGTAGAGGTTCATATAGACTTTGCACGTTAGAATCACTCCAGAAACATCTGGTGCTGATGGCTGGACACCATCTCCAAAGATTCCAATTTAGTGGGCCTTTGTGGGGCTTAAGCATTCATATATAGCCAGGACTAAAACACAGCAGCCCAAAGATCAGGGTTTAACCATGTTCAAGAGCAGTCTTCCCCAGGTGTAAGCTAATGTGTTCAGGTATTTACCGATAAAGTGGAAAGTGGATTACATTAAGTTGATCATCATGAGATGCGTCTTGTTGAGTTTATCAATATTATGAATGCTGTTGTAGGCATCAGGGAGGGATACAAAGAGGCTGCACAGAAAGCGTGGCTGTAGCTGGGATCTCTGGGCATTTCTTCCCATTTCATTGCCTCTTCTGAGTTCATTACTGATCCTTGACTTCCAAACTCCTTAAGCTGCTGAATAAATCTCACATCCCACTTGCTCATACATACATCCTTAAAGCTAAGTAGGTCACTTGCTTAAGGCCAACACAGGTGGATGTTGGTCATTTTCATGCACTCTTAGGAATCATGCAGGCCCTATACAATACCCAAGAAATTCTCTACCATTGAATCTTGGATCCCAAACTTCCAAATCCTTATATTCTAGTTCCCGACTTAAATTGGAACCAAACCAACTGATTTCTGACTATGTTTCCAGACCACACTAAAAGTACAGTACCTGGCACCCACTCACACCCTCAGGACCTCAAATTCTGATGGCCACCATCCAGAACCGTATGCCTAATTGCATCTCCTTCTTCCTGCCCCCATAATTGGTAGAAACCTACATTTTGGAGAGCAGTGCCAGGGGCACCAGAATTGAGAACGCTGGCAAAATTAACAAATTGAAAAAGACAATGTTAGTCAAACTAATGTTTTGGATAATTCCGTGATACCATAGTCTCCATTTCCTTTTTTAAAATATAGATTTCCGGGGCGCCTGGGTGGCTTGGTCGGTTAAGCGTCCGACTTCGGCTCAGGTCATGATCTCACGGTCTGTGAGTTCGAGCCCCGCGTCGGGCTCTGTGTTGACAGCTCAGAGCCTGGAGCCTGTTTCAGATTCTGTGTCTCCCTCTCTCTCTGCTCCTCCCTTGTTCATGCTCTGTCTCTCTCTCAAAAATAAATAAACGTTAAAAAAAATTAAAAAATAAATAAAAAATAAAAATAAAATAAAATATAAATTTCCCAACTGTTTATTTAAACATGATACACAAGAAGTTACAAATATGCCCACACCATTATTATTATTATTATTATTATTATTATTGAAACTTCATTGCTACGTTGTTTTGACATTGCAATCACCAAACACAATAATGTTCTCCTTTGCTTTGTAGACTAAGACTCTGAGTCTCCCTAGTCAAGAAATGTTTAGGACTTCAAATGCACATAGATATTTCTCTTGTTTCTTAACAAGTATTACACCCTAATTTGCAACATATAAATTACAGACCAAACCACTTATCTGCAACAATGATTTCTTTCCTGATACTTTAACTTTTTATTTTTAAATGGGGAAAAAATGTATGTCACGCCTATCACATATCTTGGAAGAAAAACGTCAACGTCAATCAGTGATGGGTACAATCAGTACAGATAGTTATAAGAACATGAGGAAACTCGTAGGAAAGGGGGAGGAGGGGGGGAAACGACATATTATGATGCTCACTTCTTACATTTGGCTTTGGTTTTGTACTCAACCTGAGAATGAATTGTGAGGTGCAAGCTTTAGCCAGCCAAATCCTACATAGGGAACGGGGAAAGCTAGCACCATAAAGAAAACGTGCTCTTTCTTTGCACTCCCCATGTCACTAAGTTCATTGTCACCTTGGAACTAGTTCAGGGGCAATTCCAGTAACTGTTGCCTCTGCCTGTTGGCCAAGCCCTTTGGCCTAGATCTCTGCATATCTAGCTCCTTCTGGTCTGGTATAAACTTAAATATTCCCTTTTGGGAAATATGTTCCCCAACCATTCAATCCAAAGTTACATTGTTGTAGGTGATTTCTACTGTCCATCACTATCTAAAATATCTCATGTGGTCTGCTTCCTCCTTCAGAATATAAACTTCATGGGGGGCAAGCAGGAACCTCGCTCTTCTGGTTACGCTTGATTATGCCCCTCACCTACAGTAGCACCTGGGTCACAGGACCTGCTCACTGGGTGCTTATTGAAAGATGACAGCGTCAACAGTCAGGAAAGAAGTAAAAGGAGGTCACTAAGTACAACTCTGTAATAGAAAGTGTGAGACCAGAGACAAGCTGGGGATCATTGTAAGAGTAAATCATGTTTAAGACACAAAGAGAATAAATAGCATGTCACTGCATGTCCCCGCCTACCTCTCCAGCCCACCAAACAGCTGACCATAGTAGATGGACTGACAGCCCCTCAAATTCATTCATGCCTCAATCCCCAAAAATCTGTGAATATGTTACCTTACATGGTCAAAGCAACCTTACAGGTTAGGCGATTGGGTTGAGGATTTTCAGCTGAGGACACTATCCTGGATTACCCGGGTGGGCCAGTCTAATCATGTGAGTCCTTGAAAGTGGCCAGAACAGTGGGCCAGAGATACAGCATGTAAGAAGGATGTGACCCACCAGTACTGTCTTTTATAGAGACAAAGGGTCATGACCTACAAAATATGGCAGGCTCTAGAATTGGGAACACCCTTGAGTTTACAGCAAGAAGGAAAAGGGGGACCTTGGCCCCACAACCATAAGAAACTGAATTCTACCCACAACCTGGATGACCAGGAAATAGACTCTCCCCTGGAACCTCCAGAATGGAACAAAGCCTACAGACACACCTTGATTTTAGCCTGATGAGACCAATATCTAATTTCTAACCTCCAGTACTGTAAGGTAATAATTTTTTTCCTACTTTAAGCCACTAATTTGTAGTAATGTGTGATGGCAGTACTAAAAACTGAACACAAAAGCCCTAGATCTGAAGAATATAGCAGAGTGAAATTCAAGTAAAATCAACGTACCCGCGTGGTGGTGGCGTGCCCACACTTGACCCCTCACTCTGCCCCTCTGATGTGTCCTGTGATCTGTGGGCCTAGATACAAAAAAGCTGATCTTTCAGAGACCTGCTACCACAAAATAGTCCAATATTACTTTACCCAAGACTTACTGTAAAGTACTGAAAGCCTTTAAAAATGTCTTGAAAATGTTTCAGCAGCAGCAAAGTGATGATGGCATATCTCTTTATTCCACTGTGGCTAAGATGGCTTCGCATCAGCCTCTGTCCCTCCATCCCTCCCTCTTTCTGTCCCCTCTCCCCTGTCCTCCCTTTTTTTTGTCTCTGCTTATCCCTAAATTGCCATTGATTATGGCCACTAAGAAGATGATAGTTTTCTTTCTTTAGCGGAGACGTGTAATCTTGAGGAACAGTTCTAAACCTTTCTATAGGTTCTATACCAGTTGCTCCCTGGACATACGAAATGATAAAATTAAAACAATTATTTTCTTTCTTCTTTTTTAAATTAAACTTTTAAAAATGTGTGTGCAATTGTGGTTTTTACATGTAGCTGTGAGAAAGGAAAGAGAATTATCATGTATACCTTTTATCGGATTGTTGGTTCACACCTTCACTCCCTTTGGAGCTCTTTGGGCAAAATCTGAAACTGGATCCCAACACACAGAGAGCAGAGAGAGACCGAAGAAAGCAGCAGGCCATTCCAAATTGGTAGATGGCAGCTACAATAAGCAAGAGAACTTACTTATGAGGCTTGTCTTGCAAGGCTGCAAGAGCAGATTTTCACACCTGTCTCTAGAATCTTCAAAGTATATATGGAGGTCTCAGCAGGGTCAGTCACATATCAGTCCAGACGGCCTCAACAACACATTGCAATCTCAAGGCTAGGTCCTTGGGGCCGCTTCTAGCACAGGGAAGACAAGCACTATGAACATTCCAAGGATGTACAGGGGATGAGGTCTAGCTATCAGGTCAACCAGCAGATGCCCTCTATGACTTCCTCCAACACTAGTTTACCCTAATGGTAACATGTCGCAAAATCTAACGCACGATATCACAACTAGGATACTGACATATGTACGGCCAAGATACACAATATTTCCACAACTACAAGGATTCTCATGGTGCCATTTTATATCCACACTCACTTCCCTCCTGTTTCCAGCCTTTCCCTGGCAACGGCTCTCCCTTTCTACAATTTTGTTATTTCAAGTGTGTTATTTATATATATAAATATGAAAATACAAATATATTATATATAATATAAAACATTATATACATGTATGTAGGTAGATAGATAGATATGAAAATGTAACATTGAAATTGCTTTTTTCACTCAGCTCAATTCTCTGGCGAGACATCTAGGTTGTTGCTTATATTGATAGTTTACTTTTTTTTCTTTCTGAATAGTATTCCATGGTATGGATGTTTAACCATTCACCCGTTGAAGGATGCCTATGTCGCTTCTGGTTTTTGATTGTGATGAATAAACCTGCTATGCCTGCTATAAACATTCAAGTAAGGATGTTGTATGAACATAAGGCTTCGTCTCTCTGAGACGAATACCCAGGGGTGAAATTGCTGGGTCATGGGGCTGTAGCACGTTCAGTTTTTTAAGACACTGCCAAACTGCTTCCAGAGTGATTTTTCCATTTTCCACTCCCACCTGCAACAGATAAATGATGAGCGACTCACTTTCTCTGCATCCTCACCAGCCGGCACTTGATCTTGTCAATATTTTTTATTTTAGTCATTCTGATGATAGGTGTAGAGTGAAATATCATTGTGGTGTTAATTTGCATTCCCTAGTAGATAATAAGGTTGAATATCCTTTCATATGCTTATTTGTCATCAGTAAATTCTCTTCAGGGAAACGTGTTTGTCTTTTGCCCACGTTCTAGTGGGATGTTTTTTTGTTTGTTTGTTTGTTTGTTTTTTACAGTTGAGTTTTGGGGACAGTTAAAAATATATTGTAGATACTAGTCTTTTGTCACATAGATGTCTTGCAAATACCTTCCCCCAGCGTGTACCTTGTCTGTATTCTCTGAATAGGGTCTTTCTCAGAGCAAAAGATATTAAACTCAATGTAATGTATCAAATTTTCTCTGTATAGATTGTGCAGTTGCCAGGTCTAACAACTTTGGCCTAGCCGTGGATCCCAAATATTTTCTCCTATGTTTTGAACTAAAAGTGCTATAGTTTTATATTTCACATCTCAGTCTGAGATTCATTATAAGTTCATTTTTGTATATGCTGTGAGACTTGGTCAATGTCCATTTTTTTTTAACATAGGAATGTCCGATTGCTGCAGCAGTATTTGTTGAAAAGGCTCTCTTTCCTCCATCAAATGGCTTTTGCAGCTTTGTTAAAAATCGATTGCACACATTTGTGTGGGTCTATTTCCGGTGTCTCTCTTCTGTTCCATTGATCTATCTATTCTCCCACCCATACCACACGGTCTTAATTAACGTTAACGACATGATAAGCCTTGAATTCAAGTAGGCTGATTTCTACCACTTTATTCTTCTTTTTCAAAATTGTTTTAGCCATGCTACTTCCTTTGTCTTTCCTTGTAAACTTCTACAATAATCTTATCTACATCTGAAAAAAAAAAAAACTTGCTGGGATTTTTGCAGAAACTGTGTTAAACCTAGATACGAATTTGGGGAGAAGTGACACTTTTACTATGTTGAGCCTTCTAATTCATGAGCACAGTATGTCTCTCAATTTATTTGGAGTGTGATTTCTTTCATCAGTATTTTGAGTTTTTAGCCAGAAGTCCTGTGTATGTTTTGTTTGATTTACAGCTAAGCCTTCCATTTCTGGAGTAAATTTAAATGGCAATGTATTTTTAATTTCAATGATCATGTTCTCATTACCAGTATATAGAAATACAATTGGTTTCTGGGTGTTGACCTTGTATTTTGCAATCTTGCAATTTTTTAGCTCTAGGCTCTACATAGACAATTACATATTCTGAAGGCATGAGCAATTTTATTTCTTCCTTTCCATTGCTTAGACTTTTTATTTCCTTATTATGCCTATTACACTGGACAGAACTTCCAGCATTACAGTTGAATAGATATGATATCCTTGCCTTGTTTCCAGTCTTCGGGAGAAATAATTCAGTCTTTCACCGTAAATATAAGTATAATGTTAGCTCTCGGGTTTTGATGGATGTTTTTAATCAAGTTCAGGAAGTCCCCCTCTATTCCTATTTTTCTAAGAGTCTTCTTTATCATAAATGGCTCTTCAATTTTGTTTGATACTTTTTCTGCACTGATTGATGTGATCGTGTATTTTATTTTCTTTCTACCTGTTAACATGGCGGTTTATATTGACTTTCAAATACCGAACTACCCTTGTATCCCTGAAATAATCCTCAGTTAGTCATGGGTGTATAATTCTGTGTATATATTGCTGAATTATGTTTGCTAGTATTTTGGTAAGGATTTTTGTATCCATGTTCATGAATAACACTAGTCTATAGTTTACTTTCTGTCTCTCTAGTTTTGCTATCAAGGCATACGGACCTCGAAAAATAAATTGGGAAGTATTTACTTCTCTTCTATTTTCGGGAAGATATTGTGTTGAATTGGTGTTATTTTTTTCTTTAAGTATTCATAGAATTCTCTAGTGAAACCATCTGGGCCTGGAAAGTGTTTTAGGAAGGGTTTTCCTTTCTTACAAATGTCCTTACTAGTTACAGGGCTGTTCAAATGACTTGTTTCAGGGGCGCCTGGGTGGCTCAGTCGGTTAAGCGTCTGACTTCAGCTCAGGTCACGATCTCGCGGTCCGTGAGTTCGAGCCCCGCGTCCGGCTCTGGGCTGATGGCTCAGAGCCTGGAGCCTGCTTCCGATTCTGTGTCTCCCTCTCTCTCTGCCCCTTCCCCGTTCATGCTCTGTCTCTCTCTGTCTCAAAAATAAATAAAACGGTAATAAATAAATAAATAAATAAAATGACTTGTTTCAAATTGGAACAGTTTAGATAATGTATCAGTTTCCTAAGCCTTCCATAACAAAATGCCACTAACTGAGGGACTTAGAACAGAAATGTATTGTCTCACAGTTCTGGAAGATAGAAGTCCAAAAGTCCAAAATTAAGGTGTCAGCAGAGTTGTGCTCCCTCTGAAACTTGCAAGAGAAGGATCCTTCATTGGCTTCTGGTAGTCCCAGACACTCCTTGGCTTATGGAAGTGTAATTCCAATCTCCGCTTCCCTCATCACATGGCTCTCTCCCCGTGTCTCTTCATATCATCTTCACTCTACATGTGTGCATATCCAGATTTCCCATTTTTATAAGGACATCTGTCATATTGGATTAGGGCCCACCCCAATGACCTCATCTTAACTTGCTGAGATCTGCGAAGGCTTTGTTTCCCAATGTATTCACATCCTGAAGTACTGGGGGTTAGGATTTCAACATATCTTTTTTGGGAGAACACAATTCAACCCATAACAAGGACTTTGTGTTTATCAAGGAATTGGTCCTTTTCATCTAAGGTGTCAAATTTACGTGTGCAGAGTTGTTCACAGTATTCTCTTATTTATCTTTTGATGACTGCAGGATCTGTGATGACCCCCTATTACGGACTAATGTCAGTAATTTGTACCTTCTTGGTTTTTTGTCCATTTTGCTAAAAGTCTGCCAATTTTATTGATCTTTTTAAAGACGCATCTCTTTGTTTCATTCATTTTTAAATTGTTTTTCTGTTTCAATTTCATTGATTTCTATTCTTTATTATTTCCATCCCTTTTCTTGATCGAGGTTTATTCTGCTCGTTTTTGGCTAAGTGCTTGAGGAAGGAGCTTAGATTATTGATCTGGGAATTTTTCACTTTTCTAATACGTGCATTGACTATGATAAATTTCTCCATCTGGTTAACTATTTCCACAAATTTTGATATGCTGTATTTTCATCTTCGGTGGATTCGTTGTGTTTTTAGAAGTGTTTTTTAAAGTTTATTTATTTATTTTGAGAGAGAGAGAGAGAGAGAGATTGAATCCCAGCCAGGCTCTGCACTATCTGCACAGAGTCCGACATGGGGCTCAATCCCATGAACCATGAGATTACGACCTGGGCTGAAACTAGGAGTTGGATGTTTAACCTACGGAGCTGCACAGGAGCCCCTAAAATTTTTTTGAGACTTCTTCTTTGACCCATGCATTATTTATAAGTGTGTTGTTTAGTTTTTAAGGTTTGGATTATTTTTCTCTTATTTTTCTGTTCTTGATTTCTTCTCTATTCCATTGCAGTTGGGGAACACAACCATATATGCTTTCAATTCTTTTAAATTTGTTGAGATTTGCTTTGTGATCTAGGTTATGGTCTATCTTGGCGTCTGTTCCATAGACACTTTTAAAAAACTGTGTATTCTGCTCTATTTAGGTGCAGTGCTTTCTAAATTTCATTGGATCTTATTGGTTTATGATTCCATTAAGTCTTATAGCCTTGATGATTTTCTATCTAGTTTATCAATTGTTAAGAAAGAGTGGTTGAAGTCTGTAACTATAATTGTGGATTTGCCTATTTCTCCATTCTGTTCTATTAGTTTGTTGCTTCACATATTTTGCAGCTCTGTTGTTCGGTATGTACAATTTAAGGGTTGCTATGTTTTCTTGGTGGGCTGACCTTTTTATCACTATATAATCTCTCTCTCTGTCTCTGGCAATTTCATTTGCTCTAATGTCTATTGTACCCAATGTTAACATAGTCACACATGCTTTCTCTTGAATAGTGTTTGCACGATATATAATTTTCCACATTTTCATTTCACCCTTCTTATATAGTTCTATTTGAAAATAATTTCTTACAGACAGCATATAATTAGTCAAGTTTTTATTCCACTCTGCCAATTTTGGTCTTTTAATTGTATTTAGACCATTTACACTTAATGTAATCATCAATATACTAGGGCTTAAGATTGGCATTTTATGTTTTTTTTGTTTTCTCTCTCTTTTTTTTCTGTTTCCTTTTACTGGCCTTACTATGGTTACTTAGCATTTTTATTATTTTAATTTCATTCATCCATTATGTTTTGAGCATATCTATTTATATAGCATTTCTTAATGATTTATTACATATTGCATTATATATATAATATATATATTATATATATTATATATTAATATAACATTATATATATAATATATATAATGTTATATATATAACATATATAATATATATATAAATAATGTTATATATATAATATATATTATATATATAACATTATATATATATTATATATAATATAACATTATATATATAATTATATAATATAATATATATAAAAAATATATTATATATATATATCTTATCATAGTCTACTGGTATTTTCAATTTATCAGTTTGAGGACAATATAGACATCTAAAATCTCATATGTCCCTTATCTTCTTCCTTTTATAATATAACTGTCTGACATGTTTCCTCTACATACATTTAGAAGCATATCTGAGATCGTTTATAATTTTTGCATTGTCAAATATAATTTAGAAAATTTGAAACAAAATAAATACTTTTGTATTTACCATACTACTGCTGATGGCATTCTTCTTTGCTGATGTTCCAAGATTTCTTCCTTATAATTTCCTTTACATTTAGAGAAACTTCCTTAGCCATTCTTTCAGGGTAGGTCTATTGGTGACAAATTATCTTAGTTTTCATTCATCTGAAAATGCCTTGATTTCATTTTCATTTCTGAATAATATTTTCACTGGACAATGGATATTGTGTTGACAGCTCTTTTCCTCAGTATTTGAAAAATGTCATGTCACTAACTTCTGTCTCCATGGTTTCTGATAAGAAACCCACTGTTATTTGAACTGTTTTCCTTGATGGGTAAGGCAATCTTTCTCCATGACTGCTTTCAGTATTTTGCACATGTCCTTAATTTTCAGAAGTTTGTGATGGGCCTTAGTGTGGATTTCTTTGTGTTTATCATATTTGGATTTTTCTCAGCTTCTTGAACCTACGACTTTATGTCTTTTGCCAAATGTACGAATTTTTCAGCCATTTTTCTTCACACGTTCCAGAGGCTCTGTTGCTTTTGTTTTTTTAAGTCGATTTTCTGTATTTCTATGTTCATTTTAGATGATTTACAAAATTTCATCTTCCAGCTCACTAATTTTTCTCCTCCACCCTCTTCACTGTTCTGTGAAATCATCCATTTAGTGTGTTATGTTGATTGTTGTATATTTAAGTTTTAATATTTCCCTTTGGCTTTTCTTTATGTATTCTATTGGCTTGCCAAGATTCTCTTAGGCTGTCTTTCAATTTCTCATTCATTTCAAGTGTGTTTGTAGTTGCTCATTGAAGCAGTTTTATTACGGATACTTTAAATTATTTGTCAGATAATTATAGCATCTCTGTCATCTCAGTATTGGCATCTATTGATTTTTTTTTTTCATTCAGTTTGGAGTCTTCCTGGTTCTTACTATGCTGAGTAATTTTCTACCGAAGTCCTTGCATTTGGGGTATTATGTTAGGAGACTGTGAATCCCATTTAAAGATTTGTTTTTGTTGACTTCTTTCGGTGCTGCTCCTACAGGACAAAGGGGCTGGGTGGGGAGGTGATGCTGCCTCATTGGTGCTAGGTAGGGATGAGTCTAGGTTCCCCTCTTGACTTTCTTTGACACTTGAGGGAGAGGGATGTCCTCCTTGCTGCTAGATATGGATGGGGGTTCAGGCTTCTCACTAGTCCTAAGCTTCCATCACTAGTCTGGTAGAAGTGCCTAGGTATCGTTTCCCATGTGGTCTCATTACTTCTGGGTGGTGGCAAAAGATCTGATTCTCCCACCCCGCCATGCCTAATGGGGGGGGGGCAGGCATCATTACTGCTGTGCTGTATGAAAATACAGGTTTCATGGACACCAAGATGGGGAGGGATGGCTACAAATGCCTGGCTCCCTACTCAGCCTTCTCCGACACCAGCTGAGCTGGGGAATTGGGATTCTTCCTTAGAGCCTCGAAACAGTAGAATCTGGGTTTCCCACTTGTCTTTTGATGGTGTTGGTAAGATGGGACTACGGGATGTGTGTGTGTGTGTGTGTGTGTGTGTGTGTGTGTATGCATGTGTGTGTTTTCGGCCAGAGCGTAGCCATTACTATCTGCAAATCTTCTGTCTTGTTAAACTGCCCCTTTTCTGGTCCTATGGCTAGAGAGAGGAGAGGTGTTTTGCCTGCACCCACCGACATTTCCAGTTTGCCAACTTCTTCCGCCCCACATCTGGGATATGTGCAGCCAAAAGAAAACCGAGGAACTCCCCACAATGTCAGTCCTTATGGCCCAAGTTCCCTAGCTTGTCTGCCTTCTTCTGTGTACCTTTGTGTCTTCTTCTATTTTATAATCTCCAGAGTTTTTAGTTGCCCTTACCAGGAGAATAGGGCAAATACACACACTCCATCTTCCCATTTGTGGAAGCTCTCTGATTTTCTTTTAATATATATATATATATATATATATATATATATACACACACACGTATGTACATACGTGTATATATATATATATATACGTATACATATATATATATTTTATAATGAAAAAGGATCAGAGTCAACAGTGTCCTCTCAAAAGTCATTTGTTAACACCAACATCTTTCTTCTGAAAACGAATGTCATTTTTGCTCAAGGAGATACTGAAGCAGGCCCTTGGGGATTTCTCTGACGGCCTTTCCTTCCAGGGCCTGGGTGCTGGCCTCTGATGGATGACCACAGTCATGGGTTTGGAGACCTCTATGTGCACACAGGCTTCTAGCAGGCAAGAAGTGAGTGAGTCACAATTAAGCAAAATGAGTTAGATGAAGAATTTGAGAAGCAAAAACAGGAAGAGAGTCCACGTAAAGAAAGACTAGTTGGGACATCAAGGACAGTGTTGCTCTGACTTATCAGCCAATTACATGGTAGAAGACACCAAAAATAACATCAGATCTAGCAACGCAGCCAAGGGAATGGTGCGCGACCAGTGGGGAATGTGGGCATTGCCAGCAGTAGAGCGCGAACGAGGGAAAGTGGGTGAACAACTTCAGGGCTGAGACCCGCCGCACCCCAGAGGCAGAGGGGAGGAGACGCGACGGCAGGGCGGGGAGAGAGACATCCAGAGTCCCCTCTGCTGGGCTCCGGGAGAGGTCGGGAAAGCTCCGAGGGAGCCTCCAGAGCCCTGGACCGGGTCTGCGGCGGCGGAGGGCAAAGGGCTGGAGCTCGGGCCCAGCGAGCCAGCGCGATCGGAGGGGCGACGGGGAGGGGAGCTCCCAGCGGTCGCGGCGGGCAGCGCTTCCCGGCCGGGGCGGAGCGTGTCCCCGACAGCGGTCCCAGCCTGCGCGCGCCCGTCCGTGCGCTCCGGGCACCGGCTCCTCGCGCCAGACTTCCGTCCTTCGCGCGCGCTTGCCGCCTTTCTCCCCCGCGCGCGCGTCGCCAATGGATGGCAACTCCCTGCTCTCCGTACCGAGGTAAGACCCGCTTCCCCCTTGGCCCCACCCAGTGGCCCTCGAACTCCGTCGCGCGCCCCGGGTCGCTCCCGAACTTGCTCCGGGGACTCCAGGGTCTGAGCTCGGCTTGGTCTGGCCCCGGCCGAGCGAGCGGCCCCCGGGGGACGGTGGGCCCCCGTCTAGTGCACCACCGGGCGCGGAGCTGGGTGCGGCCTGCGCGCCGGGGCGGCTCGGGGTCGGGGGACAGCCCGGGCCCGCCTCGGGGGTCGGGGCTGGGGTCGGCTGTACGCGGCGGGAGCCAGACTTTCCGTGGGCACAGCCTGCGCGGGTTTCGCGCCCTGTGGGGGGACGGGCTCCTAGGTGGGGATGAGCCGAGGAGGAGCGAGACCAGGGCAGAGTACCCCATCCCCGTGCATTTGGGTCTGGGCAAGGGGGTGCGAAGGAGGGGGGGGGTTGCCCCTAATCCCCGACGGCACCCAGGCTGCGCCCCACCGAGACCTGGGACGGCAAGACCCGGTCCGCTCCAGTCCCACCCGCCCCAAGCGTCCCCACATCCTAGGCCGGTCTGCGCTGGCCGAGCGCGCCGCCGGCCTCCACCCCAGCCTGGGGTCCCCACGCGGGGTGGGTCGGGGACGCCGCCTCCGACTCGGCCGGGTGGGAGCAGCGTGTTTCCCTGGGAGGCGTCTCTTCCGGTCTCCTTCTCTCCCTTTGCCCCGGTTCCGCGCTCCCTCAGACTCAGTCCTTTGCGAATTTGGGAAACTGAGATTTTTATATTTCACCCCCCCCATAAACCTTAGCGGTAAACTGAGGCTGGAGCGCCGCCGTTCCCTGAGCCGAGCAGGTGGTTTTGCGCTCTTTGCGCAGCTCGCGGAGCGACCACCCCGAGCTGCGGCTCCGCGAGGGGGGTGCGGGGGTCTCACTGCCGCCCGCACAGCCCCACCTCTCCTAGGCGAGGGGCTTATAGGTGTCGCTCATCTTGTCATCCCCTACTCCCCCCTTTTCCCCCAAGCACACTTCTAGGCAGTTCCAGCCGAGATGATCAGGCACAGGAATAAACATTTTTCAGCTCGCATTCTTGGAGAGCAGCGAAACCCAACATCCAAGGGCGAGGGCACACATGCAGCAGATACTATATTGCCAAGCGGCCAAGATGGGGATGAGAGTCGAGGGGGGTGGGGGGTGGCAAAGGACCGAGACTGCTTTTCAAGCGCGTTGAAGGCTGCCATCTAGAGACTTGAAGTCTTTATTTATATTCTGTAATGAAATGGAGCTTTCCCAGCTCCACAGGCAATTTCCTTTTTAAGCATCCCTTTTCTGCGGGGTAGCGAAAGGGTCGGAAAAGGCCCACGGTGGTGTCTATGCCTGGCCTGAAGCTGCTGTAAAGTGAAAAATCTCTAACCCTGGGGACAGACACGGTCAAACTACCATGAAGTCTTTCCATTCTGCCCTAATGCATGAAAAAGACAGTTAAGACCACAGGAAGATTTTTTTTTAAGTTATGTATATATATATGTACACACACACACACACACACACACACACATTGCTACTGATTTTTAGGGAAAAGTGTGAGGCATTTGAAAGTGAAGCCAATTGGGGGTTTTGCTACCTGAGATCACGAGAATTGAAATGGTAAACTGTGTGATTCCCACATTCCAACAGAGACACTTCTGGTAGGAGACGGATTGCGTTAAATGCAAGTTTGCAGATCAAGGGTGCTGGGCCTGAATCAAGATTGTATTCCTATTCAAAAGCTGGGACATTTTCTGAAATATTAAAATTCATTCTGCCAATTATTCCTTAACATTATTTCTGTTGCAGTATTGTAAAAAAAAAAAAAAATGACCTTATGAAGAGCGGACCAATGGCAATGATATTGCTCTGTAAAAATATTAATATTGATTTAATATCAGCTGCAGCAAATTAAATTTTGAATTTAATTTTGAATATTTTTGTCCATTCACCAAGACATATCACATTTCCACAAATCGGTGTAGTAATTCAGATATTTTATCAGCATCCTTACTCATATGAGAGATATTCAGTTAACTCTAATAGATGAGTTAGTTTGATCCTCTATTTCACTGAATACAAGAAACATAATTTACTTTCTATAATATTTAATTGGAAGCCACAGGCATTGATATACAAAAAGTAAACTAGAATTACAAAACAGTGTATGGAAATGCTGTATTATTCATTCCACTTGTCCACAAAACTGAATAAAGAATTGATCACTGGAAACTCTACACAAGCTTTTACAAGAATATGGCAATGGTCAGAAAAAATCAAATTGTGGTCGATCAATATGTGTGCTGTCTAAATATGAAATAATGTTTTCAGTGTTTACTAAATTGAGTGATTATAAATCACTTTTTCTATAAAGAATTATAATGCCATTGAAGAAATTTTGTTTGGCAATGGGGTAGGAAAAAGAAAATGATCTAGCTATACATTGAGTTAATTATAGAATTTTTGGTGTGTTGGCTTTTACATGTTCTGAAATTTTTCAGGGAATCAAAGATATAAACGAAATTTTATTCAAGCAGTGTTTTGTCAAGATTGATCTAAAACTTGTATGTGATTCATACACTGTAGATGCTTTGAAGCATGGTTTTTTTTTTGAAGGAATTGTTTATGCTTCTTTGGGTTGTTATACTATATATTACCTTACCTCTGTGAAAGCTCCAATTAGTTCTTAATATGACACTTTTAAGTCTACAATACATTATGTGGATCACATTACAGATTTCTTTAAATCACTGGTTGTCAAAGCTGGAAGGTGTTTCCAATAATGGGGCTGAGCTGTGGAAAGATGAAATGTTCCCATGTTAGTTGCGTTGTAGGTCCAGACCCCACCTGTATCCTGACTAGTAGTCTAGTTTGAGCGAAAAACATAAAACAAAAAAGAAAAAAACAAAAAGCAAAAAAAAAAAATGAAATCTGAAAGTTTTTAAGATAGTCATTTATTTTACAAAAAGTTTATTTGATTTGCTAAGGTGGCAAAACTAAGTATTATGAAAATGAAAGAGAATCCCAGGACTCTTCACCCAGGATGTTCCATGCCGTGGTACCCTGCACTACAGTATAGTAACTACTGGTGATGGACGGAAGGGTACCCTCACTTGCATTGGTAACTGGCGTGTGTAAATTAAGGTTTATATTTTATGAAGTGTTAGCCTATGTATGCAATTGTTCGATCAGTCACATCCCTGTGAGTGAATACAACAGATATAATCATCCCCACTTCCTAGTTGAAAAATTTGAAGGAAAAGGAAATTAAATGAAGAAAATAATTGGATTTAAAAAGCCACGCAATAGTATGTAGCAAAACTGAGTCATCCACAGAGTTCTTCTGGCTTCAGGTTTAATTTTCTTTCTTGTATTGATTAAAAATCCATACCTTTTTTTTTTTTTTCAAAAGGGGGAAAAAGATTTCTGATGCACAGTTGGGACCAACACTGGTATCATTAGAACACATGGGGGCAGCCTAAAAGCAAGGTCATCTTTTAAAGCCAACAAATACTGAAAATGTCATTTTTGTGAACAGAAATAAGTTGTCACCTTGATCACATCTAAGGTTGAATTTGAAGTTTCAGAAAGGGGACGTCTCATTTCCTAAATCACTTGGATTTTTTATACTGTACTATTTTTTTTTTATTTCATTTCGTTTGGCTTACTGGATTCTATTTCAGTAATGCTTTTATATGGCACTTTGAATGAGTAACTTATCGAACAAAGATCGACTTTTGAAAAAAATAAACTCTTTTGATTTAGATTTCCTGTGAGTTTATTTTAACCAAACCTAAGTTTAACCTAGCAACATTTCACTACAACCCGCCAGAATCTCCAGGCTTTTCTCTAGGAGTGCTGGTTCTGGAGAAAAACAACTAGATTTTTTTCTTTCTTTTTTTTTTTTTTTAATGTTTATTTATTTTTGAGACAGAGAGAGACAGAGCATGAACAGGGGAGGGGCAGAGAGAGAGGGAGACACAGAATCTGAAACAGGCTCCAGGCTCTGAGCTGTCAGCACAGAGCCCGACACGGGGCTCGAACTCACGGACCGCGAGATCATGACCTGAGCCGAAGTCGGACGCTTAACCGACCGAGCCACCCAGGCGCCCCCTAGATTTTTTTCTTTTTAATGGAGCAAACAAGGTAATACTATAAACTAGACTATGGTCTTCTATCCAGTTTTTATTGAAAGGTTATCTGTTTTCGAATTTATACAAAAAGAAAAAATCAATAGGACATGACATTTCTGTGTCCTAGATATCTGAAACTCTCAGAAAAGATGAATCCATCACTCCTAACAATTTGAGGATCAAGGACAAACAACAGACACTGTCTTAAATTTAGTGTAAGCTGAAGGCCATTCTCATTCCTGGAAATCACATTCTCTTCAAGAGCAGTGCTGATGTGACCACATTCTCCAACTCAGAATTTTCAAAGAAACATGACCCAAGAGGTCCTATTTCCTTTAGAGAAAGAAACTGGGAATTAGTCAGTCCTGGTACTGAGGACTCTGAGATCCACATTGCTGCAGCATATTAGGTATCTGAAGAAGAGACAGAAACTCTGAAGACAATTTACCATAAAAACAATATTATAAAGAGTCTAGAAGTTCACCGATAATCCCACATTTCACATACACTTTTAGGGGCCCCTGGTATCTGTCCATGTGGTTCCTTTAGTATAAAATATGTATCTGATACCCAATAATCAGTTTTTAAATAAACTGTTAGAGCTCTTCTCATTCACAAGGGGTTGCCTTTGTCTGGTACTATTCATTTTAATGGGGTTTTATTCTGTGCATGAGAGTAACAGCTACGGAGACTTGTAAAGTGGTGTATTTGATGTCAGGAGACCTAGTGTTTAGTCCTGTTCTGGAATTGATGGCTGTGACTAGGCAAGTTGCTTGACCTGTGGCTCTTCTGTCTTCTCCTGGATGTAATGATATAGACCCTGAGTATGCTACTCTGCTGGGTCGCTTTTATTTCTAACCCACAGTGTTATAGACAGAAACAATGACTCTCAATTGGGCCTGATATGGATGAACATCTCATTCTCCTAAAAGTGACAGATGAAGTTAAGTCATTTAAAGAAACTGAAGCGATATACCCATCCAAAAAAAAAGTCCAGCTTAGAGAATGGATTGGTTCATTTTTAACTGAGAAAATGTTTATTTATTTTGACAGAGAGGGAGAGAGAGAATCCCAAGCAGGCTTCGCGATGTCCGTGCAGAGCCTGATGTGGGGCTCGATCCCATGAACTGAGATCATGACCTGAGCTGAAATCAAGAGTTGAATGCTTAACCTACTGAGCGACCCAGGCACTCTGGTTGGCTTATTTTTAATGCCTCCCCATAGGGAGAGCAGCATAATGCTCACAGAAGGTATAACAAAATCTTTTTTTTTTTTTTAAAGAATTTTTCACGGTGATTAACATCCTGCTTCTACCACTTGGCAGTTATTGGTTATCCACACTGGGGCAACCATTATAAGAATTGAGATAGTATGTGTGACATACATTGAGCAGTGAACCTTTGTCTTTTGCTGCTTATCATACTTAACAAACTCCTCTAAGTACGTGTGTTTCATGATCGATTTTTAAAATCAGTGCTGATGAACAGCCCACATAAGTCAGACAGGAAGCATACCTTAGCTGATATTGGCATATCTACTCCAGCTTTCTCTTGGTTTATCTTTTTTTGTCCTTCCACTCTTAACCTGTCTAAATCTTCGTATTTAATTTATTTCTTATAGACAGGCTATTCTATCTTCCTTTAAAAAAAAATCCCATCTGATAATCTCTTTTAATTAGTATGTTTAGACCATTCATATTTATTTTGATTCTAGAAAGTCTGGATTAAAATTCACCAACTAACTAGCTATTTTCTGTTTGTGTTATCTATTTGTTCCTTTTTTCCTCTTTTCTGCCTTCCTTTGGGTTGAGAATTCTTTAATGATTCTATTTTATCTTCTCTGTTAATTTACTATTTATATTTTTCTGTCCAAAAAACTTCCTTTAACATTTCTTATAAGGAATGTCTCTTGGCAATGACTTTTCTCAGTTTTTGTTTGCCTGAGAAAAATGTCAATTTTTCCTTTACTTCTTGAATCATTTCTTATGAGTATAGCTTTCTGGGTTGGCAAGATATTTTTTCTTTCATTGTTTTAAAGATGACACTTTATTGTCTTCTGGGTTTACGGTTTGTGCTAAGAAACGGTTTTCATTCTTATTTTGGCTCCTTCCAATGTTACATGTCCTTTTTTCCTGCCTGCCTTCAAAATTTTCTTTTTAATCTCTTATTTAGAGCAGTTTGAATGTGATAGGCCAAGGTGGGGGGGGGGGGTGGAGCGGGGAGGGTGTGTGCACACGTGCACCTGTGTGTTGCATTTATTCCACATGGTGTCCTCGGAGCTTCTTGGATCTGTAGTTTGGTGTCTGTTAATAATTCTGAAAAAAATAAATACGTAATCTCTGATGTGTTTCCTACCCTGTTCTCATTCTGTCTTCCCCCTCCAGAATTCCGACAGTACATATATCAGGATACAGCTCTTGGATACTCTCTTCTGGCTTGGTTTTGTTAGTTAGTTAGTTAGTTAGTTAGTTAGTTAGTTAGTTTTATTAGTTAGCTAGTTTTATTCGTTAGCTAGTTTTATTCTATTGTTTATCCTTTTGTTTAAGTAGTTTGTATTGACCTGCTTCAAATTCATTGACTCTTTACTCAGCTGAGTTGATTCTACTGAAGAAGTCATTAGAGGAATTCTTCATTCAATTATAGTGGTTTGCATTTCTAACATTTTCATTTGATTTTTCCTCTACAGAAATTACCCCTGTGAGCTTGCACACATTGTACCTTTTCCACCAGTCATTAACCTAATAATCATTATTTTGAGTTTTTTGCCAGATAGTTGAACATCTGTGACATAGTCACATCTGGTTCTATTGGTTGCTTTGTCCATCCCTTGGAAGTGGTTTTATTCCCCCTACCTTTTCACATGACGTAAAGTTTTTTTTATTAAAAGCCAGACATCTTATCTATACAAGTGTGATAGAGTTTCCCCGAGTGGAAACTGGAAGTCAGTGCAATTATTTTATTCCTGTTTTAAAGGTGAAGGAATTTAAGCTTAGTAGGGTTAAATGACTTGCCCAAGATCACTCAATTAGTGAGTGACAGAGTCAGAATTTGGACCCTGCTTTTCATATTCCAGTGTGTGAAATGTTGTATCACTACATCACTGCCCTTCTTAATTTCATGATACATGTACATTCCCACTATGGAGACCTAGAACTTATTCATGCCGTATGGTTTCATTTATTTCAGATAGTTTTTAACTCCTATTCTAAGAAAGTTACCGAAGCATATATAATGATGAGTAAGAAATTGTTCTTGCCTTTGATGAGCCTAGTATATAATTTCAACATGCCATTTTTTTTCTAAATGTCTTTTGATTCAATCTTTCTCAAAATATGGTTTCCAAATCAAAAGCAGCTGTGAAGACAGGTGGATACTGTAAGAGATTTTGACACAAAATTCCTGCAGAGGAAAGCAGTGGAAACCCAGCACATGACAGCCAGTGGAGTCAAGCACATGAATTAAAAGTTTGTGTTTGTTCCCAAAGAGGTCTAAGAATCCAGGCACCAAAACCTCTACATGCACACCAAGCCGCATTCTGCGTGAAACAGAAGAGGTGACTTATTTGGACATACGGTTTGAAAGAATTCCTCTCTAAAAAAAATAATTTACAGACCACTGTGCTTCTTTTTGTTCCTTCGATTGAAAATACACACCACATCACCAAATTATTGAGACAGTTAACAGAACTCCTTAGGGGAGCCATGGTTTTAGAAGTACAAGTCAGTTTAAAAAAACATAAAGGTGTTATATTAGTTTTCTATTTTGCTTTAACAAATTGCCACAAAATCAGTGGCTTAAAACGACACAAATATATTATCTTAAAATTCTGTATGTCGGAAGTCTGCCACGGGTGTCACGGGAAGCAAATCAAGGTGTTGACAGGACCGCATTCTTTTCAGGAGGCTCTATGGAGGAATCTGTTTCCTTGCCTTTTCTGACTTCCACAGGCTGCTTGTAGTGTTTGTCTGATGGCACCTTTCCTCCATCTTCAAAGCCAGCAATGGTAGGTTGAGCTCTTACATCATGTCCTTCTGACTTCTGGCCTCTTCTTCTGCTTCCCTTTTGCACTTTTAAGAATCCTGATGATCACACTGGGATCCATCCAGATTATCCAAGATAATCTCCCTACATCAAGGTCAGCTGATAAGTAACCTTAATTCCATCTTGAAACTTGATTCTGCTTTGCCATGTAATAACATATGCACGGGTTATGGGGATTTGACCATGGACATCTTTGGGGGCCCATTACTCTTTCCACCACAGGGATTAATTTAACTAAAAAATTCATCGTACTGGCTCTGAAAGAGAACTTGAGATTCTACTAAGAGTGCCCCCTTTCTCTCTCTCCCCTTCTTCTTCTTTTCTTTCTTTTTTTAAAAAAATATTTTAGAGAAGGAGAGAGCCCACAAGCAGAGGAGAGGGGCAAAGGGAGAAAGCGAGAGAGAGAGGGAGAGGGAGAATTCCAAGCAGGCTCAATCCCACAACCCTGAGGTCATGACTTGAGCCAAAATCAAGAGTCCGATGCTCAACTGACTGAGCCACCTAGGTGCCTGTCTCCTCCTTCTTTCTTAAATAAAGGGGAAAAGTGACAGGATGGTTGGTTTCTTCACTGCGATATGTGAATCATTCATGTAGCTGAGCCGTCCTCAAGTTTATTTAAGAACATAAGGCCAGATCAAAGTGGACTTGGAGACCTTAAAGAATTCACTCTTTGGCACATCTGTTTGTTGCAATGGTCATTAAAGCTATCCAGCAAATATTTCGTGCTGTCTTCCTAAGTGTGGGGAAGGATTACACTTGCTCATCTCCTTGGTACAAGGTATGGCCATCTGATTTGTTTGAGTCAATGCAAATTGTGCAGAAGGGGCATGTCTCTTCCAAGTGGAAGTGTTAAAGAGGGCATGTATGATTTGCTTCATTTCTCCAGCTTTCCGCCATGGTGTATAACATATTTCGTGTAGTTGCCGCTCTATCAGCCTGAGTTTTGGACCGAGCACAGCTTGAAGCAGAGGTCTCAGCCAGTCCGTGATGGATGGGTAACATGAGCAAGACATAGACCTTTGTGATGTTAATCGTCTGATATTTTGGAGGTTTTCGAAACTGCACCGTAACCTGACCCATTGTGCCTGACCCTGTCACTTTCAAGGTTGAAATGGTAGGTAGTCTGATGGGCTATTGACTGGCTCGTGACGGTTTCCAAGGGACCTCACAGAATTCTCCTTTTGCTCTGGACTTCCATAGATTCTCATCACTAACATGCAGTGATAAGAAGAGGGGATTGGAGAAAGGGAGAAATGGAACTCGCCTTGACCACCTGTTGAAGCGGTCAGGAAGCAGGCCCTATGGACCAGCTCCACATAATAGCAATGAAAACTGTGGCCTGTAGGTCTCTCCTCCTGAGGACATGGAAAGTGAACTGGGAATGACACTCATCCTGATATCAGTTCACACCTTGCCCATTTCACAGTCCCACAGAGCTGCTGCTATTTAGGGGTATTAATGGCATGCCACGAGCACATTTAACTCGTGCAGATTCAAAGCTACATGTTCCTTTTTCCTTTTTTAAATTTTTTCGTCTCTCTGGCTCTCTCATTATTGAAAAGATGGTAAGCTTATACTTACCTTGTATTTTATTACATATTCTGCATTTCTGTATAGTACACATGTACACGCAAATAACTTCATAAGACTTTTTCACAAAATTCAGCGTGCCTCATGCTTTATGAGCCTCATAAGGGATTTTCAAAGGCCACTTTGACTCCACACCATGTTCAAGATAGGCAATGACATTAGACCTCCAACTTCACATTAGATGCTTCTAATGCTGCACAGTAATTCTGGTAACATGTCAACAGAAGAGGAGGACGGGAGGGTCAGACATCAAGCAACAGCTAGTGATCAGACACTCACTCCTGACACCTTCAAGATTCTGGGATAGAGCAAGACTGATTTCCTGCTTTCCTCGTAGATCACTGTGGAGGCACGTGGCATTGCCAATGGAAGGAAACGCACTAGGAAGTAGATTCCCACCCGGCACATGCTGACTCGGGTTTCTTGTTTCATTTCCTGAGTGACGTCTCTCAGGCTCACAAAACTGATCAGTTCTCTTATTTGACATGATCGACAGGTGATCCTTAACTTCTTTAAACAATTTCTTAAAAATAACTTCTTAAAACAACTTCTCCCTATCAAGACATTTACCTATAGGGGCGCCTGGGTGGCTCAGTGGGCTCAGCGTCCAACTCTCGATTTTGGCTCAGGTCATGATCTCACAGTTTGTGTGATCAAGCCCCGCATCAGGCTCTGCGCTGAGAGTGCAGAGCCGGATTGAGATTCTCTCTCTTCCTCTCTTTCTCTGCCTCCCCACCATGCTTGTTCTCTGTCTCTCTCTCTCTGTGTCTCCAAATAGATAAATAAACCTTAAAAAAATGAAGTTTACCTGTAAAATATGTCCTTTGAAAAGATCAAATGATTTCTCTCTGTGCTGGAGAAATGGGAACCCATTGATTATGGGATTTCAGAGCTACAGAAAACTTCAGTAAAGGTCACTTTGCTAAATCCCCTACCTTTACAGATAAAGAAATTGAAGTCATGAAAAGTTAAAATGAATTATTCAAATCATACAGATATTTGGAGGTAGGGCCAAGAATAAAACCTTGAGCTCTTGACTTACCATTGCATTGGATTTTTTTTTAAATAATGCTAATAATAAGGTCCAAAACATAGAAGCTCTTGGCATTTTCTGGCACAGCAAACTCGTCTCTCACCCACATCTAAATACCTTCTTTACTTTTCCTCAAGAACTATGATATCTGTATATCTGCTCACGTTTCCATGTCAGTTCAGCTTCAGAAATCCCCAAAAACAAATTCAAAATTCAGTTGTAACAAACATGTAGGAGTTTATTGCCTGAATATGTGTGCTGTTTTGAACCATGATACTGGCCTTTTGTTATAATTTCTATTTTCCTTAGCCTTGAAATTTAACCTCTGTTTTACCATTTTATTGTATCTATCTTTTCTGTTAGCTGTTACAAATTCTTCATGGAACAAGATGAAATATCCATCATTAAGTCACTCACACAATCAATCATTTTATTTATAAGCAATGCAAAAGAGTAATTTTCCTGTGTATTGGAGGAATTAAATTCATCTGTGGCAAACTGGGACTCATATAAGATAATGGTCTATTTGTATTTAATTAGACTTTCTTTGACGATAGCCTGATTGTATCTGAGAAGTTAGAAGCAGTTTCTTTAAAATGATTATGAGATAATTAAGATTAAAGTAAAGCCAACTGCTTCAGAATAAACATATCACAAAATAGAATGCTAAAGCTTTGTGAGATGTAATTTTTAATTATTTATCAAACACGATGTGGGGCCCCTGGGTGGCTTAGTGGGTTAAGTCTCTGACTATTGGTTTCAGCTTGGGTCATGATCTTGGGTCATGATTCGTGAGATCGAGCCCTGCGTCGGGCTCCTCGCTGACAGTGTGGAGCCTGCTTGGGATTCTGTCTCTCCCTCTCTCTCTCTCTCTGCCCCTACCCCTTTCACTCTCTCTCAAAATAAGCTTAAAAAATAAAATAATAAAAACCCCACAATGTTATCCACACATTTAAAAAATATATCTGTACGTATTGGATATCAATTCATATCAAGTATTAGTGCCTAAAAGTGCCCTTTTCAGTTTGTAAATTTTATATTTTAGCATACTTTGCTTAGGTATTAAAATGCATTAAGTAAAAGAGGAATTCTTAAATATTTGACTTTGCTTCCAGAGATATAAGGAGACTTCATGATTTTCTCTCTTTATACTTTAATATTAACATAAGTTAAACAACACACTTAATTGCTTTTTGTTCTAAAAAATCTATAATTTTTAACATAATAATGAGAACTTAATAAGAATGCAATAAGTAACTTTTGATAGTTAATGCCTATGAATAGATTTATGCATTCATTTACCGCTGGAGTAACCAGTACTCCCACTTAGTTTATGCAAACAATTTATTGCAGTAATTTAAACCAAAAATAACATTCAGGTAAAAAATACAGCTGAAGTCATTTTCTTCTATGTGAAACCTTGGCCCAACATGACGAGCTCATTGCTGACTTATGCACTAATTTCTACTTTTTTTTTTTCTGAACGAATTAACAGTGCTTCAAAATAGAAATTAAATAGGTGCATACACTTCACCTGTCTAATTATCAATAAGTCAATGATCTGACCTAGCATTCTGTTAAACCATTAGCCTTCCTTTCTGGCAAAGGAAAAGAAGAAGAAGGAGAAGAAGAAGGGGAAGGGGAAGGAGAAGGAGAAGAAAGAAAAAAAAGAAAGAAAGAAAGAAAGAAAGAAAGAAAGAAAGAAAGAAGAAAAAAAGTGGTGACTTCATAAGAACCTTGACATTTAGAAAATGAGCTGCAGTTTTATCACATGAATCATTATTTAAAAAAGTGTCCAAGAAGGCAATTCAGTATCCAGAGAACATGTTCTCCAGAGAAGCTGTCCTCCCAGCCTTAATCACATCAGCCCATGTAGATCCCAGTCATCCTTCTTGAAGGAGAACGCATATCAACAAAATATTAATGATGGCATTTTTCTCAGTTTTTCCATGAGGTCTAAGATATTTTCCATAGGATGGACAAGGCATATATAAAGAGGGAGGCGGAAAAGGTGAAGATCTAATCCAAGTTTTAACCTTGAAGACAATATGGGACTGGTATGGTGGTTGGGAGCAAAGAAAAAAAATAGTGGGCAAGACTTCCTTGCTTATTTGAGAGGAGGAGGAATGAAAGCCAGTGATTTGTGTGCCATCTTCATCATGTAAGAATGAGTGGAACCTGGAAAAAGTACCTGAAGTACATTCATGACGAAGAGGAAATGCCATTAAAGAGCGAATGCAACTCAGACATCTGATTGGAAACTTTATGTTTAAAAATCATACAATTTATACAAATTAGTTTATTTGATCAGTATTTTAAAAATAAGAAAGTAAGTATGAATCATGTAAACAACAGATAATGGGTTCGGTGTTGATTGGATTGGAAGATCCAATTTCCCCGTCAAAATTGTCGTTAACATGGCACTTTTGGTCACAATATCATAAACAGTGTTAGTTCTGTATTCAGCAGCCCTCATCAATTTTGTTGGTGCTCCCTTTAATTCTTCGACTCTCAAGTCAGTCTCTTGTGAAAATATCTGTCACGTCATCACCCTCATTGATTTTTCTCTTCCAAAATTAACTGATCTCACTCTGCCAGACGCTTATTTGGAGATGGTTTGACATGTGGGAAAGAGTTCTCCAACATCATTTTCTTCTTCCCGCATCTTTTCCAAGATGTATTTAAGTTTATTAGCATTTTATTTAGACAAAATCACAACCTCTTAAATCATCAACAGAAAATAACCATCAAAGGTATTGATGCAGTGGACAGAGATAAACACTCAACTGGGGAGGGATCTTTACCAGAGACTAATTGTTAGTGGTCGGTCCATTTGCTTTCTTATACAATCTTGAAACTGCAGGGACAGGCTAATGAATAACAAGGACACCTGATTTGCTGGGGGCAGATAAGTTCCAGTGACTTCAGGTTTACCAGATTGTCTCCAGGGAAGGGCACTGCTGGAAATCTTTTCCATCTTCACAAACGTTATCTGTAGATGAGCCGATTATCTAATGAAGCCATGCAGGTGCAATTGAATATTTCAAAAACTCAGTCGTCTGGAAATCTCCACCATAGTTAAGATTACAGAAGTCTTTCTGTTTCCGAAATGTCTCACAATTCTTGGTCTATTCTTGATGCACATGTGGTAATTTAGATTGAGTGTATGAAAAGCATCAAGGAAGATGAATCATTTAAATATACCTTTTACCTAATACTCCTTGAGCCACGTTTCTCTGTTAGCGCAGAGAACGTCGATGCTAATATCTCCCGGAAGACTAGCAAAGTCCATGTGAGGAAAGGGGCACTGAGCCCAAAGACACTGGATCCAAACATTGATTGCCTTACAAATAGGCAAAGGTTTACAGGATGTTGAAAGAGTACACTTAAAAAACATTGTTCCATCAAAGTATCTTTGATTGGCATATAAAAGCTTACCTTTAGCCAAATAAATATATCAAAGCATTTAATTGAGAAGGTTCTCATAGTTCTAACTAAAGACATTTGAATGTCATGATCACAGAGAACACGGACATGATTAATAAGACATTACACACTTCCTGTTTCCAATCCCGCTAATTCCACTGACAGCATCGCCTCGCAGATACATTCAAAACCAAACCAAGCTGAATTGACTGCTCTTTAATCTACCTTCCTCAAGGTGATGAAGGTTTTCATATTAAAGCCCTTACCTGGAAGCTGGGGGTAGGGAATGCCACATTCCTCTGCTCCCTTTTCTAACCAACTAGGTGTCACAGATTGGCTCCCAGAGCCTGACCATATTCCCAGGAGTAGTCAACAAACAGTTGATTAGTCTGGAGGGAGATTTTAAGGACACACTTTTATAGAAATTATTTCCACAGACATAGTGATGACGGTGTAGAAGCGAAATGTGTGGTTCCCTGTGGTGAGAAATGAGGACGGAAGGGAAGCCAAGGGTTTGATGTTGGAAGCACCCGCAGTCCACCCACCAAGACGGACTTGACATTCCCCTCAGCCTGGCTAAACTTTAGACATCATATTCCTGACTCCAGTCCCAGGCTTTCCTTTCTTTATAGCATTTTCTTTAGCAAACTTATAAATGATTTCTCTGCTCCTCTGAGATATAAGTCCTTTGAGAAGCCTCTTATTGTGTTTTACAACCCAGGAATGTTTTTGTTAAGACATTACTTGGAATTCCATTACCTGGAGAAAGCCTCTTTGAAACATAAACATCATGCGAGATAGCACCCCAATCTCCCGATCTCCCACTTTCTGTAGGAAGGGAAGAGCCTAGCTTGTGTAGGCACCTTTGCTCCAAGTTATAAAACTGTCTACTGCCATGAAGATATGAGAAAGTTTACTTTTCCTTTGGGTAAGACCAATTAACACCACCACCACCCCTCTGCTCTTAAAAATTCTCCCACTCTTTGTTTTCATGATGTTGAGTTTAGACCGCATTCTGCGCTCTCTCTCTCTCTCTCTCTCTCTCTCTCTCTCTGTCTCCCCTTTTGCAATAGCCCTGCATATAGTCTTCTGTACCTGCCCAGTTTTGTCTGGTACAATTTTTGCTTTGACCTCATCTTTAGGAACACGGACTATGTCTAAGTTGGTTAGTGGGACAGTGGTGGAGAGCTCAGATCTAGAGGTCCCACAACCTAGACAGGAACCCTGACTCCACTGCTCCCCAGGGCAGTTAGTGGACAATTTGTACAATAAATAGGAGTTGTTCGAATAGAGGATCAACACTGAACATCAGCACTGATTAAATCCACTAGATGATGTTCCCAGTTGCTTTGCTTTAGTGCAAAGTCATGGAGGAAGTGAATCCGTGAGTGTGTTATCCAATCCTCTGCATTATTCCTGACTTTTTGCAAGCATATCAGTCATAATTAGCTGCACTAAGCTTGGCATGCTGTTTTGCCCCTGGCATTTCCACATCACTCTGCAGCAGGCGACTAACTGTGATTTAATGAATAGCAACATTATTGAAGCTTTGGTTCCTTGTTTTTCTTGGTGACTTTACTTTCAAGAATCATAATTATTCAACCTAGACAGAACAACTACTGCCCTTCTGCAGACATTCAAATAATCAGTGAAAATATTTCAGCCAAGGTATTTATTTTCAAGATTCTCCAAAGAAGGCTTTCCTAGCAATAGTCAAGCAGTCCAACTCATCCAAATTCCAGTAGTCCCTGTGGGCAGGGGATACCCTTCCCCTTACAAACGTGCTGCTCCCTAACTTTTTTCCATTGCTTTTCCATCAATATAATACATCCTTTAATGCCATATTAATAGGCTACAGTAATAGAAACACCTGCAGTGAGGCAAATAGACTTTGAATTCCTCTGAAAGTAATTTCTGTAAAAAACAAATAGAAAAGAGAATAACAGGTGTTCCACTGCTGACTACCCAGCTGCCTCATTCTATTCTTGTCGAGTCCTGCTTTCCTTGAACCTATGAGTGGAGAAGCGTGAAATATTCAGATATACATCTAATTTTTCAGATAATTCAGAGATTGTATTTTCATGATATTCAATACACAACTCTTTGGGAACATTTAATTTACCTTGGATACCGTGTAGACAGTGCTTTGTAATGGAAAAATCCCAAGGCATGGAATTGACAGATCTGGTCTGAGGCGTTCTTTGATGTGCTGTGTGATTTGGGCTAAATTATTTCACTACCTTGAACTTGTATATTAATGTTTCTTGCCCCAATTCTCATTACTTTTATGCAGAGAAAGCTAAGCAAACACTATGAAGATATTTACTTCACTAGAATAATATTCAGGTGTTCTTTTCCTTATTCTAGTTTTATGTATTGCTTTTTTGTTTCTCTCCTTCATTACAACGTAAATGCCACGAAGGCAAGGCTTTTTGTTTTATTCACTGCAGTGTCTTGAGCTCTTCATACAATGCTTGGTGCTCAGTAGCTATTGGTTGAAGGAATTAAAAAAAAAGTGCACGCAGATTTCTACTTAGCTTTATGGTTGCTTAGAAAGGCTTATGTTCCATTCTGCTTTTTCTGCTTACAAAGTGGCTATTAGACCTTAGCACATTGTTAGAAAGAAATTCTATTTTGATTGAGCATTTTAGGAAAAATGAAATGCTTGCGCATTTCTGGAAGGTCTTGCCTAAGAAAATGAGAAACTCAGAGGTAACTGAATCAGTGGCTAAAAGGTCTGATATATATAACTCCTACTATTTCTTGAGGTCAGCCTTACACTTGTAATTTTGGCTGGGAGGGTAAACTCTATTCCATCTACAGTGGAAAAGAATTGAGCTGTTGGGCAACCCCACAGTACACCTCAAGAACACACGTATATAAAGCTTCCTTGTGATTGCTGTTTGTAGGTCTATCACAATCAGGATGTAGCTACATTTGAGACGCGCATGTCAGATTCTCTGAGAAATCAGCATATAGACACTGTGAAGGTATGCATAAAACATAGTAATCTTATCTCAAGATAGGTCTTGAAGGGGAAAGAAAAAGTCTCGTCCTCTTAGTTGGCATATTTTTGCTTAAATCTTTCACAAGGGAAGACCTTTCTCACCGCGATGATCTCCTATCTAGGACACACTCGTTTCTACTTTGCAAAGAAACAGGCTAATAAGCTTAATGGTCGGCTGCGTTCCCTCCCTGAGCTACACTTAACAGCAGCTCCTGAACTTGGAGGCTTTGCTTTCCCTCCTTGCTGTGCCACGTAGAAGTTCTCTTGCCTGTTTGCAACTATAATTTGCCATAAATCTTAAATTACAGGATTTGCCTCAGAAATATGTTCCTGGCACTAGGAACACTAGTGTTTTAAGGCACTAAGCAGCCTCGAAGTGTCTTGACGTAGTCTCCCCAGCTGGATTTGCTCAATTTGCTCACTGCTCTCAGTTCACGTTTCTCAGTGCCATCTAATGAGGCAACGGCATCGACCTGCTGTGACAATGGCTATATTGTCCTAATAATGATGAAACGTGTTCATCTGCTCGGCCTCAGTAAAATTCCGTGCTCCGCCTCTGCTAGAAAGAAATGTGATTTCCAAGAACAAGTCAAGGTGTCTTGAATCTTGAGTGTTTGGGAATCTGTGGAGTTCTACAAGCTGAAATACATATTTATATTCATTTTATGGTCTTTTCATTGAGTAGTGTTTTATGTTGCTATGATTTCTATGTGACATAATACTGGAAGTTCTTATTAATAGTAGCTACATATAGATTCTAGCTCTTTAATAGTCTGTGTTCTGATTGCTTTATCTTCCTATGTCTGCCTTTAGAAAGCAAAGGATTCTTACTCTGTCAAATTTTATCTCAGAAATAGCTACTGCTGAATGAGTGACAGGAGGATTCATCGCGAACCTTCTGACAGAAGGTTCCAGCTCTAGGCCTTGATTTCACCTTCTGAAATCAAAAGGTGGGGCAAAAGGAGTTTTAAGGATGAAATAAGAAACTATGCCGATGATACCTCAATCATTGGGATTAACCTGGATGAAAAAATACAGTTGAACAGTTTGATTATGCCTCATGGTATCAGAAATGCATTTGCTATTAGGAATATGGTTTGCACAAAAAAGGAGGAATGTTGCAATACTATTAAAAAAAAACAAAAACGAATGTTTTTCAAGTTCATTAAATGAGAATCTTTGTAAATGGTTAGTTGGCTTAAAAATAGTTTAGCGAGGGGCGCCTGAGTGGCTCAGTCGGTTAAGCGTCTGACTTCAGCTCAGGTCATGATCTCACAGTTCATGCGTTCGAGCCCCACGTTGGGCTCTGTGCTGACAGCTCAGAGCCTGGAGCCTGCTTCAGATCCTGTATCTCTTTCTCTCTCTGCCCCTTCACCCACTAGTGCTCTGCCTCTCTCTGTCTCAAAAGTGAATAAACATTAAAAAATAAAAATAGTTTATCTACAAATTGTGCAAAGATATAATTTAGCCAGTAGTATCGTTTTTTTCCAGTTCCTGAAGAGCTGCCCAAATTAAAGCTTCATTATTTTTAACTACAATTTTCCTCTGAAATATAAAAGCTCAGAGGAAGCTCTAAGCCCCTCTGGCTTACATACTATTCTCATGAAGTGGAAAATGCAGGTATATTTTTCTGTTTCAAGCGGAGTGTTTTTAAGCATTGTAGCTTAGGACTTAATACAATGTCCTGCATTTTGCCTATGCTTTTATTTGTTCACTCATTTACTTTTGTTTTTAATTGAGTGAACTCATGAAAAAAGAGAAAGTAGATGTCTGATTCTTTCCTTTATTTTTGTATCTCATTCTAACACCTGATCATTTTTAAGTTGCCTTTTTTTTTTGTAAATTAAACTGGAGTTTAGTAGAAAATTTGATCACTCTACCTGTATCTCTAACATGTTGGATTGTGTTGTGCAACTTCCATGAGGATGAAAATGCCTTGTGGAGCAAACAATTCAGCTCTGGCAGACAGGTAGCATGCATCCTATCTGAATTTTGTATGCGAGTCACCTACCGAAGCTTTTTCTGCAAAATGAAATTTATAAACACAATGGCAGCATATTTTTATAATGAACTTATAACTCAAAAATTTAAGATTCAACGATTATCAATGAACTCACAGACTGTGTTTTCACCCACCGGGCACTTTGATCTATCGTGCAGAGGTACACTCGCTTTACACTATGCCTGCTTGTCAAGAGATTGTGTGCTGTGTACATCTATATATGAAGACCATATTTTTCGAATTTAAAATCAAGACACTTACCCTTGGCACGTATGTGTTTTTGAAGGGCAGTCCTGCAAATGATTTGCAATCAGGTCTACCTTGAAAAATGTAAGCCATTTTAGCTATAGGTTAATCTTCATAAAAAATGAAGATGGTTTTATTTAACCTCTAATGGGAGTCATCTAATAAGCATTATTGCCATTGTTATTACTGTTTTCGCCAGTGTGCTCCTACTGTGTGAAAAGTCTGAGTGACTTCAGATCTATAGGTCACCTAGTTATCTACTTCCTTCTCCACCCAATTGCTTCTAATTCTTCATGAAGTGCTTTTCAGGAGATGCATCACTTGTTTGTAACACACATTTTTCTCCCCTTTGCAACCTATCGGTACTATTTTTCTCTTTCTGTGTGTCCTTTACCATACCACCAGAAAGCTTTTAAAGACCTGTGAGTTTTAATTCCAGTAATATAACAAAATTACTCATCAATCTCTTGCTGAAAATGGCCGAATTTAAAATAAAACATTTTAAAATTGACTAAAAGAACTGAAAAGTTGATATGATAATAAAGAATTATTAGCTAAATATCAGCAGGCCATCAAATCTTAAAATCTTTTAAAGAAAATCTTAAAAGTAGCCAGAAAAAAGACGCATTACCTTTAAAAACTAACAATTAGATTGACAGCTGACATCACAAAATCAACAATGGGTATCCAAAGATAATGAAGTGATACCTTCACCGTATGAAGGAAAATAATTGCCAGTTTAAAAAGGAAAATAATTGCCTTGTGAAAATATCTTACAAGAATAGATAAAGATATTTTCTTACAGACAAAAACTGGGAGTGTTACTGAAGAAAATTACAAAAGATTTTAAATATATCAACAGTTACATTAAAGGTAAATAAACTGGGGTGCCTTGGTGGCTCAGTCGGTTGGGCGTCTGACTTCAGCTCAGGTCATGATCTCACGGTTGGTGAGTTCAAGCCCCGCGTCGGGCTCTGTGCTGACAGCTCAGAGCCTGGGACCTGCTTCAGATTCTGTGTCTCCCTCTCTATATACCCTTCCCTCCTCCCCCACCCCCTCAAAAATAAATAAACATTTAAAAAATTAATAAACATTAAATATATATATATATCACAGTAATATAAATTATGAATAATAGGGGAAACTGGGTGTGGTATACATGGGAGATCTCTGTAAATCTAAAACTGTTCTTAAAAATGAAGACAACTATATGGGCACCTGGGAATATCCCAGCTGGTTGGGAATCCAACTTCAGCTCAGGTCATGATCTTGCGGTTAGTGAATCGGAGCCCCACATCGGTCTCTGTGCTGACAGCTCAGAGCCTCAAGCCTGCTTTGGATTCTAGGTCTCCTTCTCTCTCTTCCCCTCCCCTGCTCGTGCTCTGTCTCTGTCTCTCAAAAATAAATAAATGTAGAAGAAAAAAAAGTAAATAGACTAGGTGCTCCAAATAAAATGCAAAAATCATAATTTGGATTTTGCGAATTCAAGAAAATAAGACACTTAAAACATAAAATACTAAAAGGATGAAAAAACCACACTGTTCAGTAGCTAACAACAATAAAAAAAAAAACTGATTTAGCTTTATCAGACAAAGTGGCCTTTGAAATAGAAGGGCATTGCCAGAAGTTAAGTATGTCACTGCATAATGAAAAGTGTCAAATAATCAGCAAGGTATACCTACCATTTTATATTTGTATTCACATAACAAAGTATCCTTAAAATTAAAATAGATACGTGGACCTAAATATAAAAAGAATTTATCCAAAAACATCAATATGAGCTTAGACAATCACAACCAACATAATGGACATATATAGAATACTACAACCCAAACCTGCAAAGTACATATAACATTTACAGAAATGGTCCATACATTGGATTATAAAGCAATTGGTAACAAATACCAAAGATCACAGTTATGCTATGCACAGCATATTATCTGAGTAAAATGCAGTTCAACTAGAAGTCAACAATGAAAAGATAAATTAATATTTCCCATATAAATGGAAATAAAATTAACAAAATTATAATGAAAATTCCAAAGTCTTTGAATTGAAGGATAATAGCCACGCCACTTTTCAAAACTTTTGGAGCTCAGGGAAAACCATTGTAGGAGAATAATTTATAGCCCTACAGGCATACATTAAAAAAAAAAGAAGAAAGAAAGCCTAAAGATTATAGTATCTATCTCCTAAGTTTTTAAAAAGAACAGCAAAATAACCTCAAAGAAAGTAAATAATAGTAAAATCAGAAATTAATACAGTCAAAAGTAAACATAGACTATAAAGGATTGACTTTGAAATGGCAAAAAACCCTGACATACTTCATTTAAAAAGGGGATAGGTGAAGTAGTTATAGGAATGACAAAAAAAAAAGGACATCACTATAGATACTATAGACAAACTTATAGTAATAGTATGAATATATATATATATATATACATATATATATATACATATACATATATATACACACATCTATACACAATTTGGATTAAAAAAGGCAATTTTTAATAAAAATATGACTTGCCAAAGTACTGAAGAGGAAATAGAAACCAACATAAATATTAGAGATACCAACTCTGTGGTCAAAACCCTTACAACAGGAGAGCTCCACTCCCAGAGAGCCTCACTGAATTTTTCTGCCATATATTTGGTAATAGATAATTTCTGTAGCACCTAAAATCTCCCAGCAAATAAAAGAAGAGGAATGCCCTCAATATATTTAAGAAGCTGGTATAACCTTGATATTAATCTGACAAGGGAAGAAAGGAAATATAGTCAATCTCATTCATGATGACAGAGGAAAAGACGTTCCCAACCAAAATGTTAGCAAGCTATGTCCCACAACATATAAAAATCATCAAATTGAGTTGCTCTCTGAAATTTAAGACTGATTTAATATTACAAATCAGTTATAATTCATCAAATTAGCAGTCCAAAGGAAGAAAGCAACATGATTATATCAGTAAATGTAAAAAGACACTTGATAAAATGTAACATCCTTTTATGATTAGTAGGATAAAAACTCTAGAAAAATATAAAGAGACAAGAACTTCCTTAATAGAAACCTAGAGCAAGCATAATACATAGTGCTGTAATTTTAAGGATGTTTGCATTACTCTGTCCAACATTTCACTAAAGATTTAGCCAAGGCAGGAAGGCAATAATGAGAAACAAAACAAAACACAACAGAATAAAATAAAATAAATAAAATAAAATAAAATAAAATAAAATAAAATAAAAGGCAAAGAAGAAACCAAAACTCTCAGAATTTGTGGTTTACTTGATTGTGTGCACACACAAAAAAAAATCTACAGATAAATTTACTAAAATAAATGAGTTTAGCGTGTTTGCTGAGTATAAATCAAACCACACACATAAAGCACACTTTTTCATATGACCCACACACAAAAAGCGAAATTAAAACGGGAAATTTATGTGCTATCAATAAGTATGAATTTTTCAGGACTAAATCTAAAGAAAGCATACAAGACCTTTCCAGAGAAAATTATAATGCTTAGTGAATGACATAGACTGGAGGTCTTCTTATATGACCACAGATGTACCCCATCCCCCCACACCAGATATCTCCTGCTTTGATTGCTCTGATGTTTCACTGCCATGGTCTCCTCGAGCATCTTTATCCACACAGTAAAAATGTCTTGAATTCTAATCATGTACCAGTAACTGTCAGCCATAGAGATGCAAAAATAATTTCACGGACTCCTTATTTACCATTTGCTCCCATATGTCTATATTTTGAGATTTGAGGTAATACTAGAACATACCTGCAGATAAGAATGGCATAGAAAATTAACTACAAGGCATTCAATTTCCATAAAAATCTGTTTTTCTTTTAACATTAATTCTTTTAAAGTTTATCGCAGAGCGCGACATGGGGCTCCATCTCATGAACCATGAGATCGTGACCTGAGCTGAAATCAAGAGTTGGTCCTTAACCAACTGAGCCACCCAGGTGCCCCAATATTAATCTTTTTTTTAATTTTTTTAAACATTTATTCATTTCTGAGAGAAAGACCGAGCACGAGCTGGGGAGGAGCAGAGAGAGAGGGAGACACAGAATCCGAAGCAGGCTCCAGGCTCTGAGCTGTCAGCACAGAGACAGACACGGGGCTCAAACTCACAAACTGTGAGATCATGACCTGAGCTGAAGTCAGATGCTTAACGCACTGAGCCACTCAGGCGCCACCCCCCCCCCAGTATTAATCTTAATATTAAAACATTAGACTTGAGAAGCACAAAGTGCTCTTCACCTCCAGATACCCATACACTAGGTTGGAAGGTTCTGAAATTCTTAACTACAAGACGTCAACTACCTTTTGATGCATCAGAAATGTGAAGCCCAGTCACAGACACAAATCAAAAACATTACACAAGGCAGAGGCTCTCTGAAAATACGCATGCAATCTTTGAACCCTTTTCAGAGTTTTGTTTTGTTTTGTTTTTTAATTGTTAACAACCTCATCATCTACCTACTTCTGTTCTTTTTATTAAAGACAGCGTGCTTGAGTGTGTCTTTCTCCTTGAACCATACTAAAACTTCTGTTTCTTTTTCTTCCTCCACCCTTTTCCTCTCCTGCCTCCTCTCCAAATCTGCTGGTGTTTGTAACTCCTTTATTGTGGGTGTGGTCCTCTCCATCAGCCATGTGGGTAGTTGAACCAAACTCACCTCCCAGCCTCTCTGCTGCCTTGTCCACCAGGAGACACTCCCAGGAATCCAGGTTGGTTGTGGGGTGTGGGGTCCAGGGGATATATGCAGCCAAGTCGTAATCAGCACCTCCTCTCTTTCATGCCAGCATCCCATGGGCCCTCTGGCTTCCCAACTCTCAGGTTTTGACCCTGACTTTGCAGGCTTTCTGGTTCACAGCACCACTGCAGCCAAGCTCCAAACTGCGATGCACATTGTCTCTTTCTTGCCATCGAATTTTACCCTTTCTGTGTCCCATCTTTTGGGGTCCTGCTATCTTTTCATTTAAATGACTCTAAGGTATTAGGAGGGACTCCAGCATCAAGATTAGACACGTGGCAGACATTTTTAGTTAGGCAGGGCTTTCCTCATCCCTGAAATCATGGGAGGAGGCTGGGAGGCTGTTTTTGTATTCCACTTTCATGGAGGCCTGGTGGTGGCAGTGCATTTGGCTGAAGCCCCCCTTTTCCCTCAATAAGCACAGCCATCCAGCCTGGTGCGGCAGCCAGGGACATTGCCTCTTGTGAACCGTCACCCCTTTTACGCAGTGCTCTTCTCTGGGCCCAAAGGTCACCATACAATGTGAGCATCCTAAAAAATAACAGTTCTTAAGAAAGTTAGTTTGTGACCAAAGCCGAGTGGTAATATGCGAAGACAGCAGGACTCTTGGGAACGGGCACGGACCAGGGCTCTGGTTCATCTAGGTTTGGATCTCAAATTGAGTCACTTAACCGGGCAATTCTGAGCAAATTCTAAGCTTCCGCGTCTCAGTCCTAGGACTATAATAGTCTAAGAGCACTTCCCCTACTCTGATACTGTGAGGCTATGAAGTGACAAAAATAAAGCCCTTGTCATAATGACTGGGGTAGAGTGAATGCCAATCAAGTGTATGTGTTAGTATTGGCTGAGATTCCCTCCTTTCAGTGGCAACCAATCTTGAAGAGTAAATAGTATTGGTCCCATTTGGCAGATGAAGAAACTGAGGCTCAGGGAGATTAAGTAACTTTCCTAAGGTCAAACTAGCAAAAGTGACATCTGGGACCCAAATTCAAGTCTTCTGACTTCTGTCACACAGTAATATTTTCACTATATCACATGACATAAGAAATTCTTTAGTTTTGGCATATTTATATCAACTGCTAATCTTCTCCAGCATATTTGTTTAATGTGTGGGTGTGTCACATCCCTTCATTTATTGTAGTGGCTTCAAATATTGCAATTACAATATAACATGAGCTTCATCTTGACAAAAACCGTGACAGTTCCCTCATGGCTCATAGGAATTATTTCTAGCTCCCTGATAGTTTCACTAACATTTGTCTTTCAGGATTGTAGACCATCACAGACAAAAGCATGAAGTTAGAACTGAGAGAGATGGTCTTTACTTTTATCTGACAATTAAAGACAAATCGCTAAGAGTTTAGGTGGTGCCGTTTATTGACCCTACCATATTTACTGAGCACTGACTGATTGTCAGGCATTGCGCTGAGCATTTTTGTGAGGTTCAGTAGTGAATTAGATGTTTTTTTTTCACCTCCACCTCAGGAACTAAATAAAAAATTTGGAAAGAAGCTCTAACAATTTTAATTGAACCCCAGCTAGATGGTAAAACCCCTCTTCGCTCCATATAAAATACAGATGTGCCTTAAAATGGAAAGTGACACATATTAACGTCGATAGGGAAAGATCTGTTTACTAATTGTGATTTCCACAGATATTGCATCATGAAAAATGAGCAAAGATTCCTGCATTTGTGGAGTTTATTGCCTGTGGTGGGGGTGGGGTGGCAGGGAGGAAAGACACGTGATAATAATAAATAATTATGATAATTATTATTATGTAATAATACACATGATAAATAATAAACAGCAAATAAATACCTTCTGTGGAATGTTAGAAAATGATACTGATACTGAGAAAAATAGAGCAGGACAGGATACATCAGGAGTCCAGGAATAGGGAGGTCTTGTAAATAGAATGGACAGGTGTAGCCTCATCCAGAAGAGGCCTTTGAGAAAGACCTGAAGGGAGGTGATAAAGTGAGGTGTGCAGGTCTCCAGGCAAAACGCCTGGTGTCCCAGGCTAAGGAAAGCACTAAGACAGTGGCGCAAGTGGAGAGAGAGAGAAAGAAAGAGAAAGAGAGGACACAAGGTCCCAGAGATGACAGAGAGTCCAGGCATATAGAGCCATGGCAATGACTTGCAATTTTACTGGGAGTGAAATGCAGAGATTCTGCAAAGTTTGAGCCCAGAAAGGCCCTAGAATAACATTTTTGTGTTCAACTGTATTCATTTAACAGAGGAACATTTTCCCAGGTCTTTTTTTTGTGTGTGTGTGTGAGGGGAAGTGGAAAAGGGACATTACCTTAATGTCTGCATACTAAATCCATCAGTGTATCTATTGGTGAATGTATTATTTATTTTTAGCTTTTTCTATTAATAATCTTGAGTTGAATATATCAGTACATACTTTATTTTGGTGTCTGTCCTCTAGAATAGACTCCTATAAAGGGCATTCCTGGGTGACAGACATGCATGGATAAGAATCTTGAAAAGCATGCCTAGATGTAAATTTATACTCCCAGAAACAACCTGCATTATATCACACATTGTTTTAATCAACAGAATAATACATCAGTTTTCCTAATTTAAGAGATCAACAAAATTCATTCATTCACTTACTTATCAGCAAAGATTTCGTAAGCTCTACACTTCACATGAAAATCACTAGACACCTCAGAATGACACATGCCCGTATTCTTCACACACACTTGCATTTTCTTATCTTTTCTATTTCACTCCCCTTTACTTCATTATACCATTTTAATATTATTGATTGCATTTTATTTATTTGTTTTTATTTGAGAGAGGGAGAGAATGGGAGACAGAGGCAGAGGGAGAGAGAGAGAGAGAGAGAGAGAGAGAGAGAGAGAGAGAATCTTAAGCAGGCTCCATGCATGGAGCCTGACATGGGGCTTGATCCTATGATCCTGGGATCATGACCTGAGCCTAAATCAAGAGTTGGCCCTCAGTCGACTGAGCCACCCAGGTGCCCTAGACAACTGACTTTAAATATAAATGACCAGCATGCTTGGTTCAAGTCAGGATACCACCCCTCTGGCACTGGTTCTTTTATTCCGTTTCATGATGTGATGTTTGTGAACTGAAGCAGGGGCTCCATGGGAGCCTAACTCCCAGTATCTCCAGAAGGAAGGGTTTCCCAAGCAAATTAAGAGGGCAAACAGAAACCCAGAGGGAAAGTAAACAAAATACCTTAGAAAAATTACTCTTATGCCTTTATTAAGATAACCTTATTAATTTGCTTTTTCAACTAAAGTAGCATTTTAGCAATACAGCTACTTTTCTCTAGAAACACTATCATTTCCTATTGTCACCAAAGTTGGACTAGTCTTCTGTGGGCTTTGTAGCTTGGCTTCAATTATCTGGATATTTTTCCATGTTGATAGAACTAAAACTGCCTGAATGAGTCACATCTTTTTGTATAGTGTTAGACTAATTGAATGAATTCTGAGTTTTCTTGGATTTAAAAAACGCCTTAATTATTCTTCATTTTATAATCTTACGATGATAATAGTCAAAAGTCAGCATAAGCATGAAAATCTTTACTGTATATATTTTCAAAACCCAGGTCTCAGAACAGAAAAGAGAAATGTCAATGTAACCAGTAATGATGCATTTACTCAAAAGGTCTGCACATGTTATCTTTAACTTAATATCAAAAATGTGCTGAAAAATCAAACAGGGAGACTCTTAAGAATAAATAAACTTACAGGGATTAATATAATATCATTTCCCAACTTAATATCGAGTGCTCAATGTTATGCGAACACTGCATTACTGGTTTGTGAGAATAACCCCATTTAACCACTGGAACAGTTCTGTGACAAAGCTTCTACTATAATCTGCATTTCACAGATGAGGAAACCAAACCTTAGAGAGGCTTCAGTAATGTGCCCAATTCCATGCAGGTAGTCAGTGCTAGAGTGGAAACCTGAACCTGGGTTTTTCAAATGCCAGAGCACTGGGCTTTGGCTGCATTAAGACTCATTTAGATGTCATGGTCATAGAAGCAGAGGATTTGATGGAATAGGAAAGATCACAGTGGACAAGAACATGGTTTGGTGCTAAGAGAAGGAAGTCAAATCTCAGCTCAGTTATTGACGAGCAATATAACCTTGGATGATATTATGTTAACCTCTGATCCATGATTTCTCATCTATAAAAGGGGAATTATTAAAAGATTATGTAAAATACTTCCTAGAGCTCTAAGCACCCACCATGCAGTAAATGATGGTAATTTGTGTTCAAAGTAACATAGAAAAGATGTCCAGGTGCTTTGGTGGAAGAACAGAAATACTTGGGAGCTGAGGTGGTTACTGTCATGTATATTCTGGATGTACCTGAACTAAAGTCTAGATGCAGCAGAACGCAGCAACGTACCTAAGGTGTTTTGACCATCCAAACACATATACACGTAAGGCTTTGTTTTAGAAACAAAGAATTTAGGAGTAAATACTTCAATAGGACGCATCTTACAGTCTTCACATATAAATACATATTCACGCAACACTAGCTTAGCAACAGTGATGTGATCTTTTTGCCTTACATTAAAATAGTCTTTTAGCAAACACCATTTGCAAGACATATGTCTTGAAAATTTTCCTGATAGCCCTCATTAGCAAAAAGAAAAAATAAGGGAGCTAAGCTATCATGCTGTCTTGTTTGATCCTCTTTTCTGAACAAGAAGATATCATTTTAAAGTGATTTATTGGGGTCTTGGTGAAGCTTGAGATTGTGAAACAGCTTTTTAAGGCCCGAAGATAATAAACCCTACAGTATGATTAAGTTCATGAGGACATTACTTGCTATCACCTCTTTTCTTGGAGATAATATATGGGTTTGCAAAGCACAATATCTGACACTCGGGAGATTAAGTATATTTATTTTATATATATATAATTACCAGTTAACACTATATTCCACAGTATATCCCTTTTCTTATATAAGGAATTTTATTATCTAATTGTCTCTTCTGTTGTAATCTACTAATTTTGCACAATATCTACCTATGATGAGGTTGATGTTGTACTGGACATATCTTACAGATTTGAGGATTGCCTGAATGAAAAAGTCTCTATTGCATGCTTTATAGTCTATAATTTTTCAGGATAAAAGATTTCAGCCCAACTAGTCCTGAAAAATAGAGAGATTACTCACCATTGGTGTTTACAAATTGTATCCTAAATGAATTAATTATGCTATAATCATGTGTATCTTTTTTGGTTTTTGTTTTTAAGTTTATTTATTTTGAGAGAAAGAGAGAGAGAGGAAGAGAGAGACAGAATCCCAAGCAGACTTTGCACTGCCAGTGTGAGGCCCAGTGTGGGGCTCCATCTCACAAACTGCAAGGTTTGACCCAAGGTCAAGAATCGACATTTAATTGACTGAGCTACCCGGGTGCCCCTGTTTTTGATTTTTTAATAATCAAGATTAGATTAGAGTATAACTAATTTGAAACCACTGTTTCTGCTAATAGTGTTTTATGATTAATAATATAATTAATTCTTAATAGGATTATATTATATTAGTATATATTATAATTATAATTTATAATTATAATATATATGATTATATATTATTATAATATATGATTATATATTATGAATATATATATTCATAATATATATTATATTATGTATATATTACATAATTAGTATATATTATAATATATACTAATATAATCATAATATAGTATAATTACAATATAATATAATATAATTATAATATAAAATATAATATAATTACAATATAATATTTAATATAATATAAATATAATGTTAATTAATTGTAGTATTAATTAATAATATAATCAATAATTAATAACTTGTTTATTATTAATAATAAATGTCCTGTTTTTATTCTGTTTATTATCATTTACTAGTACCCAGACTTAGATCTGCAACAGCATTTTCAGTGAACTGAGAGCAAAAATGATAGTGAAGGCACCTCAACTATCTGTTCCTAAAAAGAAATATTCTTCATTCTTATACAATCTACCAAAGTTTTTTATCATATTGTTAAAATGTTCTTTCTTTGAAGAATGATGGTGAGAGCAGAGGTAGGAATTTTTTGTAAATGTTCTTATTTGGAAAAATAAAAGGATGGCCACTTTATAATCTTATTGTTCTTTTTATTGTTATTTTACTGGTCCAAGGGATGGGAAAGTCTGAAATTTTCCATTCTGTAGTTACTAGGTTGCTTTTAAATATTGAAACAGGACATATAACAGTGTTTCTAAATATTTTCAAAATTTGGATAGTTGTTTCCTCTGATAAGCTTACTGAAGTCTTACAGAATCAAGGAGGACTTTGCTGGTCTTTCACCCACTAATAAACTGGTGATGTATTTAATTTGTATGGATGACATGATAAAATCATGCTCTGATGTCTCCAACCTAGAAAGGAAAAACATGGGTGCAGAAGCAAAAAAACAAAAAACAAAAAAACAGAAGAAAGAAAAACCAAACTTCATACCTAGGCAATAAAACCGGAGACTGAGTGAAAGAAGAATACAAGAGTATACACTGTAAACAAAAACTTTTTCACCAAACACTTACAAAAATTGCAAGACGGATTTTATTTGAGCTACTGCAGTTGGGGAGAAAGACATGAATATAGAACTGAGCTTAACTCCAAATGCAAGATTTATAACCAATTTATAAATGGGGATTTATAACCAATGGGCAGAGTAAGGGGGTCGGCGGATGGACATACCTATCAAGGGTGAGGGATGGGGGAAGATATCAAGGGTGAGGGATGGGGGAAGATATCAAGGGTGGAGGGATTTCCACTAAAGTGACTTAGGATTCCTTGCTAAGACTGGGTTCAGTGGGCCAAGGGTAGGGCTGCAAGTCAAGGTCATGATCTAGTTGACAAGAAGACTCAGAGTAGCCTAATTAAAGTTTGGTCAGCAAGAGAGCCCTCGGTAATAAATTGGTCAGAAGAGGAGGGTAAGAGAACCTAACGTATCATGTGATTTTTTAAAATAAATCGGTTTTGGAAAGACTTATCGAAACCTCTGAGCATCACGTAAGAGTTAATCTCTTTGTCTGAAAGGAAACTAAGGACATTCACTCGAGCACAGTTTCATTTTGAACCACGTGCAGGTGTATTTGAAAGTCCTCTATGTTCTTAATGGTAGTATGTCTTTAAGTTGATTTTTTTTTTAATGTTTATTTATTTTTGAGAGCCAGAGAGAGGGTCAGAGCACGAGCGGGTGTAGGACAGAGAGAGGGAGAGACACAGAATCCGAAGCAGGCTCCAGGTTCTGAGCTGTCAGCACAGAGCCCGAAGTGGGGCTCGAACCCACGAACCGTGAGATCACGACCTGAGCCGAAGTCGGACGCTTAACCGACTGAGCCACCCAGGTGCCCTGTCTTTAAGTTGATTGTAATGAGACCAACCAATTCCTTTCTAAAGATCTCTTCTGATGGATGTGAGTTTTTATGGTTTTTTTTCCAGTGTCGAGATTAAAGGGTTTAGTATAAAGCTCAAGAGTAAATATCCTTAATAGGATGGAGACAATCAAAGGAACTGTAATTACTACATCTTATTGAAAACATTCTGTAAGTGGGGAGGAGATGAGAACAAATCTTACCTTTTAGAATCTGCTAAATTTATTTCAACTTTACACTGTGTTTACTTGACATTTGAGCCACAATAGCGTGGGATCCTTTTCCATTAGAACTATCCTGGGAAATTCTTTTATGATCTGCTCAGATGTGGCTTATCTCACCATCTGTCACCACTGCAGAAAATTTAGCGTTGAATTCAAACACTCTTTTGTGCTTAATCTTTTGATGTCAAGCAGGATGCTCAGAAAGATAAGAACAGACAACAGGAATAAGTACTAATCCAGGGTTCACCACTGCCTGGCACTGTTCTAGGTCCTAACGGGTCCCTGTTCTTTTCAGTATTTAGAGCCTAAAGGGGAAACAGACAAACATTTCAAAGTTATATGCCATTTGACAAGCGTTGTAACAAGACATGGCGGGGGTGCTGTTGGAACACACAAGAAGAGTGTCTGTCCCACTTCTTGGGTTAGGGTATTGGTGGAAATATGGGGAGTGGTAGAGTGTTGAGGGGTGTTTGTGTGTGCATGAGGCATTGGAGATATGTTGGTGGAGGGAGGGGAGAGGAGGGGCGCAAGAGGTGATTTATAAACAGAGACCCAAACGATAGAGCAGGTATTATTCAGGAGGAACGAGGGGGCCTGGGAAGGGTGTGCCTAAAAGAAGACACATTATGTGCCAGGATCTGAGGGGAAAAGGGAATAGGTATGTAATTTAGTATGTCAGATAAATGGTTCTCAAACTGTAATGGGCATATGAATCACCCAAGTTTAATGTTAAAATGCAGATTCTGATTCAGTAGTTCTAGGGAGGGACCTGCATTCCTGGGTATCTTAATAAGCTCCTAAGCGATATCAGACCTGCTGGCTCACAGACCAAACTTTGAGTGGTGACAAAGTTGATTTCCAGTAACCGGACACTTCTCTCTCTCTGGAGAAATAACCGAATATTCCCTTAGCCATTTTCACTCCTGATGATGACCTACTTAATCACACTGCATGAACCCTTAATGATGGCAGTGTGGTGGCAACTCAGCACCTCATTCATATATGACATCTGTAAGGGAGCCGACTTCTCTTCCCATAATATTTTTAAAATCACTGCTTCCGATTCTGCTTTTATACCTTCTTATCCACCTAGATCTACCTGCTCGTGGAAACACATTTAGCAGTTTCAGCATGAGACCAGCCTGAAAGGATGTGCTTAATAAATATTATCAATGTTTGTCAAAATCAAAGAAAATGTCCCAGGGAAGACCTTGCAGCCTTCCCCATTAGGAGCAACTTATAAGTCTGTCCTGTATCTCGACAGCCATTCTTTTAATGTCAACTTGAACTCACTTTAATAAGGGCATGAGTTTCATGTGTCTGTCCCTGCCTCATCCTGTAGCAGCCAATGTTCTGCGGCTCTCGAGACCAGGGACAATATCTTTGAAAATACTCTCAAATTTCCATCGCCATCCCAAAGGCATGGAAGCAGATTGGGCTGCGTGGTAACGTCACTTACTGGGAATTCACACCCGTGTCACATGCTTGAAACGAGAAGCCTCTCTACATGTAGTTTTGTATGTTAGGCATCATCAAATTGATTTGGAATGCGTTTCTGGGGGCTAGAAGATGCATTCGGTTTAACTCTTGGTACCGTGGAACTGTGTCCCACTCGTCAGGGAATGCATAGATTTTACTCCCACTAACGGGAGTCTACTGCCCTGTTTAATTCTCAAAATAACAAACACACACACACACACACACACACACACACACACACATATATTTAAAATACATTTCTTTATTTGTGTTATACAGACTTCACATGGGTACAAATGGAGTGAACCTCACAGGCAACCAACACTTTCCAAAATCCTTCCGTGCCTTCATTTCCAACTGGGATCTCATGTAATCTTAAAGGCAGATGGGCTTTCTTACCAAGATATATGTGGGTAGATTTGTCATTGTCTCCCCTTCCACTAGACTAACTCAACAGTTCTTAAACTCTTTTATGCATAAAAATTATTATGCGCCTTGCCAGGGACACCTGGGTGGCTCAGTGGGTTAAGCGTCCACCTTCGGCTCAGGTCATGATCTTGTGGTCTGTGGGTTCGAGCCCTGTGTCAGGCTCTGTGCTGGCAGCTCGGAGCATGAAGCCTGCTTCAGATTCTGTGTGTCTGTGTGTGTGTGTGTGTGTGTGTGTGTGTGTGTGTGTGCCCCTCCCCCACTCATGCTCTGTCTCTATCTCTATCTCTCTCAAAAATAAGTAAACATATTTTTTTTAAAAAAATTACTATTCACCTTTCTACTTGCAGGCAGATACAATATGCTTTATGCAGAAACAAGAAGTTTCCTTGAGTGATCTTTTACTTTTTCCTATTAATCCTTATTTTGGACCTAACTCTCCATAAGTTTGATGTCATCCCCCTCTAGAGCAATCAGAGATTGTTGAAGCCCTTTTTCTACCCTGTTTTGTATTCAATCTGTGTCATCCTTACTTCTCAGCCTATTTCCTCCATGCTCCTAGGCTGTTAACCCTGTAAAGAGAAATGGGAGATGTCCTAACATTGGAAAATGTGATTTCCTTGACTCATGAGCTGTTGCAGATCAAAATTAGCTTGGTCCACGGGCTTACCTTCCACATATAAGTGGTTTTGGAACCTAACAATGATAAACTTTTGGCATTCGGGTAATTCCTACAGCCAGGAAAGCATTCAGAGGGAGATCTGCAGCTAACTTTGAGGTACAGTCACCCTTAAGTGACAGCCAAAAAGTTATAGGTCCCCATTCTGAGAAGTCTGTAAAAATAGGGCTGAAAGCCTGGGCTCTCCATATTTTACAAGTGATTTCCAGAGCTGGAAAGGACTGGAGATTTCACTCCCAATGTTCATTTGTAAGTGAAGGGACAGACCCAGATATGCTAAGCAGCAGAGTCCCTAAGGATCTAGAGCCTAGTACCACAGTCCTTTCTTCCTTCCATTGCCTTTTCCCAGTGAAGCAAAAATAATATGAGTGCTATCCTTTCATTTAAATTAAGCTCATTCTAGTCCTCAAGATGGCAAATATAAAACAGATTTTACTTGAATTATTCTGTGTAAGTTTTACCTAAACCTGTGATCCATTGTGTACATCATCAACAGTCATTAAAAAAAAAAAAAGCCATTCATAGTAATTTAGTGGAAATGCTAACAGACTATACTTATGTATTTTTGACTTATGTTTAATTGCAATGTAATGAAAATTGACTAATTTAGCACTTAAAACATGAGGATTATATATTAGTTAGAAATGCATTGTTTAACTGATCTTCTATTTGGTGCTTCTTTTAAGAGAAAATTTTCAAATGTTGGCCTGATAATTGCATAAATAATTATTAGATCATATTCCAAAAAAATGTTTATGATGAATTGTACATATTCTATGTGGTCAAGAACAACAAAAATAAAATGCCTACACTTCAGATATCCATACATTTTTTAAATCCCAAATTTTCATATTTTAGAAATCCTTAAGATCCAGAGAGCTTTTTGTATTTAAATTAGGTTGAATCCAAAATCTTCCAGAGTATCATGAAAACCAAGATTGGTAATAATTTCAACCAGACATAAGGGGAAGGAAGAGAAGTCTAGAACTTTGGAGGCAAAGAAGTTAAGATAATGCCCCAAACCCCAGAGATACAAAGAGATGAGGTGCATTTTCTTTTCTTTTTTTTTTAATGTTTATTTATTTTTGAAAGCGAGAAAGAGAAAGACAGTGCGAGCAGGGGAGGGGCAGAGAGAGAGGGAGACACAGAACTGGAAGCAGGCTCCAGGCTCCGAGCTCTCAGCACAGAGCCCAACGCGGGGCTCGAACTCACGGACCGTGAGATCATGACCTGAGCTGAAGTCGGACGCTTCACTGACGGAGCCACCCACGTGCCCCATGATGTGCATTTTCTAAAGCCCACATTCTTTGCATGGTCCTGCCCTGCCTCCTGATTAAAATTATAAACTTTGAATTCTGGGCAGAAATAACGTGGCATTTCAAAAGCATTATCCGGGGTCTAAAACTGCTTGCTCAAGGAAAGCTAACGGTGCTAGAAGTCAGGCGGATGCACTGTGTCCATCTGGGCGCTGGGAGTCACTGGATTGCAGGTTCCTGTTCCCAAGGGGATAGTTCGCAGCGGCTCCAACTGCGGGAGGGAAGCCAGCAAAGCAGTGTCGGGGTCAGCAGGATTTGCAGTGCTGAGCGCCGCCCGAAAGATGATTTTTGTTAAACCACGTTGTGTGTCTTCTGTTCTGAGTATGGAGGAGACTCACTGGAATGTGTTCTCTCTTGTGTTTTTGGGGCACAAACAGCAACTTGGAGTCCCCACTGATGTACGAGGTCTGCGCACCACAGCAGGGCAGCACCAGCGGCGGCTGGCGAGGCGGCCTGGGGAGCTCCATCACAGCGTGTAAGAAGGTAACCTTGCCTAGCGCGGCTCTGTCTCCCGGATTGAACTTGAACGCTAGTGTAGTTTGACTCTCCAGGTACTTCTTCTAAAGCAGAGAAAAACAGCAAAACGAACAACGGAATGGCCCACAGTTTGCTTGCCCGGATAACCTCTAATGCTGCTAAAAATGTAATGGGTGAAGAAGACCAAAAAACTCAAACAGTTCAGAAAAGTACGACTCGAAAATTCTAAGCCCGCAGTGCCCCACCTATTATATGAAGCACCTAAGTCTGTATCTGAGAAACATTCCTGCTATTTTCTCAAAGAGAAAGGTGTGCTTGGCTTATGTTATGAGGAGAAACAGAAATGCATTTCCTAGAATACAGACTCCAGAACTCATAAACAAATCTCGCTTTAAGCGCATTTGCTGAAAGCCGTCATTTGAATAACGTAAATTCATCTACTTCTTTTTCCAGCCAATCCAACTTAAGGCCTGGAAACTTAAAGCGAAATGCCCAATTTCCCACCTAAAGCTTTTGTCACGATGTGATGCAGAATTCCAAAGGAGAATGTATGTGTTTCTTCTCATCCAGACTTAGAGGGTGTCACACTGGATTATTTCATTAATTGTTTCTTTAAAAACTTAAATTATTGGGGCATCTGGTGGCTCAGTCATTTGTGTCTGACTCTTGATTTCAGCTCAGGTCACGATCTCAGGGGCCGAGATCAAGCCCCACATCAGGGTCAGTGCTGGTAGTGGAGCCTGCTTAAGATTCTCTCTGTCCCTCTCTCTCTGCCCGGCCATTGCTCATTCTGTCTCTCTCTCTCAAAAAAAAAAGTTAAATTGGGGGCACCTGGGTGGCTCAGTCGGTTAAGCGGCCGACTTCGGCTCAGGTCATGATCTCGCAGTCCGTGAGTTCGAGCCCCGCGTCGGGCTCTGTGCTGACAGCTTAGAGCCTGGAGCCTGTTTCAGATTCTGTGTCTCCCTCTCTCTGACCCTCCCCCGTTCATGCTCTGTCTCTCTCTGTCTCAAAAATAAATAAACGTTAAAAAAAAATTTTTTAAAAAAAAGTTAAATTGTAAAAAATACTTATAGGAATAATTCAAGACAAATTATATTACTAAACATATTGTATAGATATATATTATTTATGCACACATACTCTACATTATGTATGCATATATGTATATTAATTTATTGATTACTATACCCAGTTAAGCAGCCTTATTTATTCTCTGCTTGTGTCGTGTTTGTATTGTTCTAAGTAACAAAGAAAATGACACATACCTGTGTTAGAGAACATAAGCTGATGATAGAAAAGTAGCATTAAACATAATTTTACAAAAGTATTTGCATGCATACATTCATAACCAGATATAAAAATAAACTGGTCTCATTAGTTCAAGGCTCTAATTACCATGTGTTATATGATCTATTATTCTTTCTCATACAATTCTCATAGAAGAGTCAGTGCTATAAATTTGCATTTTAATGCAGAAAACTGAGACACTATAATTCAAAATGATTTTGAGTTTCTTCTAAGAGAGGTCTTCAAGCCCTGGGTATGTTCTATTCAACTCTGTAACTCCAAATTATAATCTTCACCAGATGCTATACATTTCACAAGGCTAAATCATTTTTCATTTATTCTCATTTTTTAAAATTTTTTTTAACGTTTATTTATTTTTGAGACAGAGAGAGACAGAGCATGAACAGGGGAGGGGCAGAGAGAGAGGGAGACACAGAATCTGAAACAGGCTCCAGGCTCTGAGCTGTCAGCACAGAGCCCGACGCGGGGTTCGAACTCACAGACCATGAGATCATGACCTGAGCCGAAGTCGGACGCTTAACCGACCAAGCCACCCAGGCGCCCCTTATTCTCATTTTTAAATAACTCTATTTCTATTGATTAGAGCCCACATGGTATTTAAATTAAGGATTGAAAGAAGACTGCCTGAATTTGACACCCAGTTCAGTCATTACTAGTTGTGTTATCATGAGCAAATTACCTGACCTATTCATGCCTCAATTTGCTCATCAGAAAAAAGAAGGTGACAGCTGAGCACAAGTGAATTAATAGATATGAAATGTTTAGAACGGTGTCTGGCATATGGTAAGCACTCAAAATAAAGAGTGTTTATGAGTAATATTATCCTACAGGAAATTTTTCAGTAAGTATGTGATGCCAGAAAAAAATTTAATATATACGTGACCATGCTGAGAGAGTTGGTACCTTGTGATCTGTTATGTCAGCTATGTTTGTTTTCTGGAGATAGAGGCGGTCGTATTCATTTTTTATAAATCGTGTCTGGAAGGTGCTAAATAGAGCGTTTTGGGGCTGAACATCTGTTCAAGAAATTAAAACCCAAACTCAATCATTTATTATATGTTTATATGTATACATATAATATATATGTATATATACAAATAGAATTTAAAGTTTTTTTTAAATGTTTATTTTTGAGAGGGAAAGAGGTTGCAAGCAGTGGGCAGACAGAGAGAGAGAGAGAGACAGAGAGAGAGAATCCCAAGCAGGCTCCACACTGTCAGCACAGAGCCTGACACAGGACTCGATCTCACACCTGTGAGATCATGACCTGAGCCAAAATCGAGAGTTGGATGCTTAACCGACTGAGCCACCCAAGCGCCCCAAGAATTTAAAGGTTTAAATATAATCCTACTCATACCACCACCACTTCTAGAACTATTAGTAAGTTGAACCGTACGAAATTCCCTTTATTACAGATGAAAAATGATCAATTATAGGCAATTTCATATGGTCCAATGTAAATACATTCAAAATTCCATTAGATCTTAGGGAGAGATACAAGAATAGATACATAGTCGGGGTCTAGTGTGGGAGACAATATCGGTTTCTCAGTTGAAAAAATCAAACTAAGTAATTCACCAGTTAAATAATTATGTAGGATGACTACACAGTTTATAGCAAAAAGCAGAGAGAGACCTTTGACCTGCAGCAGACCATCATCTCCAGAAAGAGAATCGGATCTTAGTTTAGACTTTGAAATACGGTCGAGATTTGAATGAGCGAAGAGAAGAGCCAAGCAAATTTATTTAGGAAGGGTTGCTACAAATGAATGCAGGAGAAGTCAACCCCTTTGCGTCCCGGAATATATTTTTCTAATGTTGTGGTCCATTCCTTTCATTTTAAATACTCTCTTCCATTTAGGCAATAATTGCATTTAAAGGCAGTTTAAGTACCCGTGAATGCCACATGGTATATGCCTTGTAGGCTCTAGTCGTTACACTTCCCCCTCAAAGAGTAGCTCACTGTTGTTTTCTTTTTTACATCTAGCACGTAGGCCCTCAATAAAAAGACTTTGAATATTGAATGATTTCACGCCTTTATTTTATTGTATATCACTGCAAGCCGATTTAAGTGATCATTGATCAATCTGGGGGGAAAAGAGCTTGTTAATCACAGGCAATGGGTCTAGGTAAGTGAGACTCTAAATGCACACATAATGTATGTTCAAAGAGACAGAAAATACAAGCAGAGCTTTATCATAGAAATAGCAAGGCTGTCCAGCTGAATCACCACTGTTCACAGTCAATCAACCTTCAATAAGGGTACCATGGATCATTGAAATCTGTTGGTAATTCCCCAAACTGATTTTATGTGATAGCCTCATCTTCTTCCCCATCAGATCTTCTTATCAGAACTGACATATTGCTAAATTAACTGGTGGAAGACAGGAAACAAGGGTCCAGAAGATGATGCATTAGTTGGATAATCAGCTTCTGAAAACTTGCAAAAGGACTGAGTCTCTCTCCTGAGTGTCTCATGAAATCCCTAAGGGTTGCAGGAATCCTGCCCACATGCAGATGCTTCCATTCCTCTTTGCTGTTGGGGAAATACAATTACTGGAGGCCACAGCTGTGGAAAAAGCCACAGCATCAGAAAAGAAAATGACTTTGGTGGGCTTATTTGAAGGAGGAAATCCTTAAGGGATTGCCTTGCACCAGAGCTAAGATGATCATACCGCCCAGTCATGGTTTACATGTATTATCCTCGCATTAATAGACCCCGTTTTGTTCTCAGAAGTGCCCCGTGCGCAATAAGTTACCTGGTTATCCCAGCTTGAGCTTCGGAATGATCCTTTCTCTTTCTTTTCCCCTTCCTCTAAATACTAGGAAAGGTATCAAATAAATTTCTCGCTGAGTCATTGTGTAGGTTAAAATAGTTGTAACAAATAAAATCTGTTTTTACTTAGCTACTGCTACAGCTAAACCAGTGTGATTGCCCCTGCCTTTAACTGGCCCTGGGAATCAAGCCTATTGAACCTGGACTTGACTTCAGAATTCTACCCATCTTGAAGCTCCAAGCAGACACTACCGATCCATCCAAGTTGGAATGTGAGATAGCCTCTGTGTCACCATAATTTACTGAGCTCCAAACGCTGGGAAAGTTTTAATGTATGCAGTGTGATACTCCAAAATAATGCATCGAAAATGATGGAATTTCGGGGCACCTGGGCGGCTCAGTCAGTTAAGCATCCAACTTCCGCTCAGGTCATGATCTCACGGCTCATGAGTTCAAGCCCTCACGTCAGGCTCTGTGCTGACAGCTCTGAGCCTGGAGCCTGCTTCAGATTCTGTGTCTCCTTCTCTCTCTGTGCCCCTCCCTGGCTTGTTCTCTCTCTCTCCCTCTCTCTCTCTCTCTCTCTCTCTCTCTCTCTCTCTCTCTCTCTCTTTCTCTCAAAAATAGATGAATATTTAAAAAAATAAATAAAAGGATGGAATTTCAAAATATTGCAGGAACAAAATGGGAGAGAAAGAGTAGCTGGTGGAAAGTGAATAATAGAGCCCTCTGTAGTACCTCTTGAATCTTACCTCACATAGATCTTGCCTGATGTTCCCCGTTCTCATAGGACCAATCCTTCTTATAAGACAAATACAATCATCATTGTTGGATTGAATCATAGGGATTTCCATTAAGTGAGCTAAGTGATTATAAATGTTATCCTTTTATATCTAGCAGACACTAAGTGAAATGCTTTTATGTTGTTTTTATAATAAATAAATATCCGCTTTCTCTAGAAGGCAAGTAGGATCCCAAGTAACAAAGCTGGACTTAGAATCTAAACATCTGAGTCAGATTCCAGATTTCCCTTTTACTGTGTGATCTTAGGCCAGTGACATAACTTCCCTGACTCAGATGTCCTGGGGTTGGCATAACGTTTATATGCAAAAAGGTTTGTGTAAGTTCTTGGCACACAAAGTTGACGCTCAGTCTGTATTAGTTGATTCCAAATAAACAATCTTTCCACAAGGGAAAAATTATTTAAATAGAATTTTAAAACTAACCTGAGGTAGTATCCATGGTCCCCCTGTTTCGTTGAATTTCTGCTGGGTTTTCTTCTACTTTGAAAGCATTACACTCAATGTCACATTTCCACAGTAGCTGGACATTTTCAATCCTCACTTCACTTCCTGGACTGAAGATTTGCTCCTTGGGCTATAGTGGAATCAAGCCTCTTGTATAGAATCCATGTGGCGAAAGAATTGTTGGGGAGAAATTGACACCCCAAGTTCCTTCTCTTTTTATGTCATGTTAATTAAATCCACACTAAACCTAGACTAACCCAAGGCTACAGACTGAAAACATTTCAGGTTCCCAAAGGTAGAGTTTGATCTTCATAGGATATCTGATCATCTCTTTGAAGCTTCAAGAGCATTCTTTGCCATGACAGGCCTCCTTGAAGCTGACTTTAATTTGTCATCAACAGTAGCATAGAAACCTCCGAAGAATTGGCGGAATGGATGTCCCTGGCAACTTCATCTTATTCTGTAAAATACACTTTCATCTAAGCTCATCTCAGTTTGATGACATGTAATTAACGAAAGCAATTCGATTAATGTGTGCAGGCGCAGACTTACAAATTGGGAGGCTTTTTCAGAATCTGATCTGTATCTCCAAAGACACTTTTATTGGTCAGGATTGTCTTGCTCTGGGCCAAAAGCCCCAGTAGTATTTCCAGGAAGTGCATGACAGAAAACAGCTATAATATGCTGTGCTTCTAGAAGCTGATTTCTTACAGGAAGGAAGGGCTTTAAAAATGTAAATATGCGAATAAGATTCAAAACAAAATCAGCATAATTGGGTGTGCTCACCTTTCTGCAGAAGGAAGATACTAGGCTTTTTGCCCCGGAGTATACAGCACTCACAGCTTTATAAATACTCTCTTCTCATCATGCAGCCTGGCAATGGTCTCCAGACCCAGCTCTTTAGACCAGAATGGTCTGAATTTTGTCACATGGCCTAGGTGTCCTGTTTTATCACCATTCTGCAGGAGTAATCAGAGGCACTGAAGAAATAAGGAGGTTGTTAAGAAAATAAATGCAGAATTGTGTTACTAAAAGTGATATTTGAAGAAAGCTTTAGAGCTTCATAGTTCTGAAAAGAATTCCTTAGAGCAAAGGGAGACAGGAATCTAGGATGCCAGAAGGAGCACAGGTGATGTGCCCCAGGGGGTGGGGCAGGGAGAGGAGGGGTGGAACCTACACACAGACAGTGGGAGGAGAGACACGTGGGGAAGTCAAGATCAGGAGTGAGAGTTAAACAGAACCGTGAACGCCGTCTGTTTAAGCGGGAACATCCGTGAGCTGTGGTATCATTGAGGTCACTGGGAAGAAGAGCTTGGAGACGAAGTAGCAGAAGACGTGCATGCATTCAGATTCAGCCAGTTCTATCTACAGAGCCAGCCACAAAATTCCCTCGGGGAGTCATTTCACTAAACACCTAAGGAAGCTTCTGAGTACATTGACATCTCCGAGGCCATAGTGGCACTGAGGCCGGAATGCAGATAATGAGGGCCCTGGTGGCACTAATTTCCTCTGCCTTCAGCAAAAACATGTCATTGGAAAATGTCAGTTCAGTAATCCTATGTGGGAGACTTTGTTCAAAACTATCAATTATGGCTTATTTTGCAGTTTGAAGGTGATTCAGCTTCCTATTCCAAAATCAGTATGTTTGAAGACTTCTATTCAGGACTCCACACCACCTCTCTCTGCCCTCCGGCAATGGTCCCACAGTGCTTACGATTCCAACATGCTAGTCTTACTCTGTCCTCTTCCGCTAGGTTCCTTGAGCATCCTTTCTGCTATGTGTGAAGAACTCCTGGAAGGATCTTGCAATGCCTTTTCTTTTCTCTCTTTTTTTCGAGCAAAAAGTAGGACTCTGAAACCCTAAAATAGCTTAGAACATTTTGTGGAGTTGGGGATGATGCTATGCGATGGGAACCAGGGAAGTGATTTTTTTTTCCCGATTCTTCCAATTTCCCCCAAACCTGTACATTACGTATTAAATATCTGTCTACAAAAATGCAAGGGATCTAATGTTTTAAAAAATATCTACTCTGTCATTCAAAATGTTTTTCCTTTCTATATTTGGGTGTTTAAAAGACCCGCCACCCTTCCTCCCTACCACTCAAGCCTTCAGGCTTGCTCTCTTTTCCTGTCAGTCTCCCATCTAAGCCACCCTCTTGATTTTGGAGTCTGGAGTAGATACTGCATTCGCCATCAGCCCTAACAGCTTCCACCTTTCCTGTATCTTATCAGGCTTGCCCTTCTGATTGAAGTGCCCACTGTCACTTCTGGCGGTGTCAGAGCAGGAAGGAAGGATATGACGCAGATAAATTGGAACAGCCCTCTGAGGAGGCCTTTTGGTAAATGAATCCCTGACAAGGAGCCCCCCATTTGGGTGTTTGTAGTTAGGAGGCCTTTTGAAAGTTAGACCCACCCTGAAAGACGCACATAAGGGCTCATACTCTACAGGAGGGAGAGCATCCAAGAAGCCGGTGTCTCCCTTAGCAAATTACATGGCCATCAGCTTACATATTGAAAGGTAGATGCTTCCAATAGCTTCTTTCAAATAGGAGAAGAGTCAAGAAATGACAGTTTTCCCTTTCTTATAATTGCCAAAGGCCAAAGGCATGCAACAACTGTCAAGGAACACATGGCCACTGAATCCACTGTCCCTTTGACCAATGGCAAATTTTGCACGATCCACACTTTGCAAACCTACACAAAATAATCCCAAATGAATGGTAACCCTTGATGCGTATCTTATATTTTCCGGCATACTTGTTGTTCTTGTATTTTGCTTCTCCTAACATTAAAAATCACGTTCCCCTCACAGATCATATCAACATTACAGCATTATACTGCTTCTAAATAGCAATTAAATAGCAATCAGCTGTCCTCTATTTATATGTCTCATTTTATTCGGTTTAAAACATTGCTGACCATTCATAAATTATACTATATTTGCATTTCCTGAGTATATCTGTTTCTGTAACTCTTGCGTTTTATACTTGAGACTCAAACTCAGTTATCACTTTCATGCAGAAAAAGCTCTGATCAACTTTCAAAGCATTCTTCAGCCAGCTGACATCTGTGTGATGTGGCAAAAGGAAACAAGAATGGTTTGATATTTCCGAATTGTCTTCTGTGCTCTTATCCCATTCTGTGACTGCATTGAGATACAGTGTGGTTTCCAGGATACAAGTAATTGTGCGGCCCAAGAAAAGCAGGAAGATGTCCGAAACTGTTCCTGAGGCTCTGTGTCGTTTGTTTCTTGCCGCATTAGGATGCACTGTGGCCAAGGTCAATACACAGGGTCTCTAAATTCCACACGCGGGGACACGAATTTCAGATAAGAGAGCCTTTTTGTTCAAGAAAAATCTCCATTTTATACTCAGATAGTTTCATCCATGCGTGACACTTATCAGAGACGGATGTTCCATAAATCAGTATATTCCATGTTTATTTATCAGAAGCAAGTTTAGTTAGGCCAGGTACCCATTGCTAAAAGCCTTACGTAGGTAAGGACCGTCCTGCTATGAAAACACAGTGTATCTGGAGGCCAGTCCTTAGTATATTTATGACAACGTTGCCTTCTTTCTTATCTGGAGGTAATCCCTCCCGCCCCCTCCACCGTAAAGACAGAGAACGGGTTGCAGATCCCTTGCTTAACCATTATCTTCCCAGCCTTCCCAACCAACTATGCCTCTGATCTGGTTCTTTCTAGGCATTTTCCTCCTCTGTAATGGAGGATTGTTTTGTTCCCGAACCTTAAAAAGCTCCCTTATTTTCCGACACTTTCAAAATAAATGTTGACCAAGAAGAAGAGGCTGTCAAGCAACCAGAAGCATTTATTTGGGGCCTTAGACACAGAGTGGACTGAAATTAAGAGAGCGCTCTGAATTGCAAGAGGGGCGTACAGGCTTATTAAAGACAAAAGGCACCAGATTGCATAACTTGTTTTGAAGGAATTATGATTGGTGCTGCCAAAGCCAAACTGACTGAGGCAGTGTTGGCCATGCAGCCAGCAGGTGTTTCATTATCTCTATTTCAGTCCAAAGTAGAAGGATGTATTTCAGGAGGTCGTACAGTTGCGATTGACAAAAGTTGGACGTTCCCGGTGTTGCCAGAATTGAAACAGGAGATGGGCATCGTCCTACTTCGTACTCCGTGTCCTCCCCACCCTACTTTGAAATGACACCGTTAGCAATGTTTACTTCACTTTGGAATTTTCTTCCACATAATCAATTATGAAACTTCCGAATTGTAACAGGTGTCGATGGAATCCATGCAAGAATGCGGCACACCTAACCAAACAGTAATCATATTACAAAATGTGTCCAACGAACAGGAAAACATCCTTTGGAAACATTTTCTTGTTTTGTCATAGGACACTAAACAGACATGAACTCAGGCAGCCAGCCACTAGAATCATCATTAAAAGGAAAATGTTATCTTACCATTTAATTAAACCTTCAGTAACAGAAGACTGAACCAATTGAGTTTTTTATGCTAGTATTTTTGTTTCTTTCACAGAAGCTTTACGTCCAGTTTGTATATTGTTTCTTCCTGGGATTTCAGTGTGCTTGAAATAACATTATGGTTTCCCTGTGAAATAATGGAAAGGCATTATTTCTCAGAGTGGAAAACAAAAAAATTACAGAATTCTCAGAAAGTGTGCTAAAGCACAGATTAAATAACATGAAATTACATGTGTAAACTTACACAAAATTTTCTGACCTTGTGTGTGTGTGTGTGTGTGTGTGTGTGTGTGTGTGTGTGTATGAGTGTTAGACTTAAACGCTACTAAGCCAGTGACTAAACATTCCAAAAATATAATGAAACACCTTTGTGGAATCTTAGAGTGCTTCAAGACATTACAGAATGTGTGGCCAAGCTCAGCACTGGATTTCTTGTCAGCGAAAAAGCAAAACGTTTCTTTCTCTTCACTTTTCTCGCTGCTTACTCTGCACGGCCGTTATGGTCTCTCTGCTGTTCTTTGAGTACAACCAGCAAACTTCTGCCTTGAGCCTTTGTTTTTGCCGATGTTCTCTGCCTGGGATGCTCTTCCCCCAGAAGGATATGTGGCTGGCGCCTCATTTCATTCAGATCTCGGCCCACTGTCACCCTCAGAGAGGCCTGCCAGAAAATACTTTCCAAAATAGCGTCCCTTACTTCTTGATCCCTTTCTCTGGCTTTATTTATCCTCACAGTAGTTTTCATTGTGTCCTTCCATTTCTTTCTCTGTCTATAAAATTTATTTGATTATGGTCTGCCCTTCCCCAACAGAATGAGAACACGACTGTGTCTTTATTCTTGTCTCGTTCACCACCGAATGCCTGGTTAGTTAAGCAGCTCCTAGTGAAAACAGCAAGTGTTCTCCTTCTGTGTTCTTTGCAGCATGAGTTACAACAGCCAAGATATGGAAACAACGTAAGTGTCCATCAGCGGATGGACGGATGGGTAAAGAAGATGCGGTGTATATACACACTGGAATACTCCTTAGCTGTAGAAAAGAAGGAAATCTTGCCATTCACAACATGGACGGACCTCCATGACAGTATGATGCTAAGTGACTAAATCAGACACAGAGAGACAAATACTAATATAATGTCACATTTCAGGTCACTGTACTATACCCTTCACGTAAATAGCGAACAGAGAGAGATGGAGAGATGTAAATGTTGAAGGATCTATGCCCATACCCCAGGGGAGCTTAACAAGTATGATATTATGCCATCACCTCCTGAACTCCCATGTCTATATACTTCTAATTGCCTTTCCCATGGGATAAAAGCATCTTGTGAGGAACAAATTATATTTAAATTACAAAACAAGATGAAAAAAAAAATACCTCCAAGCCAGCAGGTGTTCAACAAGTAGTTGCTGAATGAATGAGTGAGCGAATGGACACTTGCTGTGGATGACATTGTCCTCCTCTTTGAGACGGCAATCAGAGTTAGCATCCGGTATAGTCCAATTCATGCTTTACGGTTTTATGAATAAGGTCTTCACCAGCGTAGAATCCAAGTGAAGAGTTTCATTTTAGAAGAATCTTAAAAAGGAACAAATACCCCATATCTTTACAAATTAAAGGGAAGATAAGCCACGACGAAATACCACTATGAACCTAGTAGAAGGTCCAAAATGAGTTTGAAGCGAATCTGACAACACCGGGTACTGATCAGGATACGCGGCAATGCGGACTCTCATAACTTGCTGGTGGGAATGGAAAGTGGCAAATCCACCGTGGAAACTAGTTTACCAGTTTCTTACAAAGCGGCCACACCACCTACCCATCTCTCCCAAGCAAAAGAAAACCTTAAAGTGTGACAAACCAGTAAGCCTATGTTTGTAGCAGCCTTATTTGTATTTACCAAAAACTAGAACCAACCCAAATGTTCTTCAGCGGGTAAATGTGTGTGTGTGTGTGTGTGTTTAATCTGTATGTGGGGCGCCTGGGGGCTCAGTTGGTTAAGCATCCGACTTTGGCTCAGGTCATGATCTCACGGTTCGTGAGTTCAAGCTGAGCTCCGTGCTGACAGCTCAGAGCCTGGAGCCCGCTTCCGATTCTGTGTCTCCCTCTCTCTCTGCCCCTCCCCCACTGGCACCTCTGTCTCTCCCTCTCTCTCACAAGTAAACAAACATTAAAAAAAAAATTAAAAACGAATAGAAATCTGCATGCATCCATACAATGGAACACCACTCCATAGTAAAAGAAGTGTTGAACACACGACAACATGGATGAATCCCAAACACGTTAATTATGCCAAGTGAAAGGAACGGGTCACAACAGGCTACATGCTAAATGATTCCACATACATGACATTCTAGAAAAGGCAACATTTTAGGGATAGAAATCACATCAGTGGCTGCCAGGGGCCAGGACTTAGGAGGCACTCGACTAAAAGGAGCAAAAGGGAATTTGGGGAGAGGGAAGGAGTTGAACAGTTGTTCTACATCTTGATTGGGATGGTGGTTACACAGTTCTGTGTGTTTTTTAAAACTCAGAGAGGGGCGCCTGGGTGGCGCAGTCGGTTAAGCCTCCGACTTCAGCCAGGTCACGATCTCGCGGTCTGTGAGTTCGAGCCCCGCGTCAGGCTCTGGGCTGATGGCTCGGAGCCTGGAGCCTGTTTCCGATTCTGTGTCTCCCTCTCTCTCTGCCCCTCCCCCGTTCATGCTCTGTCTCTCTCTGTCCCAAAAATAAATAAAAAAAAAAACGTTGAAAAAAAAAAACTCAGAGAACTTTACACACAAAAAAAGGGTGAATCCTTTTTTATTTTTGCTTATTTTTAAAAAAAATTTGTAATGTTTATTTATTTGAGAGAGAGAGACAGAGACAGAGTGCAAGCAGGGGAGGGGCAGAGAGAGAGGGAGACACAGAATCTGAAGCAAGTTCCAGGCTCTGAGCTGGCAGCGCAGAGCCTGATACGGGGCTCAAACTCACAAGCCAGAGGACCATGACCTGAGGCACAGTCGCACACGTAACCGACTGAGCCACCCAGGCGCCCCCCAAAAGGGTGAATCTTATAGGACCGTGATATCTCTATGAAGAAAACGTTATCTGCAGTAGAGATGCCATTGATTATACTGCGAAGCACGTAGGTGACAGCATCTCTGAGTAGCTACCTTCATACTAATCAGCTGTTTGCCATATCTCACTTACTGCGCAAATCTGATTGACCTACTCACATTAAAGTCTTCTTGTGCAAGAAACATTTAATTAGGTTTCTTAGAAAGAGTCTAGAATAGCAGTGGGAGCCTGGAGGTTCTTCTCTACATGATGCCCATGGCTCTTCCAACGGGCTTCCCTTGCTCCCTTTATTTTATAGGTCTTGCTTTTTGTTTCTTTCATGAAAATTGTATGTCACATTTGAAAGAATGATTTCTGGGGACTGTGTTTTTCATACTGTGACATGCTATTTTAAAAATGGTATTTGTTTGAAACCCTTGAGTAAGCAGAGGGCCAGGGGTGCTGGGCCAGGAATGTCCACCCCAGGCGCTGTCCAGCCTGCAGACAGCTGAAAGCATTGATGTCCTACTATTCCAGCACTCTTAAATTCTCTGAGTCTACTTGTTTGGAGGGGTTGATAAATCTGTGTTTTGAAGAAAGATGAGTCTTTTTTTATGTTGACATTATTCAGTTAATTTTAAGGAGCCTTCCATCATTAATCACCACTCATGCATTAGGCAAATACAGCATTTTGCGGGTAAAAATTTCCTCCTTAAAAGGTTTGGTGCTGCTTTACATCTTTACACTTAAAATTACCAGAAAATGAAATTTGATAATATTTTGATAGTATAGGACTACAAAATGCAGATCTTGCTCAAATTTATAATTCTTTGTTACCTTCCGGGGCACCTGGGTGGCTCAGTGGGTTGAGGGTCCGACTTCAGCTCAGGTCATGATCTCATGGCTCGTGAGTTTGAGCCCTGCGTTGGGCTCTATGCTGCCAGCACAGAACCTGGAGCCTTCTTCAGATTCTGTGTCTCTGTCTCTCTCTGCCCTTCCCCTGCCCACTCTCTCTCCCTCAAAATAAATAAACATTAAAAAAATTAAAAATTCTTCATTACCTTTGCATAAAACCTTGAGAGGAATAAAAGCCTTGCAGAAATATAAATATCATTACATGCCTAGATATAACTTTTAAATTTTATTCCTACTGAATAAATCACTCACAAGTAATCTTTCTGAAACACAGTCTTTGGAAAAGACAACTATAAATCTCCATTACACCAAATACCAAAAAAATTTTGGTGCCAAAAAAAACAAACAGGTGCGCAGGACCAACTGTATGTCAAGAGATACGTGTGGAAGATAAATTGAATAAGATACTCCTACACCCGTATCATAAAAGGAAGGAAAAGACACGCACGCACATTCCAAAACCCTGAGGTAGGAATATTGCTTTCATTATAGAGATTTCACCAGAAGAGAGAAATACTTGCTATGGGAAGGGGAGCCTGGATGCAACTAGTTCTTAATGAAGCCTGGATTCAATTAGTTCTTGACGGTTGGGAAAGAACATTGTTAAAAAAAATTCAAGGAGCAGATGAAAAGATATGAGGGAAACCACGTGCATCATCAAGACTGTGCTCTTTAGTAAACGAGTGGGCATAGTGCAGTACCTTAAACATCGGAGCTGCATGAAATGATTCCTGAAATGATTAACAGGTAGGAGCTGAGTTAGGTTCTGTCTTGGATGCTAGGCCATAGTTTGGCAACAAGCCCATAAAATTTTGGTCTCCCTGTCAGCAAATAGTTTCTTTCTTTACTATGTCTCAGGGCCTAGCCCAGTGTCTGATAGGTCTGATAGATGGTAAAACGCTAATATATCCTGGCTCAATTAATCAATTGAGGCTTAAGGTCTTGGAAGAGAATTACGTAACATCAGCAATTTACTGATGGAAACCTTTTTGTGAACACCTCAAATAAGCAGATGCTGGGCACATTTACTATTCCTAATGTCTATTAAAAATCCCTCATTGTGAGGGGCAATGTTTACTTCATCCTATGGATGGCAAAACTGAGTCTCAATGAGGATAAGTGACTTGCCTTGGGCCGCACAGTTAACTGGTGGAAAGATTGGAAACTGCAACCAGGTCTGTCTCGAAAGCTTACATTCTTATCCTTCATTGTGGTTTCAGTGAGCTGGGTAGATTTGAGAAGCAGAGGGTGAGGGAGTGAGGGGGATAGAAGAAGCAGACAATTACAACATGAATTGTTAGGACCCCAGCCTCCCCTACCTGCCCTTCTCAAGTATCATCCCCACCCCCCTTTACGCTCTGTCAATTCGCCATGTTGAATTTCTCCATGCTACCCACCACAACTTGTAACTAATGTGTATTTCAGTGCTCCATTATTTACTATTTGGCTCCCATGCCATATTTTAAGTTCCATAAATATGGAGGTCAATTCTGGGTAATTCACTATTGGATTACTCAGAGACTAGATTAGTCCATGGTATGCAGTCACATGTGAAGAGAATTAAAGAAAAAATGATTAGCAGAACATGAGACAAGAAACAGACGAAGAAGTAAATGCCAGATGGCATAGATGTTCCAAGCCAGGGCAGCTAGGAGAATTGTTCTGCCATCAGCTGCAAACAGGAGAGTTAGGGAGTCAGGTTTCTTGTAGGGACTGGAATTGGGAAAGGCGGGGGTTTGGGTTTAGACACCAAGAGTTTTATGGTGACAGCAGGAGATCTAAGAATAATAACTAACAGAAAAGTGAGAAGCCAAGCTCCAGAGAAAGGTCAAAGCTTAAGCTGTGGACCATTGTGTCATCCCTCTGGGTGGTAATTAATGCCCCAAGAGTTAGTGAGCTCTCCGAGGAAAATGACTGAAGAAGGAGGAAAGAGCAACACCCTGAGGTCAGAACTAGAGGGACTATTCCAAGTGAGGTTATCAGAGGAGGAAAAGCTATTCAGAAAAAGAGACCTTTCTTCCCCACCCTCTCACGCCTCCCCCAGCATCCCCAGACCGCTCAGAAGTATCTTTCAAACTCTGGTCAGGTGCATAGTCTCCTGCCAGGCCTTCCCCAGATAGAAGCTCCCACTCCTCCAGGGTGATACCTGCCCTGGATTGCCATTGATCAAAGCGCCCACTTTCTTTATCACAGTCCGGTGAATGCTTATCCTCCCCTATTATAGTTGAATTTCCAAAAGGGCACAGACCATTTTTGCTCATTATGATATTCCAAGTGTCAACCATCTAAAGAGTTCAATGAACCTTTGCTGACCGAATATTAATAGAAAGAGATTAGAGACCTAGGAGGGAAACAAGAATGATGTATCATATAGAATGACTAATGAAAAATTGGCAAATATGCAAAGATCCAGAAACAATGTTCCAATAGAAAACATTGTCTAATTCGTACTTGGGGCATTTGAGTGGCTCAGTCGGGTTAAGCATCCAACTTCGGCTCAGGTCATGGTCTCACCGTTCGTGGGTTCAGACCCCACATCGGGCTCTGTGCTGACAGCTCAGAGCCTGGAGTCTGCTTCAGATCCTGTATCTCCTTCTCTTTCTGCCCACCACCCACCACTTTCTGTCTCTCAATAATGAATAAACATTAAAAAAAAATTAAATTGTACTGCATTCTTTTAACAATAACTGTGATGTATCAGTTGCCTACTCTGTGAAGAGATTAGCCCTCAACAAACATTTTCTTATTTGAACCTTGGAATGACCTTCAGAAGGGGCTCTAGTTGTCCTCACATAATAGATGAAACTCAGTCCCACAGCAGTTAGATGGCTTGTCCAAGTTTGCTCAGTAAGATGGCACACAGTTCCAGTTCTGTGTCTAGACCTCTGGGACTAACCAACCATAAGCTACTGCTTTCTCCAAGCTAAATTACTTTTGGAAATAAATAAATAAATAAATAAATAAATAAATAACTGAAGGCATTGGGTAGCCATGTGTGGGTTACTAAGAGTTTATTTCTCCCTCCTCCTTCCATATCAAAACTCAGTTTCTGTAACTTGGATCTCTCTCTATATATAAAGAAAGAAGTGTAAAAATAATGCAGAAGGATCATTCTTCATTGTTGAGGACACTCAGGCAATTTTAAGAGAAAACGTGCCATTATTATTTCAAGGTTGTGAACACACAGCACATTCATTAGTAGATCTTCTGATAAGTAAATCGGCAACTAAAAATAGCAGATTAAATAAATGAGCCATGGAGGAACCTGATGAGTTTTTCTCTTTCCCCCCTCAACAAGTGACTCTCTCAGCAGAGAGATTATATTCATAAAGCCTCAAAATTATTCCGTTTTCAAGTACGTATTTTTCCTTCTGGCATTCCTCTGTCTCTCATGGTTTGACTAAACCATTAAACCCAAATCTAGCTCTTCACAGGTTAAAATTGCCTAACCTATGATGCTAAGTGGTTTATTGGAGGCTGAATTTTTATTCTGTTTATTTGGCTCTTCATATATTTGGGGGAGAAGGAGGCAGGGAGAGGGAAAACAGGAGGAGGAGGGAAGAGTTACATGCTGTTCAATAAAGAAGAGGCCTTCAGATCGCATGAGTTAATTGTTTACAAAAACTGAGGCTGGGAGCTAGTGGGTGATTTGACCACACAGACAGGGGGCTCAGAAGTGAGATTTGAACCTCCTTACCACCCAGATGAGGTCACTGAAAGAGAGGTGAATAAATGTATAGACCATGATTCAGTAGAATAAGAACAAGAAAGTACGTAATTTTACCAACTTGCAGTAGAGCACTGACTAATGAGGACTTTGGGGTCAGAGAGCCTGGCTCAAATCCTACTTCTCTAGCTAGGCAAATTATTGACCCCTCTAAGCCGAGGAAAAGAGAAAATATGTGTTTTATTATAGCTAATGTTTATTGGGAATTTGCTATGGGCCAAGTACTGTTTTAAGCACATTACATATATGGCCTCTTAAATCCTACCTTGTATGTCTAGTGGTTTAATTCAGATAATATATATTAGGGCCTTACCCCAGGGCATTCTCAATAAATATAGAATTATTTTGTCAATAATTCAATACTATAGATACTAATTATGTCTATTAACGAAATAGATGGGGAAACTTTGTTTTAATCATTAACATTATCAGGTGAGCTATTTCTTTAATTATGAATAAAATTCAGATTTTAAGTTTATATAGTGAACGAGTACTCTCATTAAACAAAGCTCTCTTCAAAATATTTCTTTGAAGGCATTGAAAGATTTAGGTTTCATTTTAAATCTCACTTCTTTTTTCTGGCATTTTCTCTACCATAGAGAAGACAGTGTCCAAGGGATATGGAATAACCAAAGGGGAAGTCTTTCTAGCATTTTCCACTGAGTAAGCAGGTCCAAAGAGCTGCTGACTTTCTTCACTCCCGGGATAGGACAGAATAAGGTCTTTGCATATTTTCAGTTATTATTTATTTTAAAAATAGGTACGAACACCCTTAAAGTAGAAGACTTGACAGATTGATCTTTCTGGGCTCATTTTTCTGTTGGAGAAGTTAAATGCAGGAGAAATCTAACAGGTTAGCCAGCTCTCGTCAACATCTGCCCCATCATGAGACAGCGTCTATCACAGCCGTGGGGATCTCGCAGTGGAAAGCGTCAGGCTGATGCCTTTGGATGTCTCCATCTCTGCCTCTCAGTGTTTCACCAGGAAACCATGCCAATCCAGCCACCACCTTTCTGAAAGACTCAAGTGATTTGTGTCTGATGTCTGTCCTCTTCCTAAGGCTGACCTTGGACAAGAATAAGTAACAGTTGCTTTCTTTTCTTGACCTATGTTGTTGCAACCCTAACGCCTTGTGCTTTGAATATCCAGAAAGTAGAAGACGTCCAGTGGCTGCTTTTTTGAGGAGTGAGCTTTGAAATGGCTTCGAAGTGATGGTAGTCAGAGCACTTATTAAACTACACTGCAAAGGGGGCGCCTGGGTGGCTCAGTCGGTTAAGCAGCCGACTTCGGCTCAGGTCACGATCTCGCGGTCCGTGAGTTCGAGCCGTGCGTCGGGCTCTGTGCTGACCGCTCAGAGCCTGGAGCCTGTTTCAGATTCTGTGTCTCCCTCTCTCTGACCCTCCCCCGTTCATGCTCTGTCTCTCTCTGCCTCAAAAATAAATAAACGTTAAAAAAAATTAAAAAAATAAATAAACTACACTGCGAAGTATTATTAACTGGTATGTTCATTTGATGCTTCCATTTTTAAATCTCTAACATTGTTATGGTGCGGAGTGAACAAAGGCTCTGATTTACTGATGGGTGTTCCACATTTTAAAGAGCACAGGCAAGGGGCAGTAGAAGCTGACAATAGGGATTTCTTTCAGCGTTAACACAAATAGATGTAAAAGTATGCTTTCCTTTGAAAAATTAAAATACTGTGTTGTATGAAAGGAGAGAAGGTTACACTCCCCTTGACAAGGATGGAAGAGGCCCTCGGGCCTGACAACACGCATATGGTTAAGGCATTGCCACCTACTTCGTGGCATCTAACCAACGTTTTTCCTCTTGCACTGTTGGTGGGAATGCAAATTGGTGCAGCCACCCTGGAAAACAGTGTGGAGGTTCCTCAGAAAATTAAAAATAGACCTACCCTATGACCCAGCAATAGCACTGCTAGGAATTTACCCAAGGGACACAGGAGTACTGATGCATAGGGGCACTTGTACCCCGATGTTTAGAGCAGCACTCTCAACAATAGCCAAATTATGGAAAGAGCCTAAATGTCCATCAACGGATGAATGGATAAAGAAATTGTGGTTTATATACACAATGGAATACTACGTGGCAATGTGAAAGAATGAAATATGGCCCTTTGTAGCAACGTGGATGGAACTGGAGAGTGTGATACTAAGTGAAATAAGCCATACAGAGAAAGACAGATACCGTATGTTTTCACTCTTATGTGGATCCTGAGAAACTTAACAGAAACCCATGGGGGAGGGGAAGGAAAAAAAAAAAAAGAGGTCAGAGTGGGAGAGAGCCAAAGCATAAGAGACTCTTAAAAACTGAGAACAAACTGAGGGTTGATGGGGGGGGGGGGGGGGGGAGGGTGGGTGATGGGTGTTGAGGAGGGCACCTTTTGGGATGAGCACTGGGTGTTGTATGGAAACCAATTTGACAATAAATTTCATATATTGAAAGAAAAAGAAAAAGAAAAAATACTGATAATACAGGCCAAGTGGATTAATTTAACTGTTATAATTTACATCATAAAATGTTTCTTCTCCTTGAAGAAAAAGGTCACCTGAGAGTTTCATTCATGGAAAAGAGCTTTAAAATGGAAGTCCATAAGAAGATGTAGTTACATTCCCACGAAAAATGGACGCACGTAACTTTTGAGAGACATACCCCAAATTAGAGTCACTCTGTATGGTTAAGGAAGGCAGCATAATTAAATGATTTCATTCACAGGCCTTGGTGTCTTTAAAACCAAATCAAAAGCCAGGAGGCTCTGAGCAACTTGGGGAAGAAACTCAAATCTCTCTGAGCCTCAAGGTCCTTCACCCTCAAAATAACAATTTCTCTGAAGATCCTTATCTTTAACTCGGACCTTGTAGCATTGCAATAAGGATTAAATTAAAAGGTTAAAAAAAGAGAGAAAACTTTAGCACATTTTCTAGCACATTCTAAGCATATAAAAAATAGTAGCTGTACCTATTAATACCGCAAAATGCAGAACGAAAACCACACCTTAGATTAGAACATTTGCTAAAGAGAATTTGTCTTCACAGATCTGAAATGGTTTCAAGCCACTAATTTCAAGCGAAGGCATGCAATTTACGATTTCCCTTTGTAGTGCGCTTCAAATAGTAACAACGAAAAGCACGTACTGAGAGGATAACCTTCCGTCTGCGCGCCACAATGTGTGACAGCCGTCCTCTCCCCAGTACTTGTGATCCCACCCCGTGGGTATTATTTTCCCCACCCACAGGTGTGGAAGCTGAAACTCAGAATTGAGGTCAACTGCCCGAGGTCATTCTGCCACCAATGGCTAAGCTAGGATGTCAACTCAGACCCACTCAAGGAGGTGCTCTTCAGCTCTGTCCCGTGATGGAAGTAAAAGTGGATGGCAGTGAGGAGGGGGCTGGAGCAAGAGACGTTTTCTACTTTAAATAAAGTGAATCTAGATCAGCGGTTCTCAATTTGGGAGAAGGGTGGGGCTCAAAATACCCTTGCGCTCTAAAAAAAAGTACTGGGGACCTCACAAAGCTTTTGTTTACAGGGATTTTACTTTCTGACGTTTTACTTTTTTCAAATTACCAATTAAAGCTAAGAAAATCGGGGGGATTACTTATTTACTTATTTCAAAATGATAGGTCCTATTTTAAAATATTTTAAAGCAACAATAAACACATTAAATGTCAACATGCATCTTTTTACACGTTTTTATTTAAGTTCCAGTTCAGGTACAGTGTAATAGGACTTTCAGGTGCAGAGTATAGTGATTTAACACTTCCATACATCACCTGGTGCTCGTCACAAGTTCACTGCTTAATCCTCATCATCTGTTTAACCCATCCCCTCATCCACCTCTGCTCTGGTAACCATCTGTTTGTCATCTATAATTAGGAGTCTCTTTCTTGGGTTCTCTCTCTCTTTTTCCCCTTTACCCTTTTGTTTTGTTTCTTAAATTCCACATATGATTACATTCCACATATGAATGAAATTATATGGTATTTGTCTTTCTCTGGCTTATTTCACTTAGCCTTATACTCTCTAGCTTTATCCATGTCATTGCAAATGGCGAGGTTTCATTCTTTTTGATGATTGTATATGTGCATATATATACATATATACATAAACATACCACATCTTTATCAAAAAAATGGCTATAATCAGCAACACAGGAATTAATATGAAATTTTATGTAAAGTTAAATTGGTTTCAAAAGAAACACCTCTTTTAGTGAAAAGAGTGATGGCATTTTACATTTGTAGCACATCGCCTTAACGTCTAACTTGGCAGAAGGCACCTAGACCCTGCCATTAGCCTCGGCACATGGCCGGTCTTGCTGTGACACCTCACATGGGCCCTGGAGGACTCCACAGAGGATTTAAGAGACTGTGAGAGTGAAATGGACAAGTAATGTCTTCCTGTTATTATGGAAATTGTTTGCGGGCCTCTCTGGAAGATTTCAGGGTTCCCTTGGTAGGCCAGCCCACACTTTGAGAACCACAGTTCAGGTAAAATCCGTAAGAGAACTGAAAAGCTGTGTTGCTAACTTTAGTCCACAGTCATAGCCCAAGTTCATTATTCAAATACCTACTTATCCATAGTAGGTCTTTTTGTGCTGTTCTAGAAAAGAATGATGGAAATCTGTCATCTCTAGATGATAAGAAACATCGAGTGGGAAGATTTAAAAGCAAATAACATTTCTTGGTGAAAACAAGAGGTGTTATGGAAAAATGTGTCAGAATTATATTTGGCTAACTCACAACTGAGACAAAAATTCATGTATTTTTATCTTTGTAGCATAAGACAATCCTTTGTTATACAAATAAAATGTAATCGAAGTGCCATTCTATTTTTGTGGCATTAACCAAACTGATTAAATCTGTTCTATTGCTTAAGTGAAGGTCAAATATTAGCAGACATGCACCCTAATAAAGTAGAGGGCACCAGGAGAGCACTGGAAATCTTATGTAAGTTGGAAAAAATCTCGTGGAATGTTTGGGCAATGTTAAGACACATTAGAAATTGAATTGTTTGGTTATTCATGACATTGCATCTTCAAAATGTCTTGTCTCAGAAATAGGATTTTTCTTCCGTGCTTTAAAATCCAAGCCCAGAAACAAGTCATTTGTAAATCATATTTGGTTTTGTTAATTCATTTATTCAAATTTGTTTCGCTTTACTGTACTGTTTCTAAGTGGAAAATGATTATCACGAGGCACTTTAATTATTCCTGATAATTTTAAAACTTAACATAATACGTTAGGTATTCTAGAAAAATTGAGCCCTATTTCACAGACACATTAGCAAAGCTGAAGCTTAAGAATCATCATTTCAGGGCACCTGGGTGGCTCAGTTGGTTGAGCGTCCGACTTTGGCTCAGATCATGATCTCGCGGTTTGTGGGTTCGAGCCCCGCTTCGGGCTCTGTGCTGACAGCTCAGAGCCTGGAGCCTGCTTTGAATTCTGTGTCTTCCTCTCTCTGCCCCTCCCCCACTCACGCTCTGTCTCTCTCCCCTTCAAAAATAAACATTAAAAAAAATTAAAATAAGTGATAATACAAAAGAATCATCATTTCAGTAGCAATATTTCACCAAAAGGAAAAACAGTACATTTTTTAAGATTGAAAATATTCATAGAGTGTACAAGAGCACCAGCTCTAAAATGAACTTTGAGCCTGAATGCCAAATGAACCATACCCCAAAATAGTCATTGGAAGTTTCCCCATGTTGGACATCATGGGAGTTTCCAGATGTAGGACTTGATGACAGAAGAAGCATCAGTTTCAATACCATTGCATTCCTCTAAAACCAACTCCCGGTTGACTATTTTACATGTTCTAGAGGTGCTATTATCATGCAAGGTGTTTTTTTTTTTCCAGTATCCAGATGCTCTGAGGTAAAGAAAACACGAAAAACAGGTTTTTCAGAAAAGAACCACTGGTTTAACTAGAAAACCTGGCCTTGTAACACTAAGAAGCTTTTCTGGATTCCCTTAGGTTCTTCGAAGCAACAGTCTGCTGGAGTCTACAGACTACTGGTTACAGAATCAGAGGACGCCGTGCCAGATTGGTTTTGTGGAAGACAAGTCTGAAAACTGCGCTTCCGTAAGTAAACACAACTCTCAGGGTCTGGGCTGAGAAAGCAGGGAGTCTGGCTGGTGTGCTCCTGGGAAGGACGCAAGTTTCCTAACTCATTAAATACAAGGTTAGGAAAGTATCATTTTGAAAACACGCCACTGGTTCATACGGACCGTCAACACAAAAACACGCAGACCTCATGTGTCTCCTCCCGTTTTGCTCATTTCGACCAGTAAACTAACCCGATCACTTCTCTGAAAAGGAAAAACGATGTTTATATTTTCAACAATGACTGAGAAAGAGATTCTGAAATAGGATCCTATGATGAGAAATAAAAGACCATTCAGGGAGCTCTCTTGGATTCTTTCCAATATATTTTATAACTGCTGCCGGTTAGTATTTTCCAACACAAAATCCGTGTAAAAGTATTCTACCATTCTTATAAATTATAGTCATCATTTGAAAACCTTTCCAGCCTAGGAAATATACAGGCATGCATTTATATACTAGAGCTGTGCTTTCCATACAAAACCTTCTTTTTCAAGGAAGAGATGTTCTTATAGACACATAAAATTCTTAAGGCGTAGAGTGGGAGCACATATTATTGATACGAAAACTCAGTGTTATGAATTCTCCTTCCTGTAGGAGATATGCTCCCTCCTGTATGTTCTACAAAGTGATATGTTTCATTGTAATTGAAATCACCTAGCTCTGTAGGACTCTTAATGACAGAGATTGGGGAAGAGTATTTCCAACGTGGAGAGAAATGTAGTTCTCATGACTAAACTGTGAACTTCAGCTTTGAGCTATTCTTGGAGGTAAGTTGAATGCCAGAATTTCTGTTAAAAGGGGAAAAAAATAAAACACAAAAGAAGGAAGCTAAAAATGGGGTGAAGAAGCTTTTTATATAAAACGGGCAGCACCAGAACTGGCAGACGAAGGATGTGAAACATTTCACACCATAGAGTCTCGTAGCACAAGGAAAGCCGAGTCCATTCAACACACTTATTTCCATCTCTTTGTTTAGGCAAATGATTTTGATTCCACTGCTTTTAGGACTTTTAATCCATTATCCAGAAAACCAGTTGGTGTCTAAAAATCTTTGGGGAAAACAGAAAGGGTTACGTGGCAAATAATTTGACAGTGATCCGTCCTTTGCAAATTCACTTCTGAGATGAGTTAGGAAATACAGGCATTTATGGATACAGATCTCTAATCACATCGTGAAAGGGAGAGAAGCGGAGCGTAAAAGCTATCCAGCTACATTCTGGAAAAAGTTGTCATCCAAGCAGCTCCTGTTTAAGAAGTCTCCCACCTAGGGCCACCTGGGTGGCTCAGTCGGTTAAGTGTCCGACTTCGGCTCAGGTCATGATCTCATAGTTCATGAGTTTGAGCTCTGCATCAGGCTTTGTGCTGGTGGTACAAAGCCTGCTTGAGATTCTCTCTCTCGCGCGCGCGCGCTCTCTCTCTCTCTCTCCTTCTCTACCATTTCCCATTTGCTCTCTCTCTCAAAATAAGTAAACTTCAAAAAAAAGAAATGCTAAATTTATAACCAGATTTAAGATTACCCTTGGCTCTCCCTAAGCGAAGAGAACTCTCCTCACACTCCCCACGAACCCCAATGGACTCAAATTTGGGCTTAAAACCATATGACTTCCTTTCCTAATTAATTGTCCCTTTATAGTGTCCGATGACATCAGTGAAGTTGAGCTGAATCATCGTTCCTTTACAGTTCTTTCTATTCTTTCCAAAAGGAGAAAACCTAAACACAAATAAAAGGCATACTGGAAGATTTGTTTCCCCACAATGTTTATAAAAATTGTCCATGACTCTAAACCTAAAAGAAATGTCAAAATCCCTATAGCAAAGTAGCCCTTATCTCTCAAAAGAATCGTCTACTCCTTTTTTCTTAATGTCCGAGTCCTTTCTCTCTTTCTGACTTGGCACATATTTCTAGGGAAGGAAGAAGAAACACAGTCCAGAGTTAGACATTGCTGAAGGGAGGTGATGATCTAGAGGAGAAACAGAGGTGAACTATGGAGATTCCTGACCAGAGGGGCACCTGGGTGGCTCAGTCAGTTAAGCGGCCGACTTCGGCTCAGGTCATGATCTCGCGGTCCGTGAGTTCTAGCCCCGCGTCGGGCTCTGTGCTGACAGCTCAGAGCCTGGAGCCTGCTTCAGATTCTGTGTCTTCCTCTCTCTGACCCTCCCCTGTTCATGCTCTGTCTCTCCCTGTCTCAAAAATAAAGAAACGTTAAAAAAAAAAAAAAAAAAAAAAAAGATTCCTGACCAGAAAGTGGTCAGGGAAACAGTACTTAATTGCTTTTCAAAAACAAATTCTCCAAGCAGGATGAAAGTGAAAGTTGAATTTGAAGGAAAAACAACTGTATTTTAAAATATTATCCTCATTCAAGTTTCATTTAAAAATGTAGTGTAATAAAATCACCCCAAATCGAAATCTCTTTTCCAATAATCACAACAGAATCTGAGGAGCCTGTAGCAAAGTTGGCTTATATTTTATTGCTTTGTACTCTGTTCATGGCTCTATGTTAATCATCGCTCCTTTAACTCATTCTTCCCGATCAAAATTAACAGCCAACTCTTTCCATTCCAATTAGATTGGCTTGGTATCCATTCTACTGAACTAAAAGTGTCTGAACATGCAGTCCTGAGGACTAAGAATTTTGTGAGCCAATGCCTTCTGAATTCAAGATGGCCACGTAAAATTTTTATTGAATGACAAACTCAGGCTTGGAGAGCCATCAGGAGCCATCAGACTTGGAGACCCATTGTGCACTTGGGTCGGTATGGCTGTTCTCAACCCGTAAGCAATGAGGGTTTTGTTTTTGTTTTGTTTTTTTTTGTCATTATTTCAATAGAGAGCTACGTTCATTTCCCAGCTAAAATGAAGAGTCTAAATGAGAAGTTATATGAGGCAGTCAGAAATACAGTAGGCGTGCCAAACACAAACAGCTTGCCCAGAAGTCTGGCTCCAGAAGTGCCCTACAAGTTACCCTCAAAAATTTTCGATAAGCTATCAAATATAAACAACATGCTTATGTTTTTCCAAAGAGACTTATCCTTTCAAATTACATAATTTCATTCTCTTCCTAATTTGCCAGTCTGGGAAAAAAAAAAAAAAACAAAAAAACAAAAAAAAAAAAACAACCCTTACACTAACATTAACTTTCAGGGTGTTTTTTTTTTTTTAACCTGATTATTTAAGAGAAGGAAATGTGGAAAGGAATAATGGAAATGGAAGCCAATTTCTAAACCCAACAGCTGAGTCATTATCTTAATAGAGGTTCTTAACACAAAGGGTAGGGATTGGACTTTTCAGGACTCCTGACTTTTTTTAATTAAAAACTAATTTAGTTGCTTTCTAATCCACTATTACCCTGTGCTATTTACTCAAATTTAATTTTTTTTATATCAGGAATCCTCTTTTGATTTAATGCTTCATTAAAATTACCTTGACAATTCACATTATTTCTATTTATAGCTACTGTCAGACTCTTTCCTTACTGATCATTTTAAGACTTGGCTATCACCCTCCAAATAAATTATACCCTCTAGCATGCATTTTAATTGACGAATCACAGTATTTGAAAATGTGTTACATTCGCCTTAAATTTTTAAATAAATTAAGTTCTTAGGCAGGCTTCAACATTCCACACATGATATTGCAAAACTAAGAAGATATTTGGCAGGTGTCCGGTGGGTCTCTGATGTCAATGCAACCCAGTGGCAACAATGACAAAACGATATCTCAGATGACAGCTCTTTATTCTATATTATTTCTCCAAATATTTCTATATTGAATCTATTCTAAAATTAAACAAAAATAAGTTAAGGAAAAGACAAACACCCACTTGATACGGTGATCTACAGAAAAATCTAGACTCACATGATCAAAGAAAAATATAATTATAGATCTATGAAGGGACATTTTACATTATCTAGTCCAGATATTTACCAACTTTTCAAGCAACTTTTCATGTGTTTTTTCCTTAAAAAATCAAGTTTGGGGGCGCCTGGGTGGCTTGGTCGGTTAAGCGTCCGACTTCGGCTCAGGTCATGATCTCACGGTCCGTGAGTTCGAGCCCCGCGTCGGGCTCTGTGCTGACAGCTCAGAGCCTGGAGCCTGTTTCAGATTCTGTGTCTCCCTCTCTCTCTGCTCCTCACCTGTTCATGCTCTGTCTCTCTCTGTCTCAAAAATAAATAAACGTTAAAAAAAATTTTTTAAAAATCAAGTTTGGAACTTTTAAAAAAATTATTTAATTTTAGACATACAGAAAAATTTCAAGAATTCCTAGAATTCCCAGATTCCCCATATGCTAACGTTTCACTACGTTTGCTCATCCTTTCCTTTGTGTGTATGTATGCATCTGTGTGCATGTATACATATAGGATTTTTTTTCTAAAATTTTTGAGACTGCATTGCAGACACAATGCCCCTTTATCTTTACATACTTCGGTGCAGGGCTTAAATATTTATAATGAGGATTGAACCCAGAGCTGCAGAAACTCTTGTTCAGGTTCCTCATTTGGTACCCAGTGCACAATAATTTTCCTTCAATATTTATGCAACAGTTTTCAAGAAGTTAAATGTTGCCCCCATAAAAGTGAAAAATCCAGTGCTGATGGAAGAAATCAGCCAGACTGAGCAAAATGAAAGCCCTGTATTTAAGCGCACCAACACTCTTCTCAGGAGGCAGCTTAAGTACCGTCAGGGTTGAGTTGCACACGTGAGGGAGCTCTCAGCTCGCACCCGTGGTAGAATATTCCTTCCAGCTTCGTGCAGGACTGCTCTTCAAGAAAAGTTCTTCCATCTTGGTATGTTTCTAGGAGTTTTAGTACCCCCACCTTGATTGATCCAGAAGAACTTTTTGGAGGCTTGCTTCTTAACCCAACCTTAGATAAAACAGGTAACGCAAGGCAGCGCTAGCAAATCTGATCTGTGTGGACGCACCCTGCCCTGAGCAGTAGCTCCTGAGGCCCCTTGCGAAATCCACCAGTCCCAGAGAGAACTTTGACTCTCGGTGAAATAAAAGTTCCATTAAATTTTGCCAAGTCTCTGGAAGCCAATAACTTAGAACGCTTTATGGTGAAGCATGACACAGAGGGATGGTGGAGAAAAGTCTCCCACCAAAGCAATTAGGTGGCTTAACATGCGGGAGGACACATGCAAGAAGCTGAAACCTAGAAATGTGATAAACAAAACGGAGATGGAGCTTTTGATAGAGCTTAAGGACTAGTAATATGGGTGTAGACTTTAGACCCAGCCCACACATGTATCAATGCCGTGCATCTTGAAACTAAGAGGAAGTTTTTACAAGTTTATTTTCCTTGAAACTTGAGTTTGTGTTGTATCACTTATGTTGCGGGAAAAATGCTGCATAATAAAAATCAAGATTATTGACTTTCTTTATTGGCTCAAGAAATTGCAGTGTATATCTAAGCATTACTAAGTAAGTGGAATGAGACTTCCAATAATTCATAGCATGAGTAGGAATTAAGAGGGAAATCTAGATGGCTATTTGTAGGACTATTTAAGCTTGATACAACTGTAGACACCAATGTTTCAATGTTTACACTTCAGTAAACAATAGAAACAAAATGAAAAGCCAAGTAACAACTCTATGCATATATGTATATATGAAAGCCTCACAGTATTAATCTCAGTGCATTAAGAGTTGCCACAATTCATTATGAAAAAGCAAAATTTCCAATAGCAAAGTTGGAGAAAAGCCGAACATAAGAAATTCATTGAATAATACGATTGTTAATATAGACATGAAAAGAAGTCAACCTCTCTGATTATCAAAGAGAATCCACTATAACTATTACAGAAATTGTTTCTAATAAACTTAACATTTTTAAAAATATTTACAAAATAAAATGAAATAAAATGATAAAATAAAATAAAATAAAATAAAATAAAATAAAATAAAAATGGTTACATCCAGTGTTGATGTAAACACAGTTAAGAAGACACTCAACAACCTACATAAGGAGTGGAAACTGACAAAGTATAATATTTCTGGAGAAAAATTTTGTAATATGTGCTATCCAAAACATTTTAAATATTCATGACTATTCATTCACTTTTAGAAGTGTTTTCTAAAGAAATAGCCGCAGTTGCAGGCAGACTGATGTAAAATATGGTTGATGTGCCAAAGTGACATCCCTGCGGCAGCACAGCAGGCTGACTTAGAATGTGGGGTCTGGAGTCAGGCTGCTTCGATTTGAATACCACCTCCCTTTTCTAGCTACCTAATCTCTAACAAATTGTTTAGTCTGTGGCTCATATTTCTCATCTGTCAAACGGAGGTGCTAATAGTATTTATCTCATGGATTGCAAGGACTAAATGCATTAACATTTCTAAAGTTCTAGAACGGTGCCTGCACAGAGTTAACATTATTAAGTATTCAGTGAACTTAACAGCATATGACGGCAAAACATAGAAAGATCTCGCATACCCCACAGTACAGGAATGGTTAAATACATGTTGGGTATTTATACCATGAAGATTAATGCATTCTTTGGAGACCAAGTTTGCAAAAAATATTTCAGCACATGGAAATAAAAACTCACAGTATAATTATGCATAAAAAATAGGCTCCAAAAATTATACATAATATATATTAAGCAGGACAGGTTAGTCAATTGAATGAAGGAAAGCAAAAAATCAAGAATAAGTCCTGTTGTTTGGGCTTAATCTTCCGGATGGATGGAAGTTTCACTCACTGTGGGGGGGAAAGACTGAGGAGAGGGGAACTTCGGAAGTGGGAGGAGAAGGATAGTGCTATGGAAAAGAATGTCTTCTAGTTATCCAAGTGGAAATGTCAAGTTGGCAGTTGGCTGTTTAAGTTGGAGTTGTTGCCAAGGGCAGGTTGAGAGGTAAGAGATTTGAGGGCCTTCGCTCAGTCAAAGCAGAGAGGGTGCATAAGTAGAAAAGAGGCTTTGGTTTGCAGATGAGGATGGGATCTTCTGGTAAATGTGCTTATACGGTGATCTCCATGTCCCTCACCGCCCCCTGGCCAAATCAAGAGATTTTTTATTTAAGCGTGTTAACCTGAGTTTCATATACAAAATGGAGTATTTTATGTATCTTGATATTTTTGCCACTAAAAGTACAGTCGTATGAATGGACCTGAGTGTACTTTAAAACCTGGCTGTTCGTAACCATTTCTCAACTGTTTTTTTTTTTTAATTCATTTTGACAGAAGGATGCTTTATTAAAATAGCTCAGAATAGCTTTGAGTTTCAAATTTCACACGATTCCTGCTATTATAGCAATGTTCCTCTGAGTGGAAAGCCTATCAATCAAGAAAGACCAACAACAATACACAATGTTTCTCATTAAATACCTTTCAGCTTCAAGGATATTGACTACATAATTTCTATTTCTTCTTAGTGGAATTATTTATTTGGATCAACATGTCTTTCTTAATCAGTTCTTCTAAAATCCCAGGAAAACTAGTTAGAAGTAATAGCATTTTTTTTTTTTTTTTACAATTTAGAGTCTCAGTCTTTTTTTTTTTAAATGAGTAAATAATGAGAAGAAGAAATTTAAAAAGTGGGTCTGGCCAATGACTGCTGTAGGATGTCTGGTTTTTAATTCGCAGCCTCTGAATTCTATTCCCCTCTTTTCTAATGAGACAAGTTCAACCTAGAGGCCTATTAGGAAAGTGCTAAAAAAAGAATTTCTGCTCTTCCGTACTTGAATATTACACTCTGATTAAGACCAGAGACAGCCCTCACTCTACATTTCAGACAGTACTGGGAACATTGGCTGGTCCATAAAGTCTGTAATGGTGAAATTGAATCAGAAAGGTATGAAGGCTAAATTCTGCCTCGGGTTTGGTTTAATACAAACATTCACCAGACAGCCTAAGTCAGCAGGGGCTCAAGCGGTTTTATTAGGCACCTAGGGATGAATTCTTCAAAAGCAGGATCTGTGAACCTTTGGCCCTGTTCTTGGATTAGTCTGGATGATTCTTTGCTGCTGGGGGAAGGGGGGCTTTCCTGTGCATTGCAGGGTATGTAGCAGCATCCCTGACCTCCACCCAGTAGATGCCAGAAGCATCCACTCTCCAGTTGTAACAACCAAACAGGCCTCCAGATGTTGCCAATCTCTTCTGGCTGGAGGTGGTGGGTGAGGGGCGAAGTGACACCTCGTTGCCATTGCTGCTCTAAAGTTTCTCAAGCTTTAACCCCTAGTCTCTCCTGAGGTAGCTCCTATTCATGTGTTTCAACTTGAGCTGTCCCTCACCACTGCACAGGCGTGGAAGGAGAGCACCACCTCCACTTGTCCCAAAGGATCCCAACCCACCTGTTACTCCCATCAATGGCCAAATGCACTGGGAGGAACGACTGAAAATGAAAGTTCATCGGACAGTCAAACACAGTTCAAAATACCTACCTGTGGCTCAAGGTCAACTAATTTATGGCTGCTGCTTCTAAGACACATAGAATCCAGTACCACTGGAACATCCCAGGCAACCAATTTCTAGATAGAGATATATTACATTTATCGATAACGAATTTTCTTTCTTTTATCAAATATAATGCAATTAGGTAACAGATAACTGGAAAGCATCAAGAAAGAACAGTACCCTAATTCTAATAACTAGTGGATCTACTCTTGGTACCCAGGTTATTTCCTTCCACCCTTTCCCCCACAAACTAGAAAGAACAGACACGTCAACTCATCTCAATGCCAAATGGGAATATGGGCCCTGGGTTGAAGGTCTCCTCATTTTTTTTTTAAGAGAAGTCAGAAATTTTGTTTTGTACATAAAATCTGATTTCAAAAACTTGGCCAGTAATAAAATTTTAAAATAATAAAACAAAACAGAGCGCATCTGTGGGATGGAATTAGCTAGTAGGACTCCAGTTTGTGACATCTGTCTTTTCAGTTTGTGCATACCTGGTGTCATTCTTGTTACCTGCCAATTTCTATTTGCATTTGAATTCAGGACTTCTGTCACTAAACAATCTTGCAAATACTTTCCAGCTCAAAAATTCTGTTAGTGAAGGACCAAGTAAGTACATTACTAGAACTCCCTTCCTCATTACCCAAATTAGCTTGTCCAGATTTTTACTATGCTCCACAAATACACAATGCCATCTTCTGTGGCCTTACTCTCAGAAGATCATTTGGAAAATAAAGTCTTAACCAACCTAGAAGTTAAAGGACAGTGGACATGAATTATGCCAACTTATTTCCTTTATTCATATGTGTGTGTATATATATTCATGTATGCATATACATATGATATATATGATATCATATATATCATATGTATATGCATGATATATATATACCATATATATGATATATATGATATATATCATATGTATATATTTCTGTTGAAAGTGTTGTTCTGATAAGTAAACAATTTACTTCATGAATACCCAACCAAAACACAACAGTCCAAAAGATAAAAGTTAACCCAATAGGCGTATTTGGTCTCAAGCATCCAGTTCAAGACCCGCCACCATTTGGCCTGTCCAGATTTGGCTCCTGATCAACCCTGACTCCCTGTCACCACCCTTTCCCCAAGTTCATTGGAATACTTGCCATTCTCCAAACATCAATGTCCCTTTGCGCGTGCTGTTTCCTCGCCCTAGCCTACCCTGGAGCCCCAACCTGCTGCCTCCAGTATTCTTGCCGACGTTTTTAGTCCAACTATGTTCATACAAAACAGTCATTTCAACTTTCAAGCATTGCTTATTCGTGACAATTCAGGAAAAAAGTATCGCATCCTTTCTTTCAGATGAATTCCTGCGAAACTCATCGTCGTTTCTTACATCCCTTACTTTAGCACTGACAGCTAGTTTGTCTATTACTTCAGTATCGTATTCTTTCAGAGTTGCTTTGTCTTAAAAGAGAACAAATGGTCATCATTCTTGATAAGAGTGCTATTCCCCACTGCATTCCTCTATACTTGAATATACTTTCCTATTCTTTCAAAAAATTTTAATGTTTATTTATTTTTGAGAGAGAGAGAGAGCACGACAGAGCATGACAAGGGGAGGGCCAGAGACAGAGGGAGACACAGAATCGAAAGCAGGCTCCAGGCTCTGAGCTGTCAGCACAGAGCCCGATGTGAGATTTGAACTCACGAACCGTGAGATCATGACCTGAGCCGAAGTCGGACGCTTAACCGTGACAGAGCCACCCAGGCGCCCCTGTACTTCTCCATTCTTACACGTATTGATGTTACTCCAAATCTTCTTTTAAAAGCATGTATCAAAACAAAAAAAAAAAAAATATGTTCCTCCTTCTCTTGATCATCAAACTTAAGAACTAATAAAAAGTCTCTGCTACCTGGTTACTCTCTGGCTATCACCATTCTGCGGAAATCGCTCGCCAAACCCACTGAGATGTTTTCACTGTTTATATTACCTAGCTCTTAGCAGAGCTGACCGAATTCATACCCCCAGCCAGCTTCTGAAACCTAGCTATTTTCTCCATGGCTTCAAGAACATTATTCTTCTACTTGTTTTCCTGCCTCTGTGATCATTAATTCTTTGTCTTACTCCTGGACTTTTGCTCTCCACCACCTGGCACTTCATGGCGGCATTTTCCACAGGTCTGTGTGAAAGCCTGGTCCCTTCTTGCCAACTGCCTTTACTGGATCATTTGTCCATACCTCATGGCTTCAGCCACATCTGTATGCCAATGACCACCATCTCTGTACTGTAGGCTTATTTCTAGGTACTCGTTGGATACACTCACCTGAACATCTCAGAAACAACCCAAATTCAATATAACTGGAGGTAAGTATCCAAAAATAGGTTCTGCCCTCCAAACTTTCGTTTTCCATTGGTGGTTTTATGATCTACACTTTTCCCCATGCTATACTCTTCAGAATCACACTCATCTTTCTCCTTTACTTGTCATCTCTAATTGGTTAACAAAAGCTGTTTTGATTTTTCACTTCTGGCTATGCATTTCCAGGCTTACTGTCGCTGTTTTATTACCTAACGCCCCACATATCTCTTCTAAAGATTTAATATGCAAAAATCACAAGCAAAAACAAAGAGGAAAAAAAAAAAGTAAAGAAGACCCCAAGGCCTTGGTGTCATTTTCTCCTGAAATCTTTTGCAGCAGGCAAATCCCTGGATTTATTTTAAGGTTTTGGTGGTATGAATAACTACATTCCCAGTCCCCACTACCGCCCTGAGCAACACAGAGTTTCTCCAGGGGGCTGCTGAGTCAGTTCAGGGTCTAATTCGAGACCGTGGCTCAAGTGTGTAATTGGACTGAATATGAATTCCAAAGGAGCTGATTCACCATTGCTATCCTGATTTTTAAAGTGCTGTACTAGATGACAATCCGGTGAAGAAACACGTTGACATTGGCATCCTTTGACATTGGAAGCACACTCACAATATGTATTTGCCAGAGCGTACCGGTAAAAGTACAATATCAACTGGAGAGAGTTCTTTACACCACATGCTGAGCCAAAAGAATGTCTAGTGTTCCCTTATTCTACCAGAGTAAGTAGCTAAGCTTCCTTTTGTGATGTCGCCACGCCCAGTTGCTGGAATAAACCTAAGAAGATATATTGCCCATCCCTCTCACTTTTCAAGCGAGAAGAAAAAAATAGCAGTGGAGAGAAGGGATTGTTCAGGGCTACAGAGTAAATTAGTAACAAGGGTCTAAAGCCCAAATCCACCGGCTCTTAGAGCAGTGAGTACATTATTCAACACTCTGGTAGATCCCCACCCTTATAAAATATTAGGAGAATTGCATCAGAAGGTCATAAAAGGAACGATTTCTTCATGGTAGGGCTACATTTATTTGAGGCATAAGAGATGTGCATTACTAATCCAAGCTGAAGACCCCAAATTAGTATTATTGAAAAATTCCAAGATATTTAGCTTTTTGGTTATTTTTTTTTTTTAGTAACTTTAAGATTGTGTCACATGTTTGTATATAAATTACTGTCAGATTATATCGGACAGCTATCTCGTTACATCATCCATAGGTATAAATGTCATTAAAATCTGATATGTCCGTACCAAGCCACATAGCCCTTGGTCACGTCAAGTGGCATTGCCTATACTTACTCATCCGGCTGACATTTATTGGGTCTTACTGTGTGCACACTGCTGTACCAGAATCTCTGAGGGGTATTGAAATGTGAGCAAAGATTCTCTGCATCTTAAGAAGCTCAGAACTCCGGATGCTGGTCCCCTCCTCACTCTCCCGGGCTCGTTTTGTTGTTATTTGATTTTTTTAATTTGTTTTTTTGATTAGGCTAGGTCGTTTTAGTGAAATCTGTTTCCCCTTACCGTGTGAACGCTTTGGTGTCATTCCTCAGGGATACATAGCCTTGGGCCTGTGGATAGTCACCTAGGATGACATTGGTCTTAACAGGTCTCTCTTTCACTGTGTCTTTCTCTGATCTTTCTTTTGAGCTGCCTGCTTTATTTGATATTACACCCCGTCTGTTTGGCTTTACTATTTTACCAGCTGATGGCTCTATTGCTTTTAACAATGCCCTGGAGTATCAATTGCTCAGCAGTCTGATCCAATTAAATTTAGGCAAGCATAATTTTTGAAACCAGTTTTGAGTTTTGTTCTCATCCCACGAGGGCTCTTCTTAGCTACTTCTTCTTCTGGTTCTCTCTAGTAAAATAGCTGGCCTGTGGTTTCACTTCTTGCTCTTAATTAAGGGGAGCGATTGTTTTTGAGAGTGCCCTTATCTTGAACTTCCACGGATTCCGTTTCAGATAATCTCAGTTCCTTTGGGGAGAGCTTCTGAGCTCTCTTTTCTTATAGACTACATCTCTTACAGGGCAAACCCTCTGAGCCACTGTTCTGAGTACTAGGTGGGACAGTTGCCTCTGGTGTTCTTGGTTTGCCCTGCCCATTTGGGACCTGTGCTCTACAAGCAGGCCGGAGTGAGGGTGATCGTGCCCTGGTGTCCTCAGTCTGTCATCTCTGGGGTAACACCTGAGTAGGGCCCAGATGAAAGAAAGAAGCAAACCCTTGACTTCTTGGCTTTACTCACCAAGAGTTTAGTCTCTTCAATTTGGAGTTAGACGGGATGAGGAATGCTGTCAATCCCTGACTCCTAGTGAGACCCAATAACCCTTGTCTGGGAGGGGAAGGGAACCCAAATGACTCTGTCAAGTTGAACTGGACAAAGGGGAGGCAGGGAAAGGAGAAAGTGAGTTGTGGTTTCAATGCAGCAGACTCTCTCTGTTCTGAGTGTTAGATTTTCTTGAAAACATATTTCTGCATTTTCTGTATGTCCTTAGGACAATTTCTTGAGAATTAATATGTTTGTTTTTATGGTTTCTGCCAGCTTTGCCTATTTCACAGGGAGTTGGTCCACAGAGTCGTCCCAGACCTGGAACTCACTATGGCTTCTTTTTCCAGCCCATGTGACTCTATAACACAGAGGTTTGTGAGCCAGACAGGGTCTGGAACTCTAGTCAGGGGTCTCACGTGTCCAGTTAAAGGTAGCTTAACATACTGTAGCATTCAGACTTGTCGAAAGTAGAATGGATATTGTCTTATGCAAGTTAAAGCATCTAATGTCCCTGAAGAAGGATGTCTCATTTTTAAAAATTTATTTATTTTTAATTTATTTGTATGTGGGAGCACCTGGGCAGCTCCGTCGGGTAAGTGTCTGACTCTTGATTTAGGCTCAGGTCATGATCTCACGGTGCGTGAGATGGAATCCCACGTCGGGCTCTGCACTGACCGCTAGGAGCCTGAGGGACTCCCGGTCCCTCTCTTTCTGCCCCTCCCATTCTTGAGTGCTCTCTCAGTCTCTCAAAAATGAATAAACAAACAAACAGACTTTAATTTCTTTTTATCTAATTTTTTTTTAATCAAAGTATAGTTAACACACAATGTTACATTAGTTTCAGGTGTACAATTTAGTGATTCGACAGCTTTGTAATTATACTCTGTTCACCATAAGCATAGCTTATGGTGATCTGGAAGATCATCGTAAGATCATGAAGATCATCATGATCTGGAACAGCATCGCATTTTTGTGTCAAGTTAACAAGCTAATGTTTGTCAAGATATGTGGAGTCCAACTTCAGAAGATGCTTTTGTTAATTTTATTCTGAAAACATTTAACAAGTGTCACTCGATGTCCAGGACGGCCATGAAAAACTTGTTAAACTGCATTGCTTTTTTTTAATTTTAAGGAATATAACTTCAAAGCGAACCCACAACCCTTGACATCACATGAATTGATTTGCAATCTAGTCATTGGCTGCAAGGTTACTTAAACATCAAAGATGATCTGACAAATGACAATAAATGTCAAATAGCTGAAACTGAGCCCTTCTCAGTAGTACTCATGGCATAGGAGACCCAATTGTCTACTCTACTTAAGCCACCATTTATTCCTACATAATTGTGTTATCAACCTACAAGAGAACTTAGTCGTGGATTTTTAAAACACACTAGAATTTTTGTGTATTTTCAACCAGAAATTCATGGGTGGGTATATCTGTCGCCAAGAAAATTCTTTGGTCCCTGCAATTTTTGTCTAGTAGCATTGGTGAATACTGTGAGGTAAGTGCAGGCTAAAAAAAACAAAACAAAACAAACAAAAAACCCTGATATTAAAATTCAGGGTTATCCTTCATTTATCCCAAATTCCCATTTATCACAAATTCCCAAGTGACCTGGTCTCTGTGAGCAGAAAAGTTTCTTCCAGTTTTAACACTCTTTTCAAATGCTTATTCATTGTTCTTGACAGGGAAGTATTGGAAGAAAGTGATATTTTGCTTAATTGGCGAGAGCAGCATAATATTTTTGCCTCTATTTTTTTTCACGCTGACCTTCAGCATGGTATTCTGTTAACTCAGCAGATTGCTGTTGTTCTGATGCTTAGTCTGTGAAGACACATTCTGTCTGAATTACCTAAAAGATGGAAGGACTAGGGGTGTATTTTCGGTTTACCTTGGTAACTGCAAAGGGAAGTCATCAATCAGTGCCACAGGCTTCAATCTATTCTCATGACAACTCAATTTTTTGGCTATTTTTCTTCCTTCAGTAAGCTCATCTGCAAAGAGGCCCTTTTTCCTCTGTCCATCATAGCTCTTTTTTACTCATCATCAAGGCAAAGATCCCTTTAATCTAAATAGAAGTGATCGCAAAGAATAAAAGCATAGAATTGGACCCGAGCCCTGTTCCTATGCCTGGAAACCCAAGGAGGAATTAATTTTCATAGGCAAGGTCCACTTAGGTTTTAGTTTTTGAAGCCCTTTTCAAAATTAATCAAGGGTGAACATTTTAGACATTGCCTAAAACAAAGCTTCACAAGACATTTAAGATGATACAGAAATAATGGGTTCCCGTGGTGCGTGAAAATTTATGTCACCTCATTTGTTTGAAAATGAAACCACACAAGAACTTGACTAATCTATAATAAACAATATTTATGTAGGATATATATATATATATGTATATATATATATATATTAAGAAATGTGAAATGAATGGACATGATGTTTTCTTAGTACATAGATAATTATGGGAAAAATTCATGCAGACTTTAAGCTACCTTCCCATCAGTTCTGTAGCCATTTTTTCACTTTCCTATGTATCAGGCTACTCTGTTATGAATATAATGCCTCATTTAAAATTTGAAAAAAAAAATGATACTAATTAGCAATGCCAATTAATAACACACACTACCCATGCAAGAAGAAATGGTGGAGAGGTGGCGGGGAGGGCATGCCTGGGTGACTCAGTTGGTTAAGTGACCAACTCTTGGTTTCTGCTCAGGTCAAGATCGCAGGGTTTTGTGAGTTCCAAGCCCACATGGGCTGTGTACTTACTGTGTGAGCTTGCTTGGGATTCTCTCTCTTTTTCTCTCTCTCTGCCCCTCCCCTACTCATGCTGTCTTTGTCTCTCTCAGAATAAATAAGTAAACTTAAAAAAAAAAATGAAATGAGCAGGGCTTTGCCAGCCAGTCTTTCCAGAGGCAGGTGAAGGAAGGTTTCCTAGCCAGTGTTCCATTCTATAGGCTACATCCAGTGGGTGCCATGTATTAAGAAGGCAAGACGCTGCATGTTGTTTTAGGGTTTAGACATGTGTAGGAGGAATGAAAAAAGGCAGTAAGCCCAAACATTGCTTTATTTTTTCCTGTGAAGAAATAAATTTCATATGTTAATGATAGAAATAATGAATTCATTACCGATACTGAGTTTTGTGCAAAGTAATGAGCTTTCTAATAAAAGAAGTGTTCAGAGATGGGACAGACACAGAACCACATTGTCGTAAAGGTGATTCAAGCATCTGGTAAATGACCTCTGCAGGCTTTTCCATCCCAGACTCCTGTGAATTTGTGACGTTTTTCAATAAAAAAAAGAACTGATTTTTATCGAATACCTCTGGTCTGCCAGGAAGCTCTGCTAAGAACATTAGGCAGATTCATTAATTCATATTATATCTCTACAGAGTGGGGATTATTGTTTTCTCCAGGCAAGGCTGACTTGGGTGGCATATCTGAGTCACAATCAGTAAATGGTGAAGCCAGGATTAAGACCTAGGCAATCTAACCAAGAGTCCAGTCTTTTCCACACAGTCTGCATACTGTTTCAAGCCATTTCTAGCCCTCTGATTTGATAGCAACTGGACAATCCGTCTGTTCCATTTTATACAGGACAGAACCTCTAAAAGTGATTGTCCAATGGTTCCGTAAGTTTCATTTTTCTGCTCATTTATCACCTTTAATACATGAGAACTTTATAATGCTTTAGTTTACAAAGTGTTTCCACAAATAATATTATTTCACTGAATTTTTACAGAAACCCTAAGAAGTAGCCAGAATAGGTATTGTTATGGAAGAGATGTACATGGGTGTTCAAAGGTTGAATGTTAGTCCAGGATCATAAAGTGGTGGAGTTGGTGCCTGAAACCATATTTTCTGATTACATTGGCCAAGCAGACTCCTCCTGGCATGTCACTTGCCAATTAAAGGATTAATTGGGAAACTAAGGTCATTTAATTTCATATCTTTGATTTTCTAGAGCGTCAGTTGAAAAAAAGAGTCTGGCTCCCGTCCTGTTTTTGTAAATAAAGTTTTATTGAGACCCAGTCACATCCATGCACTTACATATTGGCTGCTTCTTCACCACAGAAGAGTTGAGTAAATGCCACAAAGACTTTGTGGCCTGCACACCTAAAATATTTACTGCATGGCCCTTTACAGAAAAAGTTTGCCAATCTGTTTGCTAGAACAAATAGCTAATACTCTGACAGGTAAATACTGCTCTGCATTATTGGTTTAGTATGGATAAAAACAAGACTATTTCTGTTCTATCGAAGGAAAATCTCAGGTCTTTTTTGCATCGAGTGTTTGAAGGAATTTGACTTTCCACCATCAAGACTTGAATTGCTTGATCCCTGCTTCCCATTTCTTTTTTTTTTTTTTAAATTTTTTTTTTTAACGTTTATTTATTTTTGAGACAGAGACAGAGCATGAACGGGGGAGGGGCAGAGAGAGAGGGAGACACAGAACTGGAAGCAGGCTCCAGGCTCTGAGCCATCAGCCCAGAGCCCGACGCGGGGCTCGAACTCACGGTTCGTGAGATCGTGACCTGAGCTGAAGTCGGACGCTCAACCGACTGAGCCACCCAGGCGCCCCCTGCTTCCCATTTCTTAAGCCACGGTATGATTTGAAATCTTTATCAACATGACCTTTCAGAACAAATTTCCCACAAACTCTCTTATTCTTGTGCCACTTTAGTAAAGATTTTTGGGTTTTACCTCTTAGCCTCTTCTAATTTAACTACTCAAAGTGTCCCAGGAAATTACATGTTTTATGGCATTGTCCCCTGACTTACATCTGAGTATTAGATAGATATACTGCATTTTCTTTTCTTTTTGAAGAGTAATCTGGCGTCTTTGGAGAACAATATTGCTTCCTGCATAAACCTAGCCTTTGTTTTTTTTTCTCAAAGCTGTAATTAACTAACAGTATTTTTAGTTCTGTAAACCTTAATTTACCATCCCATTTTACTGTAGCCTGTTAATCACAACCTACCAAAAATTGCAAAAGCCATGCTCTCAATCCTTGAAAAATCTTTGATGTGGGATTTGCAATTCAGAGAGAGGATCAAACACTGGTAGGCTCTTTAGAAAAGGAAAGTAAGTCCTTGATAATTCGAAGGGGGTGGGATCAGAAGATACAGTCTCCTGTTACTGGGCCTCAGATTTCAGGAAGTAAGTTAACAGGGGCATGTATGTATACACCTGAGCTCAAACTAAGTCATTATTAATTTGAAAAACAAACACATCTATGTATACCAAAAAACAATGTGCTAAAAAGTTGCTACATACATGGCACAAGAGAAAAATGTAGGTATTATAAAAATGCTTTCATTTTTGAAATTCATTTTTGTGATGATATTCTGTAATTTTAATTTACTTCTATCATTATGTTCTTCCCCTTCAATAGGCATTGTGTTACTCCCTGGACCTACGATTGTGATTAGACACAGTCTGTGCTCTCAGAGCCAAATTTTTCTTGGCTTTGAACTAGAATGGCTTCATTTTTTCTGGGATAATATTGGTTGTCGCGTGCTGAACAGAAACTTGATTGGCAGGAATACAGGCTGAGAGAGACTGAGTGAGAGGGAGAGGTAAAGACAAGGAAGGAAAGAAGGAAGGAAAGAAGGAAGGAAGGAAGGAAGGAAGGCAGGCAAACAGACCCCCAAAATAGTCATATACTATTGGGGGAATACTTCGGAAGTTTTTAATATGTCAAGATTAATTTTCTCATGGTTTTAATATAAAGTACACATAATGGGATTATACCAATTAACTCTCATTATAGGATAGTTTTGCATTTAAAAACACTTTTTATTTTTTTAAGTTTATTTATTTTGAGAGAGAGAGAGAGAGAGAGTGAACAGGGGTAGGAGGAGAGAAGAGAGGGAGGGAGAGGGAGAATCCCAACCAGGCTCCCCACTGTCAGCATAGAGTCTTGCATGGGGTTCAATCCCATGAACTGTGAGACCATGATCTGAGCTGAAATCACGAGCAGGACGCTCAACCCACTGAGCCACCCAGGTGCCCCATAAATACACTTTTTAAATCACAGTGTAAATTTGCAGTGAGTTTTGCATTGCTCATACCTCTTTTCAAATTATCAAAAAATACAACCTGCCTTAATGCAGACAATTGCTTGGATTAAAATCATAGGGGCACAGGGGCGCTTGGGTGGCGCAGTCGGTTAAGCGTCCGACTTCAGCCAGGTCACGATCTCGCGGTCCGTGAGTTCGAGCCCCGCGTCAGGCTCTGGGCTGATGGCTCGGAGCCTGGAACCTGTTTCAGATTCTGTGTCTCCCTCTCTCTCTGCCCCTCCCCCGTTCATGCTCTGTCTCTCTCTGTCCCAAAAATAAATTAAAAACGTTGAAAAAAAAAAAATTTAAAAAATCATAGGGGCACATTATGGAAACTTTGATCATGAGGTTAATTTCCAGAAGTTTATCTTTGTTCGCTTGTATAGCAATTTTTTGCACATTGAACACTGAAACAGCTTTCATTTTTTTTTAATTGTCTCATATTTCACAGAGTGGTTCTGTCCTACAGTAACCATATGTCATTGAGAATGACTCTTTGGTCTTCCTCATGGCACCATATTACTGCTAACTTCAGATTCAAAGTCATTGATTTTATGCTCTAAAACAAGATTTTAACTGATAATAGGGGTAACTGCTAAAGTAACATTGATCAAACTTACTCGCAGAGAGGCTGAGGCAGGTAAACCTTCAGGCAACAGTGTTCTAAGGCCAGCAGTTTTGTCTCCTCTGAGATAGAGTGGAGTGACCAGGTGGCAGTGGTTGAAGAGTTCACGGTGCACCAGAAATTAAGTGATTGTTGATGTGCTGATTTAATTTGGAGAGCACTGTGGTACAGCTGAAAATCTGGGCAATACGGTCACACGGGAAGATCTCAGGAGGTCAGGCTTTTGTTTATGTCACCATGATTTCGTTTCTTCCGCATGTTAAGCAGTACATTAATAATGCATTTTGTTCAAGACTCTCCACCTATATTTCTAGGCATGCTCCCTCAGTAGGCATACTTCTGAGTCACTTGACTCAGAGTTGGAAAGATTCCTAAATTGCCCTAGCCCCTGTGTAGTGCCTACGTACTCACGCATATGTACACAATTAGCATTTTTTTAACTGATCTTCCTAGTATATTACAATGCATGCACTAACTTTTGGGAACCTCAGTGCCATCGGTCTTGCCTTATCCACTCTATCTGAAGCTATATGAACCAACATTTGGAAAGAAGGCCTTCTCCCAATTCACTAACTCATGTAAGACATTTCCTGGCAGACCAGCCCTCTCCTCGCATCACAAGGAAGGAAAGACCATTGCTGTGCCACAAATGAGCTGTTAGACGGGGAGTTCATTATTCTGTCCCTCTGAGCTAATTTTATCCTATGGAAAATAAACTTGGACTAGATTTCCTCAAAGTTCTTTTCCATCTCTGAAAGTCCATGATTCTCCAAGTGTCTGTTCGAGTCAGCATGGAAGCACAAGCAATCATCCAAAACCTTAGTGGCATAAAACAAACTTTCAATGTGCTTATAAGTTCTGTGGATCAACAATTCAGACAGGGCCCAAGGGGGGTGGCTTGTTTCTACCTTATACTGTTTGGAAGTCAGCATGAAGACTAGAAGACTAGTTCCATGAGGCATCAAATGAGTTGGCCAGAGGGCTGGAGGCTAGAATCATCTAAAAGCTCTCCCATTCACATGTCTGATATTTTGGCTGGAAGAATCAAACAGCCAACATCTCAAACAGTAGGGCCTTGCTGTGTATATCTCTTTATTTCAATGCATTGTTGTTGTTGTTGTTGTTGTTGTTGTTGTTTTTATCTCTCTGTTTCTCCAAGTGGCTTTTCCAGCATGAGGTTTTCAGAGTAGCCAGACTTGTTACATAGTGGCTCAGGGTTACCAAAGCACGTTTCCCAGGAGCTGGATGCAAGCTGTAATGTCTTTTTTGGCCTATTTTCAGACATGATTGCTTCTACTATAGACATGGGCTAAAAATGATAAAAGATAAAAAAGGAATAAATGGTCCCTCCATTCACTGGAGGTGTGTTTATGTTGTGTGGCAAGGACCACGTGAAGTGATAGGTATTGGTGTGACCACCTCTGGAAAATACAGCATCATGTCATGCAAAAGTAACTTCTCAATGTTTAATCTAGTATAGATAGAAATAGTAGTCCCCACCTCCTTGAATTCTTTAGTATTATAAAAACACTGATGTCTAACGATATGCTGCCTACATGTGACTCACTTTAGCTTTAGGGGCACACCAAAAGACCAAAAGTGAAGGGATGGAAAAAAGATATTCCAAACAAATGATAAACAAAGGAAAGAAGAGGGAGCTATACATAAATATTTTTTTTTAAAAAAGAGAGAGAATTTGGGGCACCTGGGTGGTTCAGTTGAACATCTGACTCTTGATCTCAGCTTGGTTCTCAATTTCAGAGTTATGAGTTCAAGCCCATGTTGGGCTCCATGATGGGCATGAAGTCTACTTTAAATAAATAAATAAATAAATAAATAAATAAATAAATAAATAAAATATTTTTTTAAGAAAAAGGGATAATTTATGCTAAAAATGGTCACAAGAGACAACGAAGGTCATTATATAATGGTAAAGTAACTAATTCATCAAAGAGATGGAATGATTGTAGGTATTTATGCACCCAACAGTAGAGAACCTAAATATATAAAGTAAATACTGATAGAACTGAAAGGGGAAATAAACAACAATACAATAATAGGTAGGGATTTAATACCCCACTCTCAACGATGAATAGATTATCCAGACAGAGAATCACTAAGAAAACAACAGATTTGAAAGGCTACATACCACACTGAGATCAACAAGTAGATCTATTAAGATTGGCCAGGGCCGCCTCATCAAGGATCGCAAACTGATCAAGAACAATGCTTCCACTGATTATGATCTGTCTCACGAGAGCATCAAACCTCTGGTGGCTTTGTCCACTATGATGAAGTGATCAATGACCTTGTCATGCTATAAGGCTGTGTGGTGAGAACCAAGAGAGTGCTTACTCTCTGCAAGTCCTCACCAGGCTCTGGAGAATGTTGACCTTAAGTTCATTGACACCCCCTCCAAGTTTGGTCATGGCCAACTCCAGACGTGGAGGAAAAGAAAGCATTCACGTGACCACTTAAGAAAACCCAAGTTGGAAAGGAAGAAGGAGCTTACTGTCAGGAGCATATTGTGCAGCTGGTGGGATCTCACTAAAAATTATTTTCCAGTGGGGGGTGGGGGGAAACAAGAAAACAACAGATTTGAGAAACCCCTTTGACCAAATGGGCCTAAAAAAACATATACAGAACATTCCATCCAATAGCAGCAGAACACATTCTTCTCAAGAGCACGTGCAACATTTTCTAAGGTAGATCATATGTTGGGCCGTAAAACAAGTTGCAGCAAGTTCAAGGATATAGAAATTATACCAAGTATCTTTTCTGACTATAACGGTATGAAACTAGAAATCAATGAAAACAGGAAAGGTGACAAAATCCGAAATACATGGAAGTTAAGTAACATGCTCCTGGACAACCAATGGATGAAAGAAGAAATCAAGAGAGGACTAAAAAATATTTTGGGACAAACAAACATGGAAAATCAGAATACTAAAACTTATGGGATACAGCAAAAACAGTTCTGAGAGGGCAATATATAGCTATAAATAATTACATGAAGAAAAAAGAAAGATTTCAAATAAACAACCTAACATTACATCTCAAGGAACTAGAAAAAGAAGAACAAACTAAGCCCAAAGTTAGCAGAAAGGAAGGAAATAATAAAGATTAGAGCAGCAATAAATGAATTGGAAAATAGGAAAGCAATAGAAAATATTAACAAAACTGAGAGGTGGTTCTTTGGAAAGATAAACCAAATTGACAAACATTTAGGTAGACTAACCAAGAAAAAAAAGAGGAGTCAAATAAATCAAATTAGAAGTGAAAGATGAGACATCACACCTGATATCGCAGAAATACAAAAGATCATAAGACACTGCCATGAACAATTTTAATTTTTTTTTTTAATTTTTTTTTTCAACATTTATTTATTTTTGGGACAGAGAGAGACAGAGCATGAACGGGGGAGGGGCAGAGAGAGAGGGAGACACAGAATCGGAAACAGGCTCCAGGCTCCGAGCCATCAGCCCAGAGCCTGACGCGGGGCTCGAACTCACGGACCGCGAGATCGTGACCTGGCTGAAGTTGGACGCCCAACCGACTGCGCCACCCAGGCGCCCCTGCCATGAACAATTTTAAACCAACAAATTGGGCAACCTTGAAGAAATGGATAAATTCCTGGAAACATATTAACTACCAAGAGTAAATTATGAAGACATAGAAAACCTGAAAAGACCAATGATTAAGGAGATTGAATCAGTAATAAAAAACCTCCCAACACAGAGAAACCCAAGAACAAATAGTCTCACTGGTGATTTCTACTAAGCATTTAAATACTTAACGCCAATGCTTCTCAAACTTTACCAGAAAATTGAAAAAGAGGAACCACTCCCAAATTCAATTTATGAGACTAGCATTCAACTGATACCAAAATCAAACACACTACAAGAAAACTACAGACGAATTCCAATTTTGGGAATGGATGAATATGGATGTAAAAAATCTCCAAAAAATACTAGAAAACAAAGTTCAACAGCACACTAAAAAGATCATACACCATGATCAAGTGGGGTTCACCCCTGAGATACAAGATCGGTCAACATATGCAAATAAATTATTGTGATGCATCATATGAATAAAACGAAAGATAAAAATCATATGATCAACTCATATGATGCAGAAAAGGCACCTGAAAAAGTTCACCATTCTTTCGTGATAAAAACTCTCAAAAAATTGGATACAGAAGGAATGTACTTCTATGTAATTAAAGCCATATATGACAAGCTCACAGCTAATATCATACTCAATGTTGAAAGTCTGAAAACTCTTCCTCTAAAATTAAGAACAAATCAAGGGTGCCTCCTCTCACCACTCCTATTCAACATAGTATTAGAAGTCCCGGGAACAAATAATAGTAAAAGGCATTCAAATTAAGGGAAAAAAAGAAATAAATTTGTCTGTTTTCAGATGACATGTATATAGAAAACCCTAAAGATTTCACCAAAAAACTGTTAAAACTAATAAACAAATGCAGTATATTTGCAGAATAGGAAATCAGCATACAAAAATCAGTTGCATTACTATACACTGACAATGAACTTATAAGAACAAGAAATAAAGGAAACGATACCATTCACAGAGTAGCATCAAAAACAGCAAAATACTTAGCAATAAATTTAATCAAGGAGGTGAGAGATCTATACACTGAAAACTATAAGACATTGATGAAAGCAATTGAAGACACAAATAAATGGAAAGATATTCCATGTTCATTGATTAGAAGAATTAATATTGTTAAAATGTCCATACTATACAAAGCCATCTATGGATTCAGTGTAATTCTTAGCAAAATTACAAATATAGAAAGAATAGTCCAAAAATTCAAATGGAACCACAAAAGGCCCCTAATAGCCAAAGCAGTTGTGAAAAAGAAGAACAAAGCTGGAGATACCATACATCCTGATTTTGAACTATATTAAAAAGCTGTAGGAATCAAAACAGTATGGTATTGGCACAAAGATAACAGAATAGAGAGCCCAGAAATAAACCCACTCATAAGTGGTCAACTAATATTTGACAAAGGAGTCAAGAATATACAATGGAGAAGAGATAGCCTCTTCAATAAATGGTGTTGGAAAATTGGGTATCCAAATGCAAAAGAATGAAGTTGGACCCCTATCTTACACTAGTCACAAAACTTAACTTGAAATGGATTAAAAAGTTAAACATGAGACCTGGAACTATAAAACTGTTAGAAGTAAACATAGGGAAAACGCTTCTTGACGTCGGTCTTGGAAATGATTTTTTGGATCTGACACCCAAAGCACAAGAAAAAAATGTAAAAATAAGTAAGTGGGACCACGTCAAACTATGAAGCCTTTGCACAACAAAATAAATGATCAACAAAATGAAAAGGTAACCTACAAAATCAGAGAAAATCTTTTTAAATCACATCTGATAAGAGGTTAATAACCAAAATATATCAGGAACTCATACAACAACTCAATAGCAAAAAACAAACAAACAAAAAACCAAAACAGGCAAGTAATGTGGTCGGGCAGAGGACCTAAAAATAGACATTTATTGAAAGAATACATACAAATGGCCATCAAATCTGTACAAAGGTGCTCACTATCACTAATCGTCAGGAAAAATCAAACCAACGATGAAAAATTAACACACGCCTGTCAGATGGCTGTAATAGAACAGATAAGGCATTGCAAGTGTTGGTGAGGATGGGGGAAAAGGGGAACCTATGTGCTCTGTTGGTTGGAATGTAAACTGGTGAGCATTATGAAAACAGTATGGAGCTCCTCAAAAACTTAAACCTAGATCCACCATATGACCCAACAATCCCACTCTGGGTGTATATCCAGAGGAAAAGAAATCAGTGCCTGATGAGATGCCTGCACCTCAAGTTTATTGCAGCATTATTCACAGTCGTCAAGACATAGAAACAGTGTGAGTGTCCATTGACAGGTGAATGGATAAAGAAAAATACCTATCTCTATATACACTACATATGTGTATAAACACATTCTATACGTACAAACACATACACAGACAATGGAATATTGTTCGGCCAAAATAAGGGAAATTTTGCCATTTGCAACAACATAGATGAAACTTGAGGGCATTATGCTAAGTGAGATACATCAAAGACAAAGACTGTGTGCTGTCACTTATATGTAGAATCAACAACAACAAATTGTAGAAACAGAATAGGTTGGTAGTTTCTAGAGGTGGGTAAGTGGGGAGAATGGATTAAGGGAATCAAAGAGTACAAACTTTTAGTTTCTATGAGGAATAAGTTCTCAGGATCTAACGTACAGCATGGAGAATAGAGTTAACAATGCTGTATTCTATAATTTCGAGTTGCTAATCTCTTCTGGAAACACCCTCACAGACACCTCCAGAAATAATGCTTAACTAGGTATCGTGGCTCAGTCAAGCAGAGCAGAAAATGAACCATCACACTGCCGTTGAAGTTTCTTTGGCTGCTTAGCATATGAAATCTTTTCCTATATTTAGGGAATTTATTAGTGTTTTCATTCTTCTAGAAGCTGAAAAAGAGAGATAGTACTCACTCTCCAGCTAGTGCACGGGAGTCTAACTTGAGCGTGGCCAGTCACCTGCTCTTGGTCCCAACTGGGACCGGAAGTGGGGGCAGTTCAGAACTCATTCCATGCTGGCGGCACTCAGTATTAAGTGCCAACAGGACAAGTCACAGCTGACTAATGTGACAATGACAGTAGCACCTAATCAATCTTCTGATGGTCTGACCCAGAGTGAATCCAGCCACTTAGTTTCTTTTGGCTTCTGTATGTTTTGCAGGCTTGAATCGTTGGAACTCCTTCCATCTGGTTCTATAAGTTACTCAGCATCCACGCAGTGAATTTCTTTTGTTTGTGTTAGCCCAAATCCATTTCAGTTTGTTATAAACAAGAATTCCAATGGTTACAGTAATTAAACATTAAGAAATTATTTTGAATACATTTAATAAATGTCAATAAAGCACTTTAAAAACATTTTTTTTATTATGTTTTATTTTGAGAGAGAGAGACAGAGTGTGAGTGGGGAGGGGTCAGAGAGAAAGGGAGACACAGAATCCGAAGCAGGCTCCAGGCTCTGAGCTTTCAGCACAGATCCCGATGCAGGGCTCCAACCCACAAGCTGTGAGATCATGACCTGAGCCAAAGTTGGATGCTCAACCAACTGAGCCACCCAGGGGCCCCACAAGAGAGCACTTTGTATACAAATCAGAATATTCCTGGGACGAGGTGGCTTCAGGAGTCCCACATCATTTTCTCACCCAGCTCTCTCCGACCCGGCTGCCTCTTTTGAAAGGCAAATTCTGGAGCCTCCAGACTGGCCAGGCTCAGGCAGTACAGAACATATAAGGAAACCCACTCAGAGCACAAAAATGAATCCTGAACACTGAAAACCATTATTTCAAAACTAAAGATTTCAAGAGATAGGCTGAGTGGAAGATGGTCACCATAGAGATTCAAATTTGTAGTCCAGGAGTTAAAGCAACAGAAATATCTCAAACTGCTAACTTTAGAAAATAAAAGCATTCAATACCAAGAAGACAGATATAGGAAATCTAACCGGAGAATGACCAGCTTCTGAAGAAGAAAAAGGAATGTAAAGCAAATGAAAGGAAAATGAGAATTAAATGATTTAAAAGGAAACGCTAACCTGAACTTAAAAAAAGTCTTGAGTCTGCAGATTGCAAGGGTTCACCCAGTTACTGGAAAGTTGAATGAAAGGTGAAATGGACTGAATTCTTCCATTAAAAATAATGGACTGAAAAGAAAAGGAAAACACCAAAGAACAGGGAAGGTCCAAGAGCTTCATCAAGGAAACATGTTCCAATTTTGTGCTCCTTAGTGATAAAGGCAAACGTTTAAAAGAGCAACACACCTATGTTACTGACACGGATGTAGGAAAAGAATGCTCCCCATATCTCTGATGACGTCTAAATTGGTCCACCCTGTGTGGATAGGAAACCCACTTTTGATACAAACCCATAAAAGCAACTGAAAATGAGAATCTTTAAAATTTTTTAATGTTTATTTATTTTTGAGAGAGAGAGAGAGAGAGAGCACAAGTAGGGGCAGAGAGAGAGAGAGAGAGCACAAGTAGGGGCAGAGAGAGAGAGAGAGGGAGACCCAGAATCAGAAACAGGCTCCAGGCTCTGAGCTGTCAGCACAGAGCCTGACGCGGGGCTCGAACTCACAGACCATGAGACCATGACCTGAGCTCAAGTTGGATGCTTAACGCACTGAGCCACCCAGGTACCCCGAGAATCTATATATGGCATTCTTCATAGTGGCAACAACAGAAATAAACCAACAAACCTGGAAGTAAAGGGACTCTCATTAATAAGAGGACAGTTGGAGGGGCACCTGGGTGGCTCATTCAATGAGTGACCAACTCTTGATTTGGTCTCAGGTTATTATCTCACAGCGGAGAGATCAAGCCCCATGTTGGGCTCACATTAAGCATGGGGCCTGCTCAGGATTCTCTCTCTCCCTCTTCTTCTCCCCTCCCCCACTCATATGCACGTGCGCACACTCTCTCTCTCTCTCTCTTTCTCTCTCTCTCAAAAAAGAAAAGAGAGAGAGAGAGATAACAGTTGGATAAATTATGCTACATTGGCCCACAGAATAGAATGCAGTTAATATAAAGAAGGAACTTGAGCTATATCACTAGTCTTGGAGGGATTACCAAAATGCATTGATGAATGGCACAAGTCAAATATAAAGAAAGGTATATAATACGATCTCATTTTTCTAAAGGAATATCCAAATCCCCCATATATATAATATATATATCAAGTTCTTACCACAGATCGGGTGTGGAAGGAATAACGACTTCATGTGGAAATGACAGATCAAGGATTAGAGCAAATTAAATAAAAAGGAAAAGAATAAAATAAAGACCGCACTTTCCCCCAGTAATCCCCCCCAAACCCATTCTCACATCTCGTAGATGGAAGATCCAACATGCATTATGATCCCATTTATTGAAGCAAAATTAGAACAAATATATCTAGTTAGATAAATGGATGTCCATGTGAAAGGCATGTTGTAATATATATAGCAAAATTCTATTATTACCAAACAAATAAAACCCTTGTATCTATGTGCACATACATGTATATACTGGTAGTAGAACTATATATCTATGTAGATACAGATTGATTTGGAGAGAGATGGGAAATGACCTACATTAAGCTGTTAAAATTTATTACTGCAGTGGTATGAACATTGGAGGGGGCAGGTGGGGTTTGGGTGATCCGTTTGTCTTTACCTATTTTTTTTGTTTCGTTTATTCTAATGACCACACTATTTGTAAAAATAGAAATAAAAACATTTTTACAACAAATTAAATAAAGCTAGATGAGCCGTGTCTACAGTCACTCCATGGAGAGTGAAGGTTTACATTCTTTCAGCCCCACCTCAGGGTGATATGTTAGTGCCAAAGATACTAATGAAGGGAGGTGGGACCACAGGGTGGGGAAGAGTTATTTCAGGTCAAAAATGGTGATGGGAAAAAGCTAAACACGCAAAGTAGGTTCCCGAGGAGATGTGATTATGTTTTTAAATTGTAGCGTGAAGGGACACCTGGGTGGCTCAGTCGGTTAAGCATCCAACTTTGGCTCAGGTCATGATCTCGCGGTCCAAGGGTTCAAGCCCCACATGGGGCTCTGTGCTGACAGCTCAGAGCCCGGAGCCTGCTTCAGATCCTGTGTCTCCCTCTCTCTCTGCCCCTCCCCTGCTCACACTCTGTCTCTCTCTCTCTCTCTCTCTCTCTCTGCCTGTCAAAAATGAATAAATGTTAAAAAAATTAAATTGTAGCGTAAAAAATAGAAGAACATTAATTGGATGAAAAACCTAGGGAAAAGAATTCTAGGCAGGTGCAGAAACGTGACCAAAGGCAAATACATGTAATCATCAATTAGGTTTAATATTTACATTAAAGAAAGATCCTTTCTCTCTCTCTGTCTCTCTCTCTTTCTCAAAAATAAAGATTAAGACAGTTTTTTAAGTGAAACGCTGTAATATTAAAATCCACAGGAATAAAACACAAAACACATGAGGTGAGAGGGAATGTTTAAAACTCTAAGTGATAACAAAGATGTTGTAAAGATAACTAGAGAACCTGGAACATAAAATTTTAAAGTGCTCAGAATATTAGTGTGGATCTACTTTAACCTTTAGTTAAAGCTTTAGTTAATACTTTTAAAGTTTGCTGGGTCCCAGAGAAAAGTGTGGATTTCTGTCTTCTTATATATGTAATGACTCAAGCTGAAATTTGTCACTATGCGTGTATATTTGTAAATAATTCATACGTAGCCTCTGAATATGCCTGGAATCACAGCCTTTTTTTTTAAGCAACAAAAATGTTTTTTTCAAATGAAATCTTACCTGTCCCCCCGTATATAAACAGAGGAAACAGAAATGTAGAAATGCTCAATTAAAGTCCTGGGGCCCTGACTAGAATCAAATTCAGTCACAGCTCTGAACCAGAGACCCTTGAAAACATGACTGAATGACAGTCCATCTCCCTGACCACCTGTCTGTCCATCTGATGTCTAGCCGGCTCAGCCCTCAAGAGGGCCTATCGATCAGAAAGTCAAGATGATTTTAAGGGAGCATATGAAACCTCAGCTTTCCCAGATTTTTAGCTCCGCGTATGCCGTTCATATATAATTTTATACTTTGTAAATTGCTAGCCTGATATTGATCTCTTATCGATTTCATTTCAGTGTGTGATTTTAAGAATAAATCCATTTTTTACTGTGATTGGGCTCACCCGCGATATTCCCAACAGGTACCAGTGAGTCTGTGGGATTGACACTACTCAGTCCTGCGCTTTATCACGTACAAATATAAAAGGCAAATGCTCCTGCCATTTCAGTTTTTTTACTCCTATACTGAAAAGAGAGAAGCAAAAGAGCCTTGGGCCCTGATGTCATCACACAACGAAAAAAGCCAAGGTCGTTGAGTCTTTCAACACACGTGGAGTGGTTTGGGCTTTTCAAGTCACATCCATGGTGCTGAATCCTCAAATTAGGTGGGAGGGCAGTCCTGGATATGTTTTGCCATAAGGAGTAAACCCAATGAAACAGGACTGACGAATAAAGCCTAGTATGATAGTGCGTCAAAAACACACTTAAACAATCTCTGAAGTCTTCCCTCTTCGGTTTACTCATGTTGTTTACATGGGTGCTAGAAACAATGGGTGAATTTTAAGAGATTATCTCTCCAGTAAGTTTGTGCTATAGTGAGAATTTATTATGGAACAAGGGATGTTCCTGTTGCTCCAAACAGCCCCACTAGCCGAGAAATGTGTTCCCTCTCTTGTGGACACCGAAATGAGTGTGATTTGTCACCACGTGAGCAATTTGCAACCTAAAACTGCGTGCTCATCACAGCCCCGGGCTCTGGCTGCACTGGTCCCCACACAGCGGGGCTTCAGGGCCCTGCCAGCTGCTCAGCTCTCTGTTCTCTCTGGAAGGTGAAGGGGAGCTTTGCATCTGCAGATTCAAACAGCTTGACTGTAGCTTGAAAGGAAACAGAAGGTAATTGGATAACCTTTTTTAAAAAGGATAAACTTCAAAGAGACGCAAATTACCATTTTATAGAAAATGAATTACCCCGTGTCAAGATGAGACCCAAAGGAGAGAGCAAGCATGGGGGGGTGGGGCAGGGGGAGGCAAAAAGGACATAGCTGTGGCTGATGATGAGGTCAGATATGGACACCGGGATCACCAACCTTTGGAGTTTCTGAACACAGGCATACAGAATAGATGAACACAACTATAGAATAAACCACATTTTATCGGGAAATCAGTTGGAGGCAATGATCCGAGGGGAAAGATGAGAAAAATGAACAAGGACCACTTGGAGCTTCTCTGGATCTTATTCAACTGTCTAATTATTAGAAAAAGTTAAGCATACCGCTTTCCTTCTTTCCAGGACTGCTACAGGTTTGGGTTTTGTTCCTGGCCTCTAAGGGCATTTTTTTTTCAAAAAAAAATTTTAATATTTATTTATATTTGAGAGAGAGAGAGACAATGCATGAACAGGGGAGGGGCAGAGAAAGACAGAGACAGAATCTGAAGCAGGCTCCATGCTCTGAGCTGTCAACACAGAGCCCAATGCAGGGCCTGAACTCAGGAACCATGAGATCATGACCTGAGGGTCGGTTGGAGGCTCAACCGACTGAGCCACCCAGGCGCCCCACCTAAGGGCATATGTAAGTTCCACTGTGAGTTATGTCCTTCCAGCCTAAACCACAGGGGCCTCGTGGGATAAAGGATGCCATTTGAAACTACACTCCACTCTTCCTTCGCCCCTCCCACATGAATCATTTCAACTCCAACTCTGCACAAACTATTCTCACTTCTCCAAACCCTCTGTTCCCCACTTTGGTGGCTGACAGCTCTTCGTTGTGCATGCTGTGGCATCTGTTTCTCCCTGAAAGGCTTCTGGAACCTTGAGGTGTCCGTGTCTGTGTCTTGTACCCCCAGGTACCCCAGTACCGTTCCTGGTGTAGAGTTGACTCCTGATAAAAATTTTGTTGAGTACAGGCAAAGAAGCAATCTTTACAGCCTGAGGCTGGTTTGCTCAGGGTCAGATTCATCCTGAGTGTCCCCTGAGGCAGCTTTGCCACAGGTCCAAAGGGTGCCCCTTCTTCAAATCACCATACAGCCTCTCTTCTGAAAACTGTTACAATAACCTTAGGATTCTACCAGGACTAGAAAACAAATGGCGCCCCCTGGAGTTATAATGGCACAGGCCTGAACTACCATAAGAAGCAGCCTTAGGTCCAGAGTCAGAAAACCAAAGGCTGGGGCAGAAAAGTGGGCAGGGCAGGGGGGCGCGGAGGGGAGGGAGGAGGGGAAGGGGAGAGGAAGGGGAGGGAGACCCAATGAAATAAATGAAAAATCATTGCCAGAAATAGAATTCTCCTTTGATCCCATTTCTTTGGGTTGTTTACCCTCCTCTGTATTTCCACTTATAAATAAGTTTCTTGACATTGATTAGGCTCGTCTCTTCAGCCTTGAGAACTCCACGGAAACTGCTCTTGTCAAGTGGGTCAAGGACCAGTAAGAGCCTTTTCCCATCCTTATCTTTCTGACCTCTTGGCAATGCTGATGCCTCCGTCCCTGAATGAGTGTCTGTGAAGGATTATGAAAGACCTAATTTTATCCTGCATTCAAGCTGTTAATCTAGGCTGTTACTGTTAAATGAACACTAAATAAAGACACGAGACTGTTGGGTCAGAGCAAAAGGACTTTTTTACTCATAGCACAGCAGTGGCCAGAGAGTCAATGTGCTTCTGTCCATCTCTCTTGCTTCCTAAGAACCACAGGGGTGACACGGGTGGGTCTCAGGTATGTGCCGTGTACATTGCGAGTATGCACCACAACCAAAGAATGATGAGCTTGGAAACGCATTGGTTTTAGAGGGAGCCATGAATGAGCTTACTATTTTGTCAGATGGGAGGGAAGAGAAGACAAATTAATTTTTTGTAATTTGTACCCTTAAATACCATTAATCTTATCTCCCCACCCTCATCCCCTAGTAGCCACCATTTTACTCTTTGTTTTAATAGGTTTGACTTTTTAAGATTCCACGTAAAAGTAATATCAATAACAGAACTTGTCTTTCTCTGTCTGACTTAATCTCACTTCACTGAGCGTAATGTCCTCAAGGCTCATCCATGTTGCAAATGACAGAATTTCTTCTTTTCTCGTGGCTGAGTAACATTCCATTACACACACACACACACACACACACACACTCACACACACACACACGTCTTTTTTACTCATTCATCTGTCGATGGGCATTTGGGTTGTTTCCACATCTTAGTTATTGTGAATACTGCTGCAATCAAAATGGGTGTACCTCTATATTGTCAATACCCTGTTTTCATTTCCTTTCGGTATACACCCAGAAGTGGAATTGCTAGACTGTATCGTAGATCTGTTCTTAATTTTTGAGGAAATTCCATATTGTTCTCCATAGTGGTTGGACTAGTTTACGTTTGCATTGTGTAGGATGGTTCCCTTTTCACCTCATCCTCGACAGCACGACAGCACGTGTTGTCTCTTGTTCTGATGGTTGCCATTCTAACAGGTGTGAGGTGATATCTCATTGTGGTCTCCATTTGCATTTCCTTGATAATTGATGAGGTTGAGCGTCTTTTAATGTACCTATTGGTCATTTTGACACCCTCTTTGGAAAAATGTCTATTTAGTTCTCTGTGCGTTTATTTTACTTTATTTTATTTTTGAAAGGGGGGGGGGACATGCACACATGCAAGCAGGGGAGAGTAGAGAGAGAGGGGGACAGAAGATCTGAAGTGGGCTCTGTGCTGACTGCAGAAAGCCTGATGCAGGGATCGAACTCACAAACCATGAGATCATGACCTGAGCCAAGTGTCAGATGATCAACCACCTGAGCCACCCAGGCACTCTTCTGCCCATTTTTAATTGGAGTGTTTAGCTTTTGTTAAATTGTGTTAGTTCACTATATATTTTGGATATTAACTACTTCTCTCATATATGTTATGCAAAAATGTTCTCCTATTCTATAAGCTGCCATTTCATTTTGTCAATTGTTTCTTTGGCTGTGTTACAGCGTTTGAGTTTGATATAGCCCCATTTGTTGATTTTTGCTTTTGTTGTTTGTATTCTTGGCATCCTGTCCACAAAAATCATTGCCCAGGCCAATATTGATGAGTTTCTTCCCTGGTTTTTCTAGGATTTTTCTGGTACAAGGTCTTACATTTAAAATCTTTGATACATTTTGAGTTAATTTTTGTGAGTGATGGGACGTAGAGGTCTGATTTCATTGTTCTGCGTGTGCTTCTCCGGTTTTCCCAGAACCATTTCTTGAAGACTCTATCCTTCCCCCATTGGGTATTCTTGGCTGCCTTGTCAAAAAATAGTTGGCTGTAAATACCAGGATTTAATTTGGGGCTCTCCATTCTGTTCTGTTGGTCTATGTGTCTATTTTTGTGCCAGCCTGCTGCTTCTGTTACTCTGGCTTTGTAGTATAGTTTGAAATCAGGAAGTGCAGAACCACAAAGACCCTGAATAGCCAGAACAATCCTGAGGGAAACAATACCTCGTCCTTTAAGATTGTTTTCTGGAAACACAAAGCTAAGAAATGGCCCTGGTGAAGAGCAGTCAGGGCCTTGTGTTTGGCATACCCAGCAAGAACGTACAAGGACCCATGGTGGATTGCCTCCACCAACATTGTCTTCCCCTAAGTTTTGCAGGACCACGCTTCACTGATTTCTTGTCTACTTCTCTGGCTACCTGTGTCCTTTGTTGGTTCTCTTACTCTGCCCCTGTGTCAGAATTTAAAGAGTTCTGTATTGGTTCCTCCTTTCTTCTTCTCTTTCCCTTTATGACCTCATGCTTTAATTGATATCTGTACCAGGGAACATAAACTCGAATGCCTACAGGGTAAGGCAGGTAACATAAATGAGTGACACACAGGAACAAAGCCAGCATCTGCCAGAAATATAATCCTCTGCCATTCATTTTTACTAAACGGAGACAAAAACACCCAACACCATACAAACATGATTGACACTGAAAATAACACTTTAAAGTAAAAACTTTTAAAGTACATGTTTTAAAAATAGAAACATCCCATTATTACAATTTTACGTGGTAACTTAACAGAACTTGATCTGAAACTAAAAATCTGAAACCTTTTCTTCTACACAAGATGTCGATGACAGGTCTTAATATTTCATTCCGCAATGTGTTAATACCAAGTTCAGCCACGAAGCCTCTGGCTGCATGTGGTATTTCCTTTCATTGCTTTCCATAATGGAAAAACAACTGTACCCAAGACTGAACAGATTCATGCTTTTTACATTTAATGAAGTTTATCTGGGAGAGAGAGAATTATGATGTCCCAATATTACCATTTTTAGATTAGTTAAGATTCTGTATCTCGGTAATCTCCCTGGGCAGCTCTTCCTTCACAGCTTAAATATTAAGAGAGAGAAATTGAGCAATGCTAATTAATTTTACTTTAAGTTTTACAACGACCAGAGAAAGCGTCTTAAACATCAACCTTCAAAACTATAGTGTGGGCAACGTGGTGTAGTTTCATTTGGGAAACTGAATTTGGCATATGAACATGGACTCAGTTATTTCTTCCCAAATGACATCTCCAAATACATAATTTTAGGATCATCAGACCAATGAAAATCATGCGTCCTGATAACTATTCAATGGTTAGATGCGTTGTATTGGCAACTAAAGTGGCCAAATCTGTAAGACCCTGAGGATGCCTGAAAAAGTCAATGTTTTCAACAGTTAAAACCTGTTTCAGCATTTTGTGATACTGAAGGCATCAGCTCTGTGCAGCATTTCATGTTCATGCATCTAGCAACCTTACCTTGACTCAGGCTCTAGGAGCCTATGGAGTTCATGGAGTTCATTGCTATGTGTAACATTGTCTAGCTTTTTTTAACCAAAAAAGACAAAACTAGTTCATAAGATACTACATAAACTAAAATTGTACATTCTTGAAAAGTGTTGCCACCGGCCGTGTATGTTAGTTTCTTAATGAGTCCGACTTTAACACCAACCACAGCAGCAACAGCACCTCTTACTAATTTTGACCAGTTGACAATAAGCTATTTGATCTCTCTCAGTAAACGAGGTAAGTCACTTCCTGATATTATGCCATCAGGAGCACCATATCCAAAAGTTCTGAGTTAAATCAGAATTATCATCAACATCAGGAACAAATACAATTAACTGGGTACTACATAGACAGAAAGATGATAGATAGTAGGTAGATAGATAGATGAGAGATAGATAGGAAGGAAGGAAGGAAGGAAGGAAGGAAGGAAGGAAGGAAGGAAGGAAGAAAGAAAGAGAAAGAAAGAAAGAAAGAAAGAAAGAAAGAAAGAAAGAAAGAAAGAAAGAAAAGAGAAAGAAAGAAAGAAAGAAAGAAAGAAAGAAAGAAAGAAAGAAAGAGAAAGAGAGAGAAAGAGAAAGAAAGAAAAATGAAGGAAGGATATATCTGTGTTTTTAACAGATGCTACAAATGATTTTCCATGGAAATTATATAGTAAAATTTCAGAAGTAGCTTCAGCGTGCCAAGCAACATTATTTCCAGCTAGAATTTTGTTTATAAAAGCTTGCTTCTGTTCAGAACACATGATTTCTGCAGCACTCAGTAGACTTTATTTAATAAATCTGCCATCTGTAAAAAGCAATTGCCCAATTTTTTTTTCCCTAACACATAACTAATTCTGCAGGAGCATCATTTATTTTACTCATATCCAAAAGAAATGCTTTTAAATTTTCAGTCCTTTTTTACAGATCACAAATTGTTTCATCACAAATCTTTTCTTTATACCTGTGGAGTTCTTGATAATGGATTGTTTCATAATATTATTTAATGATTCTGTTCCTTTTAACAATAGATGTACTTTGTATGTTAAACATGTGGATCCAGTATTCACTTTCACAAAAGAATGGGCCTTCTACCATTTTTTAAAAATTTAGTCTTGGCATTTAACTTTTCCATTTTTAATAAAGAGATGGGTACGGAGACATATTTTTCTACTATTAAGATAATTACCAGGGAGCCTGCATCGATTAAGTGTCGAGCTCTTGATTTTGGCTCAGGTTATGATCTCACAGTTGGTGAGATCGAGCCCCACCCCAGGCTCTGTGCTGACCTTGCAGAGCCTGCTTGGGATTCTGTCTCCCATTCTCCCTGCCCCTCCCCTAATTGCTCTCTATCTTTCCCTCAAAATAAATAAAAATAAACTTGAAAAAAATTACCATGCAGAAAACAATGACAAGTGACATTTGCCATTAGACCTCAGTGTCCAGGATAGGAAGTGGTGGAGATGGGGGACCAGGGAAGCACAGCCTACTTGAAAAGGTCTAGGGAATTGTTGCCATATGGAAATGAAGGCTTATTGTTCCAGAGCTTTTATAAAGAAGCTAGAAATCCAGATTTTTAAATGTGAACTTACCCAATTATTTAATATTACCTTGGCTAAATGGGTAAGAGGCATTAAGGAATCTACTCCTGAAATCATTGTTTCACTATATGCTAACTGATTTGGATGTAAATTTTAAAAAAATAAAAAATTAAATTAAAAAAACAACCAAAAACAAATTACCTTGACTTCCCTTAAAACACTATCCGTTCCACACGAGACACATTTTCCAGGCTGCAAATTCGCTGCCTTCAGACTGAAAGTCCCAGTTTGCAATCTCTGAAAGAAATTGGATGCTTTTCATCATTCATTCCTCACCATTGCATGAGGTCTAATAAGGCTGCAGCCTAAATTAAGTCATTACCAGATCCGACCATTTTTCAAGGAAAACAAGTGTTTTTCTGTTTTTTTTTTAAGTGACTACAGCTAATGCTATATTTCAAGAAAATTCATCCCTTGGATATTCTGAGTATAAATAAATACTTCAACCCAAATATCACAGCTATCACCAAGCAAAATTCCTTATTTGAGTCTTACCAAGTCATAGGTAAAATTGAGAGTCCAACTCGTATTAATAATATAATAATAATAATGATCATCATAGCAGTAATAATGATGATGATGATGATAGATAGATAGATAGATAGATAGATAGATAATACAATAATAAAGCTAATGGACTTCAGCTCTCATCCCTGATCCTACTATCCCTAGGTATACTTACCTACAGCCAACAAAGTCCGCCCTGCCTACTGTTATTATCCACATTATTATGTTGTCATGACGAAGTTTAACAGTTAGAAAAGAATAGTCACACTTACTACTTTGAAGCATACGTATGAAAATGGAGAATTTCAAGGTACCCCAAATATTTCCAAAATTGGCCCCAAGTCCAGGGAGATTCATGAAGCTTCTGTCACCAGTTTTGACCCTGCTCTTAGAGATGAGGCCACTACTTTCCCCTCTCATGGACTGCTCTTGGTAGTGTCTCTTCTTCCCATGGTCTTTTCTCAATCACCCACCAAACTTAAGAGTACCTGAGTACTCTCACTGTTTCCCTGGGGACACCTCTTCCAAGCCCTGCCGCCCATCTTCTCTCCCAATTCAGGCTCATTATGGATTTATCCCAACCACCAATTGAACCCAACTTTAGATACCTCTTGGAGAGAAAAATCCTCAGCCACCATCACAGACTCAGCTGCATATATATTAAAGCCCTAGAAGTAAACATCACACAGAGTAGTGCTTAAAATAAGTCATTTTTGCAATTAAAATCATTAGTTCAGCCTTTTCCAGCCCCTAATAGCAAGGTCTGAAGTTCTAGTTATGCAAAATGAGTAAATTCTAGAGATCTGCTGTAGAACATAGTGCCTATAGTCAACAAAACTATATTGTTAAGTGTTCTCACCACAATTAAAAAGGTAAAAATAAACAAAATGATTAATTCAGAGAAGTCCACCACTGTTGGACCTATATAATCCCAAGGTATGTTGAACATTTACATTTCCCTTCACCCCACTCCATGCCCCAGAAATGCAGTCTTCAGGAAGAATCATTCCAAAGAATATCCTGGAATGTGAAACATTCCTTAGAGAAATAGTTTAGACAATACTGGTTCACCTCCCTTGAAAGGAAATTGGAAGAAACATATAAACACTGGAAATTGTGCTAGAAAGATAGTTATCTTTCAAATAAAGTTAAAACACCAAATTTGATAGCAAACCTGAAAAACAGTTTTAGGTCCTTTTAACACAATTAACTTGAGAACCCTGGAATGCCTGTGAACATCTTGATATATGTGGATTAGCATTTCTCATTGGACAGACAACTTCCAAGTTCTCCTTGTACTCTGAAATCATTGCACTGCTCTGGTTCTACACTAAGCTCCTTGGTATCGAGCTGTTATTATAGTCAATAAGCTATAAACAAAGGGATTTTGGAGCCCAGGGTAGAAATGGGTTGCTGAACCAGACCATAGTAGATTCCTTCAGATTCGATTGACCTAAGTATGAGGTTCCTTATTTTGATAAGGACACACTGTATCCATCGAAATAGACACGCAGACTGGAATTTAATCTTCACTCTTATGTACAGTGTTTTCCTGACTTTGCGCAATTTACTTAACGTATCCAAGTCTCAGTTCTTCAACTTGAAAACAGAAATCACAATAACTACATCACTGGGCTTCTGGAGGACGAACTAAGATAATGCACTGCACAGCACCAAGCACGGACTAACACAACCAGTAGACGTTGGGTAGCCGTTTTTATGTCCCTTGATGACTTGTAGCACGGAGTTTCCCACACTGTGGTTACATTTTCTGTGCCTTGGTTTCCTGGGGATAACTGGAATAATTACTGCATAAGATTGCTATGAAGAATAAGTAAAATAATGACCCAAAGTTTTTTGAATAGCATTTGACTCAATAAGTATTAGTCATTATGCTCATTCTCACTCAGTAATTATTTTAGAATTGAGATTATTAATGATTTTAATTAATTATCGGCAGCATCTTCCTCCTGCTTTTGTTAATCCTTCCCTTTTCATAAAATTCTAACTCCTCAGTAGTAAAGACTCATTTGTAAAGCAGAATTATGGAGAAAACTATATTGTATGTATTTTTGGTGTTGTTTCCATGAAAAAATGGTGGAAGAGGAGAGAAAGAGAATATGAATATTTGGGTGAAAATTATTTCCAAGTACTGGTTAACATCTTCTACAACTAAGTGGTCCAGGTAATTAGAGAAAGCAAGTTGTTATTGTTAATTGAAAATTAACAAAGATTGTGTTCAAGACATGGTTTCATATGGTATTCCTATGTAGCTGCTAAAAAGCTGTTTAGGCAAGTAGACTAAAGCTGTTCAGTTGTTTAAGCTATTTAGCTGAATATCTCTTTGTCAGTTATATGAATCACAGAGGCAACAAGCTGTGGACTGTGTGATTGAATAAAAACTATATTTTAGTCCTAACTTGGAAATTTTCACATGGCACAATCTGACAAGATATATGAGAAAGATTGATATAAACCTACACATGATATCAGAGCATTTCCTACCCAGATAAAATACAGATATCAAATGATTTTGGATGGAGTTTCTGAAGAAAAAAAAGGTATTTTTAATGTAGGAGAAGCTTCAAAGAAAAAAATTCTACACACCAGATCTTAAGAGTGAATGTTTATGTTAATATTATATTGCTGTTTTCCTCTCATTTGGCTACAAATTTGTCTCAGGTCTGCTCATCTCTTGCCCTGTATGTGCAGATTTCTGCCTGTCAAAATAATACATCCCATTTTTTGGTCCACTTTAAACCTGCTGAAAATTTTTACTTTCCCATTTCCCAATAATGATCCTTTCGCTGTTATTTGATGCAATCAGGCCCCCCAAAATCAAGAGTGTTCTTTTTACTTTATTTTACATTTTTATAGCTTAAACAGATTTTCAGTTCTGGAGGCTGGAAAGCTGAACGTTAAGGTCCAACAGGGTTCAGTTTCTGGTGAGGACTCTCTTCCTGGCTTGCAAACAGCCACCTTCTTGCTGTGCCCTCACACAATGGAAGGAGATCTCTCTCTCTTTTTTTTCTCTTTTTAATATATACTTGTATTCTTTTTTCTTCCCATAAATCATAGAATTTTGTATACAATGGTTTGTGTTTCACTTTCTACACTTAATATAACATGGGGTCCCTTTAATATTGGTGCATACTGATAAACAGGTGAATGGATAAGCAAACTGATACATGCAAATGGATACATGCAACGGAATGCTACCCAGCAAGAAAGAAGAACAAACAGTAGATAACACAACATGGATAAATCTCAAATGCATTTTGCCAAGTGAAAGAACCTAGTTTTAAATGGTTAGATACTATATAATTCCACTTATATGACATTTTGGAGAAGATAAAACTACAGGGGCAGAGAACAGGTCAGTGATCGCAAGCGTTAAAGGCGAGGAGAGGTTCTGCCCATAAAGGGGCAGCGAAAGCGAATTCTTTGGGGCGTTGAAATTGTTCTGTACCCTGTGGTGCTTACAGGAGTCTATGCATGTATCCCACCTCATTAAATAATGTAAATTTTACTATATATAATTTTATTTAGATGAAAGTGAATAAGCAAACACTTCTAATAAGGAGTTCATGAACTACTAAAAGAAGACCCTTCTGTCTATTAACATGATTATTGCAATGCCCTGTAGCAGCAATTAAGAACCAAACTTGGGGGAGCACAAAACTGCAGAAACCCTGCAAGGGAGGTCATTGAAGAAGACAGCGTGTCACTTGAAGTCTGAATGGATGCACTAGGAGGGGGTAAGGAACGGCACAGACAACAATAGTGCTGACGGTGTGAGCAGAGGTGTAGAAGAAAGAAGACTACATGTGTTCAGGAATTCTACTGGTCTCTTTCAGCCGGAGTTTAAGGAGCAGGGCTGATAAGTGGAATGCATTAAGATGGCGGTGCCTACCTTATCTGGGAGTGGTGAGGACTAAGTAACATAATTTGATGTAATGTATGTATAATGGTATAATGCAGGTGAGGATTAACGTATACCAAGTGGAGGGTAATGCATGTATAATGATATAATCGTATGTATATACACTTAACACATGGAGCGACTCACACCCCTTGCTAAAATTTCTCTAGATATTAAAGGAAAATGAAGCTTGTGGGGCCGGGAGGAGCTGGGCACAGAATGGGGTAGAATGGAGGTAGCTGGAATTAGGGATGTTGCTTAAAGACTTTTGCTCCTGGTCACAGAGAATATGGTCCTGAATCAGGCAGTGGCAGCATTTGTCTGTCTCTGCCTGACTTATTTTCCTTAGCATAATACACTCTAGCTCCATCCATGTCATTGCAAATGGCAAGATTTTCTTCTTTTTGATGGCTGAGTAATATTCCTGTGTGTGTGTGTGTGTGTGTACCACATCTTCTTTATCCATTCGTCAGTTTATGGACATTTGGGCTCTTTCCGTAATTTGGTCATTGTTGATAATGTTACTATAAACATCAGGGTGCATGTATCCCTTTAAATCAGTATGTTTCTATCCTTTGGGTAAATATATAGTAGTACAATTGCTGGATCATAGGGTAGTTCTATTTTTAGTTTCTTGAGGAACCCCCATCCTGTTCCCCAGAGTGGCTGCACCAGTTTGCACCCCCACCAACAGTGTAAGAGGGCTCCCCACTCTCTGCATCCTCCCCAACACCTGTTGTTTCCTGTAGTTGTTGATTTTAGCCATTCTAACCAGTATGAGGGGGAATCTCATTGTAGTTTTGATTTGTGTTTCCCTGATGAGTGATGTCGAACATCTTTTCGTGTGTCAGCCATCTGTATGTCTTCTTTGGAGAAATGTCTGTTCATGCCTTCTGCCCATTTTTTATCCAGTCAACCTATCCATCAAAAGTGAGGATTAAAGTAAGACTTTACCAAGGGGTGCCTCGGTGGCTCCGTTGGTTAAGCATCCTACTTTGGCTCAGGTCGTGATCTCGCAGTTCATGGGTTCTAGCCCCGCATCAGGCTCTGTGCTGACAGCTCAGAGCCTGGAGCCTGCTTCAGATGCTGTGTCTCCCTCTCTGTCCGCTCCCCCCCCACACGCACGCTCTGTCTCTCTCTCAAAAATGAAGAAACATTAAAATAAGACTTTACCAAAATGAGCACTGCCTAAAGCTGTCTCCATGCACCCTTTCTAAGAAAGCTACTTGACAATGTGCACATTCAAAACGAGAGTAAATCAAGGAATAAGACATTGGGTGGAAACATATGATATGTGTCTTTCTCTGACAGATTTATTTCACTTAGCATTATACCCTTAAGTTTCATCTATGTTGTTGCAAACAGCAAGATATGTTTTCACTCATAAGTGAAATTTGAGAAACTTAACAGAAGACCATGGGAAAGGGAAGGGGAAAAAATAGTTTCAAACAGAGAGGGAGGCAAACCATAAGAGACTCTTAAATACAGAGAACAAACTGAAGGTTGATGGGGGTGTGTAGGAAGGAGGGGAAAATGGCTGATGGGCATTGAGGAGGGCACTTCTTGGGACAAGCACTGAGTGTTGTATGTAAGTGATGAATCATGGGAATCTACTCCCGAAGCCAAGAGCACACTGTATACACTGTATGTTAGCTAACTTGACAATAAATTGTATTTTAAAAATAAAGAAATAAAAAAGGAATAAGACATTGGGTAAGGAAGGCAGCAGATCCAAAATAGGAGAAGCTGGAAACTCCCAAGAAGACCGTTATGTGTGAAATCTGGAGGAAAACCAACCTGGATGAGAGTAAGAGAGTAGGGGACTCAGTAAAATGTCTCCAGGTTAAAGAAAAAAAGTGAGTAAAAGTTCCGTTGTGTTTAATGATATGAAAACCATTATTCTTAAGGCTCTTGTAAATCAATTTTAAGGAAGAATAATAGTGAAATAGAAAGCTAATCAGAAAAAAAAATAGGTATAATAGTTGGCTTTTGTTGTATGAGAGTCAACCACAATGCTTCAGAAGTGTTCGAATATATACTTCCTGTGGGTCTTCAGGTTGTTGTGGGGTTCCCAGACTGGGCTTGGCTTTTCCTTGTGTTCTTCACACCCCTTAAGCCCAGCAGGCTAGCCTCAGAACAAGCTCTTGTAAGGAAGATGGTAAGTATAAAGAGGACAACCCCGCCACACAGATACATTTCAGGCCTTGGCTTGCATTACCTATGCTAACATCTCATCGGTCAAAGCAAGTCATAGAACCAAATTCAAAGCTAATGAGCAGAGAAGTAGATTCTTCCCATGGAGTTGAGAAAGGATGAATATTGGCTGAACAATGATTCAATCTACTACGTAAGGCAAGAATTAAATCCAATAAGTTTTACTGAAAAAAGGAAAATCACATATACAACGTGGTTCCTCCTGATCAAATTACTTGATCACAACAAGGCAAACACGAAACATTGATTTGTCAAAAATTATGATATAAAAATATGGAGAAGAGAGAGGGGAGGGAAAGTGAGGTAAGGATAACAGCCTAAGACTGCTAAAACCTCATCTACAGTGAGGAGACCGTGTCTAACATTTGTGATCAATAAATAGCAGTATACTTGGGGCGCCTCAGTGGCTCAGTCAGTTAAGCATCCATTCGAGCCCAGCTGCCAGCACAGAGCCTGCTTGAGATTCTCTCTCTCTTTCTCTCTCTCTCTCTCTCTCTCTCTCTCTCTGTGTCTGCCCATCCCTCACTCATGCGTGTGCACACTCTCTTTCTCTCTCTCAAAATAAATAAATAAGCTTTTTAAAAAATAGCAGTAAACTTGAAGAAATTGAAGAAGGAGTTTGGGAAGTGTCACAGTTGGGTGGGCAGAAGGCAAATATTTTCCATTAACAGACTTTTAAACCATGTGTGTCTATTTTTTAGATTTAAAAGAGCTAGATAGTTTTAAATATATTGATAAGTGTATGGAGACTTTTAAACCATGTGTGTATATTACTTTGATCTAAAAGAGGTAGATAATTTTAACTACATATTGGTAAGTGTATGGAGAAGTAATAATAATAGCGAAGCAAAAATATTCATTAAGCATGTACTTTTCCAGGGTTTATAAGCTCTGTGTCTTAAACCCTTCCAAACACCTGATGAGATGGACACTGTTGTCTCCTCATTTAATGGAGGAGGACACAGAGCCTTTTAAGAAGTTGCTCAGGAGGGACAGAGCTGGGACTGGAGTCCAGTTCTCGACTACCATCCCTCACCTGGCCTGGGTTGTGTCAGGAGTTCAGCAAGGAAACAGTTGTGCGTGATAGAGAATTTGAAGTCCAGGCATAGCAAGGAGGGAGTAGGTGATGAGATGAGGTGGAGGGGAAGAGAATGAAGAGCACAGGGTGATGGTAAAGGGGCCAGCACCCCTACACACACACACACACACACACACACACACACACACACACACACACACACACAAAACCCTTCTTGACCAAGATATTTAGATACTCTACTAAACTTAAAGGGCTGGTGTGAATAGTATTTTTTCCCCATGAACACCAAAGAAGTGACTGAGTTTCACACCAGAGTTGATCTCTAGCAAGCTGGCCAGCCTTGTAAAAATATCTGGAGGATGCCACACTTTTGCACCGGTGACTTGAAGCATTAAAGATAATTGAAGGAGATTTCAGGGGGCATCTACCCTCAGCTGACAACCCCCATCTTCAGCTGTCAATGAAGCAAAATAAGTTACAGTTTTCATCATCTTCCAGTTGCTTCCTAGCGCTTAAAATAGAAAGCACAGAATCCTATCACGACAATGGAACCTTCATCTACCATTTTGCTAGCTTTCTCTTCCAGCATATCTACCTTTCCACATTGTTTCCTAGATTGATGTGTTCAAAGTTCCATCTGGCCTTTCTAAACCTCCATGTCTCAAAACCTTTACCCTTTACCCTTGTCTAGATTTCCGTATCATTTTAGCTTGTACCTCTGTTTAACCTCCATTCCTCTCTGTCTTCATTTAAAGTGGTCTAATTTCTAACAAATAAATATGTTAGGTCCCCAGATCATAAGGAAGAGAAGGATCCATGACCCTCTTGTTTACTGTTGTATGTCAGTACTTATCTCCACAAGTATAGAAGGGTTGCCCTTTAATTTCCTTTAAGTGAATAAATGAGTGAGTAGGATGAATAAGTACAGAAAGGAAGGAAGGGAAGGAGAGAGGAAAGGAGGGAGGAAAGAAGGAAGGAAGGACCTAGCTATGGAATTTGGTATGCTTTGCTTACCTGGGATTCAGTTTCCTTACAGATAAAAGAGTTGAGCCAGATGATTTTTAAATTCACTTCCTTCTCTAAAATTCTGTTGTTCTGTACTGCAGTAAAAATACTAAAACACATTTTCCGGTATGTGTTTGCACTTACATTTTAGAAAGTTAATTCTTTTGATCGTTTTCTTATCATTTACTCCTAGTGAAATTAAAATTTATTTGGTGGAGCTATTTGAAGGCCAGGAATGTTTCTTAAGCTTTACTCTGCGTCCCTTTCAAGTGGGAAATATTAACCGGCCACAGACATGATATGATGAGGTTTAGACATTACAAAGGAACGAACTTCACGGCCCATGCTGGCCTTACCCGGGCAGTGCTGTCTCTCTTTGCAGAGAGAGGGGTCTTTCGGAAGCTTTTCAAAAGCTACCAATATGCAATTCACAGTATTCTCCAGTTGAAAGCTATAACTTTAATCTCAGACGGGAACCTATAATGATATTTTTTTTAAATATTTTCCTCCTTTTCTGTAAATGATGAGGTCCAATTAATGGGTGTTTTCATGATTGAAGTCAGAAACATTGAAACCTGAAACTTAAAAAAACAAAAAACTCCACTCCTGCCTTATTCCTGTCAATGATTTTTGGAGTGGTTAGAGAATAGAAAGTATTTTCAGAACTTCTGAGTCACCTACCTATTTTGAACACTTGATTCCACAATCCAAATTGAAGTGTGCAGAGATTCACTTGCTGCATTTGTTACCAGCTTGAGCTAACTTGAATTAGAACTTCCATTATGAGGGCCTTTTCTCCAGAAGCCGTTCCCTTAAACAAATAAAGTTCAGGGAAGCAAAGTGGACAAAGAAGCCAGAAATCAGCATGTATGTCAGTTTCACCAAGACACACACACACACACACACACACACACACACACACACACACACACAGTCTTCATCATGCAGAAAGTCTTTTGAAACATGGATATTTTACTAATTAATCAGAAGCATGGTTGAAGGAAACAAATACGAAAACGCAGTTTTTATCATTTCCCTTATGATAGATGTTCCCTCTCATGGTTTTTTTTGTTTCTTGAATTATTTTTATCTAATTATTCATTCATTGCATGCAAACTACAGCTTTCCAAATTCCACTTTTCAAAGGTTTGACTTTAATAGTTATTTCACTGAAAAGCAAGTTGCTTCCGAAGACTTGCCTGTGTGTTGGAATATTTTAAACTGAGTCTCTAAAGAGCCCTCAGTATCCAAGCTGTGGGGACTGTAGTTGGGACACATGCCTTGAGCTAATGGCTTCACATGCAGACCTAGAACAGGCCAAATAGACTGAGCCCAGTGAAATGGAACGTGACACCTGCTTTCTGGTGCCAGTCATCAATGTGGATAGTCCATCTAGAGCTGTTCAAAAGAAGGGAAAAATACCTTTAGCCCGTTAGCAGCTGGATTGGAGGACTAAATTCTCTAGGGAGTCACTCCACGTTCCTGCATTACATCACCCAGGATATGCATTTGGAAGTGGCTACTGAGTTTTTGTTTTTTGCACCTTTTATCCATACCAGCGGACAGCAGTCTCACTTAATCACGGAAGACCCACAAAGGCTTTGCTCAGATATACCCAACGCATCCTGGGGAGGTAGAGTTTGGAGCTGTTTATGGGTTCGGCTCTCAAAAATACGAGATGTGCTAGGTAGATGTTTAGTTCAGATAAATTATTTGCATTTTAAAATTAGATTCACTATCGTTTATTCCTGATAATTTTGAGTGCTTAACTTGCTTTTCAACTCCTCTAAAATAATTGAAGTACTCAGACCCCAAACGTGTGTGTCTACCCTTTCTTTTGTGCAAAGGTCTATGGCTTTAAGGAGAGGAGAAAGGCAATCACTGGAGGTTTATTTTCTTTTATTACTTTAAAGGTAAAAAATTGGAAATAACCCTTAATGAAAGCTAGTTGAAGAGTTAAAACACAAATTTCTACAAAATTTAAACCCATGCAAGGTTTATATTCAATTTATCAAGTCTATAGCATTTGGTTCTTATGCCATAGTCAAAGATGAGTTGTTTCGTCACATCCGAAGGAAGATTTTTGTCAATTTACTGATACACTTTTCAACACTGGCAAAAAGTACATTTCTGGCTGACTTTTTTTAATGTTTAAAGTAAAGCTAATCCATATATCCACTTATGTACTGTGTTGAGAAACTGAAATTATGCATCGGATTCTAGTGGTTGATTTGTACACGTAAAACTTGGTATTTACTCTTTCTGATTCAAGATCCTTTTTCTCATAAAAGAGGTTCTGTGGTGTCTAGGTCTGTAAGTTCTCTCAAACAGCACTATTCATATTTAGGAACTTAAATGATAACGATTAAGCAGTGGTTGATGTTTTTAACCTCCCTACATGTCTGCTTTAAATTTTTTTTTTTTTACTCCCATGTATGCCTTTGGCTCCCAGTTTCATGTCTGTTGCAAACATCCACTGGTTTCATGGTGTGGAGTAAGGCAGCACTCTACCCATGGTGTGAATTTTGATGAATTAAGTCAGAACTACTTCTGGGAATAAGAAGGAAGGCATTTCTTCATCAAATGTCTTATATCCCTGAAAACCAATGTAGCACTCTGTACTAATACACGGTCCAAACATAAGTAATAAAGATTTAGAAAAAATAATTTAATGTTGTTCATCAATAAATAATGTTTCGGTAATTAAGCGGGAACAAAGATTTATACCAAGTGAAAAAGATCTGGGCAGAAGAGTGAGGAGCTATGTGCAAGGACCCAAACTTTTAATTGCTTTACGTTGTCAGAAATAGCTGCTCTTTATAAATATTCCCTCTCAAATTATTTAGATTGGGCCTTATGAAAGTGCCATTTTTGTGTGATCTAAGAGCGGCAATTTCAAATAATTCACCCTTACAGACAATAACCCAGAAATCAGTGAAATGTCATCCAATTTGCTCTGATGTTCTTTACTTTATGTTTCATTTAGTCTTCGTAGACATTCTCCAGAGTATTTCATTATCCCTCCGTAGACTAGAATCAAGCAAGGACAGAGCTGGCTTTGAAGCTCGGCTTCTCTGTAGGCAAAGCACAACCTCCTGCCTCCCCCACACTATTGTGTCTCAGAGATGAGAGACTGTTCCAGCCATGTAAGGGGAGAATATTCTCCCAAGGGTCAGCCAAGGAGATGACATGATTAAGTCATTTACTCTGGAGTTTCTTCCATTGTTTTTGGTGAAACTTACAGAATTTTTTCTTTAAAAATTTTAAAGTTTATTTATTATTGAGAAACAGAGAGAGACAGAGCATGACCATGGGAGGGGCAGAAAGAAGGGGAGACACGGAATCTGACGCAGGCTCCAGACTCTGAGCTGTCAGCACAGAGCCCGACGTGAGGCTCAGACTCACAAACCGCGAGATCATGACCTGAGCCAAAGTCGGACGCTTAACCCGACTGAGCCACCCAGGCGCCCCACTTACAGAATTGTTTTAACTTAAATTCAAGTTAGTTAACAGAGAGTGTAGTATTGGTTTCAGGAGTAGAATTTAGTGATTCATCAGTCACATGTAATACCCAGTACTCATGCCAACCAGTGTCCTCCTTAATGCCCATCACCCATTTAGCCCATCCTCCCACCCGCCTCCCCTCCAGCAACCCTTAGTCTGTTCTCTGTATTTAACAGCCTCTCACAGTTTGCCTTCCTCTCTCTGAACAATGATGTGTCCTCTCAAAGGAAAATAGGATTATTGTCAAAGATTGGAAAACTAGAATTTTTTTCTTGTCACATGGCCTATTTGCTTCTCCAGTTCTTTGCTGTTAGTTCTTTGATCGTGACTGTTCATACTTTGGGGATCTGGGTTATTCCTGACTTCCATGCCTCAGGAATAGCCCTGTTTTCTCTGTCACGCTTTCACTGGAGCATACTTATCCAGATTAAGGAGAGTTAAATTTTTTGAACAGATAGCATCCAAGAGAGTGGTAAGAACTTATTTTTTTCAAACAGCAGTGTAGGCACAATGAATTTCGAAGGATGAGATGTACAGAATCATCATATTTAACTTGATAATGGATAAGAATCTCATGTTCTACATATGAGTGATTTAGGGTCAGCAAACAGATCATCTCAACTAACCACCTCCTGAGGTCCAGCTCACTCATCAGGAGACATGAATCCTCTGACTACTTCCCCCTGCTCAATACATGCTCCACACACCTTAGAAAAGAATTTTCCCTATTAAATCATCCCTATTGATGATGATTCCCGTGGCTCTCTGAAATCTGGCTTACTTACAGGAGGCAAAGTGAAGAGTTGAAAGGTCATCTTGATTCCCAAAGAAACCAAATCTTTGCTGATGAATAGAAGATCCTTCACCATCATCAGTGATGTCTATAATAATTTATCTGCTTGATATTTGATCAACATTTGGCTTTTCTTTGCCTTCACTATACCAGAGCATGAATCTTGAGAGTTCAGAAGTTTATCTCAGCTCTTTATGCATTGGAAATCTAAATAACCTCTGTGAAAGAAAAAGTAAACAAAGTGGAAACAAGTGTATCCTATGCATTCTTTTTCCCTTTCAATTTAACATACAAGCAAGGTAGAGCGCCCAGATAAATTCTGTTCCAAGGGAAATTTGACTCATCTCTGCCCCCACCATTCTTGGGCATCATTTTTCCTTAATACTACCCCTTTCAGTGGGAGGAGATGATGGGAGAAAGCTCTCATCACTAAGGAGACAAGAGACGACAGTTATAGTCAAAAAGCTTTTATGTAGGTATGCCCAAAGGGAGGTGGGTAGGGGGATGGGTGAAATAGGTGAAGGGGATTAAAAGGTACAAACTTCCAGTTATAAAATAAATAAGCCACAGAGGTGAAAAGCTCAACAGAGAGAATATAGTCAGTAATATTGTAATAAGCTGGATGGTGACAGATAGTGATTAGACTTATCGCAGTGAATGCAGCCTATTGTATAGAATTGTCCAGTCGATACGTTAAAAAAATGATGTTGTATCAGTCATCAGAAAAAAACACATATTGAACGACTCTGGTTATATGAAATGTCCAAAATAGGTCAATGTGTGGAGACGCAAAGTAGATTAGTGGTTGCCTAGGGCTGGGGGTTGGGGGATTTGCGGGGAGAAAGGGAGACTAACTGCTCATAAATACACCTTCTTTCGTGGGTGAAGAAATATTCTAAAGTTAATTGCGGTGATGGTTGCACAATCCTGGGAATGTATTAAAAACCACTGAAGTATACTTTAAAGGGATAAGTCACATGTGAATTACATCTCAGTAAAGCACATCTTCAAAATGGAAATTTAAATACAGTGTGTTCTTCAACTGGTAAATGTATACCAGATATCGTATCTAAGTATTTCCTTTTTCTCCAAAAGAAGTGGCTTTTGACACAACAAAAATAGTGGGAAAATAAACAATTGAGTAGCATACTTCTTTATTTTTTAAGTTAGCAATAAAATTGGCTGGATGTACAGCTAGACTATCTGGCACAGTTTAGAAATTCCAGTACCTTTCACTGAGTCTCTCGTCACAAAATGCTTGACTAGCTTTCCTCAAAACAGCAATTCTAAGATATTTTTAAAAAATATTGGCAGTTTAAAAAGCAGAGAGATTTGACAGTCTTCAGTGTAAGTAACATTTTGTATTTCATTTTGTGTGATCTCTGCAATCATTTTAAAGCAATAGTAACTGGATACAAATACCGTTATCATTCCAAACATCGGGTGTGTTCGAGAATGTCTGACAGCATCATGACATAACAACGTTGATGCCTAAATTGCCATTTTACTTATCATCAGTCTAAACTACTCATCCGGAAAAATGCCATATTCCTTCAAAGAGAATTTTGGTCCACGATCCTGAATCTAGTAGGCGTCTTTTGGCTGGGGTAAGAAATGAGGCAGTTTTTTTCTTTGGAAGATGCGTAGATGGGCATTTTAATACCGTCAAATAGAGGTCCCATCCTTTCCGCATGGCCAGATGGCTGCATTGTTAGAAGCCGCGGAAGGAAGGGACTGAGTTTCTTCTGAGTTAAAGCTTAAGTGTATATTTGGTCATAGTAAGCATTCAAATGCCGAGATTTTAAAGGCAATTTGACATGATGCTTCTGGTTAACCTTTTCTAAGCAGTGCCTCCAGATAGAATGACCGCCTTCACAGGATTCAGCTGACATCAGGAGCGATGACAATACCCAGCAGAAGTCAAAGGCCCGGAACCCTGGATTAAAAGCCCTGCTGGTGTGCAGCCTCTGGGCGCCTTTTGGCGCTCCTGGATGTGTAATGCGATGACATTCCTCAACTATTGCATTAACCACCTGAAGAGCCCATGCAAAAATAAAACTGTCCACATACAGGGGCGCCGGGGTGGCTCAGCCAGTTGAGCAACTGACTCTTGATCTTGGCTCGGGTCATGATCTCATGGATGTGAGATCAAGCCCCACAGCAGGGCTCTGTGTTGGGCATGGAGGCTGCTTGAGATTCTCTGTCTCCCTGCACCCCTGCCCCACTCGTGATCCCCACCCCCTTCTCTCTCTCTCTCAAATTAAAAAAAAAAAAAAAAAACTGTCCACATGCAGTGGGAGTTTGCCCCTGACAGTCATCACCAGTTCTTTTTCTCTGGTTTCTGTTCAAAATGTCAAACCTGTTACATGACATACGGTATGTCTTTTGTCTGACACTTTTTTGTCTGACTTAAAATTGCTTTTGTCTGACTTCTACAATAAATAAATAATAAATATTTAAAGCTATTCAATAAGTGCAATTAACTCACAGAAGATGCTGTGGGTTACAATCCACTTCAAATTATTTCTTTTTTCCTGTTTTACTACATTTGAATGTTAACCTTTTTCTCACAGGGGCTTGGACCAAAATAGGTCTTATATCACTGTTTTCTAGAATCTCATAGTGAAATACTATTTTATAACATGCCTATAATCTCCTCCATTTATGAAAAGGGACCTACAGTGAAATAAATAATTGGTATTGCTTGACTAAATAATCCATAACACTAAGCAGATGAAATAGCAGTAGAATGTTTAGGATCGACAAATAACTTTTGAAGACTATTTGATGAGATTATGTAAAAACCACAATCATAAAGTGGCATCATTTTCTCAGTGATACTCTTCCAACCTTTTGTTTTAAAACTGTGATAATGACAGAAGAGAGGCATTTGCATTTGAAAGGTACATAAAACCACAAAATTCACTTTGTTAGGTAGGCAAGAAAAGAGGGGTCTGTGTTCTCTCGGGGATGATGTGTGTTTCCGTCTATCTCGGCTGAGCATGTCTGCAGGTGCTCCGAACGGGACACAAACAGACAACACGAAAGGTATTTTATATGAAGAGAAAAGGAGCTTCTATTGCAAGAAAACTGTTAATACCTTTTACCTGTATTTATTACCAATTCTGGTTCTCAATTTTTGCTTTTTTCTGTTTTTTAGCAAATCCTTAATCACAGAACAAAGAAGCCAATCTAAGTACTTTAAACAGTAGCAATTGCTGGATTAACATTAGTTCAGTTAATTCTATAAACTTCACTGTCTATTCCCTTATGTCCTTATTGGAAGACAGCTTTGTTTACTGATAACATTGGAATTCACTACATAAATAAGGAAAATAATTATTACAGATAAGATGCTTGTAACACCTGAGACAGTGCTTCCACTCTATTCGTGCCTATGCATCGATCAACAAGCATTTATTAAGCACCTACCCAATGCCAGGCTTCGCTAAACACTAAGAATTCAGTAACGAGCAAGGCCTGCCTTCGTGAATAAACCATCTAGCAAAGGCTGAAGGGAAATAACGGTGCTCAAGAGATTATTAAGTAAACACACATACTTTAAAACAACATTTCTCTGGATCAGTTGGTACTTTTGGATTTGCACATTCGGGCATTTTACAGATGACTCAGTAGCATCACCCCAGACCGAGATGAAGAGTCAACACAGAAAGGTTACATCTTATTCCCAGGTGACTGGTATCTCAGACATTCAGCCTCCCTGCCTGCAGCATTTTCTCTGCTGAAGGGACCCCTTTCAACGCACGGCCCATAGAACCATAATGCAGACTCTCCCAGGCTGTCATATTTTAGTCACATAAAACACTCACCCGAAACCCCCAGAAACTTCTTTTCAACTTCCATCACCAATTGTTTCCTTATACCCTCCTGCAACAACACAGGGAACAGCCTTACTTGTTGGAAGGGAAATGCTAACCCTCGGGTCTTTCTCAACTCTCACGGCACTGGGAGTCTAGCATACAATGATGAGTTCCTCTTTACCTCACCTCTTTAAAAAGTCTGCTGAGGTATGCCCAGATTCTTCATAGCGTAGAAAGAAAGGCATATTGCTCACCAACTTGGGCCTCACTTCTGGAATTTCTCTAGGATGTGCCCCTCACCTTGGTCATCGCAGCCCCTTTCTTCTCCCTCTCTTCACCTTGTGCTTAATTCAGAGCCTCTCGCCCTCACTCAGCTGGGGCTGATGGGGGCGGTGGGGGAGATCATCCATTCATGGTTTGTGCCATTGTAAATTTGTCCTGCCTGCTCCCCTCAAATCCAGCCTTCTCTGCAATGCCATTGGTGGTTGACCACATTCTCCCACTTTCCTTCTCCACCATTTCTGTAATGGCAGGCTTCTCACTTCTGTAATAATATTCTTCATAGATTCAAAGAATGCGTTCTGCCTCCAGACCGTAACTCCCTGAGAACAAGAACAATAACGCGCATTGTTTGTCTTCTCAGAACCCAGCACCAAAACCACACCCCTCAGAAATGAGGCGCATTTCCCCCTCTCCTCACCTTGCACAACCTCCTACCCCATACCCACCATTCCCCAACTCTTCTGGACACAAGCTTGTCACATTCTCCACTTGGAGTTCGGTCTTAGTGGGTGCCTACATCTCCATAAAGAAACCAAGGCCTCAGAGAGTGAACATTTGGAGAGGAACCATTACACAGACCATTTTGGCATGAAGTGGATTCACTCTAAAGCCTAAAATTCAGAGCCTAAAAGTCAGGGCTCCTCATGTGCCCATTCCCCCCTCCCACAAGCTCAAGTGGTTAGATGCTTGTAAAATTTTCAAAATTTTCAAAAGGAAGATCTTTTAACTACAATGATCTCCTTCCAATGAGACTCCCCACTACCTTTTATTATGTTGAGGGTCATTGGAGTGACCGCAGACGTGTGTGGGGTCTGACTTGAAGGAAATTGAGTGGGGTTGTGTATACATAAGATATTTTTATACAATTTGAGGTCACTTCTTTATATAGTTAGGCAATTGCTAGCCATACACATGTAATAATGGCTCCCAGGAATACCTTTACCATCGACAGTGGCAACTCAGCCAGACATTGATTGAGACATGTAGGTGTCAGGTCAGAAATGGTTTCACAATGTAAATATGTCCTACTGGAAACATATAGATAGTGGAGAGAAAACAAGGTTTATAGGGCAGAAGCTATTCTGTGGAGAATTCTTCCCGTCATCAGACATGTGAACTTGTAAAGACAAGACTGGTTTCTGACTGATGCCTGGTCAACACAGAAGTTCTCTCCTGGAGGAAATTTGTTTGATAACATTGAAAAATTATAATCGCACCATGCCTTTTTTTTTCTTTTTAAATGAGAATCAAACAAGAAGAGAATATAGCCAAATTCTCATGTTTGTAGACTTGTAGCGGTATAACAAGTAATGAGCATGCCTACAACAAACAACTCCTATATGAAAGAACTTTTAGAGTGGCTTCCCACTGAATTTGAAAACTTGGAAAATGTATAAAATATTATCAATAAAACTTAGTGAAGTTGAAAAAATCTACCAACAGTATTAGGTTAAGACTGAATTATGTTTCTTCTCTATCCAGGGAAAATGTTATAAAACTACCATCAAATGAAGCCAGAAACGTAGATAAAAAGTATTATGGAGGTGTATTAGGCAGTAGATCAGTTAAAATATCTTTTTTTCTGGAGGTTGTCATGTTTGTGATGTTTGTTACCTCTTTTAAATTTGGTATTTGTGAATGATTTCTTCTTCTAAATAAATGAGTATCCACTTTCACTTGTGATTTAGAATTTTTGAGGGGCGCCTGGGTGGCTCGGTCGGTTAAGCGTCCGACTTCAGCTCAGGTCACGATCTCGCGGTCCGCGAGTTCGAGCCCCGCGTCGGGCTCTGGGCTGATGGCTCAGAGCCCGGAGCCTGCTTCCGATTCTGTGTCTCCCTCTCTCTCTGCCCCTCCCCCGATCATGCTGTGTCTCTCTCTGTCTCAAAAATAAATAAACGTTAAAAAAAAAAATTAAAAAAAAAAAGAATTTTTGATTTTGTTACTCTTTTTTGTAAAAAGGTCTTCAGACCTTGTATGTACATCAGGCCCTTAAAAACCTAGATCATCCTCTCCCACCAAGATCTGGAAAGATCCGTGTGCCAAGTGTAAGCAAGCGATTGGTTTATGTCTGGCTTTGTTCTAGTCTCGGCCCAGCTGGCAAGTGTGAAGGGTTTCTTCCAAATGTAGGCAGAGTTTTACATGACAATCCAGAATGAATAAAAAGAAAGCCCATCTTCAGAGAACAAAAGACAATATCAGTGGGCAGAGAAGTCGTTATTATAGATGCCTTGCTTTGGTTTCTGCTTTGTCCTCTGCCACTGTGAGAGAAGAGCCTTGTGATGCCCGAGTCAAGGTAACCCACCTTTCTTCAAGGTGAATGGAAAACCGTCGAGTCAATTCAGCAACTGCCGTTGCTGCATGTTATTCAACGCCCCTGAGGACTCCTAGATATTGAACCAGGCTTCCAAGGGCAAAGTTCCGATTATTGCATGAGTATTTGCAAACTGCTCTAAACCGTGCACTCCTTCCAAGCACCATCTACTATTTATGTCACCATTTGTGCTGCCCCTACAGGAGCTCATGCCCAGAGCTAAATCCTCCCTATTTAGCCATCTTATTAACCCGAAGGAGGAGAACCTCTAAGTGAGAATGTGGATGGCGGTTCATGCCCTTTCTTCCCCCAAATGCCCATCAAGTTGTTCTTAACAAGCAGATAGTGTATCCTAGGGATATGCTGCAAGGATATTGTGAGTTCAGAAATCCAGAAAACCTTCTATTGATGGGAAGTAAAACAGTAGTGATCTTTACAAAAATTTAGCAATGTAAATTGCTATATATATATATATATATATATATATATATATACAGAGAGAGAGAGAGAGGGTGCAAGCTGGAGAGAGGAGGAAAGGGAAAGAGAAAGAGAATCTTAAGCAGGCTCCATGCTCAGTGCAGAGCCCAACACAGGGTTCTATCCCATAACCCCGGGATCATGACCTGAGCAAAAATCAAGAGTTGGGCACTTAACTGACTGAGCCCCCCATGCGCCCCTAACTACGTAGTTCTTAAAGACTTACCCAAAGTCTTTCAATTATGTTTTCTTATTAAACCTCAAAAAGAAAAAGGATGGACTCTAGGAAATCATGACCCCGAACAACTAACTGAAATCAGAAGGGCGCGTATGCTTCCAGGAATTGACCCAAAAGTCTGACTAAATATCCAAATAATTGATTTTATCAGTTTTATATGGGCAAATTAACTTGTTAAGAATAAGAAACTTTAATCACTATGTACACCTGAAACAGATAAAACATTATGTGCGAACTATACTCAAATTCATTAATTAATTAATTTCAGAGGGAAAAAAGAATACATCTCACCTCTTTGTTCTCTAAGTTTTCTTCTCCCCATCTCCATGTGAATGCCCATAGGTTTTTTTCTTGTGCTGTGTTTGAGCTTTAAACTACAACCATTCTCTTACTGTTGTTCTGAATTCTTTTTTAATGTTGTCACTGTTGTTTTCATACTCAGCCTATTCAGACACTTATTTAAGATGGCTAAAAAGAGGCAAACTATACAGCAGGATTAAATAAATCAGCTAAAACCCTGAAACAAAGAGAAATCCACTTTTCCTGCACTGTATTAAAAATGAGAAGAGAAAGGGAAGATGAGGGGGAAAAAGGGAGAAATGGAGAGAAACGTTCACTGCATTTATAAACAGAGGTTCCAAGGGTGACCAAGTCTTTTTTCTTATTTCATGAGTTTTGCTAACCCCGTATAAGCCTGCAGATTTTGTTGTGACTTACATGGACTTGAATACAAAGAGACTGTCCGGTTTGTTGTGCCACGAACGGAAAGGGGCGCTCTGTGGAATCCAGGGATTTGTGAGGAGGGCCTTAGAGGTTTGCATAGAAGCCCAAAGGTACAGCGGCCATTTCTGTATCAGATCAACTACACAAAACGTGCGGGATTCTTACATCATTTTCCCCAAATGGATTCCTGCTTTCTTCTGAAAGAACTGCCACGGTTTTTCACTTACATGGCTGTTTTTGCCCTCTTTCTCAGGTTTGCTTCGTGAACCTGGATGTGAACAAGGATGCGTGCAGCACGGAGCACCTGCAGCAGGTAATGCTGGGAGCACAGACTCCCCGGGAGCTCATGACAAGGGCTGCCTGCGCTGACCAGACAGCTGACGTGACGTTTTCCATAAATGATGCTCATTTCGTTGGAGACTCTTTAGCTGGATGGTGTCATCACGGCCCATTCCCTGACCGTCTCCCTGCCACCTCCCACAGTTTGCCTTCCTTATGCTTGTGATGCTTGCTTTCCCAAGATAACGGGGCCGCTCTCCAAACAGGTGCTTTTTCCTGCCCACGGGGCCTGATAGTGGCTTTTTGAGCCCCCGTCTTCATCCCATCTCAAACACCCCGCCTGGGATGATGTCTCCAAGGCTTTTCCCAACCTGCTGGATACCAACCAGCCCTTCTCTGCGGGTCTCAGGTCTGCTCCTTCCTGCTGCTTTGAGGAAACGCTTGGTCTCTGACCTTGGTTTCCCAGCCCTACACTCATCTGGGGCTCGCACTTGTGCGTTCTCCAGCAGCTACATATTCCAGGCTCATCTGAGGTTGTGATGATCCCGACGTAAATCCTTGACAACATGCAAGACGTTGAAGGACCCCTCAGTCCTTTGGAACGAGAGCTAACAAGGGGTCCTATAGGAAGAATTAATTGGGTTCTTTTTTTTTTACATTTATTCATTTTTGAGACACAGAAAGACAAGTGCCATCAGGGGTGGGGGCAGAGAGAGAGGGAGACACAGAATCCGAAGCAGGCTCCAGGCTGTCAGCATAGAGCCGGATGTGGGGCTCGACCTTACGAACTGCGAGATCATGACCTGAGCCGCAGTCGGAAGCTTAACCCACTGAGCCACCCAGGCGCTCTTGTTTCGTTTTGTTTTTTGTTCCCTTGCCAGTGCTGCACCTGAAGCTTCTCAAACCCAGTTGCCCATACAGCTTATCCATTACAGACTTCCGCAGAGCTTCCGACGTCATTCATCCATGTAGCACTGGAGGGATTAAAAAAAAGTGTACATATCATTTCGTTTAGGGGACTTGTGGTGCAGAGTCACAGAGAGAGAAGGAGGGACCAAAGCAAGTTGGCATCTTAAGGACTGTGTGTTTGAAGATTTATGGGAGGGATTTGAGACAGTCTTCTTCTACAGCTAAGCGTAGAAACCTGGCATCCACTTAGCTGCCTAAACTTGTGTGAACTCATCTTCTCTGGGCCTCAGGCTACTTATGTGCAAAAATAAAGAAAGTAGTAACGGGACCTAATCAGTATGGGGGTGTTGTGGGGATTAAATGTACTAAAACGTAACATGTGTGCAGTCTTTAGCACAGTGCCTGGTACATAGAGCAAAATTAATGTTAGAAATTATTTTATTGTTGATATTATGATTATTGACTTTGTTAAAACAGATGATGATTAGACAAGTCTCTCATTCCAAGTTTTAAAGGAAAGAAAAAACCCTTACTATGCATACCTGTGGTGTGACAGTAATTATTAAATGTCTACTTTGGCATATTTAGAAGCAAAGAGTTTTTAAAGCTTTAAGTGATTTCCTATTCCAGTGTAAACCTTCAAGTTTCAGCTTCACACTTCGTCTAGTAATAATCTTAGTAGATTAAGTAATCTATCATTGGTGTAGTTATTCAGGTATATTATTTTTGCAAGTAAGTAGTTTGGGGGTAGTGTTTTGGAGGTGAAAAGAAATCATCTAAACTAATAAAGATTCTTCCTCTACAGAAATTGGTCAACGTTTCACCAGATCTTCCAAAACTTATCAGCTCCATGAATGTCCAGCAGCCAAAAGAAAATGAAATTGTTCTTCTAAGTGGCTTAACATCCGGAAATCTCCAGGCAGATTTTGAAGTTTCACAGGTAAGAGATGTAAACTCTTGATAAAATGTTCATCAGAGATAAGTCATCTACGGTCAGCTCTTGCCACAAGTCAGTACGGACTTCAAATAGATGCTACATTTAAGCTTCCATAGCCTAGGACTCAAAAATTTCTTTGCAATCAAGAGCAGTGTTTCTGTGTATCTGTGTTTCTTCTAAATATGCCACTCAGAGTTTGACAGAGCTTCCCTTACCTCAACCCCTACCATTTATTATATTCTCAAGTTCATGTTGTCAAGTTGTACTTAAACTAGAGCAGACATGCTGGGAATTGACAGCTTAGCTTGGTTTTCTACAAATCCATTAGATAGTCAAAAATAGACTCATCTTGGGGCGCCTGGGTGGCTCAGTCAGTTAAGCGTTCGGCTTTTGATTGTGGCTCAGGTCACGATCTCACAGTTGGGAGACGGAGATTCTCTCTCTTCATCTCTCTCTCTCTCTGCCCCTCCTTCACTCATGCTCTCACTGTCTCTCAAAAGAAACATTTAAAAAAATAGATTCATCTTCTGTTTCACATATGATACGAAAATTCTAATTCATACTATATGGTCCCAGCATCCCAGTATTTCTTCTTTCTGGATGTTATTTATTTCTTAGGATATACCAAATGAGTCATGATAATAAATACAGGATTGCAGCCCCGTGGGTGGAATGTGCGTTTCCTAGACGTAAAGAGTAAAATTCCTAGAGGAAATGAATGTTACTAAAAATAAAGCAGGAATTAAGATGCTATTTTTCTCATTCAGTGTACTGATGTTCGTTATTATTAGAGAAATCATTATAACATTCTTTACTTGAAGACAAATTTTTTAAATTATAAATTGTTCAATTTACAAATATATATATACACACGTATGTATATATGTGTGTGTATATATATATACATGTATATGTATATATATACACGTATATATACGTGTATATATATGTGTATATATACGTGTATATATACGTGTATATATATATGTGTATATGTGTGTATATATATATATATATATACACACATATATATATGTAATGATTTCTAAAGGCACATCATATTGAAGATTGTTGATTTTTCCCAAATAAGATATGCTGATAGTGACACATAACACCACTACGGATTAAAATGATGAACATTTGCTTTCCTCCGAGTTGTTCTTTCTTGGGTTTTAGTTTTGCTGGAAAATTTTAAGATACTCTTTTATTCTTCAGTCCTTTGAAATACCAAAAAACTCGGAAATGTACCCACTATTTCTAGCATCTACCCCGGATGCTTCATAAAAATCTGCACACAGCCTATTACAATTTGGTAATTAAGACTAGAACCAAACTTCTCCATCTATCTCATAATTTATATTCTTAGTGAGAAAATTAATCATCTGGAAAGAGAAAACAGAAATGGCCCTAAGTGCCTTCTCTTTATATCGGACAAAACTATGATGACCAAAAGTAATTTCCAAAACTGAGTTTTAAAAGTATTTCTGTACCAAGCCTGTTAGGATTTCTAATTAAACATGACAGAAAATAGGCTCATGCATGAAAAGAATGTAGCTAAAAAACTAGTGGGTAGATGGGGCGCCTGGGTGGCTCAGTTGGTTGAGTGTCCAGCTTCGGCTCAGGTCGTGATCTCACAGTTCGTGAGTTCAAGCCCCGTGTCGGGCTCTGTGCTGACAGCTCAGAGCCTGGAACCTGCTTCAGTTGCTGTGTCTCCGTCTTTCTCTGCCCCATCCCCAGTCATGCTCTGTCTCTCTCTGTCTTAAAAATAAATAAAACATTTAAAAAGAAAAAAACTAGTGGTAGATTATTATAGGGACTTGAACAGTGCCATCAGGACATGAATTTCCCCTTGTGACCTCTTTCCGGCTTTCTCTCTCTTTAATGTTTATCAATCTTTTCCCATAAGAAGACCATTCCCTTTGGGTTCAAGTTGAGCAAGAGTGAATGTCTCCCCCAGGTGGCTAACAGTAAAAGTCTAATTGTGTTCTATTGGCTCTCATGTGTCACGTGCCTATCGCTCAACCACTCACTATGGCCTGAGGATTGCAGTGTTCAGATTGGCCAGGCTGGGTCACGTGATCACCTCAGAGGGTTTAGGTGAATTAACTCCATGGAAATCACTGGCATTATGGGTGAGCCAGAAAACGATGCCTCACAGGCTATGAGAACCAGAAGAAGATTGAGTGATGTTGGGTCACAAAAACAACACAGATACTAATTGGGGTTAGGGAAAGTTAAATTATCAGGACTTATTAAATATCATCCATCAAAAGCATGCTTAAAAATCTGCATATTTGTTCCTAGGAGTCGTCAAGAATTGCCTGTGAGCTATAACACTCTTAAATGTTTCCTACTTCCCTCTTCTAAAAGTCCTCATCACTTCCTATATATCACTTCACCCTTCTGCCATCTCCCAAAGGCCTACATCGTTTTTTCAGATACCACAATCCATGTGTTTTAATAAATTAGCAATGTTGGGGCAGCATATCAATAATGAATCCGATCTTAGCCAACCATAGCCGGTACCTAATTCTTTAGGGATTGTCTCAATTTGGCTGCCTCGCCTCAAGAAATTCAGTTACCTGTTGATTCCTAAGTAAACATGGAGATATTGGCAGAGGCAGCATGAGCTGGGTTAATGGGGGGAATCTAAGGGCATTCCCAAGGGCATAGCTATTGTTCCCACTGACCCTGTGAAGAAGGCAATAAACGAGCTACTTGGCACCTTTGACCCTGGAAATTACAATGCCCAAGATGTTCAGTGGTGCAGATAACAAATTACCTCACTTCTTTCAACTGTAATTTCCTATTCTATAACATGGAGATTTAAAAAAATACCTTTTCTCCATTCTCAGAGACTAGTCACAGTGATTTTCATAAAATAACATGAAGGTACCTTGGGAAGGACTATTCAAATGCAAATTGTATTTTCTCTCCATGTCCAAAAAGTTGAAGGAAGGTGAAGTAGAAAGAAAATTTCATTTAAAGCAAAATAAGGTACCAGGGTGGAGTACTATATACACCAGGAGTAATCATCCATTCTCCTTTGGGGAAGAGAAGTGTAATATTGCTGCAAGGGATGGTGTACAGAGTGCCTTTTCTGCCTCCTGAGGAGTTTTGTTATTTTCTCATAGATGATTACGAAATGATTGTTCAATGTCTTCGTCTTTCCAGCTCAGCAAATGACTCACATGCTTTTTTATATTGCTACGTTATTTTACAATTGTACAACTGGAAAAAATGTGAGAAAATATTTATCATCTACTTTATTCATTCATTCAACAAATATTTACTATGCACCTGGAAAAGTGCAAAGCACAGGGGGTTAAGGATACAGTGGTAAATGAGTCGGACATCTTGCTCTCAAAGAGCAACTTACTTAGTCTGGCATTATCTCAGATGTTATTTCTTTTGGATATAATTAAATGTATATAAACACATTGCACAACTGTCCATGTACCTGTGTCTCAAAAGACTAATGAATACATACCAGCCAGCAACAAATAAGAAATTGCCACAACAGGTACATTTTCCTTTCTCAGGCCATCCTTAGGATAAGACTCTAAAATATCTTAAAGAAAATCGTCATGCCCATGGTCAAGTAAAATACTAAGTGGAAAGTACAAGTAAAAGCAATTATTTTCCTACAGAAGAAAATGTTTCTGAGATGCTTATTATGTACAATAATAAGATCTACTCCCGTGGCCGACCTTTCTATGAGATGAACACATAATTTTACTGAGCATGTGTGCGTTTGAGGAGGTCCAGGTGCAAACCACCCTTCTTTCCAAATTGCACGGTTTTGGTTAATACTGGAGTTTTGCCAACTGGGCCAGGAAGTCATGGGGAGAATTGGAAAGGACACAGGAATCCAACAGATCTGGATTGCAGTGCTGGCTTTCCACTTTATATTGGTGTAGACTTGAAAGGACCAGTAAGTCTTTCTGTGCCTGATTTCTCCTCTATAAAAGAGCAAAGGCATCACCAGCCTCACAGAAATATTGTTTGCATTGAAGGTAACACGATATTCAAAACACTTAATAGACTACAATAAAAATTATATAATAATACCTGCCATTATTTTGCAGGTTATAGTGTTTGGTCTTCATTTCCCTAAGACTCTCGGGATGTTTATTTACTTTCAAGAAGCTTGTTAAGAAAATATGTTTTCTTTCTAGGAATGCAATAGCCATGGAACATTGCACTTTTAATACAACTCTTTCTCTACATTTGTTTTGAGGTGTTATTTAACTGTTCGTTAATATCTCTTTTGGTTCCTGCAACAATATATAAAACCTTATGTCATATGTATTTAATCTGAATGATATGAAATGGCCAATACGCAGCCATTTTTACCTACAAAGAACTTCATTTGGTTCCACTTAATAATTATTTTTATTCATGCCTTATCCACCGGTAATATATTGTGTCCCACCCCCCTGGGGAATTATCTAATTCATGTTTGTACCTACCAGCATACCTTGCATGTAATACACACCCAAAAAGTATGTTATAAATTTCAAGTTAGTGTATTATGTCTGAATTCAGTGGAAATAAAATTAATCACGCCAGCTACCATTACTCTACAACAATTGTTCCTCATTATTGCGAGGGATCTCAGACCCTTTGTGACTTCCATAAAAGCTACAGACCATTACTTCTCAAATGTTAAGGCATGTAGGAATCACCAAAAGAGTTCTGGAAAATGCAGATTCTGATTTAGTACCTCCGAGGTAGGTTCTGAGATTATACACATCTAATAAGCTGCCAAACCACGCCAAGGCTGCTGGCCTACATACAACCCACACTTTGAAAAGTAAGGTCAGAGCGCACCTGGGTGGCTCAGTCAGTTAAGCGTCTGGCTCTTGATTTGGGCTCAGGTCATGATCTCACAGTTCATTAGATCAAGCCCTGCATCAGGCTCTGAAATGACAGTGCAGACTCTGCTTGGAATTCTCTCTCCCTCTCTCTCTGCCCCTTCTCCTCTCTCTCTCTCTCTCTCTCTCTCTCTCTCTCAAAGCAAATAAACTCTAAAAAAAAAAAATAAGGTTATGACCTCCCTTCTTTGAAAAACAGACCTAACTGCATAAGCACATAGATCAATTCCATTTCTGAGCCTCCTGGACCCCTTGGAGAATGGTTGGATTTTTCATTTTGCAATCACCTGTTCTAGAATTACTCTAATTATAATATTCAACCAAAAAGACTGAAAAATATATACTACTTTCAGAAATACAATATGGATGTCGGTATACATGTATTTCTCTGTGTGTGCACACACTTACCCCTCACACACGCATATATCCACATTCAAGAATTCCAAAATGACAAAATTAACTCTGATCCTAGAAAGCACATGATTTAAATGATCCTTTTTGTAAGACAAACATTTGGACATAAAATATTTCCCCCAAACATTTCAGATTCCACTGTGATATAAATTTATTTAGCTTCCTCCTGCCCACTAACTCTTGTTTCCATTCAAAGAACTTTCTGTTGAAAATTACTATAAATGAACACATTGTTCCTTTTAAAAAAACAAAAATCCTGATGCACAACGTATGTTTGCAATTTACTAGTAACCTGCGCACAAGCAATTGAAACTTTTATTCCTCTTCTAATGAACAACAATATGAGTAGTGAAAATGTGTAGTGGCGAATAGGGACATGGTCTGCAACGCTAGAAGAGAACAAAATTAACAGGTCTCACTGGGACACCCTCCAATGATTTGGGCCTCCTTCTCACTGTTTTCCTCACATGCTGGCCTTTTAGAGATAACTAGTGCACTTCCAATGGGTTGCCTCATATCTCACTGTGTCTGCCTCTTCAGATGAGCCATACACATTATAAATTCTAACTGTAGATAATGGCTAGAACATCACCAAGGCAGAAAAAGACACCGGCCTGAGAAACTGGGACTCAGTTTAATCAAGAAGGGTGCCCAAGACGGTCTTAACATTCCCCTCAGCTTGACCAGACTTCAGACAGGCTTCTTCCTGATAGGCACCGACTGCCCTTTTCTTAGAACATTCACTTTAGAAAACTCGTTATGAATTATTTCTCTGTCCCTTTGAGATGGAAATCATTTTGAAAAGTCTCATGCCTGTTTACAACCCAGGAGTGTCCTTTTCAAAGACCGGGGGACCGTCTCTGAAATAAGATCATCAAACAGGATAGTGTCCCTTTCTCGGTGGAAGGATGGGAGCCTAACGTCAGTAGGATCCTTCCTCCAATTTGCAAAACTACCTCCTGCCATGCAGATACAAGTACACTTACTTTTCCTTTGGATAAAGCCAGTTAGCAAGCACAGATGGCCTGCGGGCCTCCGACACCAGCTCTTAAAAACTCTATTGCCTCTTGTTTCAGTGCAGTTGGGGTCCAACTCAGTTCTGGCCCTTCTTTTCCTATTTTAAGAGCTCTGAAGAAAGTCTTCCTTAACCTGTTTAACTTTGCCCAGTGCAATTTTTGCTTTGACAGGAGAGAGCAAAAATATGTGATACAGCTGGTCTATTTTCCCCTAAGTCAGACTTTCTCCTAGGTACCCTGTGTTCCCAAATATCACTTGAATTTTTTTTCAAGCAATTCGTCAATCTCAGCCCAGAAGATAGGCCAAGTATTTTAAATGTCCCCCACTCTTTATAACAAGGAAGATAAGTAGAAGAAGAAAGGTCAGAAGCAATGGTCTTTTTTTTATTTTGTCTTTCAATAAATGCATTTTTTTCTCTCTACTTTCAGTGTCCTTGGCTGCCAGATATCTGCTTGGTCCAGTGTGCGAGAGGGAACAGGGCAAACAGTACCAATTGCATCATCTTTGAAATCAACAAATTTTTGATCGGTCTGGAACTGGTGCAGGAACGGCAGCTCCAGCTGGAAACAAACATCCTGAAGGTGGAAGATGACACAAACTGTTCCCTGTCTTCAATTGAAGAAGACTTTCTCACCGCATCGGAGCACCTGGAGGAGGAAACTGAGGGGGAAGAATACAGGAATGGTGAGAAGTTCCCGAGAAAACACAGGCGCATCCTGAAATTAGTCACCCTGGGAAAATGAGCGCCATTCCAGGAGAGTTTCAGGCCACGTCAGTTTGGCGGACACATCGCCATCATCACTTACTGAGTCTAGGGAGGGAAGGAGAGGATAAGGGAACACTAGTGAGGATGCTGACTAAGGCACTCAGATCTAATGGTTGGGTGACTCCGTCTTCCTGAAGATGCCTTGGGGACGCTGAGGACATCCTCCCACCCGCCAGGAGACAAAGACTATCACAGGGAGGAAAGTTATCTTCCCGAAGACTTCCATAAAGCTACCTATTAAAGTTGAGCCCACATAAACTGGCCTGAATCCTAGCACCGCCTCTTTGAGGCTGTGAAGCCTGAGCTGATTACCTAGTCCTCTGGAGCCCCAGTTTCTTTATCCATTACTTGGGAGGGCAGTAGTGCCTCTAACACTGTTATAGTCACTCTATCTAGCTACATATATTTATGATACTTGCCTGTAATTGTGGGAAGGACAGAAGGAAGTAACCCGGGAGAGTACTTAGCACTCATTTATTCATGGTTTTGATTGGCTGATCAATACAGTCCAGTCAACAAGGTGTTCCTCTTCCCCACCCTTAGCTACCGAAGAAGGGATGCCCCAGATGCTCTTGACACTCTCTGGGACAAGCCCTACTCAAACTTGAGAGCGGATGTTTGCAACAAGGCTTGCTATGGAGGTTGCTGTAGACATCCTTCCTCCTCCTTCTCTATGCACTGAGAAGCTCTAAAATGCAACTGCTTGGGGTACTTTTCCGGTGGAGAAAGGTGACCAGCACTTGTCTCCCCACTGCCTTCTTCTCCCACGCTAGCGCTTACATTCATATCCCACGTTAAGAGCCATTTTGTTGAGCGGGGTTCCATACCTAAACTCAGAAACCTTTGCAGATTCATTTGTCTTGAAGGAACACTCTAAATGTTGTTTTGGGGGGGCGGAAGGCAAGGGGGAAACTGATGCTTTAAGGCGTTTTTAGAAAGTGGTTGTTATTTTGGACTCATGAGATCCTGCCATCCAAAAAGTAATAGTGGGCCCTCGTTTTGTCTTCACCAGGTTATGAAAATATAAATGCCTCCGCTCATGTTTTGGAAAGTAAAAAACCAAAGGAAGTCACTCAGGAGGAATGGAATGACAACAAGAAAAAGTTGCTTTATCCTTCGGAAGACAAATGCATTAGCAGATCTCATACCACATTGATTAAAGCAGAAGAAACTCTGGAAAAAGTAGAAGGCACCATTTTACAGAGCTTCGATTCATCAGCCGAGCCATCAGAGTGGACAGGCAAAGCTGTGCAGAATGAGAAGCCAGCCAGAAATTACTGTTACTCAGAAAGTTATAAAGGGCATGTGGAAAAGTCACAGGCACCATATATTCCAGGGGATGTTCATTTCCCTGGGATGGTTAAGAAAGGTGGGCCTTCCGTGCACGGTACCCTCACGGAGCATGGCAGCAGCTTAGACCCAGGGGACCCTGAAGACGGCACAAACTCTGTTCCTCCCCACCAAGATGGAGAAGTCACCGCCGGGGAGTACGCCACAAATTTAGCAGAATCCGTGCTACAGGATGCGTTTATTCGGTTATCTCAGTCGCAGCCCACGCCACCCCAGGAATCTGCAGTCGGTGTTTCTGTAGGAAGCGCTCTGCTACCCAGTGGCTGTTCCACAAAAGGGATGGTGGTCCCGCGGTCATGGAATGAGCTCCCCAAAATCGTCATCGTTCAGAGTCCAGATGGCAGCGATGCTACCCCTGAGGCAGGCATCTCCTCGTGGCCTGAGATGGAAGTCTCTGTTGAAACCTCAGGGGTCCTCTCTGGAGAGAACTCCGGCAGACACCCTCAGAGCGCTCTGGAAGTTGCGTTAGCTTGCGCGGCCACTGTGATTGGAACTATTTCCAGTCCACAGGCCACGGAGAGACTTAAAATGGAGCAAGAATCTTTGGTTTCACCCCGTCCACTGGGAGGCAGTGACCGCCTGCAAAGTCAAATATCCCAAGTCCTCAAGGAACCTTCTGTCAGCGAATACTCCTTTCCATCTGCCTTGTGTGGCATGACCCAGGTGGCGAGCGCCATTGCTGTTTGTGGCCTCGGGGAATCGGAAGAGGCGAAGGCTCCACGTGGCCTCTCGTGTGCAGCTGAGGCTCATGCAGCAGTCCCCCCACTCTGCGGTTTGGCGACAGGGAGCAGCATGGAGCTGGGAAGCGAGGCCATCGCACAGGTATTACTCCAGGAGGCTGCGCTGGTTTTAACAAGGCCCGACCCCCACAGCAGCATTGGAGACCTCATGGAATCAGTGAGCAGGAGAATCCTAGAAACGACTTCAAAGCCTCAGACCCTGTGCTCAGAAAACGTCCTCAGGAATGAGCTGGCACAGACCCTCTCCAATGTTATTCTGGAGCATTCCATTGATGAAGCTCTCCAGAGAAACAGAACAATTGATCCCAATGTTAGCAGACATTCATCTGAGACTCTTGAGACCTTGATGGAAAGTACAAACCAACTGCTCTTCAGTGTGATATGCTTCACATTCAAGAAGATGAGGCATTTTGTACAGCTTGGTGAATGGCCCACTGTCCTTGCTAATGAGACCATCAGATGGAGGGAAACGGACTTAAGCTGCCAGCCACCTGATCAGGCTGCTAGTCTAGCGTGGACAAGAGCCACCGAACATTCCAGCGGCCAGCCACTTGGTGGCAATCCGCAGAGTACCAGCCTTGTTACCAATGATCTTCTAGATGACATTTATCTGAAGCAAGATAGGAGGGGCCCAGCAAAGCCAGGCCTCTTCAAGAATCCCACGCTGCAATCTGAATTGCCCTGTAGTCCCAGGGGGCCAGATTCTTCACCTGCTAAAACACCCCCCAAGGAAATAGATCTAAAAGGAACAGTGGGAGAAGATCCAGACAAGCCTCATCAGACACCCAGTTACAATGAGAATGAGTTCAGAGCCTCTTCAGAGAGAGAGAGGACGCTGACAGTGGGCAAGTACAGCAGAGGTTCCCAGGATGCCAAGGACAGTGTCAGTATAAACGCCCAGGAGAAGTATAATCATACCTCACGTCTGAACAGTGAAATTCAAGTTAACCTGTCTTTGTTAGGGAATGACTTCCCCCTTCCTGCTCAATCCACACTACAGGCAAAACATGCAGACCTATACTGCATTACAGACTTTGCGGAAGAATTAGCAGAGATGATTGTCTCCATGGCAACCGAAATCGCAGCAATTTGCCTTGACAACTCCAATGGAAAACAACCCTGGTTTTGTGCATGGAAAAGAGGGAATGAGTTTCTGGTTACCCCGAACGTATCCTGCCGATCCTTGAAGAGGAAGAAGGAAAGCCAGACCAGCGGGGCCACAGTGAGGAAGCACAAACCACCACGGCTCAGCGAGATCAAGAGGAAAACGGATGAGCACCCGGAGCTTAAAGAGAAGCTGATGAACAGGGTGGTGGACGAGTCCGTGAACCTTGAGGACATCCCGGATTCGGTCAGTGTTTTTGCAGACGAAGTGGCAGCCAAGATCATGAACCTAACAGAGTTCTCCGTGGTGGACGGCGTCTGGCAAGCCCAGAGCTATCCCCGGAACCGGTTACTCAGTGGAGACAGGTGGAACCGGCTGCAGGCTTCCAGCTGTGAAAGCATTCCAGAGGAGGACTCCAATGCCAGGGCCTACGTAAATAGCCTGGGTTTCATGAGTACCCTAAGTCAGCCAGTTAGCAGGGCCAGCTCTGTCTCCAAGCAGTCCAGCTGCGAGAGCATCACTGAGGAGTTTTCCAGGTTCATGGTGAACCAGATGGAAAATGAAGGAAGAGGGTTTGAGTTATTGCTGGATTACTACGCAGGCAAGAATGCCAGCAGCATCCTGAACTCAGCCGTGCAACAGGCGTGCCGTAAAAATGAGCACCTCAGCGTGAGGCCAAGCTGTCCCTCTAAGCAGTCCAGCACCGAGAGCATAACAGAGGAATTCTACAGGTACATGCTGAGGGACATCGAAAGAGAAAACAAGGACAGCACGTCCTCCAGACGAAGCAGCCAGGATTGGACAGTTGGCCTACTGTCACCTTCTCTGCGATCCCCCTTGTGTTACAGACAGTCATCCATGCCAGATAGCAGACCCCTGGGTGCCAGGCTGACGGTGAACGCGCCCATCAAAGCCAGCTCCTTAGATGGCTTTACTCAAAACAGCCAGCAAGATTTCCTAAGTGTACATCCGGTCAGTAGCACTTCCTCATCCGGTCTCTGCAAATCTGACTCTTGCTTGTATCGGAGAGGTGGAACCGACCAGATCACCAACATGTTAATTCACGAGACGTGGGCAAACTCCATCAAGGCCCTCATGCGAAAGAACAAAATTATAGCGGATGATGCTGAGGCAGCTGAGCCTGTTCCCGGTGGCTCTCCCAGGCAAACGGAGAGATGTGCAAACAGATCATCTTCGAGCAGGGCGCAAAGTGGGCCCGCTCTTCTGGCGCAGGAGTCCGTCGATAACCCGAGGAAAGACTCCATTACCGAAAGCAAGCATCCCCCAGTGTCAGCTCAGAGCAAAGCTTTTCCTCTTACAAACCACAACGGTTTAGATTCTAAAAAGGAAACGTCTTCATGCCATGGGTCTGTCCCTGTAAGCCACACCAGGTGGTCCCTGTGTGCCAGGGATGTACCTTTAATTCAAATTGAAACAGATCAGAGAGAAGAGTGTGTTGGAGAACCTGAACACTTCTCTTCCAAAAGCAGCCCCCTAGAGGAAGCAGAGGAGCATTTGCAAGATGGAAAAGTCCCCCATGTGGCGAGGGGTGGAGACACTGCTGAGAGTGCCTGCCAAAACCCCAGGTGAGTGAATGACCTCTTAGACTAGATAGGGTGCACGGGACTGGACTTTGCATCTCCCTTAGTATTTAGTCTAAATCGGAGGGACTTTATTGATGCAGGAACTGAATTCTGAGACAATAAGTGACCTCTCTGGCTTAATATGCACTTATAATAGAAATTTGGGAGTAATTAAAAAAATATTTTTAATGTTTGTTTAGTTCTGAGAGAGAGAGAGAGAGAGAGACTCTGAGTGGGCGACGAGCAGAGAGAGGGAGACACAGAACTGGAAGCAAGCTCCAGGCTCTGAGCTGTCAGCACAGAGCCTGACACGGGGCTTAAACTGACCAGCTGTGAGATCGTGACCTGAGCCGAAGTCGGACGCTTAACCGACTGAGCCACGCAGGCGACCCTGGAAGTAATTTTTTTTAAACTTCAAAAACAAATTGAATTCATCTATATAATAGGAGAATGAATGTTTCGTTTTCCACATTAAAATTAATCTCCCATACTGTTACCTTTTAAAATTCAGTCATAAAAATTTTCAAACAAAAAAGAAAGTTATGTCAACTTATCCACTTGAAAAAAGTTAAATTTAAATACGTTTTAATATTAGAATCTGACATTAAACATTTTGGTATCATTTTTCTCTACCGTCTCTCCTTTCAAGTTTCTCTATTTTGTTTTGTTCTAAAGATCTTTGCAAGGACACCTTGTCCCACAAATACTGGACCTTTAGATGCATGGTATAATCATGGCAGTTTAAGTGCAAGGCAACATTGGAGTTTTGTTATTTCAGTAGTTCTTTTCTAGAAGATTGTAATGTAAGTGGCAATGCATTTTGAATTTGAGACAAAAGAATTATTTCTTTCCAAGTGCTTAAGGAAGAGTCAATCCTCTTACAATTCCCAGGTTTGTAGAAAAATCATAACTATTCTTGAATATGGGACCATTGTATCATTTAAACAAATTATTATTGAAGTTGACCTACAATATTATATTAATTTCAGGTATGCAACACAGTTCAGCTACACATTACTCAGTGTTCGCCACAAGTGTGGTCACCCTCTGTCACCATACGTCACAATTACACTATTATTGACAATAATCCCTATGCTGTAGTTTTCATCTCCATGACTTATGTATTTAATACCGTTGCTCCATTTTAAAATGTTTTTTGTCTCTAAAGTTAAATAAGACAGAAAAAAAAAAACAAATTAAGCTGAGTAGCCTTGGGAAATGTAAGTTAGAGAAATAGCCTACGTCTTTTCAGAGACCTATGCCTGTTGTACAAAGAGCCCGGTATTTTAAAATGTTTAGGTGCAATAAACAAGTTGAACACAGCTTTCATCAAATTTCAGCTGCTCTGGAAAATCCCTAATATTTTTCCCCCCACCAGGGAAGCAGAAGGGATCCGTCTTCAGGTGCTGGGACCCCCTATGATTATGGCATCATTACAAGGTGTAGGTGATGGTGGTCAAGGTGCACCTATTTCCTTCTTAGCCTCTTAGTGCTGAGAACTTAACTTTCCTATTGAATAAAATCCTAGGAGAATTCAAGAGAAGGAAAGCATGAAAACCCACAAGCAAAAGAGTGTAAGTTAAGCGAAATGAAATACAGACCAAGTGGACCAAAACAAGTTCATAGATATCAGTAATTCTCCAGCTCTAGACAATACTTACCAAGTCTTGTAGGAGTACCCTACCTCACTTTAGATCAAAGAGTTGAAGAAACAAAAGGGCCAATGTGTAATTCTTTAGAATTCCCTTAAGGTGAGATGTACGAACATGGAAAAGTCTTATTTTAGCTTCGACGTGTCTGACTTTGAATCTTCTTCGCCATCGTCATAAACCAGCTGCGATTTTTAGCTGAAGAAAGTTACCTAGTGAGGAAATATTTGTGAACTAGTAGTTCAACAAGATGCATGGTTTCAGGCTCAAACCAAATAGTGATTGTCAATGAAGTTAAGTAACATTCATTATACATTGTTGAGTGAAAGGTCACGAACCTTAAGCTTAAAAGAGGTACAACCTGGGGACTTTCAAACTGTTTGGGAAGTATGTATGAATAAGGCCTCCAACTGATTTAGGTTTGGATTCCATATAATGACTCAAGCACATATTCTCTCAACTCATGGTATGGATTTCTGATTTGGTTTTCCAAGAACAAAAGAAATGAAACTGTAGAGCCATCATCCTTAGAAATTCAAGAGCTGAATCTGCTTCCAAAACATAAGGACGTCGAATATATTTTTCTTTGTGAAGCAATATGAAGAATTGTTATAGAACATGAACTCTACTGACTAACCTGGTAACAGTGTCACTTTGAGCAAGTTCCCTAATCTCTCTACGGCAGGTTAGGTGAGTAAGCTATAGGAATAAAGCTCTTAACTCAGTGCCTAACCCATTAGAAGTACTCAATAAACGTTCCCTTTATGGTTGTTGTTGTTCAGGGTTAGGGTGTATGATTGCCTTTATTTCAAGAGATTTTTTTTTTTCCCACGAGAAACCTGTTGTGAACAGTGTGAACTTTTTGTTAAAACGGAATTACTATGATTTACAAGGGGGGAAATTCGTTCTATTTGGATCACATTTTCTAAGCTCAGGGTTGTTATTAGGGGATTTGATATGTCAAAATAGAGAACTGAACTCCCTGTGAAAGAGTTCCTACCTACACACAGAGCGAAGGACGTGACACAACACTTGATTCTGTCTGGTCATGGCGAGGTGTCATGTCCTAAAAATGTTTTTAGGCTACTTTCTGAAGGACATTTTCATAACTCTGCTAAAAATGTTACAAAGGCTCAACACACTGAAATGAAATTCACTTTCTTACTTTTTTATTTGAAAAACAGAGTAACAGTTTCGGAATTCATTATGGAAGCCATGTCCAAATGAAAATACTTGCTGGGTTTGAAGCTGTCACATTTGTCCAGATACCTGAATAGTCCTTCAGTCATAAAGAAAGTAAATAATTTGGGACAGCCCGATTCTTGATTTCTGGGAAAATGGTATCATACTGGTGAGCAGCGATGTCTTCTTAATTCAGCTTCCTCCTCTAAGGTTATTGAAGAGCAAAGATCTAACTTTTCGATAATTTGGGATCACAAGGCAGAAACACCAAGCTAAGAATCCCGAGCCTTCACATGTTGCCTTCGTTGGCATAATCTGATGTTTTCAGGAATATGTTTTGTGTTGTGTTTTTATTTACGTTGGCTTCAAGAAAACAGTTATTCATCCACCAAGCATGTACATGCACATTCTGTGGCACACGCTGCCCTTGGAGCGAAACACACAGTAGAAAGTGGAGATTTAGTAGCTGCTATCATGGGTCCTACACACCAGTGGGAGAGACAGAAAACATGCATGGAAAGAACCGTTTGGCAAAAGATCATTACGGCGTGTTATGAGAGAAAAATAAAGAGAGTAATGTGACAGAGAGCATCTGGTTGGGTGAAGTGGTTACTTAAGATAGAATGTGGGCATTTGGATGAGACCTAGGGGAAGACGGAGCCAACCATGCGAAGAATTGAAGGGGAAGATGTGCATTTGCATTTCAAGCAGCACTGGTGTTCTAGCTAGTCTAAAAAAAATCCTCCCACAGACCACCTTAAAGTCCTAGATTAAATATGATAAATATCCTTTTGAATACAGGGCTGACCTTAACAGTGTTACCAATAATGATGACAATCTCAGAGGCAGAAAATGAAAGGATTTGGAAACAAAAGTCATAGACTAAAGTTAGGTCTGTGCTTGCTCTTACTAGTCTCCCTAATCTACCAGTTCATTTCCTAAAAGCTAGAGAAAACCAGGAAATAATACTGTGGGTCCATGAATGATGCAGACTTAGAAATGACACCAACCTTCATATCCAGAAGGGTTATGTCCTCAGAAAAGAAAGTACAAACTTAGGAAAAAAGTTCACTCACCAGAAAATGAGTTAAGAAGAAGATGTATCTTTTAGGGTTAGGGCTCTAGGTAGAAAGGGGAAAAATCCCCTAAGAATGTATAACCACAGATTCCCTAATGCATATTTGAGGTTCTAATTTACACTATCTCTGGTTCAGAAAACCCTAAGTTGCAAATGGCAAGATTTCATTCTTTTTGATTGCAGAGTAATACTCCATTGTGTGTGTGTGTGTGTGTGTGTGTGTGTGTGTGTGTGTATATATATATATATATATATATATATATATATCACATCTTCTTTCTCCATTCATCCATCGATGGACATTTGGGCTCTTTCCATACTTTGCTATTGGTGATAGTGCTGCTATAAACATGGGGGTGTGGGTGTCCCTTCGAAACAGCACACCTGTATCCCTCGGATAAATGCCTAGTAGTGCAATTGCTGGGTCGTAGGGTAGTTCTATTTTTTGTTTTTTGAGGAACCTCCATACTGTCTTCCAGAGTGGCTGCACCAGCTTGCATTCCCACCAACAATGCAAAAGAGATCCTCTTTCTCCGCATCCTCCCAAACATAAGGGAAAGGAAACAAAAATAATATAAAAACAGGGAAGGGGACAAAACAGAAGAGACTCATAAATATGGAGAACAAACTGAGGGTTATGGGAGGGGTTGTGGAGGGGGGATGGGATAAATGGGTAAGGGGCACTAAGGAATCTATTCCTGAAATCATTGTTGCACTATATGCTAACTAATTTGGATGTAAATTTAAAAAAATAAAAAATAAAATTTAAATAAATAAATATGATATAACAAACTTCTAAAAAGAAAGAAAGAAAAAAAGAAAACCCTAAGTTGATAAATTACCTTAAAGCAATCTCAGGTTAATAACATGATGAGACCTTGGTGGAAGAAACAATAAATCCCTGGGTATTTTAGGCCAAGTCTCAAAGGACTTCAATAGATAAAGCCCCATTAAATAAGCATTCAAAAACTCAGATTACAAGATACACAAGGAATCAAAGCGCTGTAAACAAGACCTAGTACAAACATCAAATAGTAGCATTAATTCTAATAAGGATTTCAGATATTAGAATTATTAGATAGAGACTATAAAATAAATATACCTTAAATATTTAAAGAGGTATATAAACCAAGAGAAAGCATAAACTACAATTAAAATAGATGAAGTAGACTTGAAAATTAGTCAAATACTAAAGGAAGACAAATATAATTACTGAAATTATAGCCTTTGTTATGAAAAATAATTACTTAAAAAATAAGGTCATTGGAATAAAGACTTCAATGGCATACTTGCAGAGAGAACTACAGTAAAAGTAAGTGTAAAACAACTTTCGTTTCCACCCACAATGGAGTAACTAAAGCTAAATTTACCCTGCTTCTGTAAACTAGAAAAATGGGCAAAATATATGAAGCAACTGTTGCTAGACATCGTACAATCAACAGCACTTTGAAAGTAGGGAAGGAAACATCGTGACCCCAGTAATTGCCCCAAATTTCTGCCTAGATTCCCTTTTTAGGCAATAGTGCAGAGGACAGCCTGAACAGAGCTCAGAAGGCACTCTCAGTTAAGGAGTCAGAGATTAGAGGATGCCACACAGAGAAAGAATTCCAGAAGTCTGTAGAGGGATCCCCTTGAGCCTGTTGGTGAATGCTAAACCCTGCATGTGTATGTGAAACCCCATGAAGCCAAAGACCTGTGAGCTGAAGAATCCCACAAGTTCACATGGGACTTGGAGAAGTTTATTTCCAACCAGCAGAGTAGAGAACCCATGTTAAACACATGCAGCATTTAGCAGAGACCCCCAAAAGTATCACGCTATAGAATTAAGGCTAACTTACCCCTAAAAAATAAAAGCTAATCTAAACTTGTTCTAATAAAACTTGTAACTCAACATTGAAAATGTCAAACTGAACTAAAACTAATTTAACCTAGAATGGGTTTACTGCTCTTCAGAGAAATACAACAAAATCCAGCACTCGACAGCATAAATTTACAGCATAAGATCCAATTTAAAAAAAAAAAATGTTTCACATACAAAGAAACAGAAAAATGTCACCCATAACCCATAGGATAATCAGTCAACATAAATATATCCAGGAACTACAGAGGTAACGGGATTAACAGACAAGGACTTTAAATAACTATTACAAACATGTTCCAATATTTAAAGGTACACGTGAATCTATAATTGGGTGAAAATTATAAATTCACAAATCAAGAAGTACAGTGAATCTTAAGCAGGATAAACAAAAACCCACATCAAGCACATCATGACCAAATTATTAGAAACCAATGACAAAGAAATAGTCCTAAAAGTAGTTCAGAGGGAAAAACAACTTACATACTGAGGAACACAAAAATTGCAGGTTTCTCATCAGAAAAAAGGAAATCTAAAAGATGAAGAATGACATCTTTCCTGTGCAGAAGGAAAAAAAACTGCCACCTTAGTGTTCTTCACCTCACAAAAAATAAAGGCTATCCATGGATAAGAAGACTCAATATTGTCAAGATATCAGTTCTTCCTAACTTGATTTATAAATTTAATGTAACCCCATTCAGAATCCCAGCTCATCATTTTGTGGATATCAAGAAAATGATTCCAAAGTACATACAGACAGGCAAAATACCCAGAACAGTCAAGACAATATTTAAGAAGAAGAACAAAGTCAGGCTGCCATCACCTGGCTTCAAGACTTACTATGAAGCTGCGGTTATCAACACAGTGAAACATTGGCAAGAGAATAAACAAATGGATCAATGGAACAGAATAGAAATGCCAGAAATAGATACACACAAATATAGTTAACTGATTTTGGTAAAGGATCAAATGCAAAACAGTGTGAAAAGTAGAGTCTTTTCAACTCAATACTCACCTGCCAAAAAAGAGTCTAGAAACAAAACTTACACCCTTCACAAAAATTAACCCAAAATGGACCATGGATCTAAATGTAAAACTTAATAAAACTATGAAACTCCGAGACGATGACATAGGAGAACATTTAGGTGGCTTCGGGTTTGGCAACGACTTTTTAGATAGAATATCAAAGACGTGATTCATGAAAAAACTAAGTGATAAACTGGACTTCATTAAAATTAAAAACGTTGGCTGTGTGAAAGGTGCTTGTCAAGAGGACCAGAAGACAAGCTGAACACTGCGATAAAATATTCCCAAAGACATACCTGATAAAGGACTGTTATCCAAAATATATAAAACTCAATAATAAGAAAGCAAACGAGTCGATTTTGAAAGTGGCCAAAAGACTTCAACAGACGCCTTATCAAAGAAGACATACAGAAGGCAAATAAGCATATGCAAAGATACTTAATATCATATGTTATTAGGCAAATGTCAAATGAAAACAACCAATGTGTTGTTTGTGTCTCAAGCAACACAAAATGCTGAGAAAGATGTAGAACAACAAGACTTCGTATTTATTTCTGGTAGGAATGCAAAAATGGCACAACGACTTTCAAAGACACTTTGGGAGCTTCTTACAAAAATGAGCATACACTTACCATATGATCCCACAGTCATGCCCCTTGGTATTCACCAAAAGGAGTTGAAAATTTATGTCTACACAAACACCCGCACATAAGATTTTACAGCAGCTTTACTTATAATTGACAAAACTTGGAAACAACCAGGATTTCCTTTAGCAGGTTAATGGATCAATAAGTTCTGGTACATCCAGACAATGGAAGGTTTATTCAGCACAAAAAATAAATGAGCTATGAAGCCATGAGAAAACATGGAGGAAACTTAAATGCATATTAAGTGAAAGAAGCCAATCTAAAAGGCTACACGTACTGTATGATTCCCAACCCTCCGACATTCTGGGAAAAGGCAGTAAAAAGCTCAGTGGTTGCCAGATGTTAGGAGGGAAGAAGGGATGACAAGATGGAATCCAGAGGGTTTTTAGAACAATAAAACCATTCTGTGTGATACTATAACAGTGGATACATGTCATTATACATTTGTCCAAACCCATAAAGTGTACAACATGGAAGTGAACCCACGTAAGCTATGGATTTGGGGTGATAATGATGCGTCAATATAGGGTCATTGATCGTAACAAATGTATCATTCTGGTGCAAGATGTTGATAGTGGAGAAGGCTGTGGTGTGCAGGGGCTGGGCACATGGGAACTCTCTGTTCTCTCCACTTAGTTTTACTGTGAGCCCAAAGCTTCTCTGAAAAAATAAAGCCTTTTTTTTTAGAATAAGGGCTAAAGAGTAACTTTTTATGCAAGCAAAATCTTAGAGAACATGTGCTAGGAGATCTATACAAAAGGAAATGCTAATGGAAGTCATTAGGCTTAAGAAAAACGATACTGATGGAAACTTGGACTACACAAATATGAAGTAGGTAGGTAAATATAAAACACCTTTTCTACTTTAAAGTTTCTTTAAAATATAATTACTTATCATGAAAAAAATATTTTATGACATGTAGAACTAAAATATATGTCGGTTATGACACAAAGGGTGGGAGGGGGAAATGGAAATATACTTTCCTAAGAATCTTCCGTTCTGTGTGACTTTGTGTAATGTAATCTGAAGTTAGACTGTGATAAATTGGATGGGTACTGTAAACCTTGGAATAACTACTAAAAACATAAAACAAAGAGCTATGTTAATAAACTAATAGTGGAGATAAAATGGAATGCTAAAAAGTGTTCAGTTAATCCCAGAGAAATGCAGGAGAAGAGGAGAAGAGAAACAAAGTACAGATGAGAGTAATAGAAAACAGTGATCAAGATGATATATTTAAACCTAGTCAGGGGCACCTGGGTGGCTCAGTCGGTTGAGTGTCCGACTTTGGCTCAGGTCATGGTCTCGCAGTTTGTGAGTTCAAGCCCCGCGTCAGGCTCTGTGCTGACAGCTCAGAGCCTGGAGCCTGCTTCAGATTCTCTGTCTCCCTCTCTCTCTGTCTCTCCCCCCACTCACACTCTATTTCTCTCTGTCTCTCAAAAATGAATAAACGTTAAAAAAATAAAATAAGCCCAGTCATATTGATAATTGCATTAATTCTCAATGGTCTAAATACTTCCATTAAAAAGACATTTCCTCAGACTGAATATAAAAGTGAAACCCTACTATAACTGTCTGTAAGAAATGTATTTCAAACATAAAGACATAAATAGGTAATAAGTAAAAGAATGAGAAAAGAAATATAAGAAATATGAAGTAGGCATATTAATAGCAGACTGGGTAGACTTCAGGACAAGAAATTTTATCAGGGATAAAGAAGGATATTTTATAATGATAGAGAGCCCAATCCATCAAGAAGATGGTAATTATAAATATGTAATCACCTAAATAACAAAAATGCAAACTACATGAAACAAAATCTGATAGAGCTGGAGGGTGAAATAGGCAAATCTACAATCAGGATTGGAAATCTCACACCCTTCTCTCAGGAACTGATACAATAGTAGACATACAATCGATAACGATATTCAAGATTTGAACAACCTTCTCTATCAAGTTGACCTAATTAACACTTATTAAACACTCCAACAACAGCAGAATACACTTTTTGGTTTTTAATTTACATCCAAATGAGTTAGCATGTAGTGCAACAATGATTTCAGGAGTAGATTCCTTAATGCCCCTTACCCATTTAGCCCATCCCCCCTCCCACAACTCCTCCAGGAACCTTCTGTTTGTTCTCCATATTTAAGAGTCTCTTCTGTTTTGTCCCCCTCCCTGTTTTTATATTATTTTTTCTTCCCTTCCCTTATGTTCATCTGTTCTGAGAATACACTTTTTTTTTCCAAGTGTACTTGAAACATTAACCTGAGTGGACCAGGAAGCCACAAAATAACTCCTAGGGACACCTGAGTGGCTCTGTCGGTTAGGTGTCCGACTTCGGCTCAGGTCATGATCTCATAGTTCATGAGTTCAAGCCTCATATCAGGGACTGTGCTGACAGCTCAGAGCCTGGAACCTGCTTCAGATTCTCTGTCTCCCTCTCTCTCTGCCCTTCCGCCGCTCATGCTTTGTCTCTCTCTGTCTCTCAAAAATAAATGTTAAAAAATTTTTTTAAAGTCTTAATAAATTGTTTTAAAATGGAAGAACTACATAGACTTTTCTGCAGCCAGTATACTGTTTTGAATATTACAGGGTATGTTCTGTGATCACAGTGAAATTAAATAAAATCAATAACAAAAAAATAAATCTAGGAAATCCCCCCCAAATATTTGGAAATTATCAACACACTTCTAAATTATCCATTGGTTTAAAGATTGGTGACTAAGGACATTTTTATGCTTTAAAGTTAAAATGAAATATTTAAAATGTAGATGCTTAATTGTCATGATTTCCCCCTTCAATGAACTTTTTATAACTAAACAATGACATGACCCATTGGAAAGAGAGCTTGTAAATGTAGTTCCATGCTTATTGTTACCTTCTACCTATGGCAAGTGATTTCTATTTTCTATTTACAGTGATGACTCAAAATTTCTTTTTAAAATAAACATTTAGGTTTAAAATAAACATTTTAGATTACATAAACTGGTTGCTTACAATTTTTATTATTAATATAATACAGGGGGGAATGCAGGCGTGGCAAAATTCGTGCACGATGGTACAATCAGGTATGACAGTAGTTCACTAGTAAATATTTTTTATTATTTTTAAAAAAAAATTTTTTTTTAACGTTTATTTATTTTTGAGACAGAGAGAGACAGAGCATGAACGGGGGAGGGTCAGAGAGAGAGGGAGACACAGAATCAGAAGCAGGCTCCAGGCTCTGAGCAGTTAGCACAGAGCCCGACGCGGGGCTCGAACTCACAAGCGGTGAGATCATGACCTGAGCCGAAGTCGGACGCTTAACCGACTGAGCAACCCAGGCGCCCCAGTTCACTAGTAAATTAAGCTGGAGGAACATTCAGCTCGATGATTTCTGAGGTTCTTGCTAACTCAGAAATTCTACAGTTGAATTTGATAGCATATTACAACCGGTCCTCTAAAGCTCTATGTGTGAATATAAAATCAGAAGTGGGGGAAAGGCCATATACATACATCTGCATAACACATCTGTGCATTATTCACAAATAAATGAGCCAAGCTGTATATTCCTCTCAAAAGAAAATGAAAACCGGTGTTTTAGATAATCATTACTCATTTCGACTTCCCAGTTATGTGACACAGAATATAAGATTTACTGTAAATAGAGCATGAAATTAGATAAAATAAAATATGCTGACAGACTCATTTTTAACCTGGAATGTTCAATGTCAATCACTGAGATTTAGCTTCTGCTTTAGTAAGAAATATCCTGGAATGAATTCTTCTAATAATGCAAGGTCCTAACTTAGTAAACAGTTAGTTTCGGAAGTTTCATGTTAAATGAGCAAACAGATGGTTTTAGAAGCGTCTGCTTTGTGCTCAGTACTTGGCTTATTTACTCCCCTTTTTGGGGAATAGTTAGCTTCAATAGACTTTTCTTTCATTTGAATTTAATTAAATTCATCAAATGTCTTTTGGGTGCAGCCACTGTCTCACTTTCTCCCTGTTCAGTTTGGAAAAATCTCGACATGTTAGAAAGGAAAACCTTTTTGCAGCAACCGTGAGTAGCACAGCATGCGAGAAAGAGCCACACCTTAAGGCTGTACCTATCCAGAAGGCTGTGGGGAGGAATCTTAGAGGCAAGGATCCAGCACTTTTGTGACATTTTCTAGGTCACAAGTTCACACATCAGCTAAGGAGATTTTTAATTAAACCCCAGAATTTATATTTTGAAATCCTACTCTCTATACCAGAACTCTTTTTTAAGAAATTCAAATGCATCCATTTTTGGAGAAAGGATAATGGTACGAATCCTGAGATTGAAGAGAACTACCTAGGCTTTTCTGCGGCCCAGGATACTGTTTTGAATGAAAGGGACGAAGTGTCTTGGGTTGCATCTCCTGGGAACAGACCTTAAGAGGGGGAGTTTCGGGCAGATGATCTGTTAGGGAGTGCCCTCCAGAGATAGGTGTGCATACACCTAGGGGAGGTAGGAAAGGTAAGATTGTACAGAGAGAAGATGCCCCCAAATGTGTTTGCAACGGACGCTTCAGCACGTCCTGCGGGAAATGCCGCAGGTGGAAGGATCCGTCTCTCTGGTGCCAGGGGAGACAACGAGAGGCCTTTTGTGTCATTGTATCAGCTGGTTGTTTGGATGTTCGCTGAGGGAGGGTACAACCTTGGCAAGGTAATTGTCCGCCCCGTGGTAATTCCCAGTGTGCTGGCAACAGCCAGTATTGTCTACAGTCAGCGTGCAATGGCCTAGAAAAGCATTCCATATCCATGACACCAGCTGTATTCCTCCTTATCACCTGAGAGATACACTCTTGCTTTTTGCCTGCAGTCTGTTGGTGTCCTTGTCTCCTGTGCTATTAGGTTTTGACGACCCTGTACGTAGTGTCAGGAGAGTTCCAGGAGCATGTTCACAATTCTGTACATTTGGCTTTCTGGGCAAAGAGCACTGGCAATCAAAGTACGATTGGATGGTAACCCTAAAGACAGAGACTTCTAGAGAGATCCAGAGATTTATATTTCTGGAGCTATTGGTTTACAGTCCAGGGTGGTGAAGTAGAGACCGTTTCGTCCTCTCTGCAGAGAACGTTTGGATTTGTTTATAAGTGATCTCTCTCCCTCTCTCTGTCTTTGTCTCTCTCTCTCTCCCCTTCTCTTTCTCCCTCCCTCTCTCCCTCTCGCTCTTTCTGTTTCACTTCCTCTCTCTCCCTGGTGAAGAGGAGGGGCAAATGTGTCAACAGCAGTTCCTGTATGAACTCCAAGCTTCATAATTTCGAGGTTTCCCTCCTGTGTTGCAAGCCTCACTACATGATTCTCCAGCATTGTTTTGTTTTTAGATTCCACATAAAAGTAAAGTCATATAATATTTGTCTTGCTCGGACTTATTTCACTCAACATAATACCATCTAGTTCCATCCATGTTATCACAAATGGCAAGATTTTGTTCTTTTTATGACCAAGTAATATTCCATTGTATATATTTACTACATATTCTTTATTCGTCTCTTGCTGGACATTTATGTTGTTTTCATATCTCGGCTATTGTAAGTAGTGCTACGATAAACATAGGGGCGCATTGGTCTTTTCAAATTAGTGTTTTCGGTTTGGGGGGATAAATTCTTAAAAGGGGAATTGCTGGATCGTATGGTTGAAAGTGGAGAGAAATGGTTGGGGCTCAATTGTTAGGAAGCTAGTACGATACAGTCCGGACGAGGAGGAACGGAACAAAGCCCACAAGTCTCAAAACGTGAGGTCTAATGTCTGGCACCCACTTTTTTTGCAACCTTGGACAAGTCATTTAACCTCACTGGGCTTCTGCATCCCAATCTACAGCGAATCTATGAGGTTCCTTCCAAATCTAAATTCTAACAATTCAGAACGACCTAAACTAAGATAATTTCATGAGCATAGAGAAGGCAAGATCAATGGAAATAGAAGCACATGGGAAGGGGATAGGAGGGCAATTAGCATTTGTTTTAGATATGTTGATTTCAAAATATTAATGAGACAGATTGGATGTTTCCAGGAGACCGGCTGAAAAAAAAGAGCCCCCAGAAGCAGGAAGAGGGGCCCTGGCCGGAGTTCAAGTTCAGAAGCTATTTTCAGAGGCAGGAGAGAGAGTAGAGGAAATTGTTCAGGACAGACTGGAAAGGAGGGCAGTGAATCCATCATGGCTGTGATGGTGGCACTGAAAGGAAACCCAGGGAACCAGGCTCCGGGCAAGGTGTGACCATAGAGGCAGAAAGTCATGGAGGCCAGGGAGGAAAGGCTGTAAGGAGAAAAGCCTGTCAGATCAAGGGTTAAGGCTTTAGAGAGCTACCTGACCTAAAAAAGCACCCAGAAAGGCAATACTGATACACATCAGAGGTTTCAAAGGGAGAGGATGGTACAGAAAGGGAAGCCGCAACACCCAGTGCTCATCCCAACAGGTACCCTCCTCATCTGACAATAAATTTCATATTAAAAAAAATAATAAAAGCTTTAAAAAAAGAGGGGAAAGAAAGGTAAGCTACAAATGCAAAATGTGTTCAGAGGCATTTAGAGACAAACCGACTTGGTAAACCTCCAGAACCGGGTGGGTGTCTTTCTCCCAGCATGCTCCTCTTGCCACTTGCATTAAAATCACCTGCGGGGCGCCTGGGTGGCTCAGTCGGTTAAGCCTCCGACTTCAGCTCAGGTCACGATCTCACGGTCAGTGAGTTCGAGCCCCGCGTCGGGCTCTGGGCTGATGATGGCCCAGAGCCTGGAGGCTGCTTCCGATTCTGTGTCTCCCTCTCTCTCTGACCCTCCCCCGTTCATGCTCTGTCTCTCTCTGTCGCAAAAATAAATAAACGTTAAAAAAAAAAATCAAAAAAAAAAAAATCACCTGCAGTGGTTGTTTAAAATGCAGGTTTCCTGCTCTCCTGGCAGAACCATTGGATCATAATCTCTGGGAGACGATGCTCTGGGTATCTTCATTTTAGATGCTAGCGTCCCTCCTTTATTCTTCTGTAGGTAGCCCGGGGGGTTTCGACATGCTTTTGAAATGATTGGAGGGAGTCAGTAGAAGGAGATGAAATAAAGAGATGGGACAACTGAAGGAGTAATCTCCAAAAGGCAAAATGGGACGGAGAGTGCCAGGAGAAGGGTCAGCCTAAAAGAAAGACTGCGCTTGTCTGCAACGATATCTTCCTCACTGTGGCAGAGACTCCTGCCCGCTGAGCAGTCAGCAAGGTCTTCGTGAAAAGCTCTGTCTTGTGCCTCCGCTCTTGGTAATGATGCCTTGCCATCTACAGTGCCGGCCTTGATGTAGCAGAAGCGGAGGTGTCCGCAGAAGGCAGAGCCCCCGATGAGTTTCCCAACCTTCCCAGCAGCAGTGGGGAGAGCACGGACAGCTGGTCCCAGCTCACCAACGAGGAGGACAATCCACATGATACCAGTAGCTTTCTTCAGCTCAGCGAGCGATCCATGAGGTACCTGCTCTTGACTTGACTTCCCAGGGAAACAGGTCTCAACACAGATACTAGAAATGCTTCCTAAATGGTTCTCTGCAAAGGGTCCCTAACAGGACAAGAGAGAAAGCTCCCCGCTAGATCAAGGTGCCTGCCTGTCATGTTTTGGGCCAAGAGGTTTCTTAATATCCAGTTGTGCCTTTAATTACCTTGGCCAAGGTTAAGAGTCAGCTGTGTTTCTTTCTCTGCCAAGTCCCAGCTAGTGCAGTCAATGATAACGACTGAGAATTTTTAAATAAGGGCTGCTGTTACACCTGGTGTGTTTGATACTTTCTCTCTGGTTCATTTGTATTTCAGATGCAACCCAGACTGGGTTTACATGAGGCAAGTGTTTCCACATTGTGTTGTGTTGTTTGGCCTAATTGTTTCTCTGCCTTTCTCTCCCCTGACCTCTGTATTGTTGTTCTGGGAAAGCAAGAGAGGAGTTAATGAAAGATCAGATTTGGAAAGACCCAAGCCCATCAAGAGACATAAACCGAACACTATCCCTCCGTGAGGTAGAAACGGAAAGAATCTCCACATTTCTGCCCTAAGTCTTATTTGATACTGGCCCAGTTCCACAGACTTTCCAGAAAGGCCAACGGGCAAATGGGACTCAGATGCATCTGGGTGTAATGGTTCCTTGGCAGCCTTATTTCTGGAAGTTCGGTCTGCTTAGACCCAGGAAATCTTAACATTGTCACACACTTTGTCTAAAATCCCCCCAAACTGGTGGGAAATATTACAATATAGAGATAGAGAGGAAAGAGAATTTCAACGTCTGGTCTTAGCAGAAGTTTACGGGTTAATTACCTTGAGCGACGTGTTTGAGTCATCAGATTTCCGTCAGTGAATATATCTGATGCCCTACACGAAACCCAAAGCCGGAATTTGAAGCTGGAGGAGTCTAGTGTGTTAGTCACGGTCCTCCCGAGGGAAGACTGCCCCATTATATGACACACCAGCACTCACCCTTTGAAAAGCTGACTTGGAAGAGATGTCACTGGGAAATAGTGGGAGTATGAGGAAACTCGGTGAGCTTGCTAAAATTGGATGCATTCCATTTTGCAAGTACAGATACAGCCTAAAAAAAATTGGCTCAAGTCAACTGTGTTTCAGCAAATAAATTCCAAGCTAGTAACTAGACCATATGTTGATTGTGTAACCCATGAAAATGATACATCAGCCCTCCTACTCCTCCATACATAAGGTATCAGGTATTGCTTCCCAACGATTTTACAACAAGGGAGCTGATTAAACTTTGGCATTGCCCAATTTCCTATTTGTAAGTTCTGCAGTGCCATAGTTAAACAATGATCCAGGCGCATATTCTGTGGAACGCCCCTCAGAAAAATCCCGTGACAGGCAAAGGGAGAACGCGTGTCCCCTGGTTTCTGTCAGAAGTCAACAAGCAGGCAGATGAACATTCTGGTAGCTTCCCCAGCCAGCATTCTCAGAAGTATCTTGGTCTCCATGGGAACACCGAGGAGTCTCTTGCTGCCAGATAAACATCCTCACTACACCTAGAATGAGGAAAATAAAAGTCATGCAGATTGTCACCCACTAGGTGTAGCCCATCAGGCATGACACCACTACAGAAATTCGAAGATGACGATGACGATGACGATGATGATGATTGGCTTGGGCCAAAAATGTCTTTTGTGCCGGTTCCCCCTAATCTGTCCAGAAAAAAGTCTTAATGTAGGGGTCCCCCAACAATATTCTCCCGGGGACCAAAGAAGGACCTCTTAGAAAAAAATGGCAGAACGTCAGTGTCGGCGGTGTGGCCAGGTGGTGGAGACAGGCATTAATATGTAAACTTTTGCTTTGTCAGCAATGGCAACAGTAGTGCCACTAGCAGTCTTGGCACTGTGGACCTGGACATTTATCAGGAAAGCATGCCATCTTCTCCCATGATTAAGTAAGTAGCCACCGAGATGCAGTGATTGTGAGACCGCTACCCTAACTCCATCTGGCAATCCATTTTGGTCATTGAGATCGTGCCCAACCACTGAATCATCATGTCCACGCTGCTGTGGTTCCATGTCACTGGAGCAAGAACTAGGGCCTAGAATAGTCCTACCCTACCACCACTGGTAGGACCACCACGGGTCCTACCCTACCCTACCACTGTCTTCTGGATTTCAAATCTGCCCCCTCTGATACAATCATTTCACAAAAAGCTTATCCGTACAATCAGAAAGAGATGTCATTTTACTTCATTGGACACAGAGAAGCAGAAATCCTTTTAGATCATACCATGCCAACCAACAGAGACTATTGTTCAATAGAATGTAATGTGAATGGCTTTTCCTTTACTCGTAGAAACCTGGGATAATCACTACTAAATGGGTCGAATACCAAGCGGTGCTACAATGGAGACAGGTCATTGCCGTGCAGTGACTCTGCTCCCCACGACCTTGAGACCCTTCTAAAAGGTCTAAAAGACCAAGGGAAAATAGCACTTAGAGAAGCACATGTGTAACGTAAATTACAGTGCCGAAAAGGAGGACAATGCGAGGTCAGGACCGCATCCAGAATTTGTGATTATTCTGGAAAAGTAAATGAATTGAAATCTATTTTTGACCATTATGACTTAGCTTACTATTTGCAGTTTTCTGAAATCTGAGAAAAATAAAAATGAACTACAAGACTAACAGTGCTCCCTGATCTCCTTTCTCAGTTGCTCTCTATAGCTAAATCATTTTCGCTTCACTATGTAATCAGGTGTCTGGCCTGTGGGAGTATGGTTCAGCGATTGACGGTCGCCGTGCACCCTTTGTTCCATAGAGCCATTAGTCGCAAGTAGAGATGAACATACACGTTAGCTTGGGTTTGCTTTGTTTTTTTAAGGTAGGACCCAAATAAAAACAAACAAACAAAAAATTACTTTGGGGTAAATTTATTTTTTGTCTTTCAGGAAGCATTTGTTTAGCTACCCTTTTCCATCTTTCCCTAGGGTTTGAGCCTAGGACCCCGCAGATTATATGCTCTCAGGGAAAACCAAAATAACCACCACCCATATCCGTGTCTGGCCGCTCCACGATAGCAGAAACTGTCTTATCATATTTCACTTAGATCACTTGCAGAGACGTAGAAGAGAATCTAGACCCTTGGGAAATTGGCCGTGCTTCTAGAAGTAATTCTGTAAGCATGGCAGAACACCCAAACTTTCTCTCAACATCAGGAATACAGTGGGATTTACAGCCAGCAAATCTTAGCAGGAATAGAAAATATAAGAGAGAATACTGTCTCATAAAAACACACATTTTTAGGAGCTGCTATAGTCTAATTGCTAGACTGTACAAAAATATAAGACAACCACAGTCTTTGCAAGATGGCCACCTCCTTTCAACTGTTGAGCTATATGCTCTCATTTTGGAAGCACTTACTGAATCCTACCATTATATCAAGGCTTCCTAACAAGCACTCGCTGTATGAAAACACCTCAAACATTGACCATGACTTTAATGAAATACTTTGGTTTTATCTCTAGTTCTTTATCACCTCCAGCCTCCTTCATCCTTCTGCTAGAAAGAAAAAGAAAATTTTCAATTTTAATTGAGATATTTCATTGTACAACTCAATTTCTGCAGCCCATTGGTTGTTTTATCCCTTATTTCAGACTAAAATGCAGATTTGTTGCCATCATAGTTTAGGGAAAAAATCATCGTATCAGGATGGATGATATAGGGACCTTTAAATAACAAGTCAAATACAGAAGAAAGATACATCCCCAAATCAGATCTAGTAGCCTACAAGATATTTCCTTGACTGTTCAAACTGATGAAGGTTTGTGGAAGGGAAGTTGAGGAGAATAGATGGATGCATTTCTTCCGGTCTCCCCCACCAATTATCCCCACTAAAACTAGACATTTAATCTGGCCTCTTTTTTAGGGCCAGGGTATTGATTGCAGACCCAATAATCCTACATAAGAGCCACATTGATATTTCCCCAGTATTACTCCACTCTACGAAAACAATGGATCTAGAACGAATTTCAGAAGCTTGTAGATCGATACGACCCATTGCCTCATCATCCATTTGCAGCTTACCCTTTCTAAACATTACCAACCATATACTGTTGTTTTCTCCCAAAGTGAATTAGTAGAAGAAAAGGAGACTCTTAAAGGACAGTCAGAAAACGTAGAGGGTAAGCCACATTCCCATAATTTTGACACACAATTTGCCTGTGATCTCCCCATGGAAAACATCGTAAGACTGAGGTTTTGTCTGTGTTCAGAAGGTGCCTCTGGAGTGCAGGTGGGAGCGGCCAGCCCCCAGGGGAGCCTGCTGGTGATCAACTTTGACCTGGAGCCAGAGTGCCCTGACGCTGAGCTTCGAGCCACTCTGCAGTGGATAGCAGCCTCTGAACTTGGGATCCCCACCATCTACTTTAAGAAATCTCAGGAAAACAGAATCGAAAAGGTACCATGTCGTGTGTTTGGATGTGAAAAAAGCTTCGTGGTTTTGTCACTGCTGGAAACTCAGTAACTTCCCAGTCAACTCACTTACATTTTGAATGATTTGCTCTTGACTTTTCACCTTAAAATTGTGGCTAGAACTTTGAAAGCTTCCACCTGCATAAAATCACAATAACTGTTTCTTTGACCCTCAGTTTGTCTCGGCTCGTTGGTGGCAGCGAGAAAGTGAATTGAGGAGCTGGGAACTCTTCCAGACTCTGGCTTTTTGATTATTCCTTGGTTTGTTTGCTCTGTTTTGATGGTTCCTTGCTCTGGAACCAACCTCCTCATAACACTCATTTAAATCAAGGGTAGAAGGGAAAGACCTGATATTTATAAGAAACTAAAGTGAGGCCACATTGATATTTAAAACAGACTGTGGCATGATGTCAAGAAGAAGCATGTTTAAGTCCCTACTGAACAGGTTTGCATTAGACAGCCTTTCTCATGATCATTCTCCACCTACCAGCAGTATAAAGTCAGGGAATAGATCCTTTGCCAACCTCAACATTAATAGCAACTGTCACTCTAACTCCCTATCTTTGAGACTGCCCACTAACTGCTGTAGAATCCCAATGATTAAGACTGACGCACAAATTCATCTGCCAATGTCTTCAAGCTCGATTTGCCCGCGATTTAAAAGTACGCCCCTTCTGCAAATGTTCACATTAAGAATAATGTTGCTCTATTCGTTTTCTAGTGCTGTGTCATCAACTGCCACACATTTACTAGCTTAGAACAATGATTCCCAGCCCTGTTGCCGGAAGTTTGGGTAAATTCTACTCGGCTCTGTGCTTAGGGACTTGCAAGGCAGAAAGCAAGATGGCAGCCTGATTGAGCGCTTGCCTGAACACTGTGGGGAAAAACAAGCTTCCAAGGGTTTTCAGGTTGTTGTCCTAATTCAGGCCCTCGTGGCCGTGGGACTGACACCCTGTTTCTTTGCGGGACCACCTCTAGAAGCTGTGGCATTCCTTGTCATGTGGACCCCTTCATGTTCTCATACAGTCAGTCCCTTACTTCTGCCACCAGAGAAAACTCTCTGCTTTGAAAGGGCTTGTGCAAGTAGGTTAGGTTCACCCGATAGTCTCCCTTTTGATTAACTCAAAACTAACTAAAGAATCTCTTTTGCCATGTACAATAACATAATAAGGGCGTAATTATCTCATCCTACGTACTGAGGATTAGGGCAGAAATCTTGGGAGCCGTTTTACGATCCTGCTTATCACTGCCACGGTGCATTTTTGAATGTCTTATTGTCCCAAAGTACCTCCACGTATTCATTAAACTTGTTTCTCAACAAGCCTGGGAGAAGAGCCAAATGGCTATTACTGTCGCTTTTTAATGGACAAGTCAGGATTCAGAGAGGCTGGCCCATGAAAAAGGATGGTAAAGGTGACTCAGCCTAGTCCTGGAAACCTCTCAATAGTGTGTCTCTCTCAAGCTCAATGATCTTGGAGTTACAATCTGGATTTTCTCTTTAATGTGCAATTGCATTTTAATTCTCACTGTCAAAATCTAGCAGCTTGAAATGAAAGATCCTTGATCATCTTGCCCATGTACATGGTAATAAGAACAGCTTCCCCATTTCTGTATCACCAGCCAGTGGGACTGGCCACTGGAAAAACTGCAGAGACCTAATTTATACTGGCCCCTCCCACATCAGCCTCTCTCTCCAGCCAGTAATTTATATTTTTCTTCATGCCCAGGACTTTCGACCATTCCGTGCCATCTGAATTTTGTCATACCTCTGTTGGCAAGGTGATGAGTAGTTCACTACTTAATAGGGTCTCCTTCCATCTTACCTTTCAGCCGGCCCAGTGCAAAGAGTGGAGCAAAAGAACCCCCCACATTGGACCCCTCCCTCTTTCTGTACACCATCCCAAAGACTCCCTGCCATGGGGAGGGGAACAAGAACTTCCTCAGGCGAATGATGTCCTCAAATTCCTGGAAAAATGAAGGACTGGCTGGTTTCCAACTTCCATCTCCAGAGCATTGCTAGGTCCATTTTCAGATGATCTGTTAAGGAAGTGGCTTTTTATCCAATCCACCATTTTGAAGAAATAACACAGGACTCTGTGCGAATACGTGCCTCATAAATCCCCATTAGGTGAAAGGACCAGGGGTGTATCACTAACTTGATTAGTAACTTGATTATGTAAATCAGGCCCTGACTTGACATTTCTTTATCCTCACCAGTTTTCAATCCTCAGAGGGGATGCCTGTCTTTGGTCATAGCTGTTTTTCTGAGAAAATAATCACTCCACGAGTGGTATCAAGAAAAACATGAAGTAATGTTTTACCCACGCAATTTAGCATCAGATCAAGGAGCTTATTTCTAAGGATTGTAATTTTAGGGACGAAATATTCTCATTTTTTTCAGAGTCAGTTAAGGTTCTCTGCAGAGTGGCTTCTCCATAAATGGGCACTGTTTGTTGTTTGAGACCAAACTGGTTAAATAAAGCAAACCCTTACACAAAATTTTTATATCCTTGCTTTTATCAGTGCTGCACTTGAACACTCAAGTGCTGATTCTGACTGTTTTTTTCATTGGTGAAGTAGCTATTTTCCAGGAGTGCGGAAGAGAGATTGTGGCCTCCCATGGGGCCGTGTCACACAAGGGTAGCACTGCTCCTCCTCAGCTCGGAAAGGGTTAAAGAAACATCTCTGTTAAGTTCAGAAATGTCATTTTTCCCACCATCGCTGGAGTGTTAGATATCATTCACAGATCTACCCTTCAAGCCACCATTTGTGTGAATTCTGATTTTTTTTTTAAAAAATGAATTTAGTTTCCAATTTTCCCACTTGTGTGTTTCCCACTCAGTGCCCCAGCCTGAAGCTAAAGGGCATAAACTAAAGGGGAGACGATATCATGAGTGAATACCGAAGCAGCTCATGTTTCCCACCATTGACCTTGGAATCAAAGGGCACTTAAAGTCAGCTTATAATGAATTTCAGCCTCGTTTCAACTCAAAAGGCAAATGGCAAACATTTTTGGTGGCCAGTGTAGTGCCACTCCTTTCTGAAAAGTGACACTTTCATTTCAAGCTTTCTCTTTCATGGCATTTTCTCTACGCATTAAAATATTACGTTCACTTGAAAGTTGTGCACTCAGAACATTCATCAACTGTTTATTGAGCATGTACAACATACCAGGCACTGTTCTTGGCTCTGGGAATATAAGGAACAAAGGACACAAAATTCCCTACCCTCATGGAATCTCCATTCTAGTTCAGGAGGGACCCAGAGTAGGGTGAGTGTCAACCAGAGGAGACTCAGGTTATAAAGAGAAATCTATGAGCCAAGTGCACAGAATTATCTGGGATACTTGCTTACAATTCGTCTTCTTAGGTCTTTTCTTAGCCCTGATCGCTTTCAGTGGGGCCCAGAAGTATACATTTTTAACAATTTCCCTCAAGTGAAGCCGTTTTGATGAGTACCAAAGTTCGAGACCCCCTCCCATAAGAAATAGCCCGAAAGAGTGACAGAATTTGAGTTGGACTTTAACTATCTTAAATTCCAGGGCAAATTTGCTGAGAATCTTAATGCCTAAAGATCTAAAACACTTTGTAAATGTAATTCACAATGACTGACATCAGTTAAATTTCATCTACTTAATTTAAGATGTAAAAAAATCATGACAGCAATTGTTTTTTTTTAACAAATGACATAAACTGGCCAATTATTTTTCCTTCTGGATCCAAAATATCATTGCTCTCTAGCTCCTTTTCTAAATCCAACGAGCTCCTGTGAGCTAGAGTGGCCTGATGCCTGGCTTCACTGTAAATCAGTGCCTTTCTAATATTTACGCATTTGAGAATTACTTCTTTTTCTTGGAGATGATAAAAAAAAAAAAAAAACAGAGGAAAAAGGTATATGCACGCCTTCCTAAGAAAGTGAGGGTCATAAGTGAAGTGACCTTGCCCCTAGTTACTCATTCCATTCTACTTGCAAAATGGTAGAAGGGCAGTAAGAAAAAGGAAGGAAAAATAGGGAAGATTTATATACTGTTTTAGTCAGCTCAGACTACCTGAACAAAATGCCATAGACTGAGTGGCTTAAACCAAAAATGTATTGCTCACAGTTCTGGAGGCTGGGAATTGCAACATCAAGGTACCAGCAGATTCCATTCCTGGTGACAGCCCTCTCCCTTCCTATGTTCTCATATGGTAGAGAACGAGCTCTGGTGTCTCTCTTCCCTTTCTTATAGGAGAATAAATCTTACCATAGGAGTCCTGTCCTCATGACCTCATCTAAACCTAATTGTCACCCAAAGGCCCTGCCTCCCAATACCATCACTTTTGGGTTTGGGACTTCAATATATGAATTTGGTGGAGAATGCCAACATTAATGCATAATAGATACTAAGTTTCTTCACTTATAAACATAAGAAATTGGCTTGAACTGAATACTTTCGTCATGGTTCTCTAACTTAGTGTGCACTAGAATTACCTGGGGAGATTTATAGACCCAGATGCTCTGGCCAATTAAATCAGAATCTCCTGTTGGGATGAAGCTCAGACACTGGAGTTTTCTAAAGGTCCCTGGTGGTTCTAGGCCACAGACAAGGCTGATAATCACGACTCTACAGGCCGTAATTGCAGGAGTGGTTATAGAAACGAACTCACTTGTACTTCATAAAATGGAATTCTGCCTTGGAGCAAGAGAAGGTAGTTGCTTTCAGAAATCTAAGTTGACTGTTTTTTTTTTTTAAATCTCACAGTTCACAACAACTCCCATAGACTCTACCATATAATTTTGTAAACCATTGATCTAATTTAGCAAGTGCCCCTGAGAATATGAAAGCCCTCTACGTAATACCCCTCTTCAAGTGAGTCTGTCAATGACACCATCACAGGATATAAGCCATTTTAGTTTCCTAAGACAAAATATTTGCTCAAGGAAATGCCCACTGTGATATGTAGGAAGGGAACCTGATTGTTATGGACTGTGAAGTGGCAGGAAGTGAAAATGTTTGATTTTTGTTTTTCACTGCACTGGAATGAAAAACTCAGCTCCCGGACACCCTAAAGCTGATTCTAAAATTACCAAAGCAATAACATGGACAGGAACAATGAAAGATCTAGGGCCAACTGCTAACCTGAATGTGGACTTAGTGTTTATTTATTTTTGAGAGAGACAGAGTGCGAGCCAGGGAGGGGCAGAGAGAGAGGGAGACACAGAATCCGAAGCAGGCTCCAGGCTCCGAGCTGTCAACACAGAGCCTGATGCGGGGCTCGAACTCACGGACTGTGGGATCATGACCTGAGCTGAAGTCAGACACCCAACCGACTGAGCCACCCAGGCGCCCCCTGAACGTGGTTTTAAAAGGCTATAGCAACAAACTGGGAATGTCCTTTTCTGGCCTCTTCACAATCTTAGCTGCATTTTTATTTAGAAATTCCTTTTAGTGAAGGAAAAAAAGAGTGTAGACCTTCTTGTTCATCAGCCCCACAGATGTTTCAAGGTCTTGATGTCTGAGGTTAAGTCATCACAGCCTCAAGAATAGTCTATATTTAGTCGTGCCAGACCATTTTTAAAGCTGATTTATTGAGATATCAGATTGTATTTAGAAACCATGAAACAGATTCTAGCCTGTGACTACTCCACAAACTACTGGCAGAGTGGCTAGCTGGTGGGGCTTCGGTCAGCATCATCCTGTGCTCATCACCACAGTGGCAGATCCTACTTCAGCAAGTCCTAAATAGATGGAAAGAATCTAGTAATTGGGCTTCCAGAAAGGTCTGGGGCCAACAGCCTCCTGGGAAGGGCTTAGCAAATATTGGCATCTGCTCCAGAGCTTTGATTGTCTCTTAGAGCAATGACTCAGAGATAAAAGTTGGGAATGAAATGGTAGCCCAGTGAGCCAGAGTCTACAGGAAGCAAAAAAAGGAACTGAGGCTAATTTTATATTTCTGTGTATTTCATGTTGGCTGCGTCTTTATAAGACATGTTAAGGGAGAGGCGACACCCTCAAGGGATGGGTCTAGCCTAAGGCCATTGGTGACCCCTCAATGGAAATCTTGAAAAGAAGTCACCAACCTACGAGCCTCTCTCAGTGAGATCTCAGAAACTTGATGTTCAAGCCTTCTCTACTGGTAACTCCTACTTTCTAGACTTCCAGTAAGAGCTGGGAAAGTAAGCGCTGGAAAAGTCTGATTAATCAAATCGTGCAAAGACATCCTAGCCTTTCTCCCCTTTTCTCTGATGCCCCAATCTTTCCTTTTCCTTTTACAATGGAAAACCAATGTCTCTTGAAATGTGATGCTGGGGGAGAGGACTATTCAAGACAGAGTGGGGAGCCAATAAGTGACTGTACCCAAAAGGTCAGCACTTGATTTACTTGGCCTAAATGTATACCTCCAATGAAAGATTATTTGTAAGACAGATAGAAGGTCCTGGGAGCTATGCTATACAGTCCTGTCACAGAGAGTCCAGCTCAGACCTGGGGAAACTCTTGAAATATCCAAAAGATGGACTCTTGAAAGAAGAATCCCATTTATTTTCCCCCAATCAATGGAAGGCAGCCGCTGTGAAGAAGAAAAATCCAGTTCACTTGAAAAAACTCTCTAACAATCGGAATTGTCTAAAAAGAAAATAGACTGTCCTGCAAAATTGTCCCTTGTCACAAGAGATTAAAAAAAAATAGCCCGGAGAGCTGCTGGCTTTGGAAAAAGGGTTGAATGAGATAACTTTGAGGCTCATCTGTGATACATGAGTCCTAATTCTGTGCTTTATTTTAGTTTCTAGATGTCGTGCGGCTGGTTCAGCAGAAGTCTTGGAAAGTGGGAGACATCTTTCACGCGGTTGTTCAGTACTGCAAAATGCATGAGGAGCAGAAGGAGGGGACCCCGAGTCTCTTTGACTGGCTCTTGGGACTGGGATAGGGCAGCAATGCCCTTAGAATATTCCTTCCCTTTTTCCCAGCTTAGATTACAGTGGTTTGCTCGAAATGCTCTAAACCTCCTCAAAACATCCCATCACATTAGCAGAGCTATACAAAATCTGCTGTTCAAGTCTGCTGCAGATCGAATAAATCTGAGGAAAAGCAAAACATAGATCGGTACAAATCAAGGCAACCTGTGAGCAGGTCCAAAAAAAAGCTTGTATTAGAACCACTGGAAAAGCAGAAATTTTAACGGGCCCCGAACGAAAAGCTTTGAACTCGGCCCAAACTCCAGGAAAGCTGTACTTAAATATTTTTAATGATATAAAATGACATGTAATGTCTCCAATTATGTGAATCAACTGGAAACAAAGTCACTAGTCAAAATAATGTTGTAAACTATGATGTAACTTTTATTTCACTTTTGTGAGCTGATTAAGGGGCTCTCAGCCCAGGTACACACTTAAGATATGGGTGAGAAATTTCCAGAATTTTGATATAAAAGATCTTCACTTTCAGACCATTATCAGTGGATATTAAGAGAAATGCAGGAGTCCTAGCAATGTCCTCTGCCCAGGTGATTTCATTTATTCATAGCAGCTCACTGGTAAGTATCTCCTATCCCCCCAATAGTGTCTGCATTCTCAACTAACCAGAAAACTATTGGCGTTCAGTTGAGAGAGAGAAAGACTGAAAATTGTCTCGTTTCCGTCTCTATATTACTTGGGTAACATGATCACAGAATTCTTACCATAAGGGAAAACTTTACTATCAAAAACAAAAGTCTTTTGAGATAAAATCTCCTTGTGTATTCAATTATATAAAATATAAGCATTCCTTTTATTTTTATTGTAAATTATGAAGAGATGATTACCTTAAATAATATATGAGTTAACTTAGAGGTTCATACAGCATGAGAGGATTGTCGTCTTAAGTTGTATCTTGACACTTGAGCTCAGTGGTTTCATCATAAATCCACTGATACTGGTATGGCCGACCTGCTCCCAGGATGATATGGTGACGGGCGCAGGATTTGGCCTAACCCGTTAGGACCGTAGACTCTTCCTGACTCAAACACATTGGCATTTAATTTGGAAAAAAGAAAACCTTACCCGTTGAAGTTTTTCAGTAACAGAGCTTTACTCTTTTGAAAAATCGACGTATCTAACTTCTCCTTGATAAATCTTCTTCCCCTTCAACTAACTGAGGTACGCCGGCTTTTATTTTCTTGACCGGAGAAGGCGTTTATCAAAGATTTCCTTAAACATCTTGCTTTTACTCTATTTTGAAAATTTGTGACGTGATTTTAAATGTGAACAAGGCCCCAGGCCGTCGGCGCTGGACTTATATGTCATCCACAGCTTGAAATGTCAAGAAAGCCTCCTTGGGAGCCATACCTCCCTCTTCACACATCACGGAATCCTCCCCAGAATTCATTAGGCACTTGTTACATCAATAGTCCCGATTTAAGATATGTGTTCAACTCGTCACATTAACAAAATGTCAAATTGTAAAATGTATCCATTATCTCAGACCGAAAGCTCTTTGCGCTACTGAACGGAAAAGGATATATTTATTTTTTAAACCATCCCAGAATATTGTGCGTAGACTTTTTTGTGCCGGAATGAATGTTTACTTATCCTACAAAGCACAAATACGGGATTGTTACCATGTGATAAAGTTATACATGTTGTACCTAATGTTGCAAACGAATCAATAAATTTTTGTTGCCGAATGGTTGACCATTTTTTTTTTTTGGTCCAAAAATCGTTCAGTGCCTCCTAGAAAAAATGGCCCCAGTGTGATTGGATGAAGGTAGATTATCCTTTGGACAAGCTTTCCTGTTCCATTTTCAAACTTTTGAATAAGAAAATGTCCTTTGACTAAATTTGTTAGCATCAGCGATTATCACATAAATCAGCATTTCTCCACCTTTGCACTATTGACATTTGGGGCTGAATACTTCTTTGTTGCAGGGGGCTGTGCTACGCGGTATAGGATGCCTGGCCGATAGCCAGTAGATGCCAGTGGACACTTCTTCCCGTCATGACGACCAAAGATGTCTCCCAACATTGCCCGATGTCCCCTGGGTGGTGACATCACCACTAGTTGGGAGCCAGCGATATAAACGGTGTACTGAAGGGGCGGCGTCTGAGGCTCTAGGAGGTGTCAGGGTGGAGGAAGGGGAGGCTGTAACCTCTAGTCCAGGGAATCCCAGCAGGAACTCGAACACCAGGCACCCCCTCCCACTTTCCCAAGGTCCAGGGGCTGCGGCCTTTCCAGGAAGCCTGACGGGTAGCAGAAAGAAGCCCAGGGCAAACAAGGCGTGGGGGTAAACTGACCTAGACTCCAGCAAACTAGAGGTAAACTTATCAGGCTTAGAGGTAAATGGATCGGTGCCCTTTGCATTCAGGAAACGCATGCTTAGGATTGGTGCAAATAAGGCCCGGAGACTTCCGAGCACTTTATATCATAATAAGAAGGCATAAGCGTGCTCACATAAAGAATTGGCCAGTCAGCCGGAGGGTAATGTCGGATAAAAACCAACCCTGGGCGGTGGCCCAGGAGAGATTTTATTTGCAAGGATTACAGTAAGAAGGAGAGCGGGGTTGTTGCAACCCCAGGGGGACAGCGGTCATGGTAACAGTGAGAGTGTTCCAGCCGTGAGACCTGCCAGGTGTCTCAACGTGAAGCAAAAAGGGGTTGTCTTTTATAGTGAGAATAAGCGAGAAAGGGGCCAGGTGTGGAGGGTGGGATGGACGAGCCCACCCAGCAGACATGGTGTGATGGGACAGTAGGGGACAGCCCGTTGTGTCCTGAGCTCAGCCTGACCTCAGGAGGGGCTTCTTGGGAAGGGGTACAAGCAGTTCTTGTCATCACTCATGAGGCAAAGAATGGGCATTTGAAGGTTCCTTGTCTGAGGTACAGAAGGGAGCCTCCAGGAGTGGAAGGCTCAGAGCTTAGCTCCTGGGAACCAGCCACAGGCATGACCTGAAAACAGGCCTCTTTTAGGAATCTGCAAGGGTTTGAGCGACCCGGGCCTCCTGACACCCTTTCCTGTACAAGCAAGTACCACCCCCTGCTTCTAGCACAGTAGGTCGAATACCTGTATTTCCGTGAGGCCATCTGGGGCGTGGGACCACCTCTGACTCATCCATGGGCTCCTCCCCAGTCCCTCCCACCAGGCCTTGTCCCCTGGGAAAGCTAATGGGCCATGGATAACTTCCGTTTCCAACTAATGATGTTCAACCACTAATTCTAGAAACACAGTTCTACCGTAATGTTCTTTGCTTACCAGAGAATGCCACCAGGTATATTAAGCTTCTTGAGATTTTTTATGGAATTGCTTTTGGACTTAAGCCTTAAGCAAGTAAAACTTTCTATTTAAAAAAAAAACAAACAAAAAAACCTGCCTTTTATTTTAGCTGCGTAAGAACATTGGATCACAGACCTGAGAATGTTCTTGTGGTATTGGGATGAATTTAAGTGATTTCCAGGACATATCAGCACGACTTGGAAGCCAGTCGAGTATAGACAGGTTTGAATGCAGTGGACAGGGGAAAAAGTCTGAGCCTCCCTCGCATCAGCAAAATTGTACCCTAAAAAAGCCAACAAAATCGGGGCTCCTGGGTGGCTCAGTTGGTTAGGCTCAGGTCATGATCTCGCGGTCCGTGAGTTCGAGCCCTGCGTCGGGCTCTGTGCTGACAGCTCAGAGCCTGGAGCCTGTTTCAGATTCTGTGTCTCCCTCTTTCTGACCCTCCCCTGTTCATGCTCTGTCTCTCCCTATCTCAAAAATAAATAAAACATTAAAAAAAATTTTTTTAAAAAAAGCCAACAAAATGTAATCTGCTGGTATTGCTGCAAGAATCCTTTGACCATCTAAATTTTCCGTTTCCTGACATAGTCCCCTTCATAATGCCCCCCCGCCGCCGCCCTGTTAAAGCCTCATATCCAATTTCACGAGCTTCTTTTCAGTTATCGCATCTCCTTCCTATTCCCTTCTGTCCTTCAGAAATGGCCTTTCATTAAATTCTTATCAACAGTTATTTATTTGCCTTTGGAAGATTCTCACTGCTTTGACGAACTCTGTCCCGTTGAACTGCTTTACTGTCTGCTGTCCCTATTTCCAGCCCAGAATGTGACAGGGACTCCAGATTCTACCAGGACGCTCTAAGCACTGCAGAGCGCAGGTGTAAAGATTGTTTCCTGGCAGATTGTGGGGTCCCTGGGCTGAACACCTGGCCCAAGTCATTTTTTTTTAATTTTTATTATTGAAGTGTAGTTGACATGCAAGGGTATATTCGTTTCAGAAGCACAACATAGTGATTCGACAATTCTGTGTATTACTCAGTGACCTCATCTGCCATTTATTTATTTATTTATTTATTTATTTACCTGCCACTTATTATTATTATTGTAATAATACAATATTATTACAGTATTATTGACTATTCCTTATGCTGTAATTCTCATGCCTATGACTACCCTCCACCCCGCCAACCTCCTCTCTGGCAATCACCAGTTCAGTCTCTGTATTTATGAGCCTGTCTCTGCTTGTTTGTTTTGTTTTGTTTGGTTACATCCCGTATAAAAGTGAAGTCAGTGTTTGTCTTTTTCAGTTTGACTTATTTCACTTAGGATAATACCCTCTTGCCCATGCGTGCTGTCACAAAGGGCAAGGTCTCATTCTTTTTAATGGCTGAGTAATAGCCCATCATATATATATATATATATATATATATACCACAATTTCTTTATCCATTCATCTGTCAGTGGACACAGGTTGCTCCCATATCTTGGCTATGATAAATAATACTACCGCGATCAACATAGACTTACGTGCGTCTTTTAGAATTAATGGTTTCATTGTGTGTGTGTGTAAATGCCCAATAGTGGAACTGCTGTATCACATGGCCTTCCTCGTATTAGTTTTTTGAGGACTGTCCATACTGTTTTGCACAGTGGCTGCACCAAGTTGCATTCCCACCAACGGTGCGTGAGGTTGCCCTTTTCACCACATCCTCGCCCACACTTGTTATCGCCTCTTTTTGTTTTAATACCAGTCTGGCCCAAATCTTCATAAACACAAAACACATCCCTCTTTCGACACATCAAAAATGACAGCATGAGACACAGATCAGGTAGGAGCAAGAGTTTTGTTTCTTACGGAGGAAAGCGGGATGAATCGCCACGTGTTGAAACAGAACGAAGGGGGATAAAACCACGAAAGCCTCTAGTTTTGAGCTCGCTGGATTCTTCTTCGTGGCTACGTGTGCCGCTGGGGAAGGTTGCTCTACCTGCTATTTCAAGCACCAAGACAAGTGTTACAAGTCTAGCGACATATTTAGTGATAAAGGCAGTAAGGCCACATGTCGACCATTTATAAAATCCTTAGAAATGTCTAATAAAGCCTTACTAAATTAGATCAGTCATTTCCTTCTGCCTTCATTTGACATCAGGATCTTCTCTTAAAACCTAAGTGCAAGTATATATAAAAAAAGCTGTCATTTGCAGCCCCAGCTGCGTGTGCCCTCCAGCATATGACTAAGTGTTTTCTGAAACATTTGGTTTTGCTTTGCTTTTTAATGCAGCAGATAAAGTATGCAGATAATATGATACAGGAAATCTCTTCCAACTGCAACATTCTACAAATGGCTGTTTGGCAGAGAGAAAGGAAAGTGTGGTAGTCTCCTGAGGAACAAAGCGGTTGTTCTATGGAATTCGGTGTCTTGGGGAGATAAAGACTATTAGACGTCAAGCAGCAGGTTGCTTCTTTGTTTCCTGATTGCTTGGGGCAAGAGGCAGAGAAATCAGGTGGTGAACAATTTTGGTTAAAGAAATGAGGGAGGGGCACCTGGGTGGCTCGGTCGGTTGAGCGCCTGACTCTAGATTTCGGCTCGGGTCGTGATCTCACGGTTCTTGAGATCGAGCCCTGCATTGGGCACTGTGCTGACAGTGTGGAGCCTGCTTGGCATGCTCTCTCTGCCTCTCTCTTCCCTTGCCCTGCTCATACATGCTTGCACTCTCGTTTTCTCTCTCTCTCTCTCTCTCAAAATAAATAAACAGGTTTTAAAATATTAAACCAAAAAAAGAGATGAGGAAAAGTCTGAGAGTATTCAGAGGGACAAAGAAAGATGTAGTTATGGTTCTGAACATTTTTGTGGTATAGGCTCTTTTGAAAATCGAAGGAAAACTCCGCCTGTGTAAAATTCAGGGATTGCCTATACAGTTTCAGGGGGATTATGCATGCCATTTTCATAATCCTGCTCTAGACTCTACATCTCTAGAAAGTAGAACCCTTGGCTTGTTCACTTGGTATCACCTCGGAATCCTCCCTCTGATGCCTGATCTAATTTAGTACCGAACGGATCTTCATTGCATGTTTGTTTAAAGGACGATCCCCTTCTAGGAGCTCATGTATTTGTGAAGAAATCATGTCCAAGGGGCAGATTCTAATTAAAAAGAATGCTATTTTAAAGGCACTCTTTGTGTAGAATATGTCCTAATCAAGGAAGGAAAGGGGGAGGGAGGAAGAAGAAAGGAAAAGAAAGAAGGAAAGAAAGAGAAAGAGAGAAGGGAGGGAGGAGAAGGGGAAAGAAAAAAAGAAAGAGAGAAAAAGAAAGAGAAAAGAAAAAAGAAAAGAAAAAGAAGAGAGAAGGGAGGGAGGAAGGAAGAAAGGAACAGAGAAGGAAAGAAAGAAATAGGGAAAGGAGGGAAGGGGAAAAGAAGCCTATGTAACTCTTCAAGAAATATATTACTTTTTAAGTCAGAAAATTCTAACTCTGGCAGAGTTTATAAAATATATACAACATATGTCATGGTTAATATACGACAAGACACATGTCCACACTGGCTGCTTTAAGCTTCGGTCAAAGTCTGGGACCCCATTAATGACTTCTAAGGAGAACTAATTCCTTCTCACCTCCAGGGGCTGAAGTTCTGATGTCCACCCCCCAAACCACACACATCTGTTTTTCCTTCATCAGTATTTGCTAAAAACAGAGATAACCGCTCTAACTACCTGCCACTCAAAGCAGATTAAGCGGATTACTTTTAATTAAAAATACACCCAGAACGGGAACATATTCAGCCACAAAAAAGAAGGAAACCCTTCCATTTGCAACAATATGGTAGAAACTCGAGGGCTTTGTGAGACAGAGAAACGCAAACACTGTACGGTCTCATGTGTATGTGGAATCTTAAAAACAAAAACAAACAAAAAAAAAACACAAAAAAGGCTGATAGTAAAAAAAGAGAGAGATCAGATTTGTGGTTGCCAGAGGCGAGGGCTGGAAGGGAGGGAAATCGGAGGCAGGGGGTCAAAAGATCCCAACTTCCAGTTGTCAGAGAAACAAGTAGTAGGGACGTAACGCACAACGCACAACACGATAAACACAGCTAATGCTGTTGTGGGACCTCCAGGACAGTTCCAGAGGAAGTAGATCCCAAGAGCTCACATCACAAGAAAAACACCTTTTTTTTTCTTTTTTCTTTTCCATCTATCTGATGGCGATTAACTAAGCTTATATGGTAATCATTTCACAATATATGTAAGCTGAATCATTAGGCTCTACACTTTAAACTTATACAGTGCTGTAGGCCAACTATCGCTTACTAAAACCAGCGGAGGGGGCTCTTGAAATCAATAACAATGGTTAAGATTGTTCATTTCATGGTATTTCTTTTTGCCGTAAAAAAGCCATTCAAAAATGCACCAGATACAACAAAGCTGCCATATACACCCCTGAAGAAATAGGAAGCTGTAAGCTTATGCCCTTAACGACCTGTTACTGCCTGGCTAAGCATTTCTTGACAGTCTAGTAACCAATTTTCAGAAACGAGAGCCACGAAAAGGAATTCAGTACGATGCCTGGCATTACGATAGGCGTTCATATTTAGCCTTTTCCAGTTCCTGAACATCTATTCGGCACCAGACATGACAAGCACTGTGTCCGATGACCCAAGAAAATGCAACAGAGAAGAGACAATGTGCTTGGCATTTTAGGATTTCCATTCTAGCGAGGGATACAGATGAGGAGCCAAAGCAAAAGTACAATATGGGGAATAAGTTTAATCGAGCATATAGCAATAATGAACTGTGCTGGAAATAAAGTAATTAAAAAGCAGGGTGAGGGTGAAAGAGGGCTGGGCAGTGTTCGTTTGGCTCATGTCTAACCCCAGTGGTTCCAAGTTCCTCTCTAGGTAAATCTGAAATTTTTGAAGAAGTCAAAAATTGGCACGTGAAATGGCCCTGACCACTTGTTAGCCAGTATAAACACGTGATTTGGGGTTCTAAGTAAGAAGGCACTGGCGATGTCATCTAGGTTCTGGACTTCAGCAACTGAGACAGCTTGAACTGGCTTGTTACCATGGCAGCATTGCCACATTGCCTCTAGTGGGTGATGGCTGGAGCAAGAGTTGAAGAGTTAACCAAAGAGGCTGTGCAAGGAGCCAACCCATCCCTGTTCTCTGGCAGTTTTTCCTCTCACCTCCGTGTCTCTTGAGCTGTATATTTTTCCACCCTCAACTGAGATCCCCAAACATTCCCTCAGGACATTTTCTAAGCTGCCTTCAACTCTTGATGTCCCTGCATGTGGCGTTTTCTTGCCCCGCATGAGCACACGGGTTGGTGATACGTAAGCACACTCTTTCCTGGGGCACGGAGCCCTGTCTTTCAGAATGTCAAGGGCAATATTGTCATCATCAGAGCTCTTCTGATTGATGAATAAATAACCTACAAAATTAAATGAGTTTATTCCTGGAAGAAAATGAATTTTCCCAACTCGGCATGGAGGTTTTGGCAAACCCTTGAGCTGGAGGATAGTGACATCTGCTAATGAGCGTCTGACACAAGTCCAAGCATAGCCAACTTCCAATGATCCTGAAAATAGAGGACAGCCTTGTCCAGAGTCTCCCTGGTGTTAATTAGCCAACATTTTACTAATGATTTCTCCCTCGTGTTCCTTGTTCAAGTCCTTGTAATCCATTTGAATGGGAAAAAGTTATGGACCCAATTTTGTAGGTAAGGAAATTAAGATTCAAAATGGTGAAGGGACCTAATTAAGGTATCAAGAATAAGAAGAAAAGTAGCAACAAAAACCACGGACATTTATTGACCACTCACTCTACATATGCCAAGGAGTATTTTAAGGGCTTTATATGTTAAATTATTTAATCTCCACAACAGCCCAATGAGGCAGGTTTTATTGTTATGATTTTATTATCAAAGAATCTGGAACATGGAAAAAGTAAATAGCTTTCTTAAAGTCACAGAACTAGAAATGGGATTCATTTTAAATTGGTATAAATTGGAGGCACAAGAAGTGAGAGAGGTCAAAGGGTAGACCACACCGAGGGAAAAAGAAGCAGACTCACAAACCACTGATCATCTTTCATCAGTTCAATCACGTATTTTCTCAACTACACCATCACTCTCCCAAAACAGAGGAAGAACAATGAACAGAACTCTGTGTTTCTTTGACAACAATGAGGTGAGGGCTGGGAAAATGGAGTTGATGACTATTTACAAGGCTGAGATACCTGTTCGAGAATACCTCCACACGGGGATACTTCTAGATCATTCACAATAGCTGACTCCAGGCAGTACTCCATGTGGATGCAAAATGGAAATTTATCCTCAATCTGGGCAAATACTAGGTTACAAAGGTGTTTTCCAAAACTTTAAAATCACAATAAAATCTTCTTCACCAAGAGAAAAAAAAATGTTTGGCTTCTCTCATGATGCTTTTAGAAGCATTTTTCAAATGTTGTATTATATTTAACCTTTTAAAAGGTTACATTATATTAAACATTCTTAACCAATAATGAATGCTGTACCATTTATCTGTTCAAAAGGAAAGTTAAACAGCCAGCTAAAGGGCAGAATCGTTCAATGGAAGACAGAGGAAGTGCACGCCAGCCAAGGATCCAGAATGGAAAGGATAAACATCTCAGACACACTGGGAGGTGAATTTTAAATTCTGTTTTTAGAGCTTGACTCCAGGAGACAGCAAGAAAAAAAAGAAAGAATTGAATGGAGGATATTTTCAAAGTAACAAATTGCCGACATTCAGTCATGATGAGTCTGGGAGGTAGCCCAGTGGGAAGAGGGTAAGGATGCTTAAGTGACCACAGCGCACAAGCCTGTTTGTCACCAGTTATATCCTGGAAGTGACACCTGTCCTTTCCCTATCTGGGCATGAGTGACTCCCACTGCCTGTGGAGAGGAGGAGGAGTCTCTCGGCATGGAGAAGCCCAAAGGAAATTGGCCAACACTACCCAGGGCCACAAAGGTCGTTGCCACGATGGAAGCAGATGATTATCACATATGGTGGCCCCCATGTAGTAGAGTCTGGGTGGCCTCAGCGGCAGCATCCTGTCTCCCTTTCCTCCTCACCTGGTTTTCCGTAGATGTCCACCTAACTCACGTGATGCAGGAGATACCGATTCCATCTCAGCGACGAATACAGGCTGGACAAAGCCCATCCCAACAGACAGAGCCCAGCCTTCTCATATTGGAATACTTATCTGTTCTGGGTGGGCATTTGCTCAAACTGAAGGGAAGGAATTATACAGAGGGCTCTCTTTCTCTCTCTCTCTCTCACTCCAACCGCCAACAAAAATTAAACAGCAAAGCATTACCCTGGCTGCTTTTAGCAGGCAACTTGCAAATGTAAATGGCTTAATCATCTGAATTGCGTGAGGCAAACAAAAACATAGTGCATTTTTAAATGTAACTATAAGGCCACCTGTGTTTGCCCCAATTTCTCTTTGCCACCCAATCACGCATCCAGGGCAGACGCCATGGTTGGCGGGTGCTTTTATGACTAAAATCTCCAGCCAGTCTAATTCCATTTACAGCCTGGTTCTTATATGCTATCTAAAAGCTCTTGTTCCCTTTCTGCTAAGCACCAGTCAGGCTGTGGCCTGAGGAGCTTGAAATGGGAAGAGGGACAGTGTCTGCTATTTTCGTCCTCTCTTCCCTGCCTTTTCTGGTTCTATCTTTCTCAGTGTTGGGCACTGGGAGGAGGGAAAGGAAACAGAGCCAATGTTTCTTTCTCTGTGTGGAAGAGCAACAGCAATCCTCTACTGATGGTGATTGCTTCTCTAGTTAGTACCATCCCCTTGGCAATGCCCCCCCTCCCTTGAGGCAGGAGCCCAAACATCTGTTCTCCCCGTGGGATAAGGGTGTGAGTGTTTTGGAGGACCCTGCGGGATCTTCTCTGAAGAGGGAGACACAACTCCAGCTTTGCCTCCTCTTTCTGCAGCCCGATGACCCACCCCCGTCCAAGTCTGGTTCCCAATACCTAACAGACAACTCTCTTGAACAGAGCACCAGCAAAACAACTAAAGCACAGTTACCTACCGCAACGCCCAGAGTAAGCTAAGGCAAAAAAAAAAAAAAACAGTAAGAATCTTGTCTGCCCCAAATCTGTCCCCCTTCCCCCCTCTTCTAGGCTGTACCTTCTCTCTAGAATTTTGTTCTCCGCTCGGATGTGCTTCGAGTAAGATAATCAAGGCTGCTGTCTAAACGGGCAGCCAAACAAAAGAGCAAACAAGCCAGAATCCCTTGCTGAAGGGATGATTTTGCTGTTTCCTCTGATTTCAAGAAGAGGAAGGGAAAAAATGCCCTCTGCCCAAGGAGAAGGAGAAAGGCAGAGGGTCCTATTAGTCATGCAGCTGGGAGCAAACGATAATGACTGAAATGGCTTAAGATGTACAGATCTGAAGCCGTGTTCTTCCCATTTCTAGAGGCCAATTTCGGCCAGAGAAACGGGGACAACCAAGAGAGAGGATTTCAAAACTGGACACATTAGTAGCAGATGTGTGTTTCTTTCCTTTTCTCTCCCTTCCCTTCTATACCATCCTGTTGGAGTTTGAAATCAAGAAAGCAGCACCAGCCACATAATTTGCAGGTCTCATGCAAAGTAAAAACACAGCTCCCCTTGCTCAAAACATTATTAAGAATTTCAAGAGGGCGAGAGCAGAGCATTAAACCAAGCACGAGGCTTTTCTACGTGTGCTGTAGAAAGGCCCTGTGTGCTGCCCAGGTTGCATAACCCAGTGGGTCCAGAAGGCAGAGCATCAAGCCAAAGAGGACTATTCTTGAGTCTTAATCTTTCATGAAGTGTACCTTGTTTGGCTTTGGACTTGCTGGGGAACCATCCCCTCACCTCTTCTTTCTTTTTTCTCTCTCCTTTGTGGAATGGGAATGTCTATTTTATGTCTGTCCCACCATTGTATTCTGGAAGCACAGAAATCCTCTGGTTTCGCAGGTTCACAACTGGAGAGGACTTGGCCTCAAGATGAATCTTTCCTGGAGTCTCACCCACATCTGATTTAGATCACATTTAGCTGGGACTTTGGATTTTAGGCTTTAGAGTTGATGGTGAAACGAGTTAAGACTTTGGAGGCTCTTGGGATGGAATGAATGTAACTTTGATGTGAGAAGTACATAGATTGCAGGGGTGGGGGACTAGTGCCAAATCCTAAGGACTGAATATTTGTGTCCCCTCGAAATTCATATGTTGGAGCCTTAATTCCCCAGAATGAAGGTTATGTGGAGGCAGGGTCTTTGGGAGTTATTAGGTCATGAGGGTGGATCTCTCATGAATGAGATTAGTACTCTTAAAAGAAGAGACATGAGAAAGATTATTTCTTTCTCTCTCTCTCTCTCTCTCTCTCTCTCTCCTTTCTCTGACATGTGAGTGTATAACAAGAAGATGGCCATCTGCAAACCAAGAGGCACACTCTCAGCAGATGCCAGATCTGCTGACGCCTTGATATCTGTCTTCCCAGCCTCCAGAAACACTGAGAAACAAATGTTTGTTGTTTAAGCCCCTAGTCATGGTATTCTGTTATATCTGCCCGAACTGAGGCAACTCCAGAGAACCTCAATGGCCCCCTCTGCCTTTCTGTGATCACACACACGTTCTGAGACAGAGAGACAGTACTGGACAGGAGCAGAGTTACAGTGAGAAAGCCGGAGGGGTCTGTTAAGAAATAATGACTTTGAGGTTCCACGTGACCTGTGCTGTAAAGCACAGATCAAATTTGAAAAGCGGAATTGGAAGACATGTTGGAAAATATTTCTAAGCAAAAAGAAGAGTGTAGGCAATGGGATGGGTCTCAAAGCCAAGGTGGTGTGGGATGCAGAACACGGAAAATGGGAGGATTTATTGATTTGAAAGCGGCTGGAGCCAAAACATAGAAGTCCTTGAACTACGATGGAGGGTTTGTTCAAGAAACATGGCGTTTCAGGTACATTCATTTTGAAAGTAGGTTACTTGTGTTTTGCATTATTCCACTATTTTGAATCTAGACAAGCTATTGCTGTCATTCCGGATACATGGAGTAGCTTAAAATATAATGTGGGCTCTGTGATTCAAGTTGTACTTTAGTAAGTTGGAGACTTCTGGTAATGTCTGCTTTATTCACAATACGAAAGAGCAACAGCCAGAGGAGTGAAGATTTGAGATAAAGGAATCTAGCCTTGCGTCTCACAGATATCTGTGTATCTCTGGGCACATCATTAAGATTTCTGAACCTCAGTTTATTCATCTGTAAGATAATCAGTATACCTTCTGTACAGGGGTGTTGTATCTGGTTTAACGACATTTGCGAATGTGCTCTGTAAACAGCAAGGAGCTATCCAAGGTATAGCGTCAATGTGATTCCTGAATTCCTGGCTGTATTTTGGTAAGGTCGTCCCAACTGAAGCTTGCTTGAAAAGTGACATAGAAGTCTGCAGAGGTAGAATTAAAACAGGCTGAAGCATTTATAAATCTAGTTTTCATCTGGTCGAAGCATACTTGGCATGCAATCACCTCAAGGGAAGCTCTCAAGTGTCAGGTTCATGGACCCATGAACAGAGCCTGTAATTGAGTGTAGTCAACATAGCTTGAAGCAGCATTGCTAGGAACTTGGAGAACATAAGATTTTTTAAAGGAAACTTTTATGTAACATTTCTGCATTTTTACCTCCTGGTTCTCTATATTTTCCCAGTCCTCCATCTCAGCTCCATAAGAATATACAACTTAATATTTTGAAATGAGCGTTGAGAGTGAGACATGTATTTAATCAACTTTCAGTGTGACATAATTATGGTCTGGCCCTTGTGGTTTAGTGGGCACCAACTTAAATGTTATTTACTCTAAAGTTTCTTGCCATTTCCCCGCAAATGATCCATGACCTTGAAGACCCTTGCATAAGCTGTTTACTCTGCCTGGAATATATATTCACCTACCATGGACACTTGATAGTGGCTCTTCCAGTATGTGTTTGTCCCATCCCAATGACTCCCAACTTCCACCCTGCTTCTTAAAGGGAAACTAGCACCTTCCCAGACTCCAGAGGATTGCACATGACCCAGGCCAAACCAGTCATGACTTTCTATTTCCTTGGCCACAGTGGTTGATTTAGGGTTGGAAATATGACGGAGCCTAGAGAGGGAAGCAAAGGTTTACGGACTCTTGTGTTCTAACAAAATAGACCTGTCGGGATAAGTGGGCTGATTTTTTAATTTATTTTTATTTTTTTCATTTTTCTAACTTGTTCACTAAGCGTGTGTGGCAATTACACATGGTTTCCTCATACACATAATTGAGGTTTCTTGAAACCACAATTTATTCCTTTCTAAACATGGTAAAGATGATTCTGACCGTCTTTCTAAGCAGTTTGGTTAATAATGAAGTTCAGCAAACAAGAAATTGATTAAATATCTCTTCAAAGACTTCTCTTGGAATCTTTCTTTGGAATGAAGTGTGCTTAAGCCTGGAATCTCTTCTCTAGAAACCGGGAGTGCTATAAATCTATTATAATAGGTTCCCAATAAAGTGCCCTGGAAATAATATCAAACCAACTCGATTGAGTCATTGCAATAACCCATGTCCCTGGTTTGTAACCAGATTTTTAGTTTTGGAAGGTGAATTTTTTTTTAAGTGGCTACAAGTGAATTGACACTCCTCCAACTGGGCCATGTTCCCTGCACTTGAATCTCAATAGAGTTTTGACATTTTTGTACAGCAGTGTTTGGTGTAAGCGATGCTATGTGACTTCTAAGGCTAGGTAATTAAATGCTATTTAGATTCTGCTCTTGACTACTCACTGTGAGGGAATCCAGCCGCCATATAAAAAATCAGACTAGCCTGAAATTACCTTGCTGGAGAGAACAAGTGTAGACATTCCTGCTGACGATCCCAGTGATCTGGGCTCCACATCATCCAGCCCAGGCACACATACAATGAAGCAGAGACAAACCATCCCTGCTGTGTACGATCTAGATTCCTAACCTATAGAATTCTTTTAACATAATAAAATTGCTACGTGCCACTGAGTGTTTTGTTATACTGCATAGTACCGGGGAATTTGCCTCCATTCCTTCAAGGATGAACTGAAGGTTTTTCTTGAATGTGTTTTAGCTACTATGTATGAAAATACCATTTTTGAAATTATATTTAGGACGTAATAAATTTCTTGAATCTGTGATTGGTGTCTGAAACAGTTCCTGAAAATCCTCAGCCATCACTGTTTCTGTACCATTCAGTCTTATCCTTCTTTCCTTATCTCCCCATCTCATTAAACATGTTAGACCTTGACACTGTGTCTTCTGTTTCTCACACACTTTTCGGGTGTCCCTTCATGCTATGTAATTTCTTCTGACCTACCTTTCAGCTTAAAAATTCTCTCTTCAGACAAGTCTTCTGCTAAACCCATTCATTGTGTTTAAAGTTCTGGGGTTTTTAAAATCTGTTATGTCACTTTTATAGTTTCCTATTCCCTCCAGATATTTCCAGGTTTCATTTAAAAAAAAACAAGTATTTCCTTGTACATAATAAATATAATTGTTTTATGGTTTATGTCCGATGATTCCTAGATCTGAAGTCACGTTGGATCTATTGCTATTGTCTATGGATCACACTTACGTCATCTCGGTTCTTTGTGCACCTTCTGCCTTTGGTAGCGTACTGAATATTTTGCTTGAAAACTATCTGTATAGATAATTTTAGGCCTATCATAATGAAGCCTTCTTCTATGGAGGATTTTTGCTCACCTGTGCAAACAGATGGCTGAGACATCTTTCAGAATTGACCCATCTGAAGCATAAATTCAGGAAATGGTAGATTAATAGACATCATAGGTTCTCAAACCCTACAATGCATACAAATCAGCTGCTATCATGTTCAATGGTGGGACTGTCAACAGGAATACCAATTCTCATCCAGTAGGTCTAGGGCAAGGTCCAGAATTCTGCATTTTAACAAGCTCCCAGGTGATAGATACGCTAAACTTTGAATAACATGTGTAAAGCTAGATGGAAATATTGAGTGGGAGTTGGGAAGATGACAGCTCATGATAGAATACGTCCCAGGCACAACTTCTAAACAATATGCTACTCCAAATCAAATGTGTTTGGACCTTTCCTTGCTAACATACTAGACATACAGCAACTGAGAGATTGAAGCACGTCTGAGAGGACCTGATACAGTGGTACTCCCAGTACGACTCTGATTTCAACAGAGATGATTTGCAAGAGAGAGAGGCTTATGGGTTAGACTGGAATGATGATAGAGAATAGTATATCTGCCCCCAACACCGCTTCCCATGATTGGGTATCTAAGGCCTGTGGAAGACGGGTCTGCAGATGAAAACTGAGGGAACCAATTTCTTGGGAAACTATGTAAGACACAGGGATATAAGTAGGAGGCCATTTAACATCATCTGGGAAACTAACCTGTGGCCTCTCCTCAGTGTAACTGGTACCAAGTAGGCAGATTTGTCGGGTGGGTAGTTCCCCTCAAGTTCAAGGACATATTCAAGGCAGTCCGGGACAAAATACCTTAAGCAAATTCACCTGGAAAGAAATACTTCCAGGATATGTATATATGTGTGTATATACATACATACACACTTTTTAGCGTCTAAAGACCATACACATTAAATGTCTACATAAGGGGTAATTCTTAATTAATGGAGGTGTACTGGAAAGTTGGCAAGATTTTTAATAAGCAGAACTTTTAGGGTTCAAATCCATGCTCTGTCATCACTGGCGGGGTCACTTTGGGCTGGCTACTTAGCTTCTTACATTCAGGAAGTTTGTGAAGCTTAAAAGTGACACCCATTACAAATCCCTTGGTGCATATTAGGTCTTTAATGGTAAATGTAAATATCTTTACTTTTCCCTTTCCTCAATAGCAATAACTTACAAAATACATCTAAATCCCAAGTCACAGCCTTATCCACGTAGGACTGTGATGAAAGAAGATCTAGAATATTTGAACAAGAGATGCCCTGGAAATCAGCATCACTATTGCAGAAGAATTCAAAGCAATGGAAATAGAAGCCTTCTCCTCACTCCTTTTTCAGAAAACCAATGCACCAGGTGGGAAACAATGATTTATTCGGTCGCACCATTTCAGAGTTAAGGGAAACAGACGTGGAATAATTAGCTAATAAATTTCATTCTTATTTAATAACCAAGGGAAAAGATCATTCTTCCATATCCTCAAAGCAGGTCATTCTTGGATTCTCTTAATACAAATGTGGTAAGCATAATTGATCAAAAAGTTTTATTATTTAGAGAAGACATAAATACCAAACTATGAATATAATTATCCCCTATATTCTCACTCTGACCCGTTCAGACATATTTATTAATAATCACTTGTAGAAACAAAATCCACAGAACAGATCTTCCTAGAACAATAGTGCATTTACTTATCTCAACACTACCACATGCTGACTCTTGTCCAGCTTTCCTGGAAATAATTATTCAGCATCAATATGCTAAGTTTAAAATCAGAATCTAATTTAAATACTGATAAGTACACTTGCAAATTAACCTCCCGCAAAATGTCAATTACCAAAACTCTGAACTCAGAGAATATTTTTTATATTGGAAATTGTTAAACTGGGCTTAGGAAAAAAATACATTTTATAACAGATACTCAGTCGTGCTTAGGGGAAAAAAAAAAACACATATTTTATAACAGATGTTCAGTTGAGCATGCAAACACTGACGGCTCCACCATTTCCACATAGGAAGTGCAGTTACGGGAAAAAAATCTTATCTTGCAGTGAAAACATACTGATTTTATAGATCATTCGTGTTTAGTTAAAAGGGTTTTGGGTAACGGTGGGAGCGTTCCAGCCCCTCAAGCCCCTTGCCATGCCAGACCTGCAAATATATTTTCTTTCATGGAAAACAACAGGCCCTTTTGAAGAAACCTGGCCTATAGATGTTTCAACTCTCATCAGCTATTCCCGTAAAAAAGGAAAATACGTTAGAGTCGAAGCCTGACATTTGATGGTCCTTTTCTGGTAATAAATAGAATTGTGATCGGTTTGTATGTGCCTCACAGTTCAGATCTCAATATGAACACCAAGAGAGAAAATCTGAGGATTGTTAGGCTCAAGCAAAAGCAGTATGGAAATGTTAACTTTCACAACCCCACATAAAATATCCTTTAAGGGCCCTGTAAGAATAGCTTAATCCTTTATGGATTTAGCTGCCTGACAGAGTTAATTTGAATGCCACTTTAATTGTTAAACGAATACCTAAGCATCACTGTACTCAGGCATCCTGGGAACACCAAAACTAAGCCCAAGGACCCCAGAAAATCACTCTTGTATACCAAAAACTATAATACCCAAAGACTAGGAGTTCTTTTTTACCTACTTTTCTTCTTTTATTGTAGCCAATGAGATCTTTCTCTCTCTTTTATCATGTTCAATTTTATAATTACATGAAGTATTTGTTTGCCTGTGTGCACGTATCTGTATACAAGTTTGATATTTCCTATAAAGAAATGTTAGTTCTTGGTACAAAATGACCCACGCCGGGGCACCTGGGTGGCTCAGTCGGTGAAGCGTCCCACTTTGGCTCAGGTCATGATCTTGCAGTGCGTGAGTTCGAGCCCCGGGTCGGGCTCTGTGCTGACAACTCAGAGCCTGGAGCCTGCTTCCGATTCTGTGTCTCCCTCTGTCTCTGCCCCTCCCAGCTCTCCATCTCTCTCTCTCTCTCTCTCTCTCTCTCTCTCTCTCTGTCTCTTTCTCAGATAAATAAATGGTAAAAAAAATTGAAAGACAAAACAAAACAAAAATGGCCCATGCAGAAGCATAAACAGCAGTTCATGAATCCATTGCTTCAAGCTGGAGACTTTAATCAGAAGACCCAAGCACAAAAGAACAATCTTCTACCGGGCCTCTGTGATGGCTCATTGGTCAGACCAGGCTGTATCTAAAATCTTGTTATTTATCTGTCTTCATTATTTTAAAACTAAAGACTTTAACCCAGATAAAATTATATCTTTCCTGCTGGCTGATCTTTTAATAATATACACAAGCGACTGAGGATTTATCAAAAGAGATTGCTAAAGGAATTTAGAGCAGCTTCCTTTAAGAAATGCATTTCCTCACGATAACACATTTGTCATTGTGTTTGGACAAAGTTAAGTATTTAAATTATATTTAAAAATAAAAACTTCATATTTGTCAGACTAGGTCTCTGAAAAAACAAGCACCTCAGGCTAAAAATTTCTTTGAATCTACACTAAGCTTCTCTTTGACAAAACTTCCAAATTAATTAAATCAAAAAGACACGAGCGAGGCCAAAAAACAGTCAGGAAGCCCAAATGCAAATATCACCTACGATGCTTCATTGGTCTTGCCTTAATTTGCTTTTGTGTGGTGCCATTTTAGAAATGGCAAAACTAATTTATGCAAAAAAAAAAAAATCAAGTTTATGCAGCAAATCGGAAAAGTTAATAAGTACTTCAATCTTCCTTTTCTGTGAATAAGTGTTAAAAAATTCTCTCAAGGTAAAACAGGTTAAGATTCAAATAGACAGTAAATGAACTTGGCAATCGCTCCACAAATATTTGAGCATCTCCCACACAAAAACAGTGGGTAGTAGTCGCAAGCCCTTGGACTACCTGGAGGTTGGCAGCCCCATGGCTCAAGACAAACTAGAGTCAGTCTACCCATAAAATGTAAGCCTCCCAAGCCAGACAAAGAAAAGGTGAATACTGTTATCCAGCTTCACCTTGGCCTCTGCCTTGACTTGGCTACAGAATAACTATCATAAATCCACCTGACTGTGTTATTCAGAACTGACATCTTCAATATCTATACTCTCCAATATGGTAGCCACTAGTCATTTATGGCTATTGAGTATATGAAATGTGGACAATGTAACTGAGGGAGTGAAGTTTTGATTTTACTTATTAATTTGAAGTTAATGATAAAGATTGATAGCGGGATTAATGAATTTAGTTAAAACTTGGACATATGTAATTTTGAAACAGATGCTTTTGCTTCAAGGCCAAATCAATTCCTCTAATAAAGATGAACCAGGTCTGTCAATGTGGGTGGTCTATGAGAGGAAAACGATTATTTGGTATTCAGTTTAGTTATTGGGCAACTTTCAAATATGGTTGGAAAATTTAGGTATGCGAGCCTAACTCTTCAATGGGAAATTTTATGAAATCTAAATCCAGAGCAAGTATTTCCAATGAAAATTTAACATCTGGATAAAGATGTGTCTTCCCCAATGCTTCTCTGCTATAGAAATGTTCCCATTTTCCTTTGTCCTGGGGAGATGTTCATGGAAAGTTCACCCTCTGGGAGTCTGTTGGTGAACCTCTCTAACCAGTTGGCTACATCTCTCACAGGAAGGGCTAGGAAGTGCAGAAGCGTGCAGGTACTAGAAAGATCCTGGAGAGGCCCTGACTACAGGCCTTTTCAGGCAAGCCTCAAATCTTCAGATCTGGGATGTGCGGTGACGGGGCTGACCAGGGAGATGTATCTGACTAGAGAAGTGACCCTGGTTCTCCACAGAACCTAGTCAGGTTCATTGCAAATCGACTTTTTATGGGGGGTTTTCTAAAAGGTCTCTTGCCTTTCTATTTGGTCTAAAAGAGAAAGTCTGAAGAGACGAAGGTCAGGTATCGCAGGGAGCTTCTCTTCACTGATGATGTCACTGCAGTTGGCGTCACGAAGATCTCATGGTGCCAGGTATCTGTTCTTCCACTCCCAGGATCCATGGGTTTGGGGAGCTGTAGACTACAGAGCTAGCGGGCTGAGAAACACCCTCCTGGAGAGGGAAAAAGTAGATCCGCTACCTACACGTACACAAAATCACACACAATATCCAAAAGAGAAGATGAGGATGTGAATTCGCTGAATATCTAGTAAGCTCTTACGATGTGCCAGTTATTGGGCTAAATGCAGAGATACTAAAGCAAATCAACTAGATCTCACTAATGAGCTATCCGGAGAGAACACCTGCCCCGAACAGTTGCCTAGACCCATTGCAGAGTTTGCCTAAGTGAGAAATAAATTGCTGTTTATTAACCTCCTGAGAACTGAGGGTCTTTTTTGCTTGTTTGTTTGTAATTGCAGCTTAACCTTATCTATCCTAATTGATGATTAACTAACACACGGGGCTTGCCCGTGATAGGTGTACAATCCAGGGAGGTAACTTCAGTGATCTCAGTGGCTGCGATAAGCCCACATATTTTGAGCTAAAATAATTATTTGTTTCTAATTTATGTAAGTATTTACTTCCAAGGATGATGAAAAGCTTATTTCAATATCAAAACAAGTATAAAGGTGGACAACTAGAATATTCAAGTTCGTTAGAACAGCTGTTATCAACTCTATGTGTTAGAATTACCTAGGGGTACCTGGGTGGCTCAGTCGGTTAAGCATCTGACTTCGGCTCAGGTCATGATCTCACGGTTCGTGAGTTCGAGCCCCGTGTTGGGCTCTGTGCTGACCTGACCGCCTGAAGCCTGCTTCAGATTCTGTCTCCCTCTCTCTCTGCTTGTCCCCCACTCACGCTCTCTCTCTCCTTCAAAAATAAATAAACATTAAAATTTGTTTTAATCAAACAAAGAATTACCTAGAAATGCCTTTCCAAAATGCCAATGCCAAAGCTAAGCCCCAGAGATTTCAATTTAATTGGTCCATATTAGGGTTTAGGCATTAGTATCTTTCATCAAGATTTCTGGTTTGAGACTCAGTGGATTTGATACTTGCATTAAACTCCTGGAATAAATTAGGTCTCTTACATCTTAAAATTGTACATTAAATTTAACTTTAAACTTCCAGCAGAGGAAAATAGAGAACCTTTTCTCCTTCCTGAAACTTATCATGATATTTTCGAATTATTTCTTTTTTTTTTAAGTTTATTTATTTATCTTGAAAGAGAGAGAGAGAGCACGCGAGCAGGGGAGGGGCAGAGAGAGAGAGAGAGAGAGAGAATCCCAAGCAGGCTCTGCACTGTCAGGGCAGAGCCTGATGAGGGGCTCAAACTCATGGACCGTGAGATCATGACGTGAGCTGAAATCAAGAGTCAGACACTTAGCTGACTGAGCCACCCAGTCACCCCCGAGTGATTTCTTTAATGTTTTCCCCTGCAATGGTCAGTTTTATCTGCCAACTTAGGCCACAGTCCTCAGTTATTCAATCAAACACTTGCTATGAAGGTTGCTATCATGGTATTTGGTAGAGGTGATCAAAGTTCGTAATCGGCTAACTTGAAGTAAGGAATGCTATCTTACATATGAATGGACCTGATTGAACAAGGTAAAAGATCCTAAGAGCAGAACCAAGCCTTCTGGGGAGAAATTCTACCCATGGGCAGCAGCTCCAGCTTGGGTCTGAGAGTTTCGCCCAGCTCATCCTGATGGCCTGCCCTGAGCCTTTCAGACACTTCTTGTGATCCCTCAAATCCTGTGAGCCTCACAATAAATCTCTTAATATATATCTCCTACCAATTCTATTTCTCTGACTGAAGGTTAATTAATACACGCCAACTTCCATTAGACGGTATACCTGAAGGCAGAGGTATCTGTGTTCTTCATTATGAATCCCAATAGCTAGCAACATGCATGGTCCATAACAGGCACCAATGAACACTTGCCAAATGACTGAGTGAATGAATGAACCAGATGGGGAATGAACCAGATGGGGAAAAAGCATGCAATATAAAGGGTGGGCCATAAAAGCACCATAAATGCTATGCAATTCATCATAAGGAGAAAGCATCCAGCCATGGTGACGAGGGAAGATTTCCACCATGAGCTGAAATTGCAGGGTGGAGAATTAGGGACCAAAAGTGTAGAGAATGGAAACGGCATTCTCAGATACATTGTATAAGCTGGATGAGACAAAGAATTCATAACAGCAAATAGAAGAAAATAAGTTGGGAAGGTTCAATCATGACCAGATTTTTCATGATGGAATGTAGCCAGTGGTGGCTCGCTCTCTCTCTCTCTCTCTCTCTCTCTCTCTCTCCTTTTCTCCTCCCTCTGTCTCAAACATTCAAAAACCTTTCTCTGAATGCATTTCACTTGCAGGCTAAAGTCAGGAAGAACAAAAAAGTTAAACTCTTCTGGTAAAGAAAGATGTGGAGGACGGAATTCTCACTCACCGGCATGGATGTCTCTAAGAAACCTCTAAAGAACAGCTAATGTTCCATAAAACATCTATTGAAAATCAGTGCCAAAGTAACAGGCCATGTCAATATTAGTTCACTCATTTAACCAGTCAGTCAATCATTGTTTGGGGCATTCTGCCACATTCTGGAGAAGCTCAGGGTGAAAAGAGGGTCCCTCCTGGTGGTGGGACCAGCATGAAAGGCAATGATGACTCTCCTGAGGTCCTGACAGGTGGCCTTCTAGGGCTCTGAGGTTTATTCCAAAGACAATCAGTCCCTGAGAGAGGAGAGGGAGTTTTGTAAAAACCACAAATAGGTGCTGACAAGGTTTTTTCCGACCTCATCTCTCCTCCGTGAAGTTGTGCCAGAGCCCTGGGGGAGAGGAGGCAGAAATGAACTACTCCATCATGAAAGTCTTGGAAGCGGGGTGGGGGCGGGGGCGGCAAGACTGCTTCGTAGCCCACATGACAAACTGCCACACAGAGTGTCAGTGCCAGAAGCATCATCTTGACTCAAATGGAACATCCTCTAAAAATGGAATGTGAGAGAATGCCACCTTTCAGGAGAGGGAAAGGTGAGGGTCATTGTGGACAGAGACAGGGTATTTGTCACCTCACCTAGATCCTGTCTTAGAAGAAAAGGGAAGACTGACAAATCCCAAGTGGCCCAGAGAGAATTCAGTCTACTTGCTTGGTTCATTCTGCGACGCAGACTTTCCATTTCCCCCCGACTTTCTCACTTCAAATGCCCTAGACTCCTTCTAGCCAGGGATCTTCTCATGACCCAGAAGGACTTCTGGGTTTTCTAAAAGACTCTTGTGCTGGAGGTTAGTCTCCCCATATTCTGTCTCTGCGAACTGCACTACCCCTACCTCACGGCCAACCAACAGAGCTGTTCTCCCTGGCACTCTCGATTTTGCTGCTGTCCTTTTGTCCTGGTCTCTCAGTAAACCCCAGGCCAGAGCCACTTGCAGGACATGCCTTCTCCACACCTCTGCTGTGCCACCAAACACCTTGGGAGAGAATCCCACAATCTCAGTACGGATGCCTACACACATCCGTGGTCCCGACTGGCTCAACCTTCGGTGCCTGCCCATCAGCCTTTTGGATTTCCTTCAGTGACTATTGGGAGAGAAAAAAAAAAAAAAAAAAGGCAACCTTCCTCTCAGTCTCTAAGCACCAAATTCTCAGCAGACAGCCCTACAGAAACCAAGGTCATCAGGCATTTATCAGCCAGCTCTTGGTGTTGCTACTTCCTTGACATCAAGGCAAAAACAAAACCACTCCATTATCATGTCCAAACACAGCCAGAGTATTAGCATTGTTTAAGCACAAAAATGACCAAACATCCCCCTCTCCTGGCTCGTATGAGTGGTGCCTGTTCCCTCACCAATTACATAAAATTTACCAGTTGCAAAAAAATCTGAGTATATCCAATCACAGAATTGCACCCGCTTTCTGAGAGCAACCTGGGGTAAAGAGCAAAGTCCCTGAACACTCCCCCAAGAACCTAACACAGTCCCAAACCCTGTAATAAATCCTTTCCAAAATTCCCTTTGTGAGAGGCTCCATGATTCCTCAGGGGAGTACATTCTTTCCTCCAAGGAGCAATCTACCCAATCTGTCCTTTGTCAGGAGGACACTGATATTACTAAATAGGAGTTTTGTTATCACTGTCGTTAGGTTCTGTGCTAAACATGTGTTATTCATTTAATCCTTTGATGACAGTGACAATTTTGCCCACTGAAGATATGGAAACACTAAGACTGAAAGGATTTGATGGGGCACCTGGGTGGCTCACTCTGTTAAGCATCCGACTCTTGTTTTTAGCTCAGGTCATGATCTCACTGTTGGTGAGTTCTAGCTCTGCATCAGGATCCGCACTGACAGTGCAGAGCCTGCTTGGGATTCTCTGCCTCCCTCTCGCTTTGCCCCTCCCCTACTCGTGTTGTCTCTGTCTCTCTCAAAATAAATAGATAACTTAAAAAAAAAGAAAGAAAGAAAGAAGGGAAAGACCGAATGGAATTGAAAAGCCCTCCGTGTCACAGATCCAGCATGATGGGTAGAGGGATTCGGGAATCTGGCTCGAGCTCATGCTTTGCATGATTTTAGAAACAACAACCCACAAAATTAGGAAAATTACCTTCTTCCCCACATCCTCCCATCCAGAGTCAGAACATGAACTCTTTTTTTCTTTCGACATCAACCTTCTGTCTGTTCTTTGACCACCTCTTCTGTCTCCTTTAACACCAGGTTCCAGCAAGTTTCAGTTTCCTTCTAACTCTGCAACCTTCCTTTTGCCACTCGAACAATGTTATCAGTCTGAAATCAGGCATAAGCTTCATTCATTCTAAAACAAACGATTGCCTCTGATGACCGATGGCCCCTTCAACTTTTTCACCTCCAGCCCAAGTTCTTGAAACCCAGTCCATATTCTTAAGAATAACATACCTTAAAATTATAAAATAGACATGCACAAAGGGAATTTGGGATGAAGATCTTTCCTACCTTGGAGGGGTAAGGATGGGTGGGGGGGATCAAAGAAGAGGTCAAGGAAAAAATGATATCTGGGGTCAAGTGTAAAGCATGGGGTGGGGGGTTGTCCAGCTGGAGATACAAGAAAATGAGTTTTAGGGTAGATAGGTGCCCCCCACCAAATTCGTATGTTGAAAATTAACCCCCAGTGTGATAGCATTAGGAGGTGGGGCTTTGGGGAGCTAACTAGGTCGTGAAGGTAGAACTCACATGAATGGGATTATATGCCCTCATGGAACCCCAGAGAGCTCCCTTGTGTCATCACCATGCGAGGACACAGCAAGAAAATGGCCATCTATGAACCAAGAAGCAGGCTGTCACCAAACACTGCATCCGCTGGTGCCTTGATCTTAGATCTTCCAGCCTCTAAAACTGTGAGAAATAAATTTCTGGTGTTTGTAAGCCACACCCCCCAAGTCTGTGACATTATTTTGTAATAGCCAAGTGGACTAAAACAAGTAACAGTAAAATCACAGAGGGAGGAAGGTCTGGCATGTATCTGAGACCTGATGAGTGGTCTAGTTATCTACTGTATTAGTCAGCTCAGGCCGCCATAACAAAACACCACAAACTGGATGGCTTAAGCCACAGAAATGGGTTTCTCACAGTTCTGGAGCCTGGAAGTCGAAGATCAAGCTTTTGACAGGTTTGGCTTCTCCTTGAGCTTCTCTCCTTGACTTGGCCATCTTGCTTTGTCTTCACACGGTCTTTTCTCTGTGCGTGTGCATCCCAGTGTCTCCTCGAGTGTACAAATTTCCCCTTTAGACACCAGTCAGATTGGATTTGGGACCATCTTAGAGACCTTAACATAATCACCTCTCTAAAGGCCTTATCTCTAGATATAATTACACTCTGATTGCATTCTGAAGTGGATTAGGATTTCAACATAAGAATTTTGGAAAGATACAATTTATCCCATAACATCTTGGATATCAGGGAGCAAGAAAGATTAGGGCAGAAATGTAGGTTAGGACCAGTTCCCCAATACCTTAGAACGTAAGAACGGGAGATTTGAGCCTCTTCTTTAAACAGTGAACTGTATGAACACCTGACATGACATCACTTCATTAAAATGTTCAAAACTGAAGGTGAAACTTGCGAACATGATTCATGTGCTAATTATCTATACAGGTTATAATGTATATTTTGCAGGAACTGACTTCCCTCCAAAGAGACTTGTTCCCAGATATATATGTTCATACTCTTCTATTTTTATCCTCCTTCTCAAACCAAGTCTAAAAGACCCTTGGGATATTTAAAAGACTGTCTGAAACAAAATGTTTACTTTCCGCCAATGCTTAAAAAGTTTTTGTGATTAATACTTGTAAGCATTAGCTCAAATGCTTAAGAAAGCAGCTGATGCTATTCTATATATAGGCCACCTGCTTTTCCCAAGGGAGTCAGTAAACTCTGAGTGGCTAGAGAGAAGCACATTTAGGAAGGGAGGGTTCTGGCATTCAGAAAGGCAGAGAAGCACCCACAAGGGCAGTTCATGCAAGATCGTCATTGTCCCCATCACCCAAGTCAACACCGATTGCAACCCTGAGATGGCGCATTCTTAATGGAGTAACGCAAGGTCAAGGACACTTCTTACCTGCCAGCTATCCCACAGCCTTTGAGTTGGTTTTTCCTTGTGTGTATTATCTCATTTCAGTCTATTATTATATTCCTACTTTATAGATGAGGAAACAAACCCAAGAAGGTCAAATGACTTACGCATAATAATAAAATGATGAGGTGAGCCCTGTCTCATTCCAGAGGGCACACTCTGTGGCACACACCGTGTTAAGTGCGAGTTCTCTGCCAATGATCAAGGTCAAGATACCATCAGCCATTTTTGGAAGCCTGCCGTCTGCCCTCTGCAAGAGGAGGGCACCAGGCCACAATAATGGGCGTGGGCCGTGATCAAGGATCCGTCTGAGAACAAACAAGGACATAAAATCTCTCACCTTGCACGTATACAGCAATACAGCGGGGTGACCCACACGAAATTACTTTTTGGAGATCAACATTTGTCAACATTGGCAACTGCGCATGACTCAACCTAGCTGATTATTCATGGTAATAACCCAAGAGTTAATAACTGTAACAGTTACTCTACTCCCTGTCAGAGATTTTCTGACCTAGAAAATAATTGTGCGTGTCCCTTTGCCTCAGGCACACCTGGGAAACAAGTCTTCTCCCGCGTGGGGAAAAACACCCAGTGTCATCTCCCCCTGCGGGAGTGTATATTCCTCCGGGAAAACGGGAAAACCACTTCTACCTGGAGCCGAAATTCAGCCATTCCTCCTTGAACTGCTATTTCCATAATTAAAGAGGAGAATGAGTCCAATACTAGCAACTGGTAGTGTTTAGGATGAAGAAAAACACTAAAACTAGGAACCACATCACAAAAGATTCAAAGGGGATTATTGCACGTTTGGCATTGAGTCCAAACCCGACACGTTGCCCGTCACACGCCGGAGGTGACGACGGGAGAGTGTGCTCACTCTCACTGAAGGGGCACTGGCTCCTTTGATCGACCAGTGTGAGTAATTACAATCCAAATCTGGGGGCATTTGTCAACTCCTCCGACACATGCAAATCACTGACATTTTAATAGGCACATGAGAGCATCCTGGGGACTATTTCCACCTTTGAGATATTTCTGAGGAGTGTTTGATAAATCCCCTCTAATTTCCCTAATAAGAACATCTCCTCGAGCACTAAGAGGAGGGTTTCAGGAAGAATTTTGAAATTCCACTTAATTAATGGCATTTGCATCTTCTTCCTCTTCAAACCGTGATTTCCGTGGCTGTGCAGGCTGGACAAGGCTTTACCTAAAACACAGCTTTGCAAAAGGGGAAAAATATAGAAACTCTGGGCTGATTCAGAGCTCTAGAGACAACGTGTGTGTTAAGCTGAACCGAAATTTTATTCACATACCTGAATCCGTGAGAACTCATGAGAGATGAGCCCTCAAGATATCCCTTCCTTATTAATTTCCTAGGAGAAGGTGAATTAGAAGGCTTTGTCTATTGCAGACAGGCCCCAAACCATCATGAATTAATAAGAAAATTTGCCTTGAATGTGCAAATTCTTTCTCAACTCTTAAATCCTTTAAATCCAAATCATTGAAGCAGCATCTACGAATAATATTAGCTTCCCCATTAATTGAATGTATACATTGTATCAGTCTCATTATGTCTCTATTAACTTAATTTATTTAACGCTCACAAACTTGCCCATACTATTGCTAGTCCTCTCTTAAAGATGAGAAAACTGAGCTAAGGGGTGTTTGAATTCTCAAAGTCCCACATCTAAGAAGTGGTTGAACATGGTATTGAGACGGGAATTCTGATTCCTGAATTCATGTTTTTAATTACCAAAATGCTGTCCTTCATAAGAAACTGGCTGTCACAGCAGCCATCCCTCACCAAATAACGAATATAGTATGACAGTTTGAGGGCAATAAAGCATTCCCATTTATTCCAGGAAATAGCCACCACGGGGCTGGGGGGGGGGGGGAAGAACCCTTTGCCCATAACATTGAGCAATCCTTCTTTTGAAATGTCCCCAAGCTATCTGTGTGCCCCCTTGAAACCAACTAAGGACTGCCTAAAGTACCCGAAGACCAATTAGGAAGTTACCAGTTTGCATTCCCACCAAAAGTGCAAAGGTGTTCCCAAAGCGCCCATCCTAATAGAACACTCGTCAGAGACTCGGTGTTTCATGTTTTTACTCCATGAAACTGACTCTCCGTTGAACAGTTAAACTCCCGCTGGAAGGAAAGTGACAGCACCTGGCTCTCCCTCCCACAAGTTTTATGAATAAGCATCCGTTGTTAATTTAGTCTCAGACTTACTCTTGTCCTTCATAGCCCAACACAAACCAATTTGACCCTTTTGATTTATGGCCATGTTAACATACTGAAGTTCAAAGTATTCACAATTCTTAGACTCTCACCCAGTGAAATTACAGTAAACTTTATTAAAACATAAAAGGAATCGATGTTACACTCTGATCAGGTATTACCATTAAAAGACGTAAATGAATGTTGGATTCCTTGACAGATTGATTGTGTTGTTTTAAAATGATTAATAGAGGGACCTATAGGGAAAAAAAAGAACTGTCTCCCATTCACCCTACTGGTCTAAGTCCTCATAGATAGAAAAATATCTCTACACTGCATCAAGATGTGTCTTTTGCCCCAGAGACGCCAAGATGGCCCTAAGTGTAAACCACACCAAAATCTGAGCATGGTTATATATCCCCACATAACCCTGATCTTTAAAGGACAGAGAATAAAAAGTTTACTCTTTTTACTCTCCATTTGTAGCTATTAGAAGCAACAATTTATCTGCCAAAAGATAAACACTGCCACCTGCTGAGACAAGAGAATAAAGGCAGGCAACCTTATGCACTTTCAAAACAGCAACATTTTCTACTTTTTCATTAGTGAGACGGAACATTAATTACTTCCTTAAGATCTCACAGTCCCAAGAAAATAGTCGCAAAGGCAACTTTGTTCGGAGAGATGCATCCAACATTTCCCAGAAGGTAGAATGAATAGCAGTTCTGGTCTTCATTGTATTTTCAGCTTCCAGACAACTTTTCTGAGATTTCCACCTCTTGCATTCTCATAAACTCGTTTGTCAGATCTAGTAATGAAACTGAAATTCCAAACTCAAGAGGAAATTTAGGAGTAGAGAGAAACTGATGGTTTTACCTTAATGTGCAGAATTTAAGGACCCCTGTGACACACACACACACACACACACACAACTTTATCATTTCCTCTCCATGTTTTAAGCCAATATCCTTTCTGAGGATTTCTTATAAAAACCAGAGTATTTCAGAAGGAAGGAGAAAAAGGTGGAGGTGGCTAGTAAAAAGAAGTAGAAGACTGAAAGCTATAAAAAACCCCTGGTGGAATCTTCCAGATGTTACAATGAATAGAGGCCTGTAAAATTCCACCGTGTTCACCCTAAAAGAACAGGGCAATCCTAAAAGTAACATTCCCAAACACAGACTACTCTCATATAACCAAACCAAAGTCCGAAAGTATCAAAACATGAATTGTCATCAGAAGACATTTTGAAGGCTTCTGGATCTTGTAACTTCCAAAGCACAAAAACCAACTGAATACTCTCTTTCTGGGCCAGATTTTATGCAATAATAAGAAAGTGTTTTTCCCATCATGATTCAATCATTTCATCCTTTAGGTTTTATATCAAAGTATACTTCTCCACAATATACTTTTATTTCTAAAAAAAAAAAAAAAAATGAAATTCCCGAAATTACATAGCCTTTTCACCAAAAAAAACTAATCAAGTTCTTTGCACCTAGTGTCTCAGAGACAATAAGTAATTGTTGAAAGATATAATCCAGCTATGACTATGTCTAAAGAATTAATACCCATGTCTTTACTGAGTATGTCTTTTTCTTCATGAGGTCAATGTGTGAATTTCCTTTAAACAATATGCCTCTGACAAGCAAAAAAAAAAACCAAAAAAACAAACAAAACAAAACAAAAAAAACACCCAAGTATACCATGCTGTGAAAACCAAGAAAATTAACAACTTAACCACTTGCAAAAGACTGGACCTAGATTGAACATTTGATATACTTTTATTGAGGTGAAATTCATATAACATAAAATGAACCATTTTAATGTGAACAATTCACCCTAAAATAAAACTCTGCTCCTGTAAACCAGGTGCTGTCCATTTCTCCTTACCCCCGATCTGTGGCAAAACCACCAATCTACATTCTGTCTTTATGGATTTACCTATTCTGGATACAGCAAATAAATGGGATTACCCAATATATGATCTTTTGTATCTGGATTCTCTTACTTACAGCATAATGTTTTCAACAGAGGTTTACCTACATTGTAGCATATATCAAGACTTCATTTTTATGGCTGAATAATATTGCGTTGTATAGATATACCACAACGTGTTTATCCATACACCCGTTGGTAAGACAGTTAAGTGGTTGTGAATAGTGCTGCCATGAATATGAGGGTACATCATGTTTAAGTACCATTTTTCATTTTGGGGGGTAGGGAGCATATATACCTAAGAGTGCAATTGTTGGGTCATATGGTAATTTTATGTTTAGTCTTTTGAGGAATCTCAATATTGATGTTTAAATCATGAAAAATAACAACATAAAAGATGGCGCTTGCCAAAAGCAGAGGTGAATCAAGTCACAACCAACCATAATTGAATCTAGTTGGGCTCAGGGATCCCACCAGAATGAGTACAGCTGTGGAGAGGACACTTTTCTGTGCTAGAATCTTTACTCCCTTTAACCATATAGGTGGACCTGGGCCATGTTTAAGAATGATAAACTCATTCCAATATAAGGGAAAGGAAAGAAATATATGTGAATCATAACCTGTCACTGGCTTATTGTGTTAGTAAGTCAAAAATCAGTACTTTGGATATCACAGACTGCATTTAAAAATGAAGTCCTTTGTGGGGCACCGGGTTGGCTCTGTCAGTTAAGCATCCAACTTCAGCTCAGCTCATAATCTCAGTCTGTGAGTTCGAATCCCGCGATGGGTTCTGTGCTGACAGCTCAGAGCCTGGAGCCTGCTTCGGATTCTGTGTCTCCCTCTCTCTGCCCCTCCCCCTCACGCTCTGTCTCTCTCGCTCAAAAATAAAAAACGTTAAAAAAAAAAAAAGAATCTGAGCCCTTGCTCTTTTCTACTTCCAAAACCTTTTATTTTTAATTTTCATCTGGTATCTGTAATGTTTGGGATAAACATTTCTACTCTGTTACGATATGATTGCTAGGAGAAATGTGAATTTAGGATTCCCAGGCCACAGGAAATTGGGACCCTGTTACTAAATAACTGAATGCCTAATAAAGGTCCAAACTCAAACTTGTATTGGAAAAAAGAACCAGGCTTCATCATGTTTATTTTTAAAAAGTTATTCAGGGGGTGCATGGGTGGCTCAGTAGCTTCAGCGTCTGACTCTTGACTTTGGCTCAGGTCATGATCTCAGTTTGTGAGTTCAAGCCCCACATTGGGCTCTGTGCTGACAGTGCAGAGGCTGCTTGGGACTCTCTCTCTCTCTGCCCCTCCTCTGCTCTCTCTCTCTCAAAATAAATAAATAAACATTTAAAAAATGAAAAGTTATTCAGAGGATTCAAAGGAAATCCAAACAATTTTTAAAAAGTACATGCTAGGGGCGCCTGGGTGGCTCAGTCGGTTAAGCGTCCGACTTCAGCTCAGGTCACGATCTCGCGGTCCGTGAGTTCGAGCCCCGCGTTGGGCTCTGGGCTGATGGCTCAGAGCCTGGAGCCTGGTTCCATTCTGTGTCTCCCTCTCTCTCTGCCCCTCCCCCGTTCATGCTCTGTCTCTCTGTGTCTCAAAAATAAATAAACGTTAAAAAAAATTTTTTTTAAAAAAATAAAAAGTACATGCTAGTATGTGAAACACACACTAACCATGTTGGAAAAACTCAGGCAACACACCATTATTTGAGGCCTCTCTTGGCCATATATAGATACACACACACAGACACATATATACATATATATGTACGTATATATGTACATATATATGTATATATACGTCTGTGTGTGTGTGTGTGTGTGTGTGTGTGTGTGTGTATGTATACATTATAGCCTTTCTAGGCTGTGAGTTCATGTCTGGCTACTCCCTGGCCAAATGATCTTGGGCAAGCCACCCTCCCTCTCCTAAATTATGTGTTATCAATTCTAAATTTGGGCTCCAATAATTCCTACTTCATTCCTCTTTATCGAATGAACTGAGTTATGTAAAAGTCTTGTAAACTGTAAAACATATAAATATTTGGAGGATTATTTTTCTGTTCATTTTAGAAAGCAATAATCTGATAGAGCAAAAGGAAGCCAAGATAATTAACGAGAAGATTGTCTCAGTTTCTAGTACAGAGGTAATGAGATTACATATTACAGATAAAAATGGCACTAAGACTGGATAGCTAGAATTGTTGTTGTTTTTTTTAATTGAGGCAAGTGTTTATGATATGGTGGGCAGATAGAGAAAATAAAGAGAAAAAAGGCAAGATGGTTCCATCAGTGGCAGGAATAGAACTGCTAAGATGTTAGGGCAAATGAAAGTCATAGAAAGGGAAGTAAGAAGTTCTCTTTCTGGAGTTGATGAGATTAAAAAGATGGCAAGACACCTAAACCAAGAAAACATGTCAGGCATCTAGCAACAAGGAAGGATACACAGGACAAGTCAACAATAGGAAACAAAAGGGAAAGCCCTCAAACCCTGAGTCCTTGGGTCCTCTTGCCACTAAATAACCAATTTTGGGGGGGTGCACCTGGGTGGCCGAGTCAGGTAAGCATCTGACTTCAGCTCAGGGCATGATCTCACGGCTCAAGGGTTCAAGCCCCGCCTCTGGCTCTGTGCTGACAGCTCAGAGCCTGGAGCCTACTTCAGATTCTGTGTCTCCCTCTCTCTCTCTCTGCCCCTCCCACACTTATGCTCTGTCTGTCTGACTGTCTCTCTCAAAAATAAATAAACATTAAAATTAAAAAAACATTTTTTAAATGTTTTTTTATTTATTTTTGACAGAGAGAGAGAGAGACAGAGAGACAGAGACAGAGAGACAGAGCATGAGCAGGGGAGGGGCAGAGAGAGAGGGGGACACAGAATCGGAAGTAGCCTCCAGCCCCGAGCTGTCAGCACAGAGCCCAACGTGGGGCTCGAACTCACAGACCGTGAGATCATGACCTGAGCCAAAGTCGGACCCTCAACTGACTGAGCCACACAGGCTCCCCCCCTTTTTTAAATTTTTTTAAATGTTTGTTTATTTATTTTTGACAGAGAACATTAAAATTTTTTTAAACAACCAACTTTGGAAATGACTTTGTTTTAATTGTGCATTTTGCTACTTGCCACGAAAATCATCCTAATCAAGATAACCGTGAAGTTGAACAAAAAAATGAAATAATCTTGGTAAGATAACTAAAAAGATTATAGAAATTTTGAGCCAGTTTTTACAATTCTTTGTATTTGAGAAGGAACACGTCTTTAATTATAGTAATTGCTTTTTCTTGTCATTACAAATTCCCCCCCTTTGGAGACCCACCAAGGTAAATTGTTTGAAGAATAACCACAGCTGTGGGGAGACAGGAGCTAAGCCACTTGTAATTTGAAAGATTATGGATGTGTTTTTAAATCGCTATGTAAAAGTTGGGCGTATAAAAAGCAGTGTTTAGTTCAAAAAGCATTTATTTTGTCTCTAAATCAGGCATTATGCTAAACCATGAGCTACTGCAGTTTTAGACAGGAGTCGTTAGAAAAGAGATTTCATTTTTATGAGAATGATTCGCTTTCCTAAAATCCTATATTAAATCTGAATATATGAAGATGGGTTAGACATTAATCATTTATACTGATGATCACCTCACATCTCAGCGCTTCTGTCCAAGAGAGAAGTCTTAAAAGGACAATGATCCCAGGGCTCTTAAATTTTAATTGATAAAAATTTGAGTTCTATTTCTCCCCAGGATACCTATAATACATTAAAGTGAGTTATGTTTCAACTATCACTTCTGAGTAAATAATGCTATGTTCTTTCCTGAGAAATACCCTCATGTATCAAAGATACTTTTTTTAAGGTGACTGCTAAGTCACTGTTTATAAGAATAATAGAAAATATTCATCATGCTTGCCAGATATTCCCAATCCTCAAAACAAGAATGATTATTATCACCATTGTCTAACTGAGGAAACTGAGGCAGCGTGGTGGCGGTAATGGTCCAACAATTCAAAGTTGAAATCAGAGTATGTATGGCCAGGCAGGGGCGCCTGGGTGGCTCGGTTGGTTGAGTGTCCAACTCTTGACTTTGGCTCAGGTCATGATCTCATGGTTGTGAGATCGAGCCCTGCGTCCGGCTCCACACTGAGTGTGGAGCCTGCTTGGGATTCTGTCTCTCCCCTCTCTCGCTGCCCCTCCCCCCTCAAAATAAATAAACATTAAAAAAGAGGAAGAACATACGTCCAGGCAATTTGACTCCAGACTCCACACACACTTCACTTCCTGTCTACAACACTCCAGATGAAAATTAAGTGAGTATATTATCGCTTCTCTTATGATCTTCAGTGTCCAAACATTTTTTTTAAGTAGTTTTAAAAATACTGCTGGAAGTAAAACTTCCAGTTATTAAATAAGTCACAGAGATGAAAAGGACAGCATAAGGAATATAGTAAATACGGTTGTAGTAACATGTGGTGACAGCCAGTGACGACACTTCTGGAGGTGAGCACTGAGGAATGTATAGAATTGTGGAATCGCTATGTTGTTCATCTCAAAGTAACGCCACATTGTATGCCAACTATACTTCGATAATAAAAAATACTACTGGAAACCTTAATAAATATTCTATGAAGAAAGATTGCCTCAACACATAAAAATTAGAGGAGCCTTTTCTGACCAAGGGCTTCCTACAGCTAAACAGGTCAGTGAGACGTAGAATGACCTCCATGACCATACAATGGCTCTCTCTATTGAATGACGTAACAAAACAGTATTGCGACTTTCCCTAAAGCCATCAGAGTCAGAGGAAGAGCCAATGGCAGCTTCTTCTTCCTGGTCTCGTAAGAAGTAGCTAAGTTTTGGCCCAGGTTTTTCTAATCCGAGGTCTCCTTGGCTTCACCATCTCTGAAGGTCCTCCTTCCAGCAGCTGCACTGAAGTTTTTGTTTATGTTGTTCTGCTTTTGTTTTCTTTTTCTTCTTGGGTTCTGGACATCCGTAGATGATCTGAGGGGTAATTCTCAGCCCAAACCTTCCCACGGATACATCTGATACTCTTCTCCCATAAGTGTTCATTTAAGCACGGAGTATAATGGACGCGATGTCTTTGGTAGATTATCTAACTTGAGTGTGACTCACCCTCCTCATTTTCAGATCAGGACCGTCACCTGCTCAGAAACGGTTGGCTGGAGGGTTGCAGGGATGATGTGTGAGGTGGGTGGGCAGTGTCTGGCGGGCGACACCCTCAGCCACACTGACCACTCTTGTTATTATTAAGAAAATGACTCCATGAGACTCTCATGTGTTCTCCTGCTCCGGATTCAAGCATCAGTGGTTCTACCTTGTGCTTTATCTTTTAACAGTAACTTTTAATATGCATTAAGGCACGTTTACATAGAAAATAGCTTTTTTAAAAAATAGCTTTCAGTATTTCAGCAGTAATCAGGTTGGTGTTGGATGAATTTTCCTGGTATCCCAGTTGCTTTCCATCCAGATTTTTTAATTCATTCGTCTGAATGTCTATCCTGTTTAACATTTTTTTTAAGAAAAACCTGCCCATATATTTTACACCCACTATGAACTCAATTCATATTTTCTATTAAGTGATATCCATTTTGCCTTCCTTATATGCGACCTTAATTTTATCAGTGTAGGTTGGCAGCTTCTTTTCTGGGGGGAGGAGGCATAGATACACTTTTGAATATGAGGGAAGATTAAGTTTCCATTCCAATTTTGCCTCTCATTCCTAGCTGCACAAAGTAAAATCACAAAATAAGTAATACAACTTCTAGTTAATTTCCAAACACACATGTCCTCCTAAAAACGTGGGAATGCAAACTGGTGCAGCCACGATACAGGATGGACTTTCCTCAAAAAATTAAAAATAGAACCATATGATTCAGTAATTCCACTTCTGGGTATTTCCTGAAGAAAATGAAAACACTAACTGGAAAAGATCTATGCACCCCCATGTTCCCTGCAACATTACTTACAATAACCAAGATATGGAAACAACCTCAGCGTCCATCGCTGGATGAATAGACTAAAAAATGTGGTATATAAATACAATGGTATAGTACTCAGCCATAGAAAAGAAGGAAGTCTTGTCATTTGCAACAATATAGATGGACCTTGAGGGCATTTCGCTAAGTGAAATAAGTCAGACAGAGAAAGACAAATATCATATGATCTCACTCTATGTGGGACCTTAAAAGAAAACCAAAACAGAAAACAAACGAACAAACAAACAAAAAACCACTGAGCTCATAGACACAGAGAACAGATTGGTGGCTTATGCCTTTATACCAATGCAGGGCATTGGGGAGTGGGCAAAATTGGTAAAGGCTGTCAAAAGGTACAAACGTCCAGTTAAAAATAAATAACCCCTGAACGTGTAATATACAACATGGTGACAACAGTCAATAATACTGTATTGTATATTTGAAAGTTCCTAAGACAGGGACTACCTGGGTGGCTCAGTCAGTTAAGCGTCCGACTTCAGCTCAGGTCATGATCTTGCGGTCTATGAGTTCGAGCCCCAAGTCGGGCTCTGGGCCGACAGCTCGGAGCCTGGAGCCTACTTGGGATTCTGTGTCTCCCTCTCTCTCTGCCCCTCCCCCACTCATTTTCTGTCTCTCTCGCTCTCTCAAAAATAAATAAACGTTAAAAAATGTTTCAAAAAAGTTGCTAAGACAGTAGATCTTAAAAGTTCTCATCACAAGAGACACATACATCATACATATAGATGGATAATTCACTCACAACTGCTTCCAAAACCTTTATTCAACAGATTTTATAAGAGCTTTCAAAGGAGAATCTGAGACACACTGTGAAATCACTCTGATTTCCTTTATCACTATCATGATGCTACTAAAAATAAAAACAAAGATGCAATCACCAGTGACATTGGCCACACATTGTGGTCTCTCCTACCATTTCCATCAAATACTATGAAGATGTGATGTAAGTTTATTAGTTTTAACGGTCATATCTGCGAAGCTAAGGACAGCATGTAGTTGACTTGCAGAAGAAGAGAAGATGTGAAACATGAAAATAGCTTGCTTGACAACTGTGAAGCTCTACCTTCACCTCCATCGCTAGCAAATCCGCTCACCAACCGGCTCTCTTCCGTCAACGCCATATCCTACACGTATTATCCTTGCTACCTAACGAAACAAATTGCACAAAGTTATTTTTCCTTGATTTCATTCACTAACTCTCTCTTTTTACAAATTAACATCTTCTGGGTCATTGACAATTATCAATACACTCAATGTGTCCAGTCGTGGAGCCTTTGAGCAGCTCGGGCATTTGGGAAGCGAAAAAAAAATTTTTAAATGATTCCTGTCAGTCACAAATTGGGCAAGTCTGTGTCCTACTCACAGGAGCGAAATTCACAGCATCTCGGAATTGGCCAAGACGAGAATGGAGCCACCCCAGGCATCCCCTCTGCTTATCCTCTCTGCCCTCCCCTCAAACGATGCCATCAAATGGAAAAACAGTGAACTTGAACACCCAGATGTGTTTCTCTTTCCCATACCTGTAATGATTATGTTGCCTTTATAGTTGAAAGCACACGAAAAGATCTCATCAGTGTGCCCCTCAAGAACCTGGAGGCACTGACCAGTCTGAGCATCCCAGATTCTCGCTGTCTTATCAGTGCTGCCCGTTAGAAGACGATTCCCTTGGGGGTTGAAAGAAATCTACAAGACAGAAAGGAAAAAGGATCACAGGTTTGTGTAATATGATTCCCGACATATTTTTCACCAGCAAAAAGAGGACATTACTAAGCACCTGTCATCTTCCTAGCCTGGCATTTATTCTTACATAGAATAGTTCCTTCCTGATGGGAAAAAATATTGCGGGGATTAATACTTGATTATTATTAACACATAATAATGCTTCTAGACAGAAGAAATTAACTGGCTACACCCCCTCCCCCCCACCACACACAACTCTAAGGATAAAGACCAAAGCTCTCTTCTAATTTGAGTATTCCCCACCTAGCCTCTTTCCAAAGTCTTTCTAGGCAAACCAAGAGAGCCCTGGTGTGGATGAGGACACAAGTCAGGCTGCTTCAAATCCAACCCCCCATGTCATCCCCATAACCCAACTTTCTGTAAGCAAAAGCATACAGATCCTCCTTCAACCTGGCCACAGAATGAGTGAATGCCGTGCCTACAGGCAGGGACTTTCATTCTACTGCCACTCAAAGCAAAGCACATTGCATAAACCTGTGCTTAGTGCCTCCTATGTGCCAAGTGTTGTCAAACGTATCTGAGCAGCTGTCGAAGGAAATGGTCAGTTCACTATTCCTTTGGGCACCATGCTTCTAAGCCTCTCTAAATCATCATAACACAATGATTTGGGTCACATCCTCCAGGGCTAAAAATTTGATGAGGGAAAGGCTCAAGGCCATGGCTTTTTTTTTTTTTTTTTTGTCCTTATGTCCCCAGTACAATGCCTAGCACAGTGGAAGCTATCAAAAAGCATTTGCCGAGGGGCTCCTGGGTGGCTCAGTTGGTTAAGCATTGGACTCTTGATTACGGCTCAGGTCATGATCTCACTGTTTGTAAGTTTGAGCCCACATGGAGCTACATGCTGACCATGTGGAGCCTACTTGGTATTCTCTCTCTCTCTCTCTCTCTCTCTCTCTCTCTCTCTGTTCCTCCCCCGTTTGTGCTCTCTCTCTTTCTCTCTCTTTTAAAATATATAAGCCTAAAATGCAATAATACAGAGTTTGAGAACTCTTCATATTCACACATACGCAAAAACATGTGCACTTGTTGAGTAGGACACATCGTGCATGTCAAGTTATTAGACCAGCCACTCAGAAGCACAGTCTGGGCTCTCTTCCCAGGCTGTCTCCCACATCCACACTTCCCTCTCTCCCTTCCTGCCCATCCCCCCAGCCTATGGAGAAGATGTGCTCTGCGTGGCCTTAGAGACCAACCCTGAAAGACAGGAGCTCCTGAGCTCCGGGCCACCAGCAGCAGGTATGGGGGGAAGGGGGGCGTGGGTTGGTGGGGAGCACCACAGGGACAGTTCCAGGGTCTAGGGGCAGCCTTCCAGGACCTGAAGCCATCAAAATGATACTTTGAAAGGAAGGAGCAAATCTGATCTCAGGTACAAGACCAAAGAACTGGGCTGAACTGGGTGGCAGTGGAGGGTCCCCATGTCCAGATCTTTCCAAAATTGTCACAGGACATGGCTAAACTTCAGGTCACTGATTGGAAGTCTCTGCTTTGTGAATCACGTATGGGTGAAGCTTATACAAAATCCTAAGCTACAGCTCTGAAGTTTCAAAACAGGTCATTTTAAAGTCTACTAAGTATTGGGGCACCTGGGTGGCCCAGTCAGTTAAGCATCTGACTTTGGCTCAGGTCATGATCTCGCAGTCTATGGGTTCAAGCCCCGCGTTGGGCTCCCTGCTGACAGCTCAGAGCCTGGAGCCTGCTTCGGATTCTGTGTCTCCCTCTCTCTCTGCCCCTCCCCACCTCACGCTCTGTCTCTCTCGCTCAAAAATAAATAAACATTTAAAAAAAATTTAAACTGTGAAGTATTAAATATTTCCCGGACACACTTTCTCAATTGCATTGAATTCACAGCACACTTGATACTTGCTGAACAGCATGTTATTGTGCATAATATACACGTGCGTGTCAGCCAAGACCGAGAAAAGTACTTCACAAGTTTCTTAAATGGCTTTAATAAGTATCATCCGCTAACTCGATCCTTTGCTGACGGCTGAGAAAAAATGCTGTCTTAAACTGTCTTAAAGATTTTAGGAATCATTTATTATGCTGAGTTTGAGGTCACACTTAAAAATATCGTTTTTATGATTTCTAGAAAGAGTAGGATAATTGGGCAAACCCTAGTGCCAACAGACCACTATGCATTCGATTCTTTTTAACTAAAGAAACTGCTCCAGATGAGAAGGCAACTCACCTTTGAAATTTCACCTTCGTGGCCTTCCAATCTGGCAATGCATTTCCTTGTGGCTGCACTGAAAACCCTTGCCGTTCCTTTTTGAAAGAGTGGAGATACATATGAATTCATGTGCAATACAGAACTTTGAACCATGTGCTTTGAATTATGTAAATATCTATCCTTCTGACATACAGGCTCTGTGTGTTTGTCTCCCTTCCTGCGGCGAGGGCCACCACCTGAAACTGTCCGTGCAAGCTGGTGCCACCGCGGGAGAAGAGGGGGAAGAGGGTGCGTCTATAGTCCTGAGCTTACTAGAAGAAACAATGGGTTCCAAGGTCGAAAAGGCAGGGAAGGAATCCAGAAAGAAGATCTTAAAGAGAAAGGGGAGAATCAAAACAAGTTTTGAGAAGTTGGGGATGAAATAAGCCACCAGACCAGCACCACACACCAAAAAGCGTGTAAGGGCACAGAAGGTTCAGGAGGCCTTCTTGAAAAGGAACAACAGCCACTACTTGCTGGGCAAAGAATAGGCATTAGGGATGCCTTTCTGCAGAAAGAGCTAGTAGAATGGTTTGTTCCCAGATGTTCTCCAGTGCCCAGAAGTGCCAAGCTCCCAGTAGACACCCATTAAGTGGATACAGGATAGGTGGGTGGATGGATGGATAGATGGGTGGGTGAATGGATGGGTGGGTGGAAGGAAGGAAGGGAGGAAGGAAGGAAGGAAGGAAGGGGGAGGGAGAGGTATATACATTTCTTTAGAATTAAGGAGTGGAGGAGTTAAACAAGTGTAGAAGGAGAAAAACAGCAGTAGTAAAATTATCAGAAAAAAGTTAAAATTTATCTAGCCAGGTGAAGGCTGCTCTCTTATTGCAATTATAACTTTACACAGAGGCAAAATTAGTGCAATTAAAACATTAGATAGAAGCAAAATTAGCAAAGATAACGAATTTTGGTTACTTAATTTTCATTCAGAGAAGAACAAAATATCTTAGTAAATTTTGTACTTGCCCTTCTGACAATGTCAACTTCAGGAAGGAGTAGATGAAAAGTGCTATTGTACAATCAATATGACTAAAAATATAAAACTTGCTACTTGGACATTCCAAAAACCTTCAAGTGACCAACGTGTTTTAAGAATGTGTTAATACAACAAAAGTGAATATTCTACATAGAGTCATTCTCGAAATTTCTCAGAAGCATTTTAAACCCAGGCAAGACAGAAATAATATAGTCTGAAACTATGATTTTAGAAAGACAGAAATATGAATAGGACACCAAAAAATAATTCAGTCTTGAGAACGATTCCAATGAGGAAGAAAAAGGTGATATATATACACACAGATGTAGCTGCACAGGTAACTAACCCAGTTGAATGGATCCAATTTTAAGAAGGGGGTGTGGGGCAGGAACCAGAGATTAAGTAAACAAGATTTCCTAAGCATCAAGACTTCTTAGAAGGGACACAATGGGAAGAGGCTCACAACACACGCCAAAAGAGAAGAAGAAGATTTTTTTTTGAAGCAACGTCTTGTTGAACAGGGAAAGAATGGAATCACTGCTAGGGGGGCTTAACAGATGGTAGAGAAAACAAAAGAAGAAGAATTGAACGCACAGTTCATTCTTACCCATCCCTCAGCATCCTGATCTCCAGACCCGGCTTGTTTCTGCCCCCCTAGTGCTGACAAAGTCCTGACATGCTTCCTAATCTGCCATTCTCTATAATTTAACATTCTTTATAATCTAACGTTCTCTATATCCTCACATTCTACGTAAAACACATGTATGGTATTCTTCCTTGTCTCCCCCTCCACAGTACAGCTCCATGAGGGAAGGGATTCCTCTCTCTTCTGCTCATTGATCTAGCCCATGCTCCTAAAACGATTCCTGGCACAAAGTAGGTACCCTCTCTGCTTGTGTCGAATGGATTTTTTTGTATAAGTGAGAATGGTATTTAAAATGAAAAGGGTAGATTAATTACAGCTAAGGGATGATTTTTAAAAAGCCAAGCTCTGTGATAAGATGAAAAAGTAAGTGGTTACTTTGAAAAAGTAGAACTCTCAAATTCAGGGTGTTTATAATTCCAGAGCATAGAAAGAACTTTATGTATGATCAAAGGATCACCTTTGAAAAGTCCTAGTGAGTAAGAGAATAAGCATGCAAATGTAATTTTTAAAAAGGAGACACAGGTGGCATAAAGACTGTGTAATTAAAATGAATCACTGGCAAAACTCTACAAGTCATTGTAACACAAAAGATACGCGACTGCTTAACAGTATGTTAGCCACAAGGAGCAAATGCAGGAAAACTAAGAACAAATCACGCCCCCCCCAAAAAGCCTTCCATCTTTGCTAGAATTCCTGAAATGGCTGTTAAGAAGTTTACACGGACATGACGTAGAGTCCCCTGGAGTCACGAAGGAATTGGACACGATAAAACATCATATGTGAATATCAAAGAGATGCCTTAGACACAGTGGAGGCTTATGCGTGTTGACATGGTGATGACACAATCATAGCACAGCATGATACGCATTCGTGGGAGCATGACACAGACATAGTGTCCTATGTGGCCATCACAGAGACGAGGCAGACATAGTATAGCATGATGTATGCTTGTCCAAAGAGATTAAAACACACAGCGTAGCAACATATGGGGTCATCAACAGGTGGCAAGATATATTGGAGCATCATACATGGTGGTCATCATGGACATGACACATACTGCCACACTTAGCATCACACTTAGCTGTCTAGGAGATGATGCAAAATAGCATAGCGCTCCCCATGGTTATCAAGGAGATGATATAAACACAGTATAGGATATCCAGCATATACCCTTATGAGGTTGTCAAAGACCGGAAGAATGGCAGAGCATTATGTATGTATTGAAACATTCTGGGGTAATCGCACACCCTATGATCCAGAGTGTGGCATCTCATGTTTTTGTCAAGGATAGGATGCAGACGTCAAGAAGCATCATTCACTGTCTTCAGGGAGTTTATCCCTGGTATAGCATCATCCATGGCTCTCGGGAGGTGGGGAAGTCACAATGTAGCATCGTATACAGTAGGTTAAAAGATGATACAGACAGAGTGTAGCATGATTATCAAAGACACGATGCAGACATGTCATACTGTGGGACTTGCAAGAAGAGAAGTCTTCAGGCAGAAGACACAAGCATGTTGTATGTCATACATGCTGTTATTGGGCCAAACTGCGGTCCCCACAAAACTCATATGTTGAATTTCCAACCCACCGTGCCTCAGAAGTTGACTTACTTGGAGATTGGGTCTTTTTATTTTATTTCTTTTTAATTTTTAAATGCTTATTTATTTTTAAGAGAGAGACAGACAAAGTACGAGCCGGGGAGGGGGAGAGAGAGAGGGACACACAGAATCCGAAGCAGGCTCCAGGCTCTGAACTGTCAACACAGAGCCTGACTCGGGGCTCAAACCCACCAACCACGAGATCGTGACCTTAGCCGAAGTCGGACGTTTAACCAACTGAGACACCCAGGTGCCCCAAGATTGGGTCTTTAAAGAAGATATGAGATTAACATGAGGTCCTTAGAGTGTTCCCTAACCCAATATAGCCGGTGTCCTTATAAGAAAAAGAGATTAGGACACAGACACGTGCAAAGGGAAGACCATGTGAAGACACAGGGAGAAAACTGCCATCTGCAGGCCTCAGAAGAAACCAACGCTGCCAGCACCTTGATCTTGAACCTGTAGCTTCCAGAATTGTGAGAAGAGAAATGTCTGTCTTTTAAGCCACTCAGTCTGTTGTACTCTGTTATGGCAGCCCTGGCAAACGAATACAGTTATCAAAGAGGTAATGCAGTTACAGGATGCCATCACGTGGGCTGGCCACAGACAGTGCAGGGTCGTGCGCGGTGGGCAAGATGACACAGATATCTCACAGCACCATACGTGATTGTCAGGAGATTCCTTATAATAGAGCATCACGCATGACTGTTAAGAAATATGCAAACAGAGTCTATAGCTTCATTCGCTGGCCAAGACATGATGAGACACAGCATGGCTTCGTACGTGGTCGTCAAGGAGAGGACCAGAAATGGTGTAGCATCACCCTGGCTGTCAGGGAAGTGATGCAAATACGGCGTGGTGTCGTACATTATCAGGGAGAGGACACACAGTGCGGTGTCGTATGTGGTCATCAGAGGGACGATATAGGCACAACTTGTGTCATATGTGGATATAATAGGCTCGCCACAGACATATTGTAATGTCATAGGTGTTGATCAGGAATACAAGACACATAAATTTCAACATCACAAATAATAGACAGAAAAGTAACACAGAAATAACGCATCACCATATCCTGTTTTCCAAATGACACAGACATAGTGTGGCGTCATACATGATCATCACGGACATAATACAGAAATAGTTTAGTCGCATGGTGCAGGGTTGTTAAAGGGGTGATGTAGTAATCGTAGAGCATGACACATACTTGTACAGGGGGTTTCACATAATGTAGCATGGTTTTCTAGGATATGGTGCATATATCATGTAGCATCATGCACGGTCATCAAGGAACCTCTCCTAGTATAGACATTATACATGATTATCAAGAAAGTGATATAGCTTTATATGTTGCTAGGAAGAACATGAGACATAGTACAACATCATACATGTGTTTTAGGAGATAACACAGAAACAGCACAGTACCTTACTTGATTGTCAGGGAGATGATGTAATTATCAGGGTATGACACACAGTGTAGCATTATATCTGGTTGCCAGGGAGATGACGCAATCAGAATGTACCATCATTAAGGGAGGGTAGCGAGCACTTAAGCATCACATAACGTTATTGATTGTTGACACAGAGTAACGTTATACGAGCCTACCATTGAGATGACAGGCACTAGGGCATCACACGTAGCACTCAAGATGACACAAAAGGTATAGCCTGAGGAGCAGATTTCAAAAACACAATCCAGACATGATGTGGAATCATGTCATTTTGTAAATGAGGTGAAGCAGACATAGCGGCCCTTGAAGACGTGTTTGCCGAGGTGATGAGGTAGAAATATTACAGCGTCGCACATAAATTTCTAGGAAGTGGTGAAGATATGGCAGAGGATCATACATGGTTATAAGTGATTAGATGAAGGTATAGTGTAGTATCATACAAGATTTTAAAGAGAATGACAAGGACTGTAAATTAAAACATAGTGGTCGGGTATATGATACAGACACAAGATAGCATCATACGTGGTCATTAGAGGGATAATGTGGACTTATGTGGCTCCCTTCATGGTCATCAGGTGGATGATATGGACACAGTGTAGCATCACATTTGGTCTCCGGGGAGATGACAGTTCAGCATCATACTTGGCTACCAAGGTGAGGTCTCTCATGGAACAGCATTGCATATGGTTACCCAGGAGATTAGGTAGACTTTGGATAGCACCGCACCAGCTTGCCAAGGAGATGAGGCAGATAAGAGTGCAGCGTCCAGTGTGGTCTTTAAATGATAACAAAGTCATGGTGTAACTTAAAACGTAATCCTCAGGTCTACGGTGCGGACACAATGTAGCATCGTAGGTGGCTATTAAAAGAATTATGCACACGTGGTGCAGCTGCATACGTGGTCATCAGCTGGATAACACAGGTGTGGGGTAGCATGACCTGCAGTCTTCAGGAAGATGACACAGTGTAGCATCATACTTTATTATCAGAGTGATGACTCAAAGAAGAGCATCACACATGGTTGTGTGATGTCATGAGATGACATAGACTTAGTATAGCGTCACGTATGCTGGCCAAGGAGATGGTGCAGATGTGTCATCGCATGCAGCTGTCAAGGACGTGATGTGGACATAATGACAGGGTTGCCAGCAAATGATGCGGAAGTCATGGAGTCTCTTACATGCTTGTCAGGAATACATAGTTATGAGGGTGACCTGTTGTTTAGTATAATAAATTACCACCCAAGACAGAGTGTATTCATAATGTTGTAATACCGATGCTTGTCAATGAGGGGGGACAGATGTCACATAGCATGATATGCAGCTTTCAGTGACATGTCAAAGACATGGTGTAACATCATATTTATTTGTCAGCAAGGTGAGTTCATGGTAACCATACATGGTTATCAAGGAGAGGATACCTCCTAGGCAGCAATCAAGGAGATGATGGAGTGAAATGGAATATCGTGCATGGTTTTTTGTTTTTTTTTTTAATTTTTTTTTTTAACGTTTATTTATTTTTGAGACAGAGAGAGACAGAGCGTGAACGGGGGAGGGTCAGAGAGAGAGGGAGACACAGAATCTGAAACAGGCTCCAGGCTCTGAGCTGTCAGCACAGAGCCCGACGCGGGGCTCGAACTCACATACCGCGAAATCGTGACCTGAGCCGAAGTTGGACGCTTAACCGACTGAGCCACCCAGGCACCCCTCATGCATGGTTTTTAAGAAAATGTGAGTATGGTGTGTTATCATTTACGGCCATCAGGAGGGGATGTGGTATAATGTAGGGTCTTACTTGGTGACCCAGGGCTGGAGTAGACATACCCTGTAACTTGTGTCCTGGAGGGATGAGATGGACATAATAATATGCACGGTCAACAGGAAGATGACAGAGATGTATTGTAGCATCATATGTGGTCTTCAATGAGTTGAGGCACGCACAGTTTACCACCAGCCCACGGTTACCAATAAGATGATGCAGATACAGTGTAGACTCATCAATGGTAAGGGAGAAGATGACTTATAGCACAGCATCATGTGTGTTCATCACAAAAGTGCGCTATACGTAATGGAGCAGCACGTGTGGATACAGGAGATAATACAGACTTTTTATAGCTCTGTGGATGGTGGTCAAGTTGATGAGGTCAACACAGTGTAGCATAATGCAGGATTAGGGAGATGATCCAGGATATACCACCATCCACAGTCATCAAGGAGGTGTGAAGACCGAGTATAACACCAGACGTGGTTGCCAAGGAGGTGACGCAGATATCGTGCCATGGTTACCAAGAATACCATACGGACATAGATACCAACATCACAGAGATGAGGCACATGTGGTTTGTACCACAGCTGGTCATCAGGTAGATGACCTATAGTGTAGAATTATACATGTTTCTCAAACAAAGCATAAATCCCCCCCCCCATAAATTAAATGTATGAACCGATGACCTACCATCGGCTGAAGCAGTAGCAATAAGTTTTCCAGTGTAATCAAAACAGCTGTCTAGTATTTCATCATCATGGCCTGTTAATGTTGCCACATATTTTCCATTTGCAGCATCCCACAGCTACAAGTAAAAAAAAAAAAAGAGACGACTATGATAACTTCCTGTCTGAAGTGCAAAAACAGCAAGTAGTAGTCTTGATGACATGCGTATGGCTGGCTAAATAACTGGGCCAAGATCATGTGTATCATTTTCACATGTTCTGTTAATTCTATCTGGATTCATGACAAGAGACCACAGCCAACCAACTAACAAGGCACACTTTGGACCAGGAGAAGATCAGAGACAGACATTTAGGATGGGTAGTACAAATCTGCCACGATAGTAGGAAAAATCTCAAAGTGCCTGCTCCGCTGACTGGAGAGGAAGTGTCCTCTTTTCATAAGAAGGTCATAAAATGATAAGGAGCTTGATCTAAAACTGTAACACCAGCACATGAAAAGTACACTAAGGTTATAATACATTGGATGTGTAATCAAATAATAATTCCAGAGCATAAGCTCTTAGCAAAAGAAAGTTAAAGGCAGGGAGACGTGGTGCTGAGCCTCATTGAGACTGCCTCTAATCAAAGTTCAACAAATGAACAGAGAGAATAAAGAAAAATAACATGCCTTTTATTTTTTTTTAAAGATCTTGTAATAATTAACATTGTTTGATCTGATTCAATTAACATTGTTTTACTACATAGTTTCTTTAAACTCGGGAGATCAGAAACAACATTTAAAAATGCCAACTATCCTCTCTGTCTCAAAAATAAATAAAACATTAAAAAAAATTTTTTAAAAAGGGGGCGCGTGGGTGGCTCAGTCAGTTAAGCGTCTGACTTCAGCTCAGGTCATGATCTCGTGGTTTGTGAGTTCAAGCCCCGCGTCGGGCTCTGTGCTGACAGCTCACAGCCTGGAGCCTGCTTCGGATTCTGTGTCTCCCTCTCTCTCTGCCCCTCCCCTGCCCCTGCTCTGTCTCTCTCTGTCTCAAAAATAAATAAAACATTTTAAAAAAATTTTTAATGCCAACTATCATTTATAAATTAATATCTTAATTTTACAGTACCTTTGAGATTTGTTAATGTTGCAGGGAATGTCTGACACAGTAAAAGCAGGCACACAAGAACTGTAAAGCAAAGGTGTTTCTTGAGCTCACCATGCAGGTTTTGTCCATAGAGCCGGTTAATATCAGAGAGCAGTCCCAGTTGAATAAAGCACTGCTAATCTCAGCACAATGCCCAACTAGGGTATACACCTTCCTGCAGAATGGAAAGGATGCATGCTGGTGAACGATGCCACACGTCAGGATATGTGCCCAAATAATGATGTCTAGACCCTGTGGGTGTAAGAATCTGAACTTTGGTTTTTACAAAATAACATCTTTGATGACCAAACAATGATGGCTTTACTATAGCTCAAAAAGAGTCAACTAGGCTACTCATTTCATTTCAGCAGAAATATACCAAAACTTTAAGCACTCAAAGATGGCAACGTTACTTAAGACAAGACCTCAGAAAGCCATGGGTAAAAAATAATAAAGATCGTCTGAAATTCTGGAAGCGGGATGAGCGGACCCGCTGGTAGTTCAGAAACTTCCCCTCGAGTGTCTGAAGGGCCCCTCCTTCTCTCTCATTTCTTGTTGTATCCATCTTGATTGCTAACCCTGATAATTAGCCCCCTTATCAAGATGCAGACAGGTCCAAGGTAGAGCTTTATAGAACAAATAGTCTAATTTAGTTAACGTCTTAGCAACTAGAACCAAAAATAATTAGGGAGGAAATTGAAGTTCGTGGACTAAATTAAGTAGGGGAAATTAGCCATGATTTTATTTACTCCTGATACCCATGCCTACCGTAATGACAAGCCACTGAAATTTGATTACATAGTATACAGAATAAGTAACAGCCATACACCCAGGCTACTGTTAACATTCTCCTTGTACGTTGCTGTGTGGCATTATTTGCTCAGAATTCTAAGAAAATACACATGTTTTATGGATCGGAAATACCATTAAATAATGAATTAATTTATTTGTGGTGTGTCCTATTCCTATAGAATCCAAAGCACACTTAATAGATATAAGATTAAACTAATGAACGGCAAAGATTGTCTTCTTAACCCTCTGATTTAGGTGTTAAAAATTTTTTTAATGTTTTCTTATTTTATTTTTGAGAGAGAGAGAGAGAGAGAGCATGAGCAGGGGTAGGGCAGAGAGGGAGACAGAATCCGAAGCAGGCTCCAGGCTCTGACAGCTCAGAGCCTGATGTGGGGCTCGAACCACGAACCATGAGATCGTGACCTGAGCCGAAGTTGGACGCTTAACCGACAGAGCCACCCAGGCGCCCCACAGGTTTTAATATTCCTAAAGACACAGAATACCTTCCAGTTTCAGCTTCCCACACTGCAACTGTATGATCAAAAGACCCTGTGATGATTCTGTTTCCCGAGGTGTTAAAGGACAAAGAGATGATTTCAGCCGAATGTCCCTAGAAAGAGAGTGGATACCGTCATGCACACCTGTGGAAAAACACTCCCTACAAATGCACAATATCCTAGTTGATAAGAAAATGCTAGAAAAGGCAAAACTCTATAGGGGGAAAAAAGATTAGTGGTTGACTGGGGGTGGCAATAGGGAGAGATTGCAAATGGGCACAGGTTTCTTTCCGGGGAAATGTTTGAAAACTACAGTTTAGGGAAAGTGGCACTTGACTAAATTTTTCTAAAAGTTGACTTACACACTTAAATCAAGTCAATTTTACATAGTACGGCTGTTTGTTTGTTTTTTTAAATTTTTGTTTCTGTTTGAATAGACAGGGCGAGAGCATGATTTGGGAAATCAGAGGGATTTTTTCACATTGTCTTAAAAACACTTTTAGAAGAGCTGTATGCAGGCAGCCTGCGTGGCTCAGTGGGTTAGGCATCTGACTCTTGATCTCAGCTCAGGTCATGATCTCACGGTTTGTGAAATCGAGCCCCGTGTTGGGCTCTGCACTGACAGTGTGGAGCCTGCTTGGGATTCTCTGTCTCCCTCCCTCTCTACCTCTCCTTCAAGCTCTCTTGCATACACACACACACACACACACACACACTCTCTCTCTCTCTCTCTCTCTCTCTCTCTCAAAAAATAAACTTAAAATGATTATAAAAAAAATAAAAGGGCTGTGCGCTTTATGGGTTAACAATAGGCAAGTTTGTGAAATAAAGTTAATAACTTAAAAAAATGGATATTCTTGGGGCACCGGGGTGGCTCGGTCGGTTAAGTGTCTGACTTCAGCTCAGGTCGTGATCTCGCAGCTCACGAGTCTGAGCCCCACATCAGGTTCTGTGCTGACAGCTCGGAGCCTGGAGCCTGCTTCGGATTGTGTGTCTCCCTCTCTCTCTACCCCTCCCTCACTCATTCTCTCTCTCTCTCTATCTCTCAGAAATAAACATTGAAAAAAAAATTAAAGGATATTCTTATGATGACTTAACATCAAAAGGTTAATAAATATCTGGCCTTTGGCCTGACTTTCACCTGGTCCCTGTCTACGGTTGATGCATCAGACGTCCTGAGACAATCCGAAGAAGCCCTTCTCTGCAGCAGATTCTACTCTGCAGTGTCTCCCTAGTTTCTCTAATTATTGTAGCAAATTAACATATATTACTTTTTTAAGTAGCGGAAAGGTTCATTTACAAATCAAATTTCTGGTTGATCCCGAATGGCAAAAAACTAAATGTGGCTGAACACTGCAATTCCGAACACACGAAACGAATGTGTTCTCTGGCGGCAGGCAGGTGTAGGTGTGCAGGGACAGATGCGTCCTTCGAGGACTGTCAGGCATGTGTCTGAAAGTGGAGGTAATGCAGAGGCAGCCGCCCTCGGACAGGATGAGAACGAAGAGCGAAAGAGGATGCTTACGCTAATTAAGGCTGGCACTCTGAATCCCTCGGCGTTAGTTAAAAAGGGTGCTTTTTCTCTCTCCGGGCCATTTTGTCACTTTCTTGGAAAAAGCTCTCCTAGGAGAGGGGTCCTGTGTTTAATGTCCGTTTATAATTTGGAAGGATAAGACTTGGGTTTTCCAGCTAGCAGTTCCCACTGATTGGCACAGAGAATCACCCTATTTTTGTACGGGGGTGTGGGCTGCGGTGGGGAGAAGCAGAGGCGGCAGGCAAGTGCTGGACGCCTGGTGGCAGTGGACAGAGGCCCCTGTGGGGACAGGCAGCACCGGGGCTATGGGCGGTGCCCTGTGGCCTTGCTCCTCTTTCCACTGGCCCCTTGTCATTTCAGACTTTGTAACACAGAAGGCTTCTAAGACTGGGGGGGGTGGGGAGTGGTGGAGGACGGAGCGAGCAGTCATCCGTTTAAGGAATCTTCTGGCAAGTTCTCCACTTCCGCCCCTTCCAGAAAGTGCCAGCCTCCTCCTACTTGGCTTTAAGCCAGGAAGACGGCGGTGGCTTTAAGTCACAGTTGGTATGGTTTACAGACTAAAGCCAGTCACAGGAAAGAGCCCGCGTGGCTTCCCCAGCTCTCCCATCAAAGCCTTTTGGAAGAGCCAGCAAGCCAACCGGGACACTCTTTTCACTGCAGAGTCTGAAGGCCCAAGAGGTCAGTTTGCAATAAACACAAAAATAGAAACAAACTCAAATGACAGGCCGGTGCTAAAGGGCGGCGAATGAAAATGCAAGGCTCCGGAGGCTGTCGGCATTTTGAACGTACCGTCAGAGTGAGCGCTTCCTCTCCGTTCTGAATGTCCCACAGTTTGGCTGTTGTGTCCATGCTGCCAGTGGCCACGAGGGTGCTTTGAGGATTGAATGACAAACACACCTGAATTACAGGAAGTGGAAGAGAGTTGAGAGAGAGAAGAGTTTTATGCCGCCGTCAATTTTGCATAGAAAAGCTTCGGGAAGCAACCACCTTGGATTCAGCCTAATTCTTTGTAAACCACGCAGTGAAACATCAGATCCGGGTGGCCTGCCTTGTGCCGGTTCAATCCCGAAGCACTCTCCTCTTGGGAAGAAGCTTCCTGCTCTCCCACGGCACCCGGCTCAGGATTTCAGGGGCACTGGCGCCCCTCCCCGCTTCCAGACCACAGAACACGAACAAAAGCAAACCCATCTCCTTCGAGATGAGATTCGTGTTTTCTGGCTTCCGGCTTCCTGGGTGTTAACTTCACAGTCCTTTCAACCCTCCCCCTCACTCACCAAGGACTTTGGCTACTGGATTTTAGTCTCAAGTCCAAGTCCTACGCGGCCTTCCTGTGAGGCACCAGTCCAGTACCCCAGACCCGTGACCCTGCACTCCCTTTCATAATCGCTCCCATGGCCACACCCTGGACTTTGACATCACTTCCTCTACAAAATTCACTACCAATACATCAATCCCGAGTTACAATTTCCCAGGACTTCCGCTTCCTTCCTCACCAAGCCATCCCCAGGACATTTTCCATCTCATTCAGACCCCTGCCTTTTCCCGGGCCCTCATCCCCCACTCAGTTGACACCCTGAGAACATGGCTCCTGCCAGTATCCTCGATACCTTCACTCCCTGTCTTTCCACTGCACCATCCCTAAGACTCCCACCAACTGTAGCAACTGCCATTGCGTTCACTCGCTTGCCCTCCGTCACCACTCAGCTTCGGAAAACTGCACAGCAGGTTATGGCGTTGCTGGTTCGTGCCTTCTGTCCTCAGCTGTGTGCTCAGCACCCTTCCCGACGTGAACGTGCCTCTGCCTCAGTACGTTGTCCCTTTCCCCACTCTTGTCCCCGGTCTGTTTCACCCCTCCTCCACAGATAGCCTGGCCTCCTACTATTTCCCTGAGAAAACTCATCTATGGGGAGGGGGGGACTTCCTCACCTGGGCCTCTCCTCCCTTCCGTCCGTCTCAGGTGCAGAGGGATCCCTTCGCCCTTCTGAGACACCCTCTTGCCCACATACCTAGGAGCCACGTGCCCACTGATTTTTCCCTCCTTCTGGACTAGATCCCTCCTAGTGGCCTGGAAACATGCTTGAGCTTTTCCCACATAAAAACAAACCCTCCCTTGACTCTATGTGCCGACTACTTTTTCCCTTTCACCACCAAATCCCTGACTGCCCATCCCCCACTCTTCAACTCTGCTGGAACCACTTTGGTTAAAGGGCCGATCCAATGGCTCTGTCGGTCATCCCACTTAACCTCCTTGACATCTGCAGTGTTGACCCCTTTCTTCTCCATATTTTCTTCCCTCTTGGCAGCCATGACCCTGCTCTGCTTTTCTTCTTTTGCTTCCTATCTGTTTTTTGTATCTTTCGGAGGGTTCTTCTCTTCCCCATCTGCTCAAGATGCCATCGCACTTCTCCCCATACTGACCCTTTTCCTTTCAGAAATTTCACTTCCTCAGTGGAAGTGCTGCCACCCTAATACCACTGACTCACCCACATATCCGTGTCTCCTGCCTAGACTTTGCCACTCAATTCAGGCCCAAGGGGCCTCCGATGGACACCACGCGGGCAGCTTGGACCAATCAGTCTAAGACACGTGGGTCATATGAACACAGAGCTGCTTTTCCTTCTATATAGAGAATTGGTGAACGGTACTGCCACTGTCTGAAATCAGGGAATCTCTCGAGGGGCCCTTTTTTCCTTCAGGTCTCACACCTACTTGCTGACCCAGTCCTACTCCTCCACCACCTACGCCTCTGTCATTTCTGCTTGGAAACAAGATGCCCGACCGGCCCCTACTTCCCATCACGCTGCGCACTGCCAAAAGAATGATCTTCCCAAAGACTCAAAGTGACCACGCGATCCCCCAGCTTAAGAGTCCCAACGGCACGGCACCATCCACAGGATGAAGCCCTAATTCCTTAGTATAGCATAGGAATCAAAACTACGGGCCACTTCGATCATGCTCACCATGCGATGTGGCTCTGAATGGGTTGCAGGTGCCAAGATAAGGTGCCTCGAATCCAGGCAGCTGGGCAGCACAAGGGGTCCTCAGCCAGCACCCCTGCCCATGGGCAGAAGGCAGCTCCCCTCCGTGCGTTGCATGGCCACGTTGGCATATTCCGTGTATATCACCCCAGGGTGAGGCTGGGAAGAGCTGCTCTGGCCACACAGAGTCACCCGAGTTCAAAAGCACCCACCACCGTTGCACACCTCCTCTGGGCGTGCTGCTTCCTCGTCCTGAGTACACGTGCAAAGTCTCTCCTCAGCACCCCCCTACTGGGTGCTCCCCTCTGTGACCACACTAAACTCCCCACGAACTTCTAGCACACCCACAAAGCATCTTTGAACTTATTTATTGGTGCCTCTACTCCCTCTACTAAAGTACAAAATCCCTGCAGGACAAGATCTATGTGTGATTCTATTTGGCATGCCAAACACGTAGGTCAGGGCTCGACACGCAGCCAATATTTAGTAAATATTTATTGGATTAATGTTGTTGACTATGAAAAAATCAATGTTTTCCTAGGAACCACATATTAAAAAAAAACTTTTTCAAAGTTCCAAGGGAGTGTGAGAATGAGGATTATGTCTTTTTTATAACTTTGGGTAAATTACGTACTCTATGCCTCAGCATCTTGGACTGTAAAAGGGGGAAATATCTAGCCCTTAGGGTTGTTATGAGATGCAACTAAGCTAATATATGTGAAGGGCTTAGGACAGCGCTTTGTGCGCACTGAGTGCAATGAACGAGTCGGTTATAGTTTTTCGCTGCATCATCCCCCAGTGTCTAGCAAAGTATTAAACATAGCATGAGCCCTTATTGGATGAGTACACCATGAGTTTGAAGGATAAATATAAATAAATTTTACTCCTAAAATAAGCAGCTTGTTTATTTTTAAAAGCTATCATTTGTTCCATAGGGTGCCAATTATCTCACTAATTGTTATAAGCTGTAACACGGAATTGGCCAAGGTCAAGGCCTCCCAATAGTGAAAGCTATTTAGAGTATCAAACTATTTATGCAAATTTGAATTCTAACGATATCTGGGAAACAATCAGCCTAAATATATCCCGTGATATTATATATATATGTAATATATATAATATATATATATATATTATATATATATATTTAAAAAAGGTACTTTAAAAGCTATGTTAAGAATTTTATCAACTCCCATCAAGTCAATCCTTCAAAAGCAAGTCAATGAAAAAGAAGTCAGGTTGGATATTGCACTTAAATGTTTATCATATTACACATCTAATTGGTCAATGCAGGATGCAGGTTATTGAACGACATCTTTAATATATAAACACTCGAATAGCTTGTAATTTACATAAATGTCACCATATGAAATAAGTGTAAACTAAAAATACTGGATAGAATTATAAAATTAATCATGAAGGTAGAGCCACCACTTTTATATAATGGACTCCTAAAAAGAAATAGTAATGATGTGTTGACATAGGTCCATCAATTGTAACAAAGGTACCATTTTGGTGGGGGATGTTCATAAAGGGACATGCTTGGTTTTGGGGGGACGGGAGGGAATATATGGGAAATCTCTGTACCTTCCACTCAGTCTTGTTGTGAATATAAAACTCCTGTAAAAAATAAAGTCTATTAAAAAAGAGAGAAAGAGAAAAGCGAAGAAGAAGAAGAAGAAGAAGAAGAAGAAGGAAAACAAGAACATAAAAAATATAACAAAATAAATATACTCACTATTTCTGCTGTATGACCTCTAAAGGTATGGTAACATTTTCCCGTTTCTACACTCCATAGCTTACAAGTCTTATCAAAGGATCCAGTGGCAATTTTGTCACTAAAATTTAAAACAAATGTAGATTTTGAAAACAAATTCAAACACACTATATGAGACACTGAATTAAGACAAGACATTAATACGTAGGTCTGTATCTACTCAGAAATTTACTTCGTTTTTAAAACAACAAACAATCTTATGTTTGTTTCGGTGGATAACAATTTAAAGGTCTAATTTTTCAATAATATAAGATTATGCATTTAATTTAAAATGTTTTACATTGAAAGTATAAATTTATGTTTGGGATTACAATCAGTTTTTAAACTAGCACAATGAATATGGTAAATTTTTTAGTTTAGAAAACTCCTACCAAATGGAAATTAAAAATGTATGAGAGGCAGGAAATGGAAAAATTCTATTAGATCTACTGACAAGGATAACATTGAATTTAAAAGAAGAAAAATGAAAAGGTATAAATCCAATGAACCACATGGCTAGATGAGTTTTTGAGAATTTAGTGTCTCCTTGGGAAAATAATGCTGCTAATATTCCAATTGTCAGCTCTTTGGTGAAGGAAGACGGTTTTCGGAGGAAATATGGTGAGACCTCAGTCCCTTTCAAACAAGAGGCTTTCCATGTACACTGCAGAGCAGGGTTACTATCGACACCAGATAGATAAGAGTAGGTTGGCCCGCTTAACCTTTGACCATGGAACTAAACCTTTTCCTTTACCATTGACCCCTGTCTTTTATAGCAACTCATTAAAATGCTTCACCCAACGGGGTCACCGGTTATACTGCAAGCTCATTGTTCAAGACCCTTATTGGGTCTTAAGACCCAAATATATATCTTAAAGCAAATTCTATGTGCTTGGCACAGTCATAGGATTTATATTTTATCCAAACTAACATTAATGCCCTGTATCTCTCCTTCGCTCTCAGGCCACCCACATAAGTATTTCTGTGGTCTCTGATACTAAAGGAGTCAGGTCCTTTCTGTCCATGCTCCATGCTCCAGGGACAGACTGTTCTGGAGAACACCCACCCACCCAACTTGAGCTTCCTAACACTCAAGGCTGGTTGTCAACCCAAAGTCTGCACTAACCCCCCCCCCATCTGGTCTGAGCGTTTCTCATCAGCTGCTGATGTCCAACTTCTGCTCAGATATGCTGAGAGCACTGTGTGCTCTTTGTCAGCTCCTTCCCTCCACTTTCCAGCCCTCCTCCCCCTCAGACATATTGTCTCAAGTTGCTGCTGTTTCTCTCTCAGTTCCTGTTGGATCACACACTGCTCTCTACACCCATTCACCACTACATTATAAAAGATAACACTGATTTCATAGTTTTGAGAATTACTTTATAGAATCAAAGCTTACTTCTGACCCAATGTATAAAACATGTAAGAACTAACCTGGTTCTTCTATCTCTATCTCTGTCTTTCTGTCTCTCTGTCTCTCTGTCTCTGTCTCTGTCTTTCTCTCTCTCTCTCACACACACACACACACACACACACACACACCGTCTCATTCTTTGGTGGCGATCTTGAATCTTGAACTCACTCTGCTGAAACCCCAGTGCCCCAAAGTGCTGTGAAAAAGGTTGCTTTAATCCATACATAAATCATCAGACTATGTAATTGGACAAGCGAGTTTTTTGTCAGGGGGTCTTGGTAGAATCCAATAGAAAGGCCAAAAGATGAAGAGTTCCTCCCCTCTCTATCCCCCCAAAACTTTGTTCTAAGATAGATATGCAAAAATATCCTGTCTTGTAAGTATAATATTATAGGATATTATATTATATCATGCAGAACATACTGTTAAAGTCCTTTAAATAACACTGCAAGTAAAGTAGGAATTATAGTAGAGGTAAAGCATTATCATTTATAATGTCAATTAAATCTCTCTCCCACAGGTTGGTGCAATAAGGCATTATAAAAACTATCATTCTCTACAATGCAAAACTGCATACATCAAAGTTAAGTTTTGGGTAATGTAATTGGAATACTTAATCATTTTAATGTACCAATTAAGTTTGATTGTGCCATCACAATTGATATGATTTAAACTGTGTTACATCTTAGAAAGATATAATGACATTAGCAATCTACATATCAAGTTTTTAACATATATGGTATAAAATTTCTACTTTAAGTGGATCAGATTTTGATAGGATTCCCTTTATCACCCCTGCCACTACCCTAGACTGTTCTCATCATCCCATGAATGTATCTTTTTATCTGCCTCCTAACTAAATTCCTTGCCTCCTGTTTCATCCCAATCCAAACCCTCTGACCCCTTCTCTCTGCCAGAACAGCCCTCCCAAAATGGCACTTGCATTGCGTCCCTCCTCTGTACACAAAGACTTCATGACAACTCAGTTGTCCAGAACAGAGTTCAAACTACACAGAACGCTCTGACCTCACCCACTTCTGATTCTCACCAGGAAACATCCACTAGAGAGCCAGGGGCACTGGGGGAGCCGGGCAAAGCCCCACCTAGGCCGTGGAGCTGCAGGGTGCCCTCCCCCAGGGTGCCCTCCCGCCTCCTTTATTTTCCACCTCCAAGCTTCTGCTGGAGCTGCACATCATCCTCACAACCTCCACCAAGAGAAATCCCACTGGCCTTTCTCTTCTAACTTTCAAGCCATTTACTGTTGTGTTCTAGTCATCATACTACTATCATAAAAGAGACATATTTACTGAGACAGCTTAGTGAATGGAAAAAGTCACAGTGGTCAGTCATGAAAAAAGACACACATTAAAAACTTTTACTCAAATACGCAAGGCAAAGGCTTTTTCTTTGGCTACCTGGAGCTCATTATCTGCCTTACAGAAATCATATCCAACCTCTACAAGTTCCAATTTGAGAATTTAGACACACTTGTAGGACCATCTGAGTACAAAGATAGTTCGAAATGTTTCCATGCATTTTCTAATGTTTACACTGGCCTCACCTACAACTTCACTCACTAGCAATTTTTCAAAGATTTACCTTGGCTACATTTTCACGAAAAAATAACAGCTTTCTTTTCACATGCATATTTCATTAGTTTAAGCACTATTTAATTCAATTCGATCATTAAAGTTGAAATCACAAGAAACATAAGCAGATTTATGGACAAATACAAGTAACTCATGGTAGACTTAGACCTAACCGGTGGGAAGAAAAGCTGAGCACACCAGTGGATGGCCCCGTTTCTGCAAATATCCAGGGAGCCTTGGGTACCAGCAGTACGTCATGCAGAAGGAGAGCTAGAGAGAACATTGGTTCATCTGTTGAATCAGTTAACTAGAGGCTGGTTTAAAAATGCTATTATAGGGGCGCCTGGGTGGCTTGGTCGGTTAAGCGTCTGACTTGGGCTCAGGTCATGATCTCATGGTCCGTGAGTTCAAGCCCCGCGTCGGGCTCTGTGCTGACAGCTCAGAGCCTGGAGCCTGTTTCGGATTCTGTGTCTCCCTCTCTCTGACCCTCCCCCGTTCATGCTCTGTCTCTCTCTGTCTCAAAAATAAATAAACGTTAAAAAAATTTTTTAAAAAAATGCTATTATATCTTGTGCTGTTATCTAGAATGCTACTGGATCCATTTTTTTTTTTCAGCTAAGACTGTAAATTAACTTCTGAACAAGGTAAACCATGCTCTGGGGGTATGTCACATTCTCCAGAAGCCAGTGCTCTAAACATCAATAGGACATAAGTGCCTGTCAGAGAACTCCCAGGGGACGGGACTCAGCCCTGCTTGAACTTGGGACTTTAGCTCGCCTCTTAACTACCCCGTGATTTTGAGAAAGGTCCTTGAACTTTATATACTTTATGTGAGAAAAAGAAGATGTATCCCCAAACTCCTTTAAGCACCGAAAGGGGTATTTAAAAAGCCTTCAAAGCACACATCCAGGCACTTGGAAATTTTAGTTCTCTTTTTCTTTTCACCCCCCAAAAAACAGAGGAAGACATGAATAAATGGAGAGAAAATAAAGGATTTAATGCATTAATGAGGAAGAAGTGAATGACTGAATGTCTGTTTACCCATACGGATTGTTGAATGCTATGGCATAAACCACATTCCGGTGGCCCTCCAGGGTATGAAGCTCCTCTCCAGATGCAGTATCCCAAAGTTTACACGTCCGATCATAGCTTCCTGTAATAAAGCTAACACGTGGGAGACAAATAGATCACAAAGTGACAACAGCAGCGTGTTAATAAAGACCTCGTTTTTTTACCTACAAGATTATAACCCCATTTATCTTGCTCTTCTTTTTTTTAATCTTTCTTTATTTTTGAGAGAGAGAGCAACAGAGCATGAGCAGGGGAGGGGCAGAGAGAGAGGGAGACACAGAACCCGAAGCAGGCTCCAGGCTCTGAGCTGTCAGCACAGAGCCCAAGGCGGGGCTCGAACTCACAAACCGTGAGATCACGACCTGAGCTGAAGTCGGATGCTTAACCAAGACTTTGCCACCCAGGTGCCCCTATCTTGCTTTTTACAAAATGAAATCGTGTATGGAGAACCATTAAATTGGGAACAATAGCTACATCCTTTTATTAGGAACTTTTTTAATTTTATCCCTAAACCAAAAAGGAGCCACTAAATCAAATTAAGAGTAATCCTGCCAATAATCATTCTTATAAATAATTATGAACTAAATAATATTAATCAGCAACATTTTCTGAAATTCGAACATATCTCAATAAACAGTATCGTTCTTCCCATTGGTCAGCCCATAAAATCTTAGCATCATCTTTGGTTCCTCTAATCCCCTCATATACCACACACAATCTATTAGTAAATTCTGTGAGCCCAATCTCAAAATACACCCCTAGTGTGGCTGCATTTCACCAGGTTCCATTGCTTCCGTCTCTTGCCTAAACAATGAAACCATCTTCTAATAGATCTTGGCTCACACATGGTCCTTACTCCTTATGAGTCTATCTTCCACACCAAAACTGGAGGTTTTTGTTTTTGTTTTAACTTCCCTCCAATGGCTTCCTAACAATCTAGAGGAAAATTCAAACTTCTGCTCATGGCCCACAAGACCAACAGCACTGGCTGTCTCTGGGACCTCAACTTGACCCCAAAGCACACCCTGAGCAGGCACATTCACCTCTTTGCTAGTCTTTCTTCTACCCATCTGGTTTACTGCCATCATCCCCAGGACCTGGAACGTGACTGGCAAACTAGTAAGTGTCAGTGAATATTTACTGAAGATTAGCAATCCTCTTACGTGACCATTCTTCTACAGGAATAATTTGTACGTTGGCCTCTCATATGTAGTTTTTTATTTTAGAGAGAAAGAGCACATGCAAGTGGTGGGGGGGGGGGAGAGAGAGAGAGAGAGAGAGAGAGAGAGAGAGAGAGAATCTCAAGCAGGCTCCATGTTCAGCATGGAGCCCAATGAAGGGCTCGATCTCACGACCCTGAGATGACGAGCCAAAATCAAGAGTTGACCACACTGAAACAACTGAGTCACCTATGCACCCCTTGACCTCTAATATTTTAAAGTTAAAAATTCTATCTTAGTTATTCCTTAAATATTCCATTAGGAAAGCTACTTCCCCAACACAGAAAAAAAAAGTGCACAGAAGTAAAAAGCTGGTCTGCAATAAAAAAGAATGAAATCTGGCCATTTGCAACAATGTGGATGGAACCAGAGTATATTATACTAAGTGAAAAAAAGTCAGTCAGAGAAAGACAAGTATCAGATGATTTCCCTCATATGTCGAATTTAGGAAACACAACAGATGAACATAAGGGAAGAGAAGGAACAGTAAGATAAAAACAGAGGGAAGTAAACCCTAAGAGACTCTTAAATACAGAGAACAAACTGAGAGTTGATGGAGGAAGGGAGGCGGGGTAGGGTTAGGGGTAGGGTTAGGGTTAGGGTTCGCTAAGTGAGTGATGGGCATTAAGCAGGGCACTTGTGATGAGCACTGGGTGTTATACAGAAGTGATGCATCATTGAGTTCTACTCTCGAAACCAATACTGCACTGTATGCTAACTTAAATTTGAATAAATTAATTAAAACAAATAAATTAAATCAAGAAGTAAATTAATAAATAAAATTAAAAAAAAACAGTCGAGTGTCAAGTGGTAACGATAAAAGGTAAACAGATAAATGATAAATTCTGACAAGGAAACTCAACCAAACAAAAGGGTTGACAAGGCAGTGTACCTTTGACTCTTCTCCAGACACTTCCTCTTAGCTTTTCAGGGATGTAAACTGGCACAGTCGTGATGGAATATAGGATGGTGGGTTCCCCAAAAAATTAAAAATAAAACTACTGTATGATCCCACAATCTCACTTCTGGGTGTATATAAAAAAAATGAAATCAGGGGCGCCTGGGTGCCTCGGTCGGTTGAGCGTCCGACTTCGGCTCAGGTCATGATCTCGCGGTCCGTGAGTTCGAGCCCCGCGTTGGGCTCTGTGCTGACGGCTCAGAGCCTGGAGCCTATTTCAGATTCTGTGTCTCCCTCTCTCTCTGCTCCTCCCCCGTTCATGCTCTGTCTCTCTCTGTCTCAAAAATAAATAAACGTTAAAAAAATAAAAAAAAAAAAAGAAATCAGGGTCCCATAGAGGTATCTGCACTGCCATGTTCTTTGCAGCGCTGTTCACAATAGCCAAAACACTGAAACAAACAAATATCCATCAGGGAATGAATGTCATACTCTTTAGCCATGAGAAAGAAAGAAACTCTGCCACTTGCAAAAACATGGACGAACTTGGAGGGCATTATGCTAAGTGAAATAAGCCAGACACAGAAAAACAAGTATTGTCTGATCTCACACACAGGTGGAATCTAAAAAAAAGTCAAATTCATAGAAGCAGACAGTAGAACAGTAGTTACCAAGGACCGGGGAGTGGGAGAAATGGGGAGACATTGGTTAAAGAGCATAAATTTGCAGTTATGTAGGATGAATAAATCTAGAGATGTAATGCACAGGCATAATCACTATAGTTAATAATATTGGCCTGAGCTAGAACTGATCCATGAATTCAGCAAAGTCACAAGATATAAAATTAGTGCACAGAAATTAGTTGCATTTCTATACACCAATAATGAAGCAGCAGAAAGAGAAATCAAGGAATTGATCCCATTTACAATTGCACCAAAAACCATAAAATACCTAGGAATAAATCTAACCAAAGAGGTTAAAAGTCTATACACTTAAAACTATAGAAAGCTCATGAAAGAAATTGAACAAGATACCAAAACAAAAAAAGGAAAAATATTCCATGCTCAAGAATTAGAAGAACAAATATTGTTAAAATGTCGATACTATCCAAAGCAATCTACATATTCAATGCAATCCGTATCAAAATAACACCAACATTCTTCACAGGAACAAACAATCCTAAAATTTGTATGGAACCAGAAAAGATCCTGAATTTCCAAAGCAATCCTGAAAAAGAAAAACAAAACTGGAGACATCATAATTCCGGACTTCAAGATGAATTACAAAGCTGTTATCATCAAGACAGTATGGTACTGGCACAAAAACTGACACACAGATTAATGGAACAGAATAGAGAACCCAGAAATGGACCCACAAACGAATGGCCAACTAATCTTTGACAAAGCAGGAAACAATATCCAATGGAATAAAGACAGTCTCTTCAGCAAGTGGTGCTGGGAAAACTGGACAGCGACATGCAGAAGAATGAACCTGGACCACTTTCTTACACCATACACAAAAATAAACTCAAAATGGATTAAAGACCTCAATGTAAGCCAGGAAGCCATCAAAATCCTCGAAGACAAAGCAGGCAAAACCTCTTTGATCTTGCCCGCAGCAACTTCTTACTCAACACCTCTCCGGAGGCAAGGGAAACAAAAGCAAAAATGAGCTACTGGGACCTCATCAAAATAAAAAGCTTCTGCACAGCAAAGGAAACAATCAGCAAAACTAAAAGGCAACCAACAGAATGAGAGAAGATATTTGCAAATGACATCAGATAAAGGGTTAGTATTCAAAATCTATAAAGAACTTATCAAACTCAACCCCCAAAAAACAAGTAAGCCAGTGAAGAAATGGGCAAAAGACATGAATAGACACTTCACCAGAGAAGACATCCAGATGGTCAACCAACACATGAAAAAATGCTCAACATCACTCATCATCAGAGAAATAGAAATCAAAACCACAATAAGATACCACCTCACACCTGTCAGAATGGCTAAATTTAACTCAGGCAATGACAGATGTTGAGGATGTGGAAAAAGAGGAATGCTGGTGGGAATACAAACTGGTGCAGCCACTCTGGAAAACAGTATGGAGGTTCCTCAAAAAATTAAAAATAGAATTACCCTATGACCCTGCAATTTCTCTGCTGAATATTTATCCAAATGACACAGACGTGCTGTTTCAAAGGGGCACATGCACCCCACTGTTCATAGGAGTGCATAGCCAAAGTATGGAAAGAGCCCAAATGTCCATCAACAGATGAGTGGATAAAGATGTGCCATATGTGTGTGTGTGTGTGTGTGTGTGCGTGTGCGTGTGTGTGTGTGTATACACACACACACACACACATACACACACAATGGAATGTTACTTGGCAATCAAAAAGAATGAAATCTTGCCATGTGCAACAACATGGATGGAACTAGAGTGTATTATGCTCAGCAAAATTAGTAAGAGAAAGACAAATATCATATGACTTCACTCATATGTAGAATTTAAGATACAAAACAGATGAACATAAGAGAAGTGAAGCAAAAACAATATAAAAACAGGGAGGGGACAAAACACAAGAGACTCTTAAATATAGAGAACAAACTGAGGGTTGCTGGAGGGGTTGTGGGTGGGGGGATGGGCTAAATGGGCAAGGGGCATCAAGGAAGACAGTTGTTGGGATTAGCACTGGGTGTTATACGTAGGGGATGAATCATTGTCTTCTACTCCTGAAACCATTATTGTACTATATGCTAACTAACTTGAATGTAAATTACAACATAAATAAATAAAAAATAAAATAAAATAATAATTCTGGCTTGAATACTGGAAATACACTAAAAAAATAGATTTCAAGTGCTTTCTTCACACACACAAAAAGTGGTAACTGTGAGGAGATAATATGTTAACTAGCTTGACTGCAACAATTATTTCACTATGTGTATGTATGTCAAATCATGTGGTATGCCTTAAATATATATACAATTTTATTTAAAAAAAATTTTATCCTTGGTTTTTGAAAATTAGAAATGAAGAATAGAAAGGGAAATATAGAGGGGCACCTGGGTGACTCAGTTGGTTGAGTGTCTGCCTCTTGATTTCAGCTCGGTAATGATCCCAGGGTCATGGGATCAAGCCCCGAACCCAGCTTTGTCCTGGCAGGGCAGAACCTGCTTGGGATTATCTCTCCCTCTCTCTGCCCCTCTCCCCTGATCACTTGCTCTCTCTCTAGAATAGAGAGAAGAAGGGAGGGGGGGAGGTAGGGAAGGAGGAAGGGAGGGAGGGAGGGAGGGAAGGAGGGAGAGAGGGAAGGAGGGAGAAGGAAGGAAAGAAGGAAGGAAGGAAAGAAGGAAGGAAGGAAGGAAGGAAGGAATATATAGAAATAAATAGATGGAGCACAGAGGATTCTTAGGGCAGAGAAACTGCTCTGTGTGATGCCTTAATGGTAGAGATCTGTCATTAAACATTTGTCAACCCATAGAATGAAAGAAAGCAAGTGCAACCCCTAATGTAAACTATGACGTTTGAGTGATAATGATGTGTTTGTCAATGTAGGCCCATCAAATGTAGGAAATGCACAATCCTTGGGGGAAGATGCCAGTGAAAGAAGCTGAGGGTGTGTGGGGGCCAGACGTATGTGGCAAATCTCTGTACCCTCTGCTCAATTTTGCTGTAAACCTAAAACCACTATAAATAATAAAGTTTAATAATTTTTTTAATATTTTTTTATCTCAAAAAATTAATAAAGGAACTACCCTATGACCCAGCAATTGCACTACTAGGTATTTATTCAAAGGATACAAAAATGTTGATTCAAAGGGGCACATGCACCCCAATGTTTAGAGCAGCGCTATCAACAATAGCCAAATTATGGAAAGCACCCAAATGTCCACTGACTGATGAATGGATAAAGAAGATGTGGTTTATATATACAATGGAATATTACAGATCAACAAGAATGAAATCTTGCCATTTGCAACAATGTGGATGGAACTAGAGTGTATTATGCTAACTAAAAAAGTCAGAGAAAGATAAGAGAAAGATACATATCGTATGATCTCACTCATATGTGGAATGTAAGAAACAAAACAGATGAACATAGGGGAAGGGAAGGAAAACCAAGATAAAAACAGGAGGCAAACCATAAGAGACTCTCAAATACAGAGAAGAAACTGAGGGTGGCTGGAGGGGTGTTGGGGGAGATGGACTAAATGGGTGAGGGGGCTAAGGAGGACGCTTGTTGGGATGAGCACTGGGTGTTATATGTAAGTAATAAATCACTAACCTCTACTCCTAAAATCATTATTGCACTATATGTTAACTAACTTGGATTCAAATAAAATTAAAAATTAAAAATTAAATAAAATAAAAGCAACTTTTCGACTTTGGGTGCAAGAAAATAAATAAATAATTTTTTCATTTAAAATTTTTAAAATTTTAAGTTTTAAATAAATAACAGAAACTTACCAAGACCCCGATTTATTAAGTGCAACATTAGTCAATGGCAGTATATGTGCTCTGAGAACCTTCAATGAAAGAAAACAGCATTTGTTTTAAACTCAAAAAAAAAAAAGTTTAAATCATTAATTGTAATTTCAAACCAAGGAAGATATTCAAGTTTATCTTAATTATACATAATAAGTGGACAATATTCACTATCTGAGCAGACGAGAAAAAACTACATTGTATCTCCTACCATTAAGACCAATAAAACATTTGGTAGTTAACATAATTACAAAAACAATATTGGATCTGTGTTTTCCATGAAATGGCTTTTAAGATAAATTACTGCTATTAAATAAGATACCAAATAGCATTAATTTATAATATTGTCTTTTAAATACTGCACATGATTTTGTCCATAGGCATAAAAAGCATATAGAGGAAATACACTAAATACATTTCAAATGCAGATTTTACAATTAATTAATACTTCTGGAATCCTAACGCTCCTCTAGAGTCAGGATGCCTCTTATTTCATTTATCTTTCAATTCCTACACTGTCAAGCACAGAGTGGATACCTTAATATTTATCAAACGAACATACATAAATTGGATAGTCTGTTTACAGATGGAGTGATTGGCTAGGCTGGGACAGTCCAAGTTACGTCTGCTGCGGGGGCATAATTATCAATAGTGTCTGCTTTCACTATCAAAAATGTTCCCATTGGAAGATAAATTACAAGGTCACTCTAGTTATAGAGCTGATATTTGAAGTTAAATAGTGCCACCTGCTGGAAAAATAAATATTACAAGAATAACTTCCTCATCTTTCAATAGTACATTAAAGGGATGACTACAAAAGATGTAATTTTTTTATGAGACAGAATATGCCACAAATATAGATAATAATAACATTTCCTTTTTAATATTTTAATGTTTCTTTCTTTTTGAGAGATAGAGACAGAGAAACAGCGAGCAAGGGAGGGGCAAAGAGAGCAGGAGACACAGAATCCAAAGCAGGCTCCAAGCCCTGAGCTGACAGCAAAAAGCCCGACCCAGGGCTTGAACTCATGAACTGTGAGATCATGACCTGAGCATAAATCGGATGCTCACCCGACTGAGCCACCCAGGCGCCCTGATAACAATGGCATTTCTTCAAAATTCATTTAAATCATAAAAAGAAAACCAGTGTGATATGAAGCAATATTAGAATAAACTATTAAATATTGTTAAATAATTAAGAAAAACTAAAAGCTATTCCTGAGTAATTGACTACATTTGTTATACTTTAAATTTAATCATTGAGAAAACTACAGAGAAAAATAGGCACACTTACATTGCATTAAAATTATTATATAAGCCGTATCAATAAATAATTTCCTGAAATATAGTTTAGTTCACATGGAAGCAGAAAATAGTAAGTATTGATATTCCATGAAACAGAACTTAATATTACTCCAACTGAAAAGAAACTTCAATTATTCAATAACTTGAAGCTACCTTAATGGTCATCCTTTAAATGGAACATCGTAAAGAATAGCTAAACTTACTACAAATCTTTTTTTAACTTCTCTTGAGAAACACGTTTCAGTTTCATTCAGTCAGTAAATAAACACTTGCTGAGACTTAGTCTTAGCAAATATATATGAGACACCAAGGGAAAGAGAAAATATAATCTGCATTTTATCTCAGATTGATCGGATGTCAACCACTTCTTTGAAGTTCTTCTATTTGGTCATTTCAAAACGTGCATTACCTTAAAAAGATAGAATTGGTGGTTGCTGTGCTGCCTGAGTTTGTCTTGTAATCTCCGTAGTAAAAGCTTTACTTGGTCTGATCGTGAAGCTGTGATTACCGGCTCCGCTTTCTGTATCTCCTCTACTAAGGCATTGACGTCAGTACTGAAATTCCCACACACAAAAGTTACTATTTTCTATACCAAAATTTGCACACACACACACACACACACACACGCAACCCATGAAGAATGACATTGCATTTATGAAGCACATTATAAAATGTAAAAACACCATCAGCTTTACTAAGAGATTTCTTGGGGGGGGGGGGGTGGAATACAAATCAATAAAGAAATCAAGTCTGCCTGAAAGTGGCTTGGGTTCTTCAGAATGATTCTTCATTAATTGTGACTTCCCCACGGAAAGGGGAGCAAGGATATTGATTTGCTTACCTAAGAAGGTCAAGTGCAGACTGAGCTCTTTCTCTTTACTTTTTTCCTGCTTCCTTTGTCTCTTTCATGAACATATACAGAATGTTCCCGATACGACTATACTTTGTGCCTTCCATATGCTTTCTTGTTTAATCTTACAACAATCCTCTAATATAACGCTTTTATCATAATTACTTTGGTGATGAAGAAACTGAGATTTGAAAAAGGTTAAGTTTGAAATACTTTTTTTAGGGAAACAGCAAGTAGCGAACCAAAAAATGAACATTCAAAGAATGATGATGATTATCATTAATAATTCTTACGGGCTACAACATCATTTTCTTAAAAAAGAACTGTTGGGGATGTGCAGATTCGAGGTTTCCCTCCGTATTCAAATAACCTGTAGCGATTCTGGTAAATTTTGCCAGCCCGGAATAATAATTGTTCAAGACAAAGCGTCTATAAGCCACAAAGCATCCAAAATGGGGTCATTCTGCAAAACATGTCACGAACATGTCTCGAAGATGTACTGTCCAGTTCCCTCCCTTCAAGAAAGGACTCGGGGCCCCGCTGGGGGGCAGGTGTTTAGGTAGCTGACAGTCTCCAGCGGCCGTTCCTTCGGGATCCACCTCAGCATCGGAGCCCGAGGCATGCTCTTCCCCCGCCGCCCCGAGCCCAGGGCTAAGCCCAAGGTCAGCCTGGCCATTTCTGCCCCGCAAGCGACTCACGCCAATGAGCTTTACTCTGGAGCTCCCTCGTGGGCTTGGCAGAAAATGTTATCACCTCTGCATCATCGTAGCTGATGGCTCCTCGTGCTGAGCCTTGTTCCATCCCATCTGTCACAGATGTCACTTCCCAATAAACCTCTCACCCACCTGCCTCCGTCTCAGCCTCTACTGCCCAGAAATGCAAACTCTGATAAGTAGGCCTTGGTCTTTGTAAATAAACATCTCCTGAGCTCCAGTCTTGTGTAAGGGACTGAGTTAGAAGACGATTCATCCCACCTACATTTACTGAGTCCCTACTACGGTTGGGCCCTGGGAGTGTAAAAGATATCATCTCGGCTCTCAAGAAATACAATCTATCGGAATAGGAGTGAATATTTAGAACAGGAATGAATCAGAGACAGTTTACAATGATGAGTTGGATGAATTTCCAGAGTCTGTTGTCAAAGGAGTTATACTTTCGTAAGAATTAGAAAGATAATAATGCCTCTTGCAAAGGTTTCCAACAAATGTTGTAAAGCAAAACAGATTTCCCAACAAGGTCTAAATTAACCAGATATTTAATCTGTCCATCCCAACCCTGTGGAATTCTAATTCTAATTCTGATACAGTAACTCGAGTGTGCCCCATGTCATGCAAATGTTTTTATATGCAGAATTCACTCAGATTCTTGAGCAGAACTAGAAATAAGATCCATCCTTTCTCTTTTTTACTTTGAGACATTTATTCACTACATAGGATGACTACAGCATCCCCAGGATCTACGCTTCTTTTTAATGTTGATTTTATTTATTTTGAGAATGGAGGAGGGGCAGAGAGAGAAGAAGAGAGAGAATCTCAAGCAGGCTCCCCACTGTCAGTGCAGAGCCTGATGCGGGGCTCGATCTCGCCAACCCTAAGATCATGGCCTGAGTCGAAATCAAGAGTCGGACACTTAACCAACTGAGCCACCCAGGCGCTCCAAGGATCTACAGTTTTTTAAATACAAAATCTGTGTTTTTCTGAATCTCTACCTGCAAGATATTTTCTCATATAGACATTTATCTGTGCCACTCATGTTTTATACAAGTCGTTTCTCTAGTAAGCTAGACAATAAATTCGTTGAGGTAGGGATTAAGATTAATATCTTTAGAACCTCTTACAGAACCTAACCTAGAGCTTTGCAGGGAGGTGGTGCACAAAACATCGTTACAGACTAAATAAATGAATGTCTAACAAAGGAACTTTCAGCATGCTGGCGGAATCACACTTACCAGTGATATGTGCCAGTTACCAAAAGAACCGAAAACCGTGACTTGATCTGAGACTTTGTCTTCCCCGAAAAATAGATAGAGCAATGATTGTTGTAGATGACATTCGATGCCTTATCTTTGCCACCATTTCTTCTTTGATTAAAAAGCAAACAGTTGACCGCCTTCTCTGTGGGGTCACCTGGCGGTGGCAATGAACTCTACCTGGGCCGTCACCATCCGAGCCACGACCGGTCCTCACCACAGACTCCAGACCGCTGAAGTGGCCGTGGCCATGAGAGAGGTTTCAAACTGGGGAGCAGCTCGTCTACTATCTAACTGTGGTTCTGTGAGAGGTCCTCTTTGCTGCCCGTGTCTGTCCCCGCTCCACTAATCATGGCAAAGCAGGTCAGTCACAGTGGAAAGTCACTTATTTCGCTGGCCCACAACTCTGAAACACATATCGTGGCATTTTTGTTTCGCTTTACAATTTTTTTCCACTCAAAATATCTTCACCTTATCTGAGCCTGGGCTCCCACAGGATAATCACTGATCTGATCCTGTCTCTTGAAGTGGAGTTTTGCAGAGGATGATTTTTTTTTTTCTTAGTTTTGCACAGGATTTCCTAAAGGGAATGAATTCTGGGCAATATGCCCTCACAAGAGGATTTCCTCTGGGCACATAACAAGCTTTGGAGACAAAGATGGGGTCCTCCTACTTCTGCCCCATGACAATTAATGAGGGGAGCGGAATACAGTCAGCCCCGTGAGATGTTTGTCTACCAGGGAAATAACAGGCTCAGTACTATTCTTAAAATTCCAATCACCAGCATTCCTCAAAAATGTTAAATGGTCATCAAGAAGAAGCAAAATCTGAGAGTCTGTCACCACTACCACAAGCCTGAGGAGACTTGACAATGAAATGTAATGTGGGATCTTGAGAAAAAGCTAATTACGCAAAAAACAAAACCACCACAACAACTACAACAACAACAACAAAACACAAGTAAAATTGAATAAGATATGGTCTTTCGTTAATAATAATGTGTGAGTACCGGTTCATTAATTCTGACCAACGCACCACACAAATCTACGAAGTTAAGAGTCTGGGATGCGGGGCATGGGGCGTGGGGGAGCTCCTGTCTTCACAGCTTTCTAAAACTGCTCTAACCTAAAAGATTAAAAACAACAACAGGTGTATTTAGGAAGAAAAACAAAGGGCAGACGGACGATCCTTTTCCCACCTCGTCCTCACCCAGCAAGGCACTCCTGCAGGTCTCACTGAAGCAAGCAGGAAATAATACACCGCAGAACATGTGTTGAGCACTGCACGGTGAGTCCACGCAGCCCTTCCACACCCCGCCCTGCGCCAGCGTTTGTCAATAACAAATCTGGCTCGGAAACCCAGGCTGCACCACATGGCGGGTTTACCTGGGACTGAGGTTGAGCAAATCGATGCATTTGGTCTTCAGTTCTCCACTCGTTTCATATTCCAACATAATTCCTATAAAAATAAACAAACGTGGTATAAGACACTGGGGATGACACGCCAATGTCAGAAGTTAGTCTACTTTGCCGTAACCTTTTTTTCATCTCTATTTTTTTAGTTTGTAAAACTTCTCGGCATCCGGGGCGCCTGGGTGGCTCAGTCGGTTCAGTGTCCGACTCTTGATTTCGGCTCAGGTCATGATCTCCCAGTTCGTGGGTTCGAGCCCCGTGTCGGTCTCTGTGCTGACAGCTCGGAGCCTGGAACCTGCTTCGGATTTGGTGTCTCCCTCTCTCTCTGCCCCTCCTCCACTCAGGCTCTGTCTCTCTCTCTCTCTCTTTCAAAAGTAAATAAACATTAAAAAATGAAAATTTCTCGGCATAAAACATAATGCAGTGATGTCTGAGTGAACTTGCTTTTCCCTAGTCCTCCCTCTAAATACAGCTACATACCCTTGAAAGTCTTCAACAGGCGATGCTAAAATAATCACAAGCTGGGTAGAAGGTGGACCGGCCAGAGGCCTCGGGACTTGAGGAATGACAGCATGGTGAGTCCCCTGGGTTTTCTTTTTGTCTCCCACGTGTCCCTCAACTGGAGAGGAGCTTGACCTGCTGCCCGGAACCACCAAAGAGCACAGCCAACAAAAACCGAGCCGCAGCAAAGCTTGCTCTCTGTGGCCAGAGGACCAGGAGAAGGAAGTCAAACAAACAAACAAACTCATGGGGAGCCCTAAGCCCTGCTCCACAGCTGGGGCCCCTTAGGCAGTCTGATTCCCTCATTGGAAGCCCGGGGCTGCCCCAGTTCTCCTGCAAAGCTGGGCCCCAGCAGTGCTCTGATCTGCCTGCAGCAGCCCAGCGACAAAGCTCCAGGTGTCCTCGACCTCGGCTTCTCAGCTGGGGCCCCGGGGCACTATCTTATCTCTGCAACAGAGACAGAGAAGTCCCCGGACCGCTCAGACCCCACTCCACAACCAAGCCATTGGTGGGCAGTCTCATCCACGTGCAAAGGGGGCGGCAGTGAAGTCCTGGGATATCCCAGACCCCATTCCACAACCAGCTGACAAAGCAAGTGTCTTCTTGCATTTTAACCAGCAGTGTAACCAGGTAGAGTCCTGTTCCCCGCCCCCAGAAGGTCACTCAGTAAGACCACGCATCCTGGGAAGTACCTCCCACCCTGCAGATGGCACCAGCTAGAACTGAGCAGGAGGGCCTTAGCAGCACCAGAAAAACAAAGCAGACCGGAAGAGCATTGCAAGGGCTCAAAACACTAAGCTGCCGTTGGAACTAAAGCCCACAAAGTAGACCAGAACTTCTACGCTAAATCTAAACGTGGTGACAGTCTGCCAAAGTAGATTCAGATAGGATCAAAGAGTCTGCTAACATAAGAACCAAAATGTCCAGGATACAATAAACAGGAAAAGACAATTGACAAACCCCAATAGCCAGGATACCATAGGAAATCACCTCTCACACCAAGAACCAGAGAAAGATAATCAATGAACACAAACATGGAGGTGAATCGGAGGCTGGAAATATCTGACAAGGATTTTAAAGGAGAGGTCAAAAATGCTGTAGCAACCATTTACAAATTCACTTGAAACAAATGAAAGAAATTTTTAAAATCTCAGAAAAATAGAAGTCTTTAAAACACACTAAATGGGTATTATGTAACTGGAAAATTCAAAGTACAAAATGAAAAACTTGTTGAATAGGTTCAATAGGAGAGTGGAGAGGACAAAGGATAGAATCAGTGAACTTGAAGACAGATCAACAGACTATATTCCATCTGAACAACACAGAGATTAGTTATTGGGGGGGTGGGGGGGGGGGACCTGAACAGAACCTCTTAACCACTTTACTGTACTATCTCTATAAATGTGGGCCAGTGGATCTCAAAAGTTTTGGCCTTAGGACCACTTTACATTCTCCAAATTATTGAGGCCAAAGAAATTTTATGTCTGTAATATTTTCTGCACTAAAATTGAGAAAATTTAAATTCTGTATTAAACTGTTTTAAAATAGCAATAATAAAGTCATATCATGTTAATGTAAATAGCGTGTTTTACAGAAATAACCAAGAAAAGTAGCATCGCTTTACACTTTTCAAATCTCTTTAATATCTGGCTTAATTAAACACAGCTGGAGTCTCAGGGCGCCTGGGTGGCTCAGTCGGTTAAGCATCCAACTTCGGCTCAGGTCATGATCTCACAGTTTGTGAGTTCGAGCCCCACAGCAGGCTCTGTGTCGACAGCTCAGAGCCTGGAGCCTGCTTCGGATTCTATGTCTCCCTCTCTCTCTTTGTCCCTCCCCTGCTTGTGCTCTGTCTCTGTCTCTCAAAAATGAATAAACATTAAAAAAAAAATTTTAATAAAAAATAAATAAATAAAAACACAGCTGGAGTCTCATCTCTGCTTCTGCATTCAAGTTGTTGCTACATGGTATTTCAGATGAAGTATATGGAAAATAATCTGGTCATATCCAGATATGCAGTTGGAAAAGGGACAAATATTTTAACTGCATTTTCCGGTAATCATGGATAATCTTCTTTAATACTACATTAAAACTTAACAAGTGTTAATTCATAAAGAGTGGTTGCAATACAGAATCTGAAACCACATCAATTAACTCTGCGTACATTACGTTAAAATCCACTGGTCTATATCACATGTTCAAAGGATATTTTATTCGTGTATGGTTTATATACCACGCACCAGACATCTGAAAAATATTAGTTTACTGAGTTAATGCACATTTTCTAAATGTTGACGTATATAATCATACAATATCCCCCCCCCAAAATCACATTTGTTAATATCACTACCAATAACTATCATCAGAAAACTCTTTTAGTGTTGGTAAGCTACCCAGCTCATGGAGGTAGATACAAGTTTTCTGAAATTCTAATTTTTGCTTGAAAGCTCAAATTTTGTCACTGGCAAGAAATGCTGACAGTTTTGCTTGTAAGTTTCAGGCTCACTTTGCCCCTTTTCAAGCAAAATGTCTTCCAAATGTCCGGGTCTGGAAGCGACATTTGCTTCTCAGTCCTTCAAGTAAAAATGGTGCTCCGTGAAGAAAATGGCTAGTTCATCTCTCAGCTCAAAGGACCTCACGGTGTTTTCCTCAAAACCACTACGGAACACTACTGTGCAGAAGTGTTTAATGAGTACTTTCTATTTCACCACCCAGAATGCAAGTACTCCTATGTCAGTGTCTCACTACATTAGTGAGCTTTACTGTTTCATCAAGGACCTTCCTACGTGAAACTGAGGGGGTTTCTTCCTTGTGCCAGTGTGTGTCAGTGAGAAATACAATGACCACTCTGAGAGTTTGTGGCTACCCACTGCCTGATGTGTGGTAAGTTTCTAGCAGTTTCACCTCTCCTTGCCTTTGTACGAGTAGGGCAAATGTCAGTACAGCGAAAAAAGCAGATGGTATCTGACTGTTATTATGTAGAGGTTTGACCTCGAGGCCCCACTGAAAGGGTGCAAGAGACCCCAAGGGTGCTGTTACAATTTGAGAATCCCTGCTATCAGATATATTTGATATAAAAGATAGGATTTCTGAAGCATTTCAGATCAAGAGAAAATAGGAAATTCTATCAAAACACTGTATTTGCTTTCCAAAGCACTACACCATTGAAATGGAGTGTGGCAGGGTTGAAAAGGCATGTGCTTGGCATCAAAGAGGTCCAGGTTTGAGTTCCAGCTCGATTCCCTACTTACTTCATGATACTAGTAAAGTAATCCCTTTATACCCCACTTTTCTTATCTGTAGAGAATACCTTCAGTTTGCTGGTTGAAATTAAAGAATACGTACATAAAGCTCCTGGCATATAGAAACTCATTAAGTAGTGCTTATTACCTAACGATTAATCAAATACTGCCTTGCGACATATCCGACATAGTCAGCTTGTATTACTCAAATTGCATCGATGCCTTCTCTCCCAGTGAGATTGTGACACCTTTGAGAAGGAAACTATTTGCTTCTTCATACTCCCAGGAGGACCCTCCCTGGAATGAGTCGTGATGGTTTCCGCGCAATAAGTGCATGATTTGGCCAGTTTCAAGTACAAACAACACTGTCAAATGGATTGACGTTACTTCCCCTCTGTGATTTCCATTTCTCCCTCCATGGTGCCTGCCTACTTCATTGTCTTTACCGTCTTTCTATCTTCTGTCCTGGCAACATCTGACTCATTAGACTATGGTCTCCTGGGTCTGCGTCTCTTCATTCCTAGCGTCTACCATGAAATCTGGTACACAGGAACTGTCCAAACAGTGCTTGTTGAATACGTGAACTAACGGACAGATGATTGGATGAGTGTCTCCAGACAGCTTAATGCAATTAACAGTCCCTGTCTTTATGACACATGGACTTTCAGAAATAATTGGCACGATGACCAAGTCCCTCCTTGAAATACGATCCTCAATAGGCTTCTATGAAATCCTTCCATCTTTTTCTCCACTTTGTTATTTTCCATTTCTCCTTTACTGATCTCTTCTGCCTGACCTTGAACTACTGATTTAGGGTGCCAGTCTTTTTCTCTGTATAAATTCACCTATCCTCACGGCTTTAATTGCCATCAACACCAAAAATAACTCTCCCGTCTAGACCTCCTCTGAGTTCCAGACATGTTGATCCCTCACCTGCACCTCTCACAAGTCCAGGATCTTTCCCTTCAATCCTGTTTCTTCTGGAGAGCTGTTCCTCAGTGTCAGACATGACCACTCACCCAACTGCACAGCTACAGTCTCAGGAGGAGCTCATTTTCACAGTCGGCTTCATGGATTTGCCACAACTAAGTAGGCAAACCCGAGCAGCCGTCGTGTAATGAAGGGTAACATTTTGTAACCGAAAAATCATTCCAAATGCTTTTAATAACCGAACAACTACAACAACAACAACAAACTGCCCAGAACAGCAAGACCCAGCAGGCAAACAGCTGTACCGAACAGGGTGGTTTGGTTCAGTTTTATTTTGTTTCTTTTCCCCAAGAAGTGATTCTTTCATATCAAAGACCTGAAGCCAGACTCTAAGAAGCAAACTTAACAAATTAAAAAAAGAAAGGATCCAGTGGAGAGCCAACCACTGTAAATACTGTTGTTTCCTTAGTGTAAAAACAGGCTTCATGTTCCACACCAACTTTTTCAACAAAATACGGATGTCATAACACTGTCAAAATCTTTCTAAAATCCTATTTGTATGCCATATGTTCTGGAAAGGATTTAAGAGAGCTTAGAAAAATAGAATACAAGAAGCTAAGATTGGAAGTAAGTAAGAATTAGATACATTGACAAGGGAAGATTCAAGAAAAGGAAAGATCAAATTCGCAATTGCATTGAACACCTAAATATAAAATTAACAACAAATGTACAAGGCCTGGCTGTGCTATTTTAAATTTTTTGTACCATTGAACATAAAAGAAAATTGTGATGAAATGGAGAGACACATTTCTAGATGAGAAAATGCAATATTATAAAGATGTTAAATTAATCTATGAATTAAAGTAATTATAATGATTTTATTTTTTGGAATTTGAAAATTTACCCCAAACTATAAAACAATAAAGTGTGGTTCTGACACAAAATTGGATCAATATAAGAGGATCATCTATATATGGGAATTTAAAAATGAAGTGAAGGTAATATTTTAAATTAATGGGGAAAGAATAAATTATTCAATAAATAATGGTGTAATAAGCAGTTGGATTTTGGAAAAAATTGGTAAAATTGGATTTCTACAATATACAAAAACATATTCTAGGCAGATTAGAAATTTTAATATTAAAAACAAACTAGAAAATGATCAAAATACGAGAACATATTTACATCTTAGTGTATGTAATTGGCTTTTTAAGTATGATGTGAAACTCAACGCCTAAAAAAGAAAAACCGATGCATTTGTCTGAAGCCGAATTTGAAGCTTCTCGCAGGAGAAGATACCACAAAGTTAAAGACAAATGATAGCCAGCAAAAAAATTTCAACTCTAAATGCAAAACCTGAAGAACTTAATATATAGGAGCCTAAAAATATTTTTTTAATGGCCAAAAGGCATGAATAGTCAATTTGCAAACAGAAAAAGACAATGATCAATAAACAGACCAAACTAAAATGTACCCAACTCCATTAATAAGAAACACAAAATGCAACAACAGATATAATTTTTACTCATCAGATTAGCAATATTGCAAAGATTGACAATACTAACTAAATATTAGCAAAGTCCGGGACAGGTATTCTCACTTCCTGTGGGTAGACATATCAGGTGGCTCTCTTCCAGGGCCCGTCACACCTTCAGTGAGTTGAGCACGATCTCAGCTAACCTTTTATGTATTTTTCAGAATTTTGTTAAAAGTAAATACTACTTCTGTAATAAAAAAAAAAAGTCGGAGGAAAAGGAAAGAAAAAAGTAGGAGAAAAATTAGAACATGGAGAAAAAGGAAGAAAAATGACAGAGATTAACATTAGTAGAACATCAGGTCCTGAAGATCAAGATCCCTGAAAGGTTATTTGAAAAGTCAAATAAGATACAGAACTATAAAACCTACCAAATTGCTATCAATTTAATGCCTTCAGCTCAGCTCACGAACTCAAGGTTCATGAGTTTGAGCCCCTCGTTGGGATCTGCTCTGACAGTGCAGGACCTGCTTGGGCTTCTCTGTCGCCCTCTCTCTCTGCCCCTCCCCTGCTCATGTGCACTGTTGAGGGAAGAGAGGCACGCACTCTCTCTCTTTCTCAAAAGTAAATAAACATTAAAAAAAAAAAATTAGCACTTGACAGCCCACACAGCATAATCTATATCCTAAGGGAATGCACTTAAAAATTGCAGCAAATGCACAAAATTCTGTGTTCTTTATTCACAACTATCTTGTTTCTTATAAAATAAAAAAAAAAATGTTAGGTCTTTAAGTTGACTACTAAAAATTAGTTGGTTACTATACAAGCGGATCTAGAAAACAAAGGGCAACATCTGAAACCTGAGCATTGGACTATTTCACTGAGACAAAACACCAAGGTCAAATGCTCACCCCTCCCGTGACCACTGAGTTCCCGCACGAGCCAGAGGCTGGGTGGTGCACAGTGAAGAGGTCAAGCGGAACACAGGCAAAGATGCTCCAGGAGTACATGTGGTTCTTCAGTGACTGTTTCCCACAGTACCTTAGTCTTCTTGATCTGCCCCTGGTTGTGCATTTTCATGTAATAGGCATGATTCCCAAAACATCGAAGAAGCTGCTACCCCCCAAATTCTGCAATGTTCTCAAAGGCTAAGCCTTAAAAGATGTGAGCATTCCTTACTCAGATCACATTCAACCAACAGAGACCTTTAAAGTGCCCAGAATATTAACTAGGCTTTTTTTTTTTTAACATCTCTTATTTATTTTTGAGAGGCAGAGAGAGAGAGAGTGCGAGCTGGGGAGAGTCAGAGAGAGAGAGAGAGGGAGACACAGAATCTGAAGCAGGCTCCAGGCTCAGAATCTGGCAGCACAGAGCCCCACGCGGGGCTTGAACCAACAAACCACAAGATCATGACCTGAGCCAAAGTTGGACGCTTAACCGACTGAGCCACCCAGGCACCCCTTAACTAGTTTCATTAATGTTTATTTAGTTCCTTCTCCTGACCCAAAACACCAGAGGCCTACACACAAGAAATAAAAGACAATGGCTGTGATGCCTGAGTCAGGTGAAAAGCACGTATGGGACACCCACTCTTCACAAAGCAAAGAGCTTATGAATTAACGAATAAGATAAAAAGAGAATGCCCATGTTTGATTAGCCGTACTACTGCTATGGACTTTTAGGAGGGAGAGAGATCATTCCATGGATGCCAACAATGGAATGCTCCTGACCTATACGATACTCAAAAGAAAGTAGGAGGATGGAAATCGGGGGATTAAGCGATGAAACAAAACTGCAGAAGGGATAAAGGTAACATGGGAATGATTCAGCGGTGAGCGATTTTTTTCCCACTTGATAATGTTATTCCAACACCCACCTGCTATTCAGAAGTACCTTGGAAACTTGCATATAATGTGTGGCTCACCAAAGACTGGAATTCAGAAATTCAGTGTCTAACCTGCTAAGTGATATGACCTCATTGTAAGATAATCATTAAGGCAATAGTTGCCAGTGGGAGACCACAGCCTTCCTGGAATGTGGCATTGCTGGAACCTGGACTTTCAGAGCCGGAGCGAACCCTACAGATCATCTCTCTGACTTATTCACATTTCAGGAGCTCCAGGTTTTCTACTCAATACCTATCATCCCATTAAACTCATTTACTCAACAACTATGTTGCATGTCTATTCATTCCCCAGTCTCTGTCTCCTCTAGGTGCTAGAGATACGGTTGTAAACAAAACAAGAGTCCCGTACCTCATGAAGCTTTTATTGTAGCAGGGGTGACTGAGGGAAATAAGTAAATTAGAATCATGGTATATTGAGCTGAGATCATGCTAAGGGAAAACAAAGCAGACGGGGAGGCTATGAAATATCTTGAGGAGAAGCGGGCAATTCTAGAAATTCTCGAAGGGAAGCTTCACTTTCACTTTTCTCACTGTACTTGCTTTTAAGGACAGAGCTATAAAAAAAAAAAAAAAACCCCACAAACCATGAGAGTGTTGATGATGTAGATGTCCAGGGAAGATGATTCCAGGCCAAAAGAGGAGGAAGTGCAGGGACCCTGAGTGGGGGGTCATGCCCAGCTCAGCCAAGGAACACTGGGAAGAGCAGCTTTGCTGGAGGGGAAGGAGGGTGGAGTCCAAGGCAAAGGTAGGGAAGGGCCTGTAGGGCCTTGGAGATTATGACCTCGAAGACCATGGCCTTTTCACGTTAAGTGAAATGAAAGGCCATTGGAGGACTCAAGCCTAAGAGCGACATGATCAGATTTAGGTTCTAGCAGTCATCCTGCTGTTGTGTTGAAAATAAACAGGAGTGGGGCAAGGGTGAACGTACTAACAACAGGAAACATGGTAGGCATTGCTACCATGAATGCTGTGTATATTTTCTTTTCTTTTCTTTTACTCTATTATTTATTTTTTAATTTACATCCCAGTTAGATGGCCTGTAGTGCCACAGCGATTTCAGGAGTGGATTCCTTAATGCCCCTTACCCATTTACCCATCCCCCCTCCCACAACTCCTCCAGTAACTTTCTGTTTGTCCTCCATATTTAAGAGTCTCTTATGTTTTGTCCCCCTCCTTGTTTTTATATTGTTTTTGCTTCCCTTCCCTGAGGTTCGTCCGTTTTGTATCTTAAAGTTCCCAGATGAATGAAATCATACGGTATGTGTCTTTCTCTGACTAATTTAGCTCAGCGTAATACCCTCTAGTTCCACCCACGTAGTTGCAAATGGCAAGACTTCATTCTTTTTGACTGCCAAGTAATACTCCATTGTATATATAGCTGTATATATTTTAAAGGTGAGCTGGTAACGGGGTCCTGGGTGGCTCAGTCGGTTAAGCGTCTGACTTCAGCTCAGGTCAGGATCTCACGGTTCATGGGTTGGAGCCCCGCGTTGGGCTCTGTGCCGACAGCTTGTGCCTGGAGACTGCTTCGGATTCTATGTCTCCCGCTCTCTCTCTGCCCCTCCCCTGCTCACATTCTGTCTCTTTCTGTCTCTCAAAAATGAATGAACATTAAAAAATTTTAAATAAATAAAAAAATAAAGGTGAACTGGTAGGATTTATTACTGGCCTAAACGTGGGGTGTGCAAGATGGGAGAAAAGAATGAGTCCAAGGTTGTGGCCTAAGCAAGTGGAGGAAGGAAACTGCCATTGCCTGCTAGGAGACAGACCATAGGATGCCTCAATGACATGCACATTGCATATCCAAAGGAATAACCAGGCAGGCTGTGTGTTACTCAAGACTACTCAGGTTTTTAAACCTTGAGAATGGATAAGATCACCCGGTATAGACAGAAAAATCCAAGGACAGGGCTCTGGGACACCCCAACATCAAAGTCAGAAGGAAGAGAAGCCAACATGATGGACAAAGAAGAAATGACAATGAAGCAGGAGGGAAAAAAGTAGGTGTGGAAGCCAATGGACATGGACAGAGTGGCCAAATTCATCAAATGTTGCTCTCAGGTCAGGAAAGGTAGGACTGAGAGGTGGCCAGAGTGTTTAGTGATGTTAGAGGCCACTGAAGATCTTGAAAAGCACAGTTTCAATGGAGCGGTGAAGGTGAAAACATGATAGGAGTGAGTCCCAGACAGACGGGAGAAGAGAAATGAGGAAAACATTCCTCCCAGGAGGTTTACTGGGAAGGGAAAGAGACAAATGGGAGAGCACCTGCAAAGGGTCAGGAGACCAGTGGGAGAAGTGTTATTATCACCATGTGACTTGGTGATCAAAATGGCTTGATGGCTCGAAACAAATTGCCCACGTTACAGAATTTGTATATGGTGAGAGCCAGTTATTATGACCCCAGAGCTCATCATGTTAACCTCCATTCCGCAGCAAAGGGGTGAAAGTTAAGTCATTCAGGTCTCATCGGGCCAGGATATTTGGTCACCTACTTGCTTTGTAGCAAGTTTTGCGGACTTTTTATTCTATATTCTTCTTATTTTCTACGGGAATTCTGAACCGGAACCAAGAGTTCTTCCCCTATGTCTGTACCTAAGGAGCCGGTGACCAGTGGGCTTCACTTAATTCTTCAAAGATGCCCATGTCCTCACCTATGAAGCAAGAGAACCAGGCAAGTTTATCCCTTTCTAAAACTATAGCGTCCTGTGGACTTCTTTCTAAATTCCTTAACTCATGGGCGTCAAGGGCTGTGACCTTCAAGCCCCAAGGCACAGAGCGCGCGTTGGCAGGCCCTCAATAAATGCACGGATCAACTGCTATGTGTGGTCTGGAATGCGGTCACCCACGTAATATGCTCTGTTGAATATGCATTCTTTTCATATCCAACATACCTTGACGTGATCATCCTGGGACGTTTAAAATGAAAAGTGCCGTCCTTGTTGGGTGTCTTCCCCTCCGGAAACCAGTATCTTGGGCCTTCTCCCTCCCCACCTGCCACATTCCTAACTAGCCAGAAAAGCATTGTAACTTCCACGTTTAGAGGTTTCCTAAAAGAATCATTTTGAAAGTGTCCAGGAACAGAGCCCAGCAACCGAAGGAGTGGTGGGTTAGGTTGGGTAGTGCCCTGCTTCTTGTCCCCCACGTGGATCACCGTATAGGGGACCCGCCCCCCCGGCCCCTGGGGTCCCCGCAGCCTCCTCCGCCCCAGACCCTCGCAGAGCCAAGGACCCCACGCGAGGACGGAAGGGGCCCGGCCGGTACCTGGAGGGTAATACCGGAGCAGGAGGCTCTTGAGCTTCATTTTCTCCTTCCCAGACCCCCACCCGCCCCGCCCCGCCGTCAATGCTCTTCGTAGCCATGGAAACGGCCAAACAGCGGCGGGGCGAACTGCGCGCATGCGCGGGCTTCCAGCGCGAGGAGCTGGGCGCGCAGGCTGGACCGGGTCCCGCGGCCCCGCGAGGCGCCACCAGGGGGCGTGCCCGAACCTGCCTGCGTGTCCCCGGGGGCGGACGGGGGCTCCAGGGCGCGTGGCAGACGACAGGGATCGCGGCGTTGCTCCCGTCCGAATCTGCACCCTCAGCGCCCGGGCCGGACAGAGACGGGGTCCCCTCGCGTCCTCAGTCGGGGTGACCTCACAAGGGGAGAGGCGCGGCCCAGCAGGGCGAGGTGCGGGCCGCGTGCACTGTGGCCCATTAGGTTTCCCAGGAGGAGGGATGGAAGAAAAATCCCCTCCGGGTCACCGTTCCAGGCCCCTCCACAGGCCCGGTCCCCACAAAAGAATTAGGAGCACCACTGAAGAGGCTACGTTTCCTGACGCTGCGCCAGGGACCTTCTGCACCTATAGGGATAGAGACCAACCGAGGGAGGAGCTGTGCACCGTTTCTTACCGGCCCATGTCACGGATGAGACGACTGAGATTCAAAGGAAGTACAGCCGATCCCAGCTAGGTAGCGGCGGAAGCGGGAAGAGAGGCTGTAACCTGGTGCCCCGGTGTGCCCTAAACCCTGGGTTTAAGGCCATCCGGACCTTCTGGTGGCCTGTCCTATTTCTTGCCAGCGTCTGTCCTTTGCCTGCCAAGTTGAGTTGCCGTTAGGAAAACTGGCCGGGAAGGGTCAGCAAGCCACAGTGCCCATTTCCTTTAAGGAATTTGGCCGAAGTTTCTAAGTCAGAATTTCCCCTATCCCTCCCATGACCCCCTCCCTAAAAGTTTTCTGTAAGATCTTACAATTTCTCTAAATCGACTCGCTTATTTTACTTCACGTTTTTAAATGTAAACTGAAAAAGAAAGGTGTTAATCCTGTAAATTAAAATTTGTACACGATTTTCAATGAGGAGCAGCAGGTAACTGTAAAAATAAATGTGACTATTTATTTATTTATTTATTTATTTAAAATGTTTACTTATTTACTTATTTTGAGGGGGGAGAGGAACAGAGAGAGGGAGACAGAGAATCCCAAACAGGCTCTGCACTGTCAGTGCAGAACCCGTCATGCGGCTGGAACTCACCAACCGGTGAGATCATGACCTGAACTGAAACCAAGATTCCCACTCTTAACCGAATGAGCCATCCAGGTGCCCCACATGTGATTTTTTAAACGCTATTGAATAAGCCTACACTATTGCCTACCAGAGACCAAGAACCAAAGGCCTCCCCTTTCTTAAACAAATTTAAAAAATAGGGAAAAATCAGCAACCGTTTGAAATTTTCAAGACAGCCTAGGCACCCAACTGAGCCTTTCTACTTCCGGGAACCCAGGAGATTGGAGAGATCAATGAATAGGAGAACCTTTGCTACTGTGTGATACAATGTAGCCTAATACAAATGGCCAGCACATAGCATCCCACACTTGGCAAACAGAAAACCAGATGAAATCTAAAGATTCCTTCTAGTTCAAACTCTGCCTTCATTGTTAACACTGGAAAAGGTTTAAGTATGGAAGGGCCAAGAGTTCATCTATAGAAACGAGGTAGCCTTTAGTAGATTTTGTTCACCCGTTTATTGTTTATGCTTGTGACATTTAAAATGAGGCCTTTGGGGGGCGCCTGGATGGCTCCGTCGGTTGTGCATCCGACTTCAGCTCAGGTCATGATCTCACGGCTTGTGAGTTCAAGCCCCGAGTCAGGCTCTGTGCTGATAGGTGGCAGCCTGGAGCCTGCTTCACAGCCTGTGTCTCCCTCTCTCTCCGCCCCTCCCCTGCTTGTGCTCTGTCTCTCTCTCAAAAATGAATAAATGTAAAAAAAAAAAAAAAAATTAAAATGAGGCCTTTGGAAAAATAGTACATGAAGACACCATATGTGATCAAAGTTAACCTCCCCAATATAGTGACAAACTGACATCCATACTTCCTATTACAAGCGCTGAAAAGGACACAGCAGTTCTCCGGAATTCCTGCCTGCAATACATACCTGTGTCCAATCACCAGGAAGCAGCAGGGCAACCCCGGGCTGAAGAAATTGTACAAAGTAACTGTCAAGGTCAAGAAAGAAAAAGACTGAACGGTACTTCAGATTAAAGAACACTAAAGACATTGGAACACCTGGGTGGCTCAGTTGGTTAAGCATCCAACTTTAGCTCAGGTCATGATCTCGTGGTTTGTGGGTTCAAGCCCTGTGTCGGGCTCTGTGCTGATAGCTCAGAACCTGGAGCCTGCTTCAGATTCTGTGTCTCCCCCTCTCTCTGCCCCTCCCCTGCTCACACTCTGTGTCTCTCTGTCTCTCAATAATAAATAAACGTTAAAAAAAAAACTTTTAAAGGACACTAAAGACATAAAACAATTAGAGGCCCTGAATGATCCTGGGTCCTGAACCAGGAAGAAAAGCTCTAAAGGACATGGTTGGACAATTGGATGAGATTTGAGTAGGAATGGTGGTTCAGATAACATTATGTTAATAGTACATCACTATTATGTTTCCTGATTTTGATAATTGTACTTTGGTTATATAAGTGAATGCCCTTGTTCTTAGAAAAAAATACACTGACTTATTTAGAGATAAAGGGATATGATATCTGCAATCAACTCTCAAATGTTTTTTGAAGACTTTATGTTTATGTATAGATGTGTGTGTGTGTGTGTGTGTGTGTGTGTGTGTGTGTGTGTTTGGATAGGTGGGTGGATAAGAAACAATAAAGCCAATGAGCAAAATGTGGAATCCAGCTAGGCAAAAGGGCTCCTTCTAAGAAGTTCCTCAAACAACTCTTGTAATTTTTTCATATGTTTAAAATGATTACAAAATAGAGTGGCCTTTGTTTTCATAAAACAAGCCAGGCTTCAGAATGCTCCAGGATATAGATAACAACCACAGCACTATTTGGCTGCACTTTTGTTAAGAGAGTCCCAAGTTCAAGTTCACTCCCTGTTTCACCCCTAATTCTACCTCCATCTTCCTCTAGTTATGAGACCAAGAGCCTTCACCGTTGTGACCTATCCTTCCCCACTCTCTCCATTTGCAGGACTCCTGGACTTCCTAAGTGGCTCCTGTATTTCTGTTCCAGGTAAAGGATTTCTCCTACTCCCTTGAACCAAACTTTAACAGCTTGTCCTTTTGCTTTTCAAAAAATAATGCCAGCTCTGAAGCTTTAGACATGCTTCCATTGGCTCAAAGAAGTTAAGCCAAGTTCTCCCACTTAAGTTAGAGAACTTCCTAGCCACATCATATCCAGAGCCCTGCTTACCATCCCTGGAGCACAGGCCTTTGGCGTTGAGGTCTGATCTTTCCACAGCCCATGGCCCCCAGAGGTCAGGAGCCCTCACCTCTGCTGTTGCTCGAGAGTCATTTATCTGGATGTCCAAGCACCCTGGCTGTCTTTCAGTTTCCCAAGTTCCCTCCCTAGACACTCTCCTGATAGGATTCTTAGTGTTATGACATGACAACCCATAATCCTGTCCCAATACCCAATGTAAGTACCCCATCCTCCTTTTTGGAAGGTCGTAGGGTTACATGCAAATGAAGCGGTGATCCAAAGAGAAGCAAGCAAAGTTCACGAGTGCCGGCAGATTTCTCTTTTTGGCCTTGGCTTCACTTGAGGTTACAGCTACACCTAACTGACTCACCGTTTACTCATTCCCAGAAGGTGCTGCATGAATCTCTCAACCTGAGTCAAAGTCTGTTTCATGCTAACTCAGCCCCAGTGCAGAGCTATGAGCATGACTGATCTACAGAAATTTGCAAAACCAGAACTCCTACATTGCCCGGGTAATGGGTTCTCATCTCAGTGTCCAGCTGACTAGGTGCGACTTCCTCACGGGGCTATGCAGGCACCTTCCTAAAAGTCGTATAATACTTTTCCTCAATTCATGCCATTCTGTGTTGATTTGGGCATCGGTGACTCACTAGATCAACAACGGCCATTCATACGGATTGGTACCTATAAATGTCACTCTTGACTCTGGGTTTCTTCCCACTGGCATCTGCCTTGAACAACCAGAAACTTAAAAATTAGGAGCATCAACTTCACTCCCCCAAATGAATTCTGTCTGGTGGATGGAAGCCACTCTGGGTTTCAGTTCTCAGTGGGTCCCTGGATCCGTAGCATCAGTACCACCCATAATTTGCTAGAAATGTAAATTCTTGCCCCACCCTGCCACCTACAGGGTCACAGATGCTGGTAGTGATGCCCAACAGTCCATGTTTGAACAAGCCTTTTTGGTGATTCTGATGAACAATAAAGAGCGAAAGCCACTCAGCTGGTGTAGTAAGTGGCCATGACTTGGCCAAGGCTGAGTGAAATCGGTCACCGTCCCCCTACTGTCAGGCCCGTTATGTATTCTGAACAGCCTTCCCTGATCGTCAGGGACAGTAAACTGGTCGCTCAGCCACTTCCGAGATTGTGAGTAAGACCCAGAAACAATGTGGGAAGGAACTGGAATTTTCCACATAATTGGATTTCAGAGGCTCAATGCCCTGAGAGACACCAATAGGTACCAGACTGCAAAGGAAGGCTGGGGGCGGGGGAATCTACAAGTGGGAGATGGAAAGAAGGAAGAGGAGAAGGACCCAGGAAGGGAGGCCGGAGAATCTGGCTCAGCACTGAGGTGAGACAGATGGGCAGGAATGGGATTCTGGCCCCAGTGGGGCTCAGGGGTTCCCATTTGACCAGTTCCTTCTGGAAGGAGCGATGGCATCGATGAGAGGCCTCACTCACTGGTCTTTGGGGCATCTGCTGAAAGCGGTCCATTAAAAAGGGGCGGTGCCTTCCTGGCAAGAAAGTACAAAGAATGAGATCTGAATGTCCAGAGACTGGCAGTACAGGGCAGAGCTGTGCCCCCACCAGGTAAGTGGACCCCAGCACAGTGAGCCCAGAGGGGCTGCCGCCGGGCTTTTGAACCTTCTTCCCATTCCTGCCTCCACACCACTGAAGGACTGATCTTAACCTGGAACCGGGAAACCTGCGGGGCCAGGGGCCACTAAGTGAATCATTCAGTAAGTACGCCTAAAAGACGTACCAGTGTGAGTCACCATTCAGGTACAAGGGATCTAATTCTGAAAAAAAATACCTGGGGGATGTCATTCCTAGAAACGATCAGACTTCAGGTGGTTTGAAACTATTGTGTTCGAGGACAGGGACATGTCTCTAGGTGGGACCGCATTTACCTTCACTGAGGGGTCACCGTGGGGACATGCGGGCCACATTGACAGGGCTGGTGCACCAACAGCTTTTGCCACTAAGAGCAGGAGGCTTGACTTGAGGCCTGACCCTGCTGTCTACCAGCCGTGTGCACTTAGGCAAGGTCCATGACCCCTGTGGCTTCAGTTGCCTCATCGGAGAGATAAGAATGATGCCAGCATCTAATTAATGGGGTTGTTATCTCCGCGTCTGGCTTGCTCAGAAACACTCTGTGTCAACGATGGGGGTGATAACCAGCATTTGTTTTCCTAAGGCTGTTTGTTTGAAATTGGGGAAAGGGTGTATGCATATTCCTGCCATTTAAACTGATAACCTAGATCAACTATTCCTCTAATAATCACCTACGTGCAATTTGGAGTCCTCTGTATACATTTCCAGTTATGTTAGTATGGGTATAATTCGTATGAATATGAAAACTAGTTTACATCCCTAGGGACGTAACTACTTTCTGTGCAGATCCAAATAGATTTGTCTTCTTAAAGAAATGGCCCGGGAGGATTTGGAATGGAGGAGAGGGCTACGTATCTTAACAACTCTAGAGACTGTCCAGAGAAGAACAACAAAAGTGGGTAAGGACCTGAGAACGTGTAAAACGTGAACAAGGGAGCCTAGCATGGGCACGATACCACCTTCCATGCCTGGCACAGAGTGAGTCCTCCATTAGTGTCTGATGCTTAAAAACTTAGAGGATCCAGGGCCCCTGGGTGGCTCAGTCGGTTGAGTGTCCGACTTCAGCTCAGACAGTGATCTCACGGTTCGGGAGTTCAAGCCCCGCACAGGGCTCCACGCTGACAGTGCTTCAGACCCGCTACCTCCCTCTCTCTCTGCCCCTTCCCCTCTTGAGCACTCTTCCTCTGTCTCTCTCAAAAAGAGATACTAAAAAAAGAAAAGAAAGAACTTGAAGGCTTCATTTGGAAGAGGAAGTAACTGACTGTGTGCAGGTAGAGGTCAGGGTTAACAGAGGCAGTTCCCCAGAGACAGAGGGCAGCTCAATACAGAGCACTTCGTGCCAGCATGTCCAGTAACAGACCAGCCCGTCTCAGAAAATCCTGAGGATTTCCCAGCGTGGCAAGTTTTCACGGAGGCGCTTTGACCGGCTGCCGGCTTGTGACTGCGGGACACAATGTCAACGGGATGAGAGTCCAAACTACATAGGAGGTCTAATTTCCGTGTCGGTGCTGCCGTTCTTTGATTCTGCTCTGCCTGTGTGTTTTCACAAGGGAAGAAGCGCGGACAGGGGAATGGCGCTCGACTGGAGGTTGGAAGACGAAAGCTCCCATCCTGCCCTTCCCATCGGTGACCTTTGAGCAATCCTTTGTCCTCGCCCACTTACTCATCTGCAGATCGTTGTCTTTCATTCCATGCAGGTGCAGCCTAACGTGGCCCGCTTATTCATGCTCTGGGCTCTGGGTCTGGCATCCTTCCACCTGACAGGCCGCATGCTTCCTCTGCTCTGACGTCATACCAGGCTCCAGTCATGAGCATGATGCCCATGCTCAGCTCAATCTAAGCATATGCGTGTGGGTTTCCCATCACGGCGAGGGCAGTTCCCGCCTCGAGCCCCCATTCAGAACCCTGCACCCGGCCGCTTTCAGGTACGTTGATATGAGTCCGGAGATTCCTCTGGAAGCCATTTCGTGTTTAAAACCTCGTTACATTCAGAACTGTATTTGTGTTGTGCTCCTCAGAGTTTACTCTAAACTCCCAATAGATCTTACACGATAGCCACTTGGCCTGGCTTGCAGCGGAGAAAGGCCCGGAAGCCTCAGTCCCGGTTACCCTTGGTCCTGTCCTCCTACTTGCGTTTGCAACCCCTCCCCCTACCTGCCAGGGTCCTCCCTGCCGCCTCTTTGCAGCCGGCTGCTGAGATGTGACTATGTCTTGCTTTGGATCCCAGCTGGACCATCTGTGCGTCACCTCTCCCTTTGCTCCTCGAGGCCAGCAGAACCTAGAAGGCTCTCTAGCTTTTCCTGTTGTTACCTTTCGTGCCCCGGTCGCGGGCCCTGAGAAGTTTCCGGTGTCTAAACTCACCAGTTGGACCATGAGAAATTAGGGGGTTCTCTCTAACCCACCTTGGGCTGCCAGTTCTACCCAGTTTCCACCCGTTGTGGTAACGCACAAAGGCTCCACCGTGAGGCTTGTTGGATTCCAGTATCTCAGAGGAGGCTGGTATCGTTCTTCTTTGCTCCTGGATCCCAAACGCCAAAGAAGTTCTCCGTCACTCCCCCTCATCTTATAACAAACTGTCCCCATCTTTCCTTCGTCTACCCACGTGACAGGGTCATTTTCTAAATATGTTGGTGAGTGGTGCTGGTGAAGGGGGTCGGTTTGGAACTGATTTGCCAGTACTTTCTGCCGGACTTGTGAATCACCAACAGGCAGATAACACTCAGCAGTGCTTTCTACACTAGCCATGCCTTTGGGGATTATAAAGAGGTGTCACGTCTGGGTTGGAAAATTATAAACGATGTCCCTTCACCGTTCTAGGGTTCCAGGGCCAGGATTAATGGGGGCACCCCCATAGCAGGCCGACCTCAGCTGGCCACTGGCCAGGTTTCTGCACACTCTTCCTCCAGAGCAGGGCTGTCCTCTGCGCATGCCCAAGGGGGGTGTTGATTCTTCCAGCCCTAGTCACATAAAAGCCTTTAGCCCCCCTAAACTCGCTTGTGTGGCTCATCCTCTAATGAAGTGCATTTGCCTGCAAGCTGCTTTTCAATGCAGAAGAGGTAAGGGCAGAGGCAGTGTAAGAGCGATTCTGTGAGACTTGCCAACAGTCAACCTTTTGATGCTGTGGACCGCTGTGTCTCCTTCAGGGAGGCATCGTGGCCTGGAAAGGACGCCCAAATGAGTCAGAGAAGTTTGAAGTTGAATGCCAGTTCTGCCGTGTATAGCGGGGTCACTTTTAGAACCTGGTTTCCCTCACTCACGGCAGGGGTAATAGTAGCGTTGGCCTCGTGAGACTCGTGCACTGATTAATGGCGAAACTATACGCAACGCACCGTTTACCCCTTTAAATCTGCAGGCATCTAACATTATTTTTCTTTAACCATTATCACACTGCAATTATCTGCCTCTACAGCTGAATTATCTAACTCTGGAACGTATCCATGCGCCATGTAGCTGACCATCCATTCAAACTAAGTATCACTCGGAGGGCTTTTTACACTTCAGTTGCGGTTATTTAGCTGCTAAATAGCCCACTGGCAGTAGGGGGCAGCATTATACATATGTTCCCTAAGAGCGGGGACCCTTGCTTTCCAACGTGCAGAGACCGCAGAGACTGGGTCACACAAAGGAATGTACCAACCCTCTTGCAGAGTGCACTCCCTCCGCCTGGATTCCAGAAACCTGTCCTTGCAGACCATTCCCTGGATATACCAAAACGGCACACAAGACAGATTCTTGTTCATCTTTTTGTAATTTTGTATCTGTTGAGGTTTGGTCATTTGAACGTGTGCTCCTCTTTGCTTGGAAAGAATGTTCAATGTTGGTGAGCTAGACTCTCTTGTTTTCTACCGCATTTAACTTTACTTATGCCTCACTGCTATATTCTCAGCCACAGTTTAATCTGTTTGACAGAAACAAAAGAAATCAGTTATGGAACGTATAATACCATAGTGATTACGGTAGGAGACAGAGCTGTAAGAAACCAAAACACGTGGTTTGGAGAGCCTTGCTAATAACATGCAAATATGCTGGCAACGGTAACCGTAATAATAATTTACATTTACTGAGCGCTTACTTTGTGCCAACCACAAAGGGGTGAGTGTATTACACAAATTATGACCTGATTTAATCTTCAGAACACCTCAGTGAAGTGAGGATCATTGTCCCCATTTTACAGAGGGAAACTGAGGCTTTGAGAGGGCAAGGTAACTTGAGCCTCCTTCCCCCGTGTGTGGCCTTTTTAAACAGTTGTTTTGTTTTTTTTTTTTTTTCGCTTGCCTTTTTAGTCTACACTTTTTATTCAAAAAAATCTGAAATTCTATTTTCTCCTGCCTTTTTTTTTCTTGTTAGGTTTTCTTTAATGTTTATTGATTGAGAGAGAGAGAAAGAGCATGCGCGCATGAGTGGGGGAGGGGCAGAGAGCAAGGGAAACAAAATTCAAAGTAGGCTCCACGCTCTGAGCTGTCAGCACAGAGCCCAAACGCTGGCTGGCTGGTGCTCAGGAACCTTGAGATCATGACCTCAGATGCTTAGCCAACTGAGCCACCCAGGGGCCCCCTGCTTTTCTTTCAAAGAATGTAGCCCTTTCCCCACCAGTGACGAACCGCCCCTTCCCCAAGAGAAGTCTGTGCGGACCCCAGAGCCAAGGCCCTTGCAGGGCAGTGATGTCTGTCCCTCTGTCAGCCAGGACTGTGACTTCACGTGGGTCAATTCAACCCACGGCCTGGTCGCTAACAGCTCCTATTTCAAAATGGAAAAGGAAAAAAAAAAAAATTCAAACTGCCCTCATCCTGTCTTCTTTGCCATGGGAATATACGCAGAAATACTTTCCGCAACACGGAATTTGAGACCCAGGGTGCTGTCCTTGTTGTCATTGCTGCTGCCATCCTTTCCCCCGGAATTAAATCCCCTGGACTTCCCGTATGTCTCAGAGCAGCGGTGTTTGGGGGTAATCACAGGAAGGTGGAGAGGAGCGGAGCTCAGCTGCTCTACCATCAGTGGGGGTTCCGGATCTTTCCCCCCTCGCTCCCCTTTCTCTCAATGCCACCCCCTTCTTTCCCAAAGCGTCTGTGGCTTTCTCCTGCCTCTCTGATCTACTTGGTTCTTTCTTGTTCCAGTGCCGCGCTGCTGTCTCCAACGGGACCTACGGAACAGCATCCTTTTGCCAAACCGGCTCGTCTTCGGGCGCTTCCTCCGCTTCCCTCCCTCTCTGTCCTCCTGTTGAATCGGCCTGGCCCCGATGAGTGTTTTGATTTCCAGAACTCCTGCGCGGCCCCTTTGGCAGACCTTGCAAGGAAGGCTCTCCCTCAGCTGGGTTTCATCCCCCCGCTAGGGGACCTCGGGTCGGCTGGCGGCTGCAGATGGGGTCAGAGCCCTGGTGCACGTGGGGCCTGACTCCCACCAAACAGGCGGCGCCTGTGCCATCTGGGAAGCAGAGCCACCGTCGGGCAGCAGAGATTGTGCTGATACGGTTGGGTCTGTAACCATTGTACAAACAGTCTGTACAAACAGACTTTGCCTCATCTGCCCTCTCGCTTCTTGGATGCTGGAAAGCAGGGCGCGGGCCACCCGGAATGCCCACGGTGCTGTGGCCCCGGTGGCCATCCGCCGGGTGCTGGCGTCCTGAGTCCCTGCTTTCTGACCGAGGCAGAGCTGGCCACCCACGTGGTTCACCGGCTCCCTGGTGGTGTTTTCACAGACCCCACTGAAGTTTCCGCTCAACAGCTGTTCTTCTAGCCCTCCAGTGACTTGGAAACGTTCTCGTTTCCTGTTTTAATGACTTTTGTTTAAAATGAAGTCCTGGGGGCGCCGGGGTGGTTGCGTCCCTTAAGCGTCCGACTCTCGGTTTCGGCCTAAGGAAGGATCTCACGGTCCGTGAGTTCAAGCCCCGCATCAGGCTGTGCGCTGACCGTGTGGAGCCTGCTTGGAATGCTCTGTCTCTCTCTGTCTCTCTCTGTCTCTCTGTCTCTCTCTCTCTCTGTGTCTCCCCTGCTTGCACTATCTCTGTCTCTCTAGAAATAAATAAATAAACTTTAAAAAAATAAATAAATAGGGGTGCCTGGGTGGCTCCGTAGGTTAAGCATCCGACTTCGGCTCAGGTCATGATCTCACCGTTCATGAGTTCAAGCCCCGAGTCAGGATCTGTGCTGACAGCTCAGAGCCTGGAGCCTGCTTCGGATTCTGTGTCTCCCCCTCTCTCTCTGCCCCTCCCCCACTCATGCTCTGTCTCTCTCTGTCTCTCAAAAACAAATAAAATGTTTTAAAATTTTTTAAATAAATAATCAATAAATAAAACAAAATAAAGCCCTGCCCAATCATTACTCGGTCAGAAAAAGTGATTGGAGAGAGCAGATTTTCAAAGATAGGCATCTGGGAGTGGTCATCTGATACGGTTGGGTCTGTAACCATTGTAGGATGAAATATTGAGAGTCCACAGCATGGGGGCACTTTGGCCATCCCAGTGGCCCCCGAGAGATCATGGTGGTTCACTAGGTAATGACAATACACTAACAAGATGGAGTGAGCAAGGGCAGGATACCTTGCTATACCCCATCGATGCAAGTGGTTCAGAGCTAAATTCCGTTAAATGCAAGGATCTGCCACCTTCCAGATGTTTGTGGGAGACCAGTATTCTCAAGCTTGTTGGGACATAAGCTTCACAGAGAAGCATAAGATGTTGTACCCCGCACTCCATCCAATTAAGAGGCAAAAAGCTTGGTGGGAATATGGAAGGTCTCAACTCATTTACTGAATGACCTCTAAGGCGGCTGACTGAGTGGGACTGAGCTGGGAGCGCCCTCAGTTCTCCAGGCTGCAGTGTGAACAGCCCCACCTCTTGGTTCTTAAGGGTCAAAGCATAATGGATGATGGATAGAGCCTATAGAGAGAGACGCGAAGGAAAAATCACTGGGTTTCGAAGTACACCATGGCTTCTTGAAGAAAATCTTCTTTGGAAAAATAGTGCTTGGCTTGCTATGGAGCCCTAGTAGAGGCTAAACCCCTTACCAAAAGACCAGTTGCCTTGTAAATGGAGGCGTCCACCCCGAACTGGATGTTGCCTGGCTCTGTAAGCAATAAAGTCAGGCGTAACCAGCAGCACGCTATCGACAAGAGGGAGCACATTCGTGGGATCCCGTTGGAGCAGATCCTGAGGGCATCAGTTCGTTGCATGAACAAACCGTATACCCCTAGGGTGTCTATACTGCTCCCCTGCCATTTTCTCTTCTGCCCACACCTCCAGCCACGTCAGGAGCTTTGCAGTGGGCTGAAGAAGACAAAAAAAATTAAACATGATTGAAATGTGCCTTCATGGGTCAGACATGGACAGCTGCAGAGTTACAATCCCAGTTAGAAGTAACCGTCAGGGACACTGGGGAGTGAAAAGCCATGTTCGGGACAGAACTCGAGACGGCGCAGCTCAACGCCCACTTTGCCTGGGGTGGGAGAGAGGGCCTGGTGTGTGAGCAATGGCTACCACTTGGAAAAATGTTCAGGGAACCGGAAAGAAAAAGTTGGAATTCGGAGACAAGGAGGTCTAGAGAAGACGAAGGCGGAGGGGATCTCAGAATGGGGCCAGGTCGTGAGAATCTTTATTACGTCCTGTGAATGTTGACCAAAGACGATCCCCCGAGCCCCCAAAATGAAGGTTCTCAATGATGAAGAGAAAAAAAAAAAAAGAAAGTAAACCCACCCCAGAGCTGTCAGTCAGTCTCCTCCCCACCACCCCCACTTTTCGCTCAATGGGCCATGAGTAAAGTGGCCGTAGAGGCAGGGGTGAAGGGGAAGCAGGGCCCGGGCAGGATTTCTCGTCACCACTGGCCTGGCCTGGCTGGTGGGTCCAAATCATCCGCAGCAGCAACCAACCTGGAACCCCATTCTTGTACCATTAGACCCTGAGGACCAGGCTGACACCAGCAGATTTATTATACGGAAGCTTCTCATCATGGAGGGGATGGAAAATCGCCCCCAGTGGAAAAGACACCTACACTGGGTAAGAATTCTTCTCTGCCTCGCACGCTCCTTCACGTGTCACGATCCGCCTGTGGTGCTGCCGTAGGCCCATGTGATGGTACCAGGAGATGAAGCCTTCAGGAAGTGATTAGGTCATGAATGAGATTAACGCCTTTAGGAAAGAGGTCCGAGAGAGAACTCCCTAACCCTTCTCCCCATGTGAGGACACAATAAGAGGTCATCTGTAACCTGATAGAGGGCCTTCATCTCCCCACGCTGGCACTCTGGTCTTGGACTTCCAGCCTCCAGAAATAAATACATAAGAGAAATAAATGAGAAATACATTTTTACTTTGTCTAAGCTGCCCAGTTGTGGTATTTTGTTAGTAGCCTGAACAGACTGGGACATCACCCTGATATCTAAACAGTGTTGCCTCTGTGGGGCACCTGGGTGGCTAAGTAGGTTAAGCATCCGACCTCAGCTCAGGCCATGAAGACCTGAGCCCAAGCCTTCCATGTCCTGACCACAACCTCACCACCTGGAAGCCACAGGCCTGTGGAGCACTCAGTTCCAGAGCTGGGGGGAAAGTGACACTTGGTGAGATTAGGGTGTGTTGTTCCTGATGTGGTTATTTGCTCTGAACCAACAACCACATTGGGTACTGATTCTCCCATCGTCAGAATGTATTACTCTGGGATCCATAGGATGGACACGAGAGTGGCATTTCTTAACATCCCATCTAATAATTCACTCATGAAAGTTTGCTTATCATCTTTTTACCAGTTGTTCTACTGGTTCAGAGGTCTGAGATCCCAAGGACAAAACTATTCCACCGTTGGACAAAACTATGTTTCCATACCCAAGAACTGCCTTTGGCCCCTTGTGGATTCCTCATGTCCCTGGATAAACAGGTAAAAGAGAAAAGGAGGGTCACCACATTGACTGAGGAGATTAGGTTGGTTTTCAAGGAGGAATGGACTTCCTGTTAAATTAGGCACACAATGGGAGAATATTTCTCAAACCCAGAAATCCTGTGGAATGGCTCTAGATCATGCTCTGGATCAGGTGGTCAAAGTCAATGGAAGACCATGAGAATCAATTTAACAAGGACTTCCCTAAGATTCATGCCCCTCGAGAACCAAGGTTTCAGTTTCCCCCTGAATTAAGAACCCCAACCTGCTGAGGGGGGGACACAGAACTGGCAGTGGAGTAAGGAAGACAGAAATAGCAAATACTGAATAAAGCCACACAACCAGATGCAGAAATGAACACTGTGAGGGTGACATGTTTCCGCTCACCATGCTGTGTCGTATCTTACCTTGTCCCTCCCTTTTCCTAGTATTTTACATGGGGCTCGGTTATAATTTTGCCAGTAGGTTATAGCAAAACAACCCAGGCAGAGATCGAACTAAAGGAGGAAAGGCAGACCTCCAGAGGCGATGGCTGACACTGGTAACATTTGGGTGTCTGCTTTGGGGGGCAGGTTGAATATGTTATTTGCATGAGCGATGGTTTCATGACAATAATGAGGGCATTTTTTGTTGTTGCTGCTGTGGTTTGAAAGTTTACGGGCAGGAAGAAGGGTATTCGTGGGTGTGGGGGGGCCAAAGGTGTGGTCTGTGGCGAGCATTGGATAATGGCTCCATCTAGTCCATTCCAACCCCTTGTGTTGGATCAGGCGTTACTGCAAGCTGGAGGCTGAGAATCCAAGACTGCATCTCCCAGACATCCTTCTAGCACACGTTTTTCCACACGACCTCGCCACCCTAGACCTCTCTCAAACAGAATGGGGGGAGAGGTGTCTAAACCCTGATTTGGGCTCTGTTTTCAGCTGCAATATTAAGTGCAGGGGTGTCAGAGTCAGAAGAATGAGAGTGTGAATCCCCTCATCGACTGCCGAATCCTGACCTTCCCAGAGCTGAGCCCCAGCATCCCGTACGTGGAAGGATAACCTCTCCCTGTCGTGAGAAATAAGTGAGATCATGAGTGTAAACCACCTAGTACAGTACCTGGCACACATCGCCAAATGCGGTTCCTCGTCCCTCAACAATCGACAGATCTGTTTGGCAGTTTGGCAACTGGTCGTATCTTTTCCAGAAACACAGTGAGGTTAAAAAAAAAAAAAAAAAAAAAAAAAATAGTGCAACATCGTAGGAACGGTAAGGAAAGAATTCATGATATTATCTTAACAGGGCATGAAGCCAGGGGAACTATCACGGCAATCTGATTTCTTTTTACAGGTAGGAAGTTATCTGGGCCAAAGTCCCCTTTAAAATGAGGGGTTAATATCCCACTAAAACTTCGGGACCGCACCACGGCTTTAACCAGATGTGTTCGTTAAGTGGTTTACAGATGACAGAACCGTGTTCTTGGGTAGCTCCCTGCTTCCTCTACCGTGTTGACTTATTTCCCTCTTGAAGTAGAACGTGCTCTTTAATACATAGCAATCGTCTACTGTTTTCTTTTCTTTTTTTTTTTTTTTAGCACCTTCCAAGTTAGAGTTCCTAAAATATGTTGTTACATGGTCTCCACTTTCATGTTAGAGCAGAACTGTTGGAAATGCTTGTTCTCAAAATTCACTCACCACGTTAACCTCCAGCAGTGAAAACAATAAAAAATTTAAACCACATTTCTTCACAGTGGAAACCACCACTTTTTGAAACAATGAAGTGAAGTTAGCTTTCAGGGCTGGCTGTCCCACTGATGCTATTGTCCTCGAAGTGTTGGTACCTGATAAACCGGAACAGAACAAGAAAGCTATTCATTGGCGGGTAACAAAATATACAATGTGTGACATATTAATGACATAACCTGCTCAGTACTTCCCATACACAGAGCCGAGAAAGGAAGTTCACCTTTGGGAACTGGTTTAGAGGAAGCAGCAATCTGCTTTCTCTTTAGTTAAAATATTTCATAAGCCCAGTGAAAGTTATATGCAATCCTTGAATATTTGCAGACCATATTCACTTGATTCTTCTAATTTAACCCAAAATATAAAAACATTGAGCAGATATTTAGGTGTGTACCTATATAAATATAGTACATAGATATTCTTTCATATATGCATTAATTCCACCCATTAGCGGGTGATAGGATGGAGGTAAAGGAAAGAACAGGGAATAAAACAGAAAATAAAAAAACCAGAGTTAGATGGTTAAAAAGAAGGGAAAAGGAGGCATTAAAAGCAGACAAAGAGGGAGGGAATTATGTAGGGCATATGAGCAAAGGGAGAAAGAGAAGGAAAGAAAAAGAGAGACAGGTTGACTCTGAAATATAATAGGAAACGTGCCAAATAATCTGAATCCGAACAATGTGAATAGGTCCTGGGAGCGAGGGATCATGAGTGTAGGAATGAAGCTGCCATTTCTCTTTCCTCCCTGCTTGCCACATCCGTGGGTTCACCACTGCGTCCCTCGTGCCTAGTTCAAGGACAATAAACCCTTGCTCACTAACTGAATAAGGATCAGGAATCATCACAGAACCACACAAGGTCACTTGCCAAGACCTTGGAAAGGTGCTCTCGTCCGTAGGCATGGTTCGACTTACCTTGGTTCTTTCCAGGAGTAAAGAATGCACTTCTCAAGGCAGTTAGAGATAGCTTTGTTCTGACAGGATAAATCTTCAGTGTCCACCAACAGTCCAGCCCTGGAGACCAGACTCAGCAAGTCTAATAAATCTTCTACAGGACAGCCCATGGGAAGCCAGCTCTATGTGCCCTTCAAGGTACCTCGAAACCCTGCACACCCTCTTCTCCTTTTCCAGGTATGGCTCCTTCTCTGCTTGTGGTCTGAACGCCACAAGGGAAGGGCTGCTGCCTCCCTCATTCTAGAGCCTACCAGCGCGATGCTGTATCTTCAATTCCGATGATTTTCTTTGGGCAGCCCCGTGGTAATTGAAAGAGCCCACCCTGGAAGGGCTGGTTACACTTTGCATGCCTCACGCTAAAAGACAGTCTCCTTCCCCTTCTGAGGGTAGAAAGCTCTGGAAACTTGTTCAAACAGGATAAGAACCTTTGTCTTCGTCTCAGTCTCAGCTGTCTTCGTGCGCCAATTCTCTTTCCCACTAGGGATGCTCCAGAGGTCTCTTTTTCTCCTGTGTCTGCCCTTCACAAGGGTCCCGCTGGACTCGTGCTAATCGCCAGGGTATCACAAGCCTCTACACCGGCCTCATGACTCCACAGCACGAACCCAGGCGACTGAATCAACCCTCATCCTCTCTCCTGTAAAACAAGGATAATAATGGTGTCAACCTCTTGGCATCCTTGTGCATTCTAGCAATACGTGCAAACCCTGGAACAGGACTGGGCACTCAGGAGGTGCTTGGAAAGCATTAGCTTCTATTACAACGCTTACTCTGCTTCTAAAAAAGCCGACGTGATTTATAAAGTCACACTGAAGAGTAGCTAGCTGACTATTGGCTACAAGTGTCATTTGCCAGATTCCTTAATGTTGGGCTTGTGAAAGGGCATGCAAAATTTTGTGGATACAAGCATTTATCCCCTCTTATTCTCAACTCTGGCAGCATATTAGAATCATCTGGAATTTTTTATGGTTTGCTTTTTTTTTGAGAGCGGGGAGTGGCAGACAGTGAGGGAGACAGAGGATCTGAAGCAGGCTCCGCGCTGACAACAGAGAGCCTGATGCAGGCCTCGAACTCGCAAACTGCAAGATCATGACCTGAGCCGAAGTCAGATGGTTAACCCACTGAGCCACCCAGGCGCCCCCAGATAATTCTGATACAAGTAGTCTGGGGTGGGGCTCAGGCATTGCTCCCCAAGCAAGTCTCACCCATGGACATCGGTGAGAACCACTGATGCATAGTAAGGTCTTTAACTAGAATAGACAGCAGATCGTTTTGTGGTTTAAAACACAACAAAACAAAAACATACGTCAACCACCTCCTTTCCACAATCTTTGATCCCAGGGGGCTGAACTGAAGCCAAGTGCCTACACATTTCTAAAAGGTGATTCTGATGTGCCCTGGAGAACCAGGGGCCACCAAATTTTCATCACACCTGTGATGAAGAAAGGTTGGCTCCCAAACAGAAGTCTGAGCTGTGGTTTCTGCAGGGGATGAGGTTCGCCCCCATCCAGACCTCTACCTGGACCCAGAATACTTGCATTCAGCCACCCCCCCACCGGAGGTGGGGGGGTGGGGCAGCCCAGGGTGGAAGGGGCCACCAGGAATGGAGAGAGCCCTGGGGCCTCTGGCTCTTTCTTTCCCAGTTGGGCCAATCAACAAGAAGAACTGCTTTCAACACTGAGGATGCAAAAAATCAGGAGAAATGGCTGGAGCCATGATGTCCCTTCTTTATCTTTATCCAGGATATTGTAGGTTGACCGACAGAGCCTGAAGAAAGTGGTTTCTATTTCTGTCAACATATGCATCTGAGGCCTGATGTCCAACAGTAACTGACACACATTAAATCCAGGAAGAAGAAGATTGTCACCTCGTTTCATGCCGCTTCAGATATAAATGTGCCAATCGACAGGCTTTTAACAAAGAAGAACTACACTCAAATAAAGTAAAAATAAACAGTTGTGTTGTTCTGTATTTTTATCTGTTTGCATTCTTTAATATATTCTCTTTTTTCGAAGGGACATTTAGAGATCAACGTGATTTTACTCCCTGTGCTTTCTTGAGACGAGTGTCCGCTGCTCTGAAATTATTCTTCTCATAGTTATGAGGTGAAAATGTTCTTTATTAAATGAGATGATGGCATAGTTGCTTGTTCATTTGTCTTTAATTATTTTGCCTTGAAAAATAAAGAATTGATAACTCTGTGTTCCTCAATCCCCCTTCACTGTGAATCCCCTACGTCTTTTTTCAAACCAATCGGTGAAATCCCAGAATCTGGGAAACAAGTGGTTTCTACTAGGTGCTCATCAAAGTACTGAAACAATATTCAAATATACAAAGTATATGGAGAACTGAAGCAATATACAAATGGTAGGTGTGGAGTAGGACTCTTAACAAAGTGCCCCAGACAGGTTTTTGCATATGGAAATCTGACTACCAAATTAGAGATAATTGCATTTTTAAAAGGGAAATCTCTTTACCCAGATAGATCTATAATTAGTGACATACCATAATGAAAGGAGGAGCCAAATGATTAAATTGGAGGGAAGTGAGGACGAGTGAATTTGAAAAGTGCTTCTTTAGGGGCATCTGGGTGGCTCCGTCAGTTAAGCAACCGACTTCGGCTCAGGTCATGATCTCACCGCTCTGTGCTGACGGCTCGGAGCCTGGAGCCTGCTTCCGATTCTGTGTCTCCCTCTCTCTCTGCCCCTCCCCCACTCACACTCTGTCTCTATCTCGCTCTCAAAAATAAATAAACATTTAGAAATTTTCTTTAAAAAAAAAAAGAAAAAAGAAAAGTGCTCCTTTTGAATAATTAAAGAAAACAGGGAAGACTATACTATGTTGGATAAATGATGGATGGATGGATGCATGTGTGGTGGGAGGGAGGGGGGATGGATGGATGATGGAGAAAAGAATAAGGGCTAGAAACAGGAAGACTAGAAAGATTTTGGAATAGGGAGACAATGAGATGAAGAGAGGAGGAAGGGGACAAGAAATATGAAAGTGTATAGTAGATAGCATGGAGGAAAGAACACTGCGAGCTACTCTACAAGTGAATTAAATGGTCCTCGTGTCCTCAGTTTCCTCATCTGAAAACAAGCGAATTGGTTCTAATTATCTCTAATATCCTCTCCAGCAGTGGCATTCTCTGTGTCTAAGGAGAAGTAGACAAGGAAGACAAAAAAGGAAGAAAAACAGAAGAGAAGAGGTTCAGTAGTTCCAAAGTACTTAATCCCTGTAACAAATTACCACAACTTTAGTGACTTAAAACATCGCTTTACTCCCTTACTGTTCTAAAAGCTGGAGGAGTCCTAAAATCCAGGCAGCCCTCCTGTGTAGTTCTCACGCAAGCTTTGATTCAGTGGCACAGTCTGCTTGCATGTTTCGGCACTAGCTTCTTCTATCTGTGGTTCCCAAGAATGCCTTGGTGGCGCGGCTGTCAGATTTAGCAAATAACAATCCAAGATGCTCTATTAACTTTGGCAGATAATCAGCCCATAGTACTTTTAGGTTAAGTCTACTCCAAATAATGCCTGCAACATAACAATGCTAAGAAAAAATACGTTGCGTATCTGGAACTCAAGATGAACTGGTTATCCTCTATTTTCCCTGGCAACCTTCCTTGGGAGAGCGTACCCATTTCAAACAGGCAGATGGGAAACCAAGCATGGGTAATTACACTCTCAGAGAAGTTTATGGTCCCGAACAAGCTGAAAGTTTGTTCAATAGTAAGCAGCTTCTCATGTTGGACCTATGCTCAGACCAATTTCTTCCCCCTCATTCCGCCAGAGACTCGAGTCCCTTCCAACCTGCTTCAAATGTGAAGCTGAGCAGATACTCTTTATAATTCCCGCAAACCCATGTTGCCGGAAAGTCCCTGCCCCCAACCTATTCTGCAGCCTTAAGTGTTACTCACTCCTCCTCTCTTCCCCAACTCCCTCCACACAGCCTTCCTCCAGCCTCTCACATAAGTCTTTGAGCCAAAATGGGGTTCATTTGCACTTGCATTGTCAACGACAGAAGGAGAAATGTCACCATCACCACGAAATGAGCTGAACATCTCCTAAGTTAACACCCAGGACCAAGCAGGAAGGGCTGCAAGTAAATCCTCTTACTGTCTGGTGAATTTCCTGTTCCTTTCCAATTCTCTGTGGATTCAGAGTCCGGGCTCTTCGTCGGGCTCAAGCAGTTTTTGTGAGCATCTCCAAAAACTTAGAAAAGAAACTGAATATGGAAAATAGTGCAAAATAGGAATTTGTTTAAAGGTGGGTGGTTTTTAGGCTTCCGTTTATAAAATGGTCTGACCCAGTTTTCAACTAGGTCAAGATGTGGTAGACTGAGTTAAATCATGAAAGGCACAAATTACCCTAGAGCAGAGGAAGATTTTTGTGAAGTCACTTCCTAGCTGCTCCTTTAGCTTCAGCGGAACTGGCCTTTCCAGTTGAGGGAGTGTCCTGCCCCCGGGAAAAGTGAACTCATCATTTTCCCATCCTCCTCCCAACTGTGACCAGGCTGCCTGTGCCTTCCTGTTTTAATGACTTGGAGTGACCCTAAATGATTGGCATTGTGGTGCTTTTGGTCTTTCATCTTTTGTTTCCTTTTTCTTTTTTCCTTAGCAAAGTAAGAAGTAAAGACACTGGAAATTTAGAAAATCTAACCATTTTCATCTTTTTTTCCTTCTATCTTCTCTCTGATATCATAACTCGTAAATATTGCCCCATTGACCTGGTCGTTTCCCCAAGCATCTACAAATGAGTAAATTAATTGGACTTTTCTCTTATGACCATTGTTGGCTGTTGGGTTTTTTTCCCCCTAACTTCTATTACTTGGTTTTGTTGAACTTTGAAATATAAGCCCTCTTGATTTCCTGTAAATATTTGTTCTTTTAAAAACTAAGCCTCATTTTATTCTTACCCCATGAACTTTTAATTTCCTGATTCCCGTTAGACATTTCTGATCGATTTCTCTGTTTTCTGTTAAAACTTTGTTTCTCAATTCTCTTTCATGTATCTTTCCCCTTCCTTCACCTGAGAGGAAAATGGTCTTAACAGCCTGCCTGCCTTCCTTTCTCTCACTCTAGTCCTTCCTCATGTTTTTAGTTTTTATACATTTTATAAATTTTTCCCTCAGATTTCCTCCCGACTCATTCCCTACCTGCTTTTCTCCTTTGTGTCTATGCCTCAATTTTCCCTTTGAAGTTTCCCTTCATTTCCTCTTTTTTCTTTAGGTCTTCATGTTCTTGCTTCATGACAAGAATGCATTTATGTTGGGGGAAAAAAAAGCTTCTAGTAAATCTCCTATAAGCAAGCGGGACATTTGTCGTCTGACCTTCCTTGCTTGCCCCTTATGCTCTCACACATAAACCTGGAGTCTCAGCCATCATTCATTTTCCGGGATAAGTTTTATCTCTGCCCAGAATGCTTTCCTCTTTTCTCTAACTTATCTCCTGCTGTTCCTCCAGTGCCCGTGCAGGACATCACCTTTCCATGACCTTCCTAGCCTGGTTAGTCAAAAGTCATGTCTACTTCTGTCACCCCATGGGTTTAACTTCCTTATCAGTAAAAATTCAAGGTGGGATTATAAATTGACGTGTTCTTTTTTCCTCTTTATCTTTTTTGAGAGAGAGAGAGAGAGAGAGCGAGCAGTGGAGAGGGGCAGAAGGAGAGAAAGAGAGTGAGAGAGAGAATCTTGAGCAGATTCCATGTTCAGTGTGGAACCTGACATTCAGGTCAATCCCACAACCTTGAGGTTGTGACCTGAGCCAAAATCCAAAGTCATATGCTCAACCAGCTGCCTCCCCCGGGTGCCCCTAAATTGACCTGTTTTTAAATTTTTCAGATATAACAGCATAGGGAAAGAGTGCATAAAACAAATATGGAGTACATTGAATAATAATTTTTAAAAATCCAGAGAGCCTCCACCTGGGTTAGCACTCTTCAGGGTCTCATGTATCCTTTGTCACACAGACGGCTTACACCTGAAGATAACTGTTATCCTCTCCCTTAAGGCTAATCATTTCCTCACTTATCCGAAGCAGGCTCCAGGCTCCGAGCTGTCAGCACAGAGCCCGCCGTGGGGCTCCGAACCCACAGACAGTGAGATCATGAGCTGAGCCGAAGTCGGACGCTCAACCAACTGAGGCACCCAGGAGCCCCTCCTCACTCTACTTTAGAGTTTTACCACTTTCGTATGCCTTCTTAAGCAACAACATTTCATTTTTCCTGATTTCGAATTTTATAAAAATGGGATCATCCCACGGGGTAGGGCACGAAGATCCCTGCCTTTTGTCTTGTTTCTTGCACTCGGTGCTGTGTTTGAGATTCCAGGCTATTGCGTTTAGCTGTGGTTTTGCTTATTTTCCCTTCCGTGCACATTTTCCATGGCATGGGAGCCCACAATTTACTCATTCACTCTAAAGTTGATGGACCAGTTTGGAACTACTGTAAACATTGCTGCTGCAGACATTCTTATACAAGAATCCTGGCACATGTGTGCATGTACTTCTCCAGGTCAGAAATGGGACAGAATCCCTGAGTCACAGAGCATGCTCCTGTTCAGCTTTGGTAGGAAATGCCAGACGGTCTTCCAAAGAGGTGGTAGCAATTTATATTCCCACTGGCAGTCTGTGGAAATTCCTTTTGATTCAGAGCCTCACCTTCTTTGCCCATCTGATGAGCAGGAATGGGCATTTTCATCTCTCTATGCCCAGAGCTACCCAATTGACTGGTTTCCAGAGGGTGTTCCCATGCATTTATTGGTATATGTGCTGTCGAAGCAAGAACTCCCATGGATTTATTAGTTCATAAAACTCCCTTATGTTTTATGTTTCTTTCCAGACTTATGCCGTGTCTGACAATTTTCCAAGGACCTACCTTAGGAGAACTGGGGTTAAGCACGCATGGAATGACAACTACTCTGAAAACTTCTTTTCTTTGTCACGTAAAGGCTTTGCTTCACCAGCACTGCTGGGGCATAGGACGAAGTTTGTAAAAGCCTCTGTGCAGGGGACTTGGAGGGGGGGGGGGGAGGGGGCTGTGTGTATCCCATGCCTCCAGCCCTAAGAGAAAGGATGGTCAGCACTCCACATTCCTGAGCTCAGGAGGGGCCTTTCCACCCTGCCTTTCCATCCCAGAAGTTCTGGAATCAAGAGATCTGGGCTTTCCAGGGACTTTCTGTGGAGTTCTGCTACCCCTGGAGGCAGGATGCCGGCAGAATCACTCATTTCTACCTACCGCCTGGGGCTCCTCCTGAAATTCTCGTCCCGTCTATTAATAGATGCTCAGCAGTAAATTTTCTAAAATTACAAGTCTATGGATTGATTTTTAAAATTGTTTTAATGTTTATTTATTTTTGAGAGAGAGAGAGAGTGCAGAGGAGGGGCAGAGAGAAGGGGGAGACAGAGGATCCGAAGCGGGCTCTGCGTTGACAGCAATGAGCCCAATATGGCACTCAAAGTCACAAACCGTGAGATGATGACCTGAGCCGAGCACTTAACCTACTGAGCCACCCAGGCACCCCAATTTTTTTAATTAAATAATGCATAAAAGAGACCCTTTGGGCCCTACCTAGCACTGTCTCTTCATACTTCTTCGGAGATTATTTACCGGAGAGGTAGTAGAAATGAGATGGAGTGAAGTTTAAAAATGTAAAAGACGGGCGCCTGGGTGGCTCAGTCGGTTGAGCGTCCGACTTCAGCTCAGGTCACGATCTTGCGGTCCGTGAGTTTGAGCCCCGCGATGGGCTCTGGGCTGATGGCTCAGAGTCCGGAGCCTGCTTCTGATTCTGTGTCTCCCTCTCTCTCTGCCCCTCCCCCATTCATGCTCTGTCTCTCTCTGTGTCAAAAATAAATAAACATTAAAAAAAAATTTTTTTTATAAAAAAAATGTACAAGAACTGCCACCGTAGGGGTGCCCCGGGTGGCTCAGTCGGTTAAGCGTTCCACTTCGCCTCAGGTCATGATCTAGTGGTTGGTGAGTTTGAGGCCCGCGTCAGGCTCTGTGCTGTCAGCTCAGAGCCTGGAACCTGCTTTGGATTCTGTGTCTCCCTCTCTCTCTGCCCCTCCTCCCCCGCTCATACTTTGTCTCTCAAAAATAAATAAATGTAAAAAAAAAAATTTAGAACTGTTCAGGGATTCTTTTTTTAAATGCCAGTGTAGTATTGCTAGTAAAAATTTCTCCATTTAAAAACAAGTGTTTCCCTTAATTTAGATGTTAATTAAATGTATGAGTCAATGCTCTATAATGTTTTAAAATGACGTTTGGTTGGGGCCCCCATGAGAAGTTGGTTTAAAATTCTCATTTGAAAATCTTTTCCACATTTAACATTTCCTCTAGAAATACTTGGACAACGTGTGTTTGAAAAGGTTCCTCAAATTGAACGTTAAGTACATGCCCATCGGAGAAGTTATTTAAGAACTTCCTCCAAAGTTGGTAGGAAAAGCGAATGTCATTAGAAAATTGTGAATTTTTGCAACACTCTCAGAAAATGAGGTTTGGGATGGAAAGAAAGATTCTCTAGGCTCAACCCTTCCTGTTGTCAGCCCCTGGCAGCCTCACCCAATTCCTTCTTAACTGATGAATGAATCATTCTTAATGAATGATAGTTATAAGTCAATGAAACAAAAAATATATTGAAGCTTCACTCAGAAAGATTACATGTGCCCTCATAGTCAGCCATACTGTTTTTTAAAAGTCAAGAATAGGCAACTTTTGCAAGAAGAGAATGTCATCAGTAAGGGGGAAAAACACATGAGCAAGTAGCAGGGACTTTGTAGAAAAGAAAGAGCACTGGGATAGAAATCTCATAGTTCACATTCTAGAATCTTCTCGATATCTACTTGGACAAGCTCCCTAAGCCTTATTTTCTATACCTAGAAAAAGAGTTAAATTAAGTAACTTCTAACATCACAGGCAGGCTTTAATTTCTGTGAAAGATTGATACTGAGGCCCCAGAATTAATAAAGCAATTCAACTTTTTTATAAATCATAAAAGATCATAAAATTTTACACTCTCAAAAGATAAAACTTTTTGCAACAATAACAAAATCACCGCACACTTACCAGAATAGCTAAAAAAAAAAAAAAAGTTTTTTTTTTTTTTTATGGCATCATTAAATATTGGCAAGGATGTGGAACTTTCCTACATGGTTGGTGGGAATTTAAAATGTTATAACCATTTCAGGAAAAAAAAAAATATGGCACTTCCTTATAAAACTAAATATATATTTACTCTCTGACCCAGAATTCCACTCTTAGTTAATTTATCCAAGAGAAATGAAAATGTATGTCCACAAAAATACTCTACAAGAATATTCATAGCAGCTTTCTTCATAAAAACCCTGAACTAGAAAGATCTTGGATGCCCACCAACAGGTGAATGGATAAACAAACTGTGGTATATCTATACAATGAGCTATTACTCAGTAATAAAAGAGAAATAAAGTATTTCTTTAATATTTTTTTCAATGTGTATTGAGACAGAGCTTGAGCGGGGGAGGGGCAAAGAGAGAGGGAGACGAAGAATCTGAAACAGGCTCCAGGCTCCGAGCTGTCCGCACAGAGCCTGACACGGGGCTCTAACCCACGGACTGCGAGATCATGACCTGAGCCGAAGTCAGATGCACAACCGACTGAGCCACCCAGGCGCCCCGAGAAATAAAGTATTAATACATACTTCAATCTGGATAAATCCCCAAACCTTGCTGAGTAAAAGAAATCAAACACAAAAGAGAATATATCTTGATAACAGATTAGATTACACAAATGTATGCATTTGTCAAAACCCATGGAATGGCACATTTAAGATGTGTGCATTTTGTTTCAAGTAAATTACTTAAAAAAAAAAACCTGGAGTACTGGAACAAATATCAAACCACACTTCCTGATACACAGGCTGAAATAGTTGGGAGTGGAGTGTACTAATGTCTGCAAGTTATTTGAAATGCATCAAAAACATGTCAGATTGATGATGGAGATGACCAGACTTAAATGTCTGTCATGATATCTAATTATCATATGGGTGTTCGCTGTACAATTGTTTCCACTTCTCTCTATGTTTGAAAAACCTTATAACAAATGCTAGAGAAACAAATCAACAAGAAAAAGGAAAAGGAGATAATTCACCTGGTCATTGGTCAAATTGATAACAACACAGAGAAAAACATTTATTTCAAGTGATTTGTAACACAGCAGTCTATATAAACCTAGTGGGATATATTCTACATAGACCTAAAAAAGAAATTATAAACTTCATTTATTGGTTTTATTGTTAAGAACAACATTGCTACTATTTTGAAACTATCTCATAAATACTGTAAGATAAAGCAAGTAAATACATCGTTATTATCAGGAGCCAAGATTGACAGTGCAAAAGGAGAGACCAAAACTAAAACCCAAGGATCTAAGTAAAAATTCTGCAATATTAATTACAATTGCAAAATGCAATATTTAATTGGAATTATCTATAGATACTCATATATTTTTAGAAACATATTCCCTAGTCCTTTTTCCTGGGAAGATATTAGAAGCAGTACACCCAGTTACAACCAGCACCTTAGAACAAAGATCTTGGTTTCTATATAGCGCCCCCACACCCCCAGACACAACTATGATTTCTTGGAGAAATCACAGATTCCAGTCCTGAGGCAGAGAAAGTGCAAGATAAGCCTGGGGTATCTTGCTGCTGAAACAAGAAATGTGCAAAGATCACTGGGTACATGTCAGACACAGGAGTCAGGTTTTAGGACACTATGGGCTCCATGAAGCCTAAGGGATTGTGACACACCGAGTAAGTAAATATCCATACTATTACCCAGAGAAAGGAAAGGAAACGTTTGCCATCACTGGCGGTGTCTACAGTACCAAATCATTATCCTGAAAATTAATACCTTTTTGGGAAAATCATCCCCAAGTGCTGAAGAAAAGCTCTTCTTTCCAGAAGAACTCCAGCCAGTAATATAGAAGGAATAATAGGAGATTTATAACCACCGGAAATAATTGATTCATGCAGGGACCAGCAGTGGATGTAAAACTACTACGTAAGTTACGTCGCGGATATCGGCATGGTGTCCAAGTATCATCCCACAGATTGCTTACTATTTACAAGGAGAAATACTTCCTTTACAAATAAAGAGATGGCTGTCACCACCTGAGCCAAGTGACCAAATCAGCATCACTAATTGTGGGACAAACTGGCATTATGTGCTTTGTGAAGGGAAGCACATGATATTAACCTCACCTATGAAATCATGTCAGAAGATTTCACCTGCATCTAGTCAGCTCGTAGGCTTTGCTCCTCCAGGAAATATGGAGGACAGAGAATAAGTGAAATTAAAAGACACAATCACCAAATGCCCAGTGTGCAGTTTTATAAAATAATTATTCGAGCAAATTATTCAAACAAATAACGAGCGTAACTGTTCAAAAGAGGTATAATAAATCAACAAGCACAATGTGTGGACTTTGTTGGAAACTAATGTGAAAGAAAAAACTAGCCAAAACAGATATGTGGAGCACAATTTTGGGGATGTATAATATGGATTAGGCACTAGATATATTATAAAATGACTGTTAATTTTATCAAGGGTGATAATTTACCTGTTGATCGTGGAGGAGAATTTCATTGTTTTAGGAGGTGCCTGCTAAATTCTTATGATATGATAGCCTTATATCTGAAACTTACTTTGAATGATTCAGCTAAATAATTCTGGGAAAGAGACAGACAGACAGAGAATGAAAAAAGAGCAAGAGAACAATGAGGCAAAATGTTTAAAAGTGTCGAAACTAGTTATTCGATACACGGTGTTGCTCCCAGTCTTTCGAATTTTCTCCATATCTGAAAATTTTTGTAAGAAAAATGTTAACAAAAAGAAGAAACTGTAATGAATAAATTAATGTTTTAGAACTGATAATAGAGAGTATAATTTAGAATAAGGTTAAAATATGGGGCACCTGGGAGGCTTAGTCGGTTAAGCATTAGACTTCGGCTCAGGACATGATCTCGCAGTTTGTGGGTTCAAGCCCCATGTCGGGCTCTGTGCTGACAGCTCAGCGCCTGGAACCTGCTTCGGATTCTGTGTCTCCCTGTCTCTCTGCCCCTCTCCTGCTCGTGGTCTGTCTCCCTCTGTCTCTCAAAAATGAATAAATGTTAAAAAAATAAAATAAAATAAGGTTAAAATAATATTAATCGAATACACTAAACAAAACCATGATTCCATCCACAGTGAGCAACACAAACGAAGACCTCATGCAAGGATCAGATCATGTTATTCACCCTCCGGTGGTTCAAAGTCAAGTCCCAAATTCCCTTCTGTGTCTCCTGCCATACTCCTGTTTGTAATCCCCACAATGGTCAGACAAATGACTTTGTTCTACCTGATAGAAATGACCTTTGTACGAGGTCCCTTTGTTCTCCCAGTGTGCCGGATACTGGAAATGGACTCACTCAGCCTCCCAGCTACCCTCCTTCTTGTCATCGGAGAGGTTGGAAAGCTAAAGCCACAGTTTTCAAACCCCTTGCGGCCAGGGTGCTGGGTGTGCCTGTGTGATCTGCCTGTTAGATGTACTCGTTCAAGATTTGGAATGTGGAAATAAGGCAGGGTCATCTTCACATTCCCCTTTTCTGGTTTTTGCTGTCTGGAAAAACCATGACATCGTGAGGTTTCTCTGCTAGCATCCCAAGTGCATCTCTACCCGCGAGGGTAGGGAGGGATCGGTGCCTCTTGATGAGGCTTTGAGGCTTTCTAATCCCTGGGTTGAAGATCCTGGCACTTATTTTCCAGTTTCTAGATAATCTAGAGGTGGCTGAAGTGGTGACACCAGGGCCACTTCCAACAGTGGGTGATTTCAATCAATATTCTTGATTCCCACGGTGGGTCACTTCTTTATGGTTCTAGAATTATTCCTGGAGACCCAACTTTGAATGCATTCTGTCAACCCTTCCAATAATTTTCAAAGACCTAATTTCCTCCATTGAAACCTTTTTTGATTAAAATACCTACAGTGGTTTCCATTATCCACACTGACCTCTGGAAGGTTTTCTGAATCTGAGAAACATGTATCTTAAAATACAAGATATTTGGAAATAACAGGAATTTACATTTGGTCAGGGATTCCAAAATCTGGAACATCAAACTACCTTGGGCACTGGGATAGAGTACCAGACTCCACCCAAAACCTACAGAATGAGAATCTCTCTGGGTGGAGTCTAGCATGTATTTTTAAAATCTGTCCAGGTAATTATGATGCAATCTGCCTAACACAGAAATCCATGGACAAGCATGCAGGATTTTAAGGTGTAAAGGTTTGTAGACATCATGAGATCTAATCTTCCGTCTGATGCAAGAATCTCCATGCTGACATTTTGATGTTTCCCAACCTTCCTCTTCTACAGATTACCTTATCGTCTTCAGCAGTTTATCAACACGGCAGGAACTCTGTGTTAGGAAAAGCCAGCTTTGCATCAAGAATGAAATAACTTCTTTCAAAACCATGCAATACAGTCCGTGCCCAGGTTAAGCTGTGACTTAGAAATGCACATTTAACCTTACAAAATTGCATATTAAGCTTATAATTGCATACGATACACTACCAAGCGCTTAAAAAATAGTTTTGTTAGCTTAAAGCTCATTCAAGATACTGTTTATTTACCAAAACAGGGTCTCAAAGTAGTACATTGCAGATTCGTGGAATTATAAGATACAAGATTAGAAGCCATCTTAGAGATGATTATTTTAAAACAGGGACCTGGAGTGAAAGGCACAACTTGAAAATAATGAAATTTTTTTTTGTTTGTTTTTAGTGTTTACTTATTTTTGAGACAGAGGGAGACAGAGCACAAGTGGGGGAAGGGTATAGAGAGAGGGAGACACAGAATCCGAAACAGGCTCCGGGCTCTGAGCTGTCAGCACAGAGCCCGACGCGGGGCTCGAATCCACGAACTGTGAGATCATGACATGAGCCGAAGTCGGACACTTAACCGACTGAGCCACCCAGGCGCCCCAATAATGATATAATTTTTAATGAATGTGTAAATGAATAATGAAAGTACATTTTAGAAAGTGACCTCAGAGGCCTTTCCTTTGATCTTTTACTCCGTTGTTAACGTTAAGTGAGGAGTGATGTATTTCATTCATTTGGGGCAGCATTCAGGCCTCTTTTCAAATAAGCGACACTTTATGTTCACTTCTCTACTTAGTCTTTCTTTATTTTTCCCTGGGGCCTCTCTCACCTTGAGATGCTCACTAACCTTACCCGACTACGGGTCCAACTCCAAACTCAGCAGTTAGAGAGTTGATTAAAGATGGAAAAGAAAACAGAGCAAAATAAAATAACAGAAGCTTCACAGAAATCTGCGGTTCTGAAAAAGATAAGAGGTCACGGGTATGTGTGCAATGAACTTCAATCAGAAAGCCAAGGCGGAGGGGCGTGTTTCTTCTAACATCGCCGGTGAGAGCCTGAGACATAATTGAGAATGGAAGCCCATCTGCTCTCAATATTCTGACTCTGACAATGACACTGGGTTGCTGCTTTCTTTCTTTCTTTTTTTAATGTTTATTTATTTTTGAGAGACAGAGAGATAGAGCACGAGCAGGTGAGGAACAGAGAGAGAGGGAGACACAACCTGAACCAAGGGCTCCAGGCTCTGAGCTGTCAGCGCAGAGCCTGACGTGGGGCTTGAATTTGTGAGCTGGGAGATCATGACCCGAGCCGAAGTCAGACGCTTAACTGACTGAGCCACCCAGGCGCCCCCGGGTTGCTGCTTTCTGCTGATGACAGAGGTAGACCACAGCTATGCCCAAATTCCTTTTAATTTCTTATCCCTCTTTTGGGTATCAACTGCACTGAGATCTCTGAAATTAAAGACCTCATGTTAAACGAAAATCACCGATGTATGGTGTTGTACAGGAGCAGGCCAAGTTCACAATCATTCATTAATTTGGCAGGTATTCCTGGGTTCCCAGCATGTGGCAGGCACTCTGCTGAGCTCTGACATAGAGTGGTGAACAAGGTCCTCGGTTTCTGGGTATGTGACATGTGCTTGGAATGCTACCATTAATCTGATGATGGTCTTATTCTCTTCAATAAAGATATGGGTTTGGGGACCAAGCTGACATGGGCTCCATTCCCAGCCTTATCTCTTGCTGACCATGTAATCCTGGGTATTTGTCCCACCTGGATGGCTCTGTCTTCCTGGTGCCCATGGTGGACAAGCCCAACACAGCACTACTTTGAAGCAGGGAGTGACCTGATCCCATTGGGTAGGGAGAGAAAGCTCACTTATTTCCTTTAGATGAAGAAGGCCAGCCCTTGGGGAAGAAAACATTTTTCTTGCTTTAATTGACTTTTCCTTAATCAACCTCCCAGTTTAAAGACCTTTTTAAGATAGGACTCCTCTAGGCTGACTTTAACCTCCACAAAGATAAACAGATCTGTTCCCTTAGTCATGAACTTTTTCCAGGAACCAAATTCACTTCACCGTCGAGAACCAGCTGGGCACTTGTAGGAATAGAGATTCGTGGACCTCACTCTAGACCTAATAAATCAGAATCTCTAGAAATTTCTATTTTTAACAAGTAAGAAATGAAACCCGATAGTTATTTCCATTCTGCTTCTATTTTTAAGTAAGTTTAGATATTTCATCAAAACTTTAGATAACATTCATTTTTAATTTTTTTTCTAATTATGAAATTAATATGTGTACATGGTAGAGAAGTTTTCAAAAAGAAAATGAAATGTTAAGAAGAAAACAAAATGTACCCATTGCTCCAAGGCCTAGAATTAAGAAAAATAATCAGATTGGTGTTTCATTTTTCAATTTTTCTATGAATATGCATATATATTTTTATAATATATATGATACATAAAAAGATATATATAATATATTGAAATATATATACAGATACATCTTTTTATTTATATTTTTATTTATATTTATATAATATGTAAGCATGTTTATACATAATTTGTTATTTATAAATATAAATTTATAATGTATTTATATGAATATATTTATATTTTATATATATCTTATAAAATATATATAAAAGATATATATAATACACATAAGATATATAACATATATACAATATATATTTTTATAATTAATATAAAAATATAATCCTTATATTTTTATAATATATATAAAATCAAACAATCAATACTGTTTCTTGTAGATTTTCTGTTTATATGTATATATACTCTGAACACATGCCTGATTAGTATTTTACAGAAATAATTTCATTTAACTCTTATTTATTGAGAATCCCCTCTATGTAGTCACTCTTTTAGGCGTTGGGGATACAGTAGTGAGTATCTGGGGACACAAGTAGAAAGAAATGTGCACCAATGAACTTACATTACAATATCAGAATGTGCTCAAGAAACTAACCGACTGATACATCAATGGATAAATATCGATGATGCAAGGGGCAGGAATGATAATATTTGAGTGTCTATGCGGTGCCGAGAACAGTTCCCACTGTAAATTCATTTCATCCTTATAATAACCACTAGAACAGCACATAGCAAGCGCTAGAATTACCCCCACTTTATAAATGTGGAAACAGAGGCACTAACTGCTTGCCGGTCTATCTGAGTAATTTACAAGCTGCTAAGAAATAGGTGGGAAGACAGCCTGAATCAGGTGGCCAGAAACGGGGTGACACATCATAAGGTTTCGGTTGGCAGGCGAGGAACGGAAGCCAGACAGGTTGAAAGAAAAGGTGGGAACCAAGAAATCAGAGACCTGCATGAAATTAAAGCACAGCAGGTGCACGGAAATGGGATTAGGAAGCCAGCGAAGAGGCGGCGTTCTCAGAGAGGAGGCAGTCAGCCTGCCTGGGTCACTCCATGCTGTTGGGGGTTTCTAGTTGGTTTTCCTGGGAGACAATATTTTTACCTGCCCCTCGTCCCCGCTCTGCCGCAAAGCGGAAAACACTCCTTCACGGCAAGTGACGTTTCCACCTAGGCTGACTCATCCGCAGGCAGGTTTCACATCTGGAGATTGTGGAGCCGATTTTGTACAGTGGGGCAGGGGGTCAGGCCCAGGCAAGGTCAGAGCCCAGCCGAGCGCGTGGCTGCGGCAGGAAGACACAGGCGGTGAGAGCAAACCTGAACCCTGCCCCGGGAGCCTTGGGGGCGGAAACTGAGGAAATGGAATCCCTTCCACTGGTGAAACGCAGCTTCCCAGCCAGAGGGGACTGCACCCACTGGGCCCAGCCCTGGAGCCACGGCTTGGCAAACGGCCACCTAAGGGGAAGAAAAAGCACAACGTTGTGACAAGCGTCTGCCTCCACCCACATCACAGCGGGAGTTTGCTTCTCCAAGAAACAGACTTTTTAAGTCATTTTGATACCCCTCCCCCCAAAAGTCTACAAGGTTCTATATTCTAACACTTGGATACATTCTAAAGTGGCAGAGCACATTAAGGGACTTTGAAGACGACCAAGAGCCAGAAGAAAGAAGCAAGTTAGGAAGCATCAAACACCATGGGTGCTGCTGTTCTCCACCCCCCCCCCCGCCCCCCTCAGGTCATGATCAGGTCATGAGCTCCCGTTAGTGAGTTCCAGCCCGCATCAGGCTCTGTGCTGACAATGTGGAGTCCGATTCGGATCCTCTGTCCCCCTGTCTCTCTGCTCCTCCCCCCCCACCATCCTCTCTCTCTGAAACAAACATTAAAAAATAATAATAATAATACCACTCGTTGTTACCGTCTTCACTGACACAGAAACATCTTTATGCCTGATGCCTGCTCAGAGCCTGAGACCAGCTGATTCCATCATATCTCACAAGACTGTGTGACACTAGATGAATTCTTTAATTCCTTTGACCCTCAGTTTCTCTACCTGCAAAACAGACCCAAAGGTAGTCCCTACCTCTTGTTTAAATGAGAGAATACATCAGCAGTCTTAGCAGCCTATATTAGCACCTAGGCTTACTAGTCTAGATATTATTGATGATAGGACTGCTACCCAATCCCAAATCCTTGCATTTGTCTGTCCTTTCCCAGACCGCTCATGCTCCCACTCTAATTCTGTGTTGTGCCTCCAACTCATGTCCACGATGGCCTGCTCTGGCCTCTCCCGGCAACTCTTTCCTGTTCTTCCATCCTTCGCTCCTCTAGCTCCTTGCCTGTATTGAAAACTGAGTGTGGGGCAAGGACATCACTCCCCCTCTGGTCTTCTCTGACAAGCATAGGGCCGGGAGCAGGTTGAGACAAGCATTCCTGTGCCTCCATGATGGCACCTCTCCATTCCTCTACACTTTCCCCATCACCCCCTTTGAAGTATATGAGGTTAACACATCCCCTCTCCCTCACCACCCCCAGCGGCCAGCTGAAGGTCTGGAACAATCCTTCACATTCTGTGAAGACTCTGGCACAGGCCTACAGTCGCTTCTTTCATTCCTGTTGCTACATCAAGGTAGGCAACTTTATACCTGCCTGGCCCAATGTCACTTATAAAATGTCCCCCTCCTCCAATCAAGCTTCAACTCAGCCTCTATTTGTAACTTGGAGTTAGGGAACATGCTCAATGACACCATATGCAGGCAATCAACAAAATCCAGAAGGTAAGAAACTACAGAACAAATGTCCTGGTTTCTCCAAAACATCAATTGCAGAGGTGAGGGTGACCAGAAACATAGATTAAAAGTAAAAAGAAACAAATCAAACAAACGCAGTGGTGTGGCCCTTCTCTGGATTTTCTTTTTCTCTTTCTCTCTCCCTCTCTCTTTTTTTAATTTTGACAGGGAGAGAGAGCGAGAGAGAGAGAGAGGGTGTGAGCAGGGTAGGGGCAGAGAGAGAGAGGGGGAGAGAGAGAGCAGCCTCCACATTGTCAGCACAGAGCCTGATGCAGGGCTCAAACTCATGAACCGGGAGATCATGACCTAAGCTGAAATCAAGAGTCAGATGCTTAACCGACTGAGCCACCCACACGCCCCTGGATTTTCATTCAAAAAAAAGTTCAACTGCTAAAATATGTATAAATAAATAAAAACAATTTTGGCGGAGGGGGGGGTGGAACAAACAGGGACTTTCTTTTTCAAACAGGACTATTTCAGTATTGACCAGGTATTTGGTAATTTTAGGGAATCAGTGTTGATCTTTAAATCTATGATCCTGAAATTGTTCTTGCATTTCAAATATATATTTATAGACAGAGTAATTTGGTGTCTGGCGATTCCTGCTAAGTTACTCAGGGGGTACGTAAGTGGAGAGAAATGAGTTCGATGTTAAGAGATGTGACAAGATGGCCTTTCGTTGGTTAAAGCTGTGTGAGGGGGGTTCCGTGTAGGATCCTCTGCCTTTGTACTTTCCCTGATACAAAGTGGGGAGAAGCAATCCATGGGGGTGGCCCATGCAACCGGAAAGCCTTCCAGTTCCCCACGCACCACACACCACAGTCATAACCCTGCACCTTGGCCCCTGGAGCCCCTCCAGCCCCTCCAGCCCACCCACTCTCCTACCCTTCTACCACATTGAGGCCTTTCATCTGGGGGCCTCTCCATTTTCTGCCAGTCTTCAGATATTTTCTGGCTTCATCTCATCTCTGGTCTACATTCCATGGTTGAGGACTTCAACCTCTCTCTCCCTTCGACATTGACTGTCTTGCCCTCTTGTCCTCACGTTGTCTCTAGAGGCAAAGCCTATGCCTGGACTCGTCCCATGAGTTCTCTGCTCTCACACTCGCCCCACAACAGGCTGCCTGGCACATGCCAGTCGGAGGCACAGCACATCGAGTGTCCCCGACCTCGGTAAAACCGCGACACCACGGAACAAACCTTCAGCCTGTCCCTGTGTCCTTCACTGGCTGTCTCAAAGCTTCCCCTTTCAGCTCAAAGCCCCAACTCTGCCTCTTCACTCGGCACTCTGAAAACTCTGAAAGGACAATGAGTGTTTCACTAAGAAAGGCAAGACCACCAGATGCGAACTCCACGAACCTGTGTTCTGGAAACCCCTTCTCCCACCTCTTGAGGGAAGTTAACCACTACCTACCCTCCTCTTAGAATCTTCAACTCTCTGGGGCGCCTGGGTGGCTCAGTCGGTTAAGCTTCTGACTTCAGCTCAGGTCACGATCTCACGGTTCGTGAGTTCGAGCCCCGCGTCGGGCTCTGTGCTGACAGCTCGGAGCCTGGAGCCTGCTTTGGATTCTGTGTCTCCCTCTCTCACTGTGCCTCCCATGTTCATGCTCTGTCTCTCTCTCTCTCTCAAAAATAAGTAAACTTTAAAAAAATTAAAACAAAAAAGAATCTTCAACTCTTTAATATCCTCAGTGCCTTCTCAACCTCTTTCTCCTTCTGTCTGTCTGTCTGTCTCTCTTTCTTCTGGATTTTTCAATACTTTCCCAATGTCAGGAAGAAAACAAAAAGCTGTCTTTCTAGCTTCCATGTCCTCTTCCTTTCGCTGCCAAACTATTTATCACCATTCATTCTTCAGCCCACTATTTCTAAAATCACCGATGACCTACAGAGTCGATTGCCAGAGTCAAAAGGCATTATTACCCCATCCTGATCTTATGTGGCCTCTTATTGACGTCTACACTAATGGGAGGCACTGGTAAGGTACAGAAGAACTTGGAGCCACCCCTGAGGATACAAACCAAATCCACATTTGCATTAGCAGTTTACACAGAGACATTTGGAAAAAGTAGGACTGAACAACTGAGACGCATTCAAGCGGTCAGAGATTAATCCCGGGGAGAGAAGACTAGACTCTAACGGTAAATTAGTGGTGGCGATCTCTGTTCTCAGGACGACGGCACAGACAGAAAGGGCCACTCGGAGTAAAACAAAGCAAACTCCATCCTGTGGCGCTGCCTCCGGAGAAGGAGGGGCCTTGTTGGAAGTTGAAGGAGGCTTTTGCTGCTTCTCGATCACTGGAATCTAAGAAGGAGAATGGATTCGTGTATTACGTGTATAATTAAAAATCAGTTAAAAAGACAGAAGAGGCTAGTGAAAGAAGCCAGACACCAGAGTACATTCTGTGGCGTTCTACTCGTACTAAACCCAGAAGAGGCAAACTCATCTAATAAGAAGTGGATCAGAACAGCTGTTATTCTGGGGCCGTACAGACGTGAGGGGGCATGAGAGAACCTTCTGGGTGCTAAAAGCATTTAACATCTTGAATGGCCCGGAGTCGTCACACAGGCGTGCACCTATGCAAAGCTCAGATTTGTATATTTTACTCTGCGTCAATTATACCTGAATTAGAAATTAAATAGAAAGGTACACATTTTCCAAAATGAAAAAAAAAGGGGGTGGGGTGGGAGAAGAAGAGCTGTGTAAAGGGAGCGACCTCCCTGATCCACCCACGCGGTTAGTGCAGGGAGACTAAGGAATTCAGCGTTCAGATTGTACGGCTGGGACTCAGCTGTGCACTGGGATCCCAGCTTGAGCAATGGGACTTTGTGATTCCAACTTGACCTCATAGCGGGGAACGCGCTGATCCACCCATGTGCTCATGGCCGTGTACTTGACACTGGAATGTTTTCACTGTGATTAATCAATTGGCATCCTGGGCTGGAAATTTCAGTCTCCAGAAACTCAGCTAATAGTTACTAGCACTCCTAGTCTTGAGTCAGACGCCTTCGGAGCACCCATGTGCTACTTTCCTGGCTCCTCGAGGGTCCCTTGCCCAGACCACTCAGGAGCCAGCCTGGTGCGGGGCTCCCTGACCATGGCCTGCTTTCTCTGTGCTGTTCCAAGAGAGGGGAACGGGTGTGGGTGGGAAGGAGGTCTAGAGCGATTCTTAGAAATCGCCAGTTCAGCTCTTCTGCCCCTGTCTTTCCACACTGGCTCTCACTGAGTTCTCGTCATGTCTAACCTTACTCACTGCTACTCTCTTCGCTACTTCTTCCCTTTCCCATTCCACTTCCCTTCCCCCCTGCTTGGACTTTTTCAATGGTTCTTCAGGGCTCCCATGTTCAAGTTCAAACCACTAGATTTGGCGGAGATAACCGTTTCGCCTAACTTGCGACTACTGCACCTCCACCCCCACTCCCTGCATACTTTCCACTTCATCCAGTTTGCCAAATCGGTGGCATGCTTGACATTTTGGATGGGGCAATTCTTTATTGTGCAGGACTGGCCTGTGCATTCCAATGGGCTTAGCGTTCTTGTCTTCTGCCCACTGAATACCTGCGATACCCCACCTCAGACATTCTGAGAACTAAAATATGCTCCCAGATATTTCCAAACAGCCCCTGCTTTTCCAACTGGGTGGCTCATACTGGCCCTTCATACCTCAGCTCACGTATGGAATCAGATACAGTTGCCATCCTCATGGTTCAAGAACACAGAGTGTTGACTATTTAATAGGATTCAACCAAGTATTCTTTCTTTCTGGAAGCTCTCACTACTGATGCCCTACCGCACTCTGTGCTTTTCCTTACCCAGGTGTTCACACCATGTGTGGTCAGAGCTGATTGTCTTGTCCCCTCCCTCTCAACTCACTGCTCAGCCCTAATTGCCTGGGAGCAAAGACCAAGTCCGAACTTAATCTCTCGGTATCTCAAGCTTCACTTGGCTCAGTACCTGTCACATCGTAAGTAATAAACTCATATTTGAAGAATAAACAAACAGGATATTGAGCATACTTTCCCTGATGACTCAGTGTTATTATTCCCGGGCATAGAGATGACTTCCAGGCTGACTGAGCCACTTAGAGCTTTGGGCTCTACACCAATGACCCCCATCACCCTGCTTTGTGGGTTCGTGGGTTTGGATTTTGCATCAGACCATCAGTGTGCTTGCTTCCCGTGATCCCTTGGGGCCTTTGATATCTGAGGCAGACTGTCCCAAGTGCTGTGTCCAGGCACTCCATGAACTTTGCCCCCTGAACATTGCAATAATAACCACTCTGGTTCAGGACCCTTTTGTCCTATGTCTGGGTTCTTGCTAGATTTCACGCCCCAGAAGTTCTTTTCTGCTTAGTGAGGCAATCAGTTTCTAGAACCCTCTCCATAGTCATTTTCTTTTTGGAAACTGCTTGGAGACGACCCAGGAGGACTTTTGAAATACAGAAATGTTTCAGTGCTGAAGTGCCCATTCCTAGGTCCCTAGATGGACAAAGGAATTTCTCAGGGTGTTTTCAAAGTAGTTGTTATATCCCTGTAGTCTCAAAGTTTATGGGTACACTTTTTTATTTTGAAAAGTTTTACATCAGTAAACACTAAGCTATAGATCTCAGGTTTAGGATTTTTCTAATTTTTGGTTTGGATGACTTTGAATAAAAAAATAAAATAAAGCACCTTTTCATTATAATTCATATAGAATGAAAGCCAGGACCATGAGGAACAGAGTTAAGAGGAACAACCAGGCAGGAGTAAGTGGGGAAATACGATTCCTCCTCACCCCCAATTTTGGTATTTACCATGCCTTTACATATTTTAAAAATATTTTAATATATATCTTAATAAGTGTTATATAACTCTATCAACAAATAATTTTTATTTCATTCTTTTATTTTCAATATTTATTTTTAATCATCATTTTTCTCTTTTACAGGTTAATTACAACAGTTTAAGAAACAAAACTATGTAGACAGAAGAACGTTAAATAGTTTTTTTTACAAATAGCTTGCAGCTTACAAGAAAGGCTATATAACCTCATTCCTCTACACATTCGTACTAAACCAAATAGCTTATAGGAAATTAGTATTAAATAGCAACACACACACACAAAAACCGTAGATATAAATAACATAAAATAGAGTTTGACTCTAATGTGATGCTTAACAAAGCAAACTATGATGCAATATGTATCAACTTCATCAATTGGACAGGTCCAACGAGGCACAAATCAGGTAAGTGCTGAACTCTCAACTGCCAACTCCAGCTAGATTCTTTTGTTCTTGGGCTCTGTCCAATTCCTTCGCAGAGAGCATCAGTTTTTACATCTTCTTGACTCTTTGGCTGTCAAGAGGAAGAGAAGAAAACAATAAGCAAAGACAGGGTGGACTGGCTGGTAGGAGTGCCTTTTGTACCTAAACATTACTTCTCATTAATCTCAGGGTGCCAGCAGCTCAGAGTCCAGATGAGGAAATCAAGGTTCAGAGAGGAAGGGCCCTGCCCAACACAAGTGAGCTGGCTAGAGATGGAAACAGGATTGAGCGCTTACGTTGTATCTTTAAATTCAGTGTCTATGGCACCTTTGTATTAGGTGGCTTCTGTTCATGTTGATAAAATGTTACTCTCCATTATAATCAATGGAAATCAGAATATTGATCTCTGGTTGGCTCTTTATTTTTTAGTTTTTAACAAAGAAGTATCACGCGGTCTGTAAATTCTATAAATAGGAGGCATCTTTGCACCAAAATGAAGAAGCTTGTGACTATTAAATGCATGGAGGACTAACACATCTCGTAAAACTCACTAAATTAAAAAAAAATAAAAAGGATGTAAGTGGAAAAAAATGAATTTTTGGTTTATGGTCCGACTCAAATTTCCCCTTTAAAATTCTACGGTGCTTAGGCGGAAGGGTCCCAGCGAGTCTATGATCCGCTACTCTGCACTTGACCTTTGCCCCAGACATTTGGAGAGGGACTAATGGTAAATATCTCATACCTGAGGATATGCACAGCCTGTTTCACCCAGTTCTTCTTTGGATCTGCGCACACAGCGAATTTTTTCTTTGTGTAAAAGCTATAAAAAACAAAAAACGAAAAACAAACACAGAAAATTTTATTTGTGCTTCAAAAGTTTTGAACGGCTATGTCATAGAACACCCAATGGAAGTTTTGTATTCCAGCTGACTGTTCTACCCACTAAACATTTTAGTTATTTCAGAGGTGAAACAAAATACCAAAAAAAAAAAATATTTCTGATAAAGCTTGATGCAAGAAATGAAAGGGACTCTCTCCTACTTTCTCTGCAACTGAACAAATGGTTGAACAATGGCTGGAAAATAGTCTTAGAATGATTTAATTTTGTTGCCGGTGGTTACACTAAACATGACTAATTTATATCATTCCGAAGTATAATATCCTATATGAATCAAGAATATTATATGTGAAAGTATAAAAGCCCCAACCATTCCCTGGTGGAAGATGCTCATTTCCAAATTGACGTCTTCCATATTTTCATGCGCTAACGCATTAGGTGCTTACAAGTTTATCTTAGAAAGAGGTTTTTGCCCTCGACTCTGTTCTTTTTCTAAAAAAACCAAGCTTTCACCTTAGTCCTGTCCTATTTAAACTTTGAAGTACATACGCCCTAACAAAACAAACGTATCTTTGCCACATCGGTTATTTCTGAATGCAACTCCAAAAAAGGCAAACATGTTTTGAGACTCGAAATTCCCGTGTACATCTGATAGAACTAAATTCAAGTCAGTTGATAACTTACATGATTGCATTGATATCACAAGCTTCATTGGACAGCTGCTGCGTGAAGCCCACGATAAATCTGGGATGAAGGATGCGTTCTGTATACCGAAGGCAGCAGTCAAAGCTGCTTGCTGCTAAAAAGAAATTGCAAGTATTGAGTCCACATGAATGAACGTATCTTGTGATAGTATTACAGAACTACTTGGAGTTGGAGTTGTAGATGCTAAAGAAACTATTTAGAGAAAGAGTTCCAATGGCTTTGAGACCTGATTTAAGGTAGCCCGCAGCTCTCTTTAAAAAAAAATGGTTGGGGCGCCTGGGTGGCGCAGTCGGTTAAGCGTCCGACGTCAGCCAGGTCACGATCTCGTGGTCCGAGAGTTCGAGCCCCGCGTCGGGCTCTGGGCTGATGGCTCAGAGCCTGGAGCCTGTTTCCGATTCTGTGTCTCCCTCTCTCTCTGCCCCTCCCCCGTTCATGCTCTGTCTCTCTCTGTCCCAAAAATAAATAAAAAACGTTGAAAAAAAAAAAATTTAAAAAAAAAAATGGTTTATGTGCTGGGCAATTTTGGTTCGAAAGTCTAGAAGCACGTGATCTCCAACGAAAGGAATATCTTTACTAAGAAACACAAACGGACAGTGTTTTATTTTAAGTTCACTATAATCACTCAAGAATATGAGTACCTCCCACTTGAAGAAACTCTTATAGATAAGCTTCCAAATTCAGAAAATGAAGAAGTATGGAGATCTTAATCTATTATCTGGCCACTGGGTACTAAGAGGAGGGGAACGGCAAGAAGTTATAAAGGAAAATGTGATTTATAAGAGCTGCTTATCCGGGATGCAATTGAAATTGTAGTATTAATGGAAATATTTTAATTTAATTTATTATTTTAATGTTTTATTTTGATCATAAAAGTTCAACACGTGCATTTTCAGGGATGCACCTGTCATTAGACGTCATGTGCTCTGACAGTCATAAAGCAATTCTTGGACATTCCCCCCCCAGGTTAAATTATAACCTGCTATACGGTAAGGAATAAATGTTGTCTCCAAGTTGGCAAAAGATGGCTCCAAAGCCACGTAAGGATGGAGAAGACAGGTCCCATCATCTGCCCCTAAAGGGTGAGCTTTGATCTTTACTATTTGGCTGAGAGGTGAGAAAGTTGGGAAGGTGGGAGTGTTCCCCACATTTCTGAATTGACCCCATTTACTGGTAATGTTACCCAATTTGCATCACTCCCAGAAATAGCACTTTGGCCTTGTTGCAGAGCTTGGGGGTCTCTAAGAGCCCACCCACCCACCTCCAAATCTGCTGGGATTGCCAGCAGAGAGAAAAGCCCGGTCAGCAGCAGCAACATTTCCCTCCTCACTCGCCAATGAGCTGACAACTCCCATCACTTCTGAAGACTTTCTAACAGGCTCCCACTCCTTGGGGACCCCCGGGTGAGCTCAAGGCTTAGAGGAAAATGAAAATAGTTCTTCCTCCTGCGTTAGCAGAAAGAGTGATACTCACCTTCTGACTTGCTGCACAGGTGGAGTAGCAGCACTGACATCAAAGCAGCCAAGAGCAAATTCTTGCCACTGTCCATTTTCAGCTCAGGGAATAGATCTGCCCAGTGCTGGGTACCCAGTGTGCTAGGAGTGCTGTTGGGTTCTGGTAGCAGCCTGAGTCTGGGATGGCCCTACTTATAGCAAATATTGGGAATGTACACAGAAGGCGTGTTCTAACGTGGGTTTTCCCCCATTGATCAACCTGCCCCATCATGTCGTCACAAAAAAATAACCACAGGGAAAACTTCCTGCCTTTCCCTAATGTTGGGAAGCTGTGAAGGTCAGAGGAGGGGGGCGGCGTTTGAGAAGGGGAAAATCCTGCTAAATCCTTTGGATTTGCAAAGAGGGAAAAGCTGCCCAGCCCTGTGGCTCAGGAAAGGTTTTCATGCAGTTTCAACTTAATGTCTCGTCTCTGAAAAGAGAGGACAAGGATTAACAGTGATACAAAGGTCAGTCCTACACCTGGACGTTATAGGACTCTATTGTTCACACTGTATTTGCTTTCCAGAGTCAACTGGGAGCAAGAGGATGAGACAGGACGCCAGGCATACTTGGGGACGCATTTACAATTGAATAGTTGGTACTCAGCTATCCCCGAAGACCTTGTATTTCCAAACTACCACTCAGATTAGGTAATATGACAGTGGTGTAGTAGTTTTCCCAATTTTGGCAGAAGATACCAGACCTTAAGTGTGACTCAAGCCTCAATCTTGATGCCATGCCAATTCTTCTAAGAATCTTCTACATTTATATGACTAATCAATATCGCAGCCCAGAAAATACTCCCCGTCTGCCCTTAACTCTTCATGCGGATGTAGTTTTATAACTCAATACAAAGTCTCAGAACAGTTGAAGAATAAAGACAATCCACAAAATAAATGTCAAATAATAGTGATAATGATTGGGGCGCCCGGGTGCCTCAGTCGGTTGAGCGTCCGAGTTCGGCTCAGGTCATGATCTCGCAGTCCGTGAGTTCGAGCCCCGCGTTGGGCTATGTGATGACGGCTTGGATCCTGGAGCCTGCTTCGGATTCTGTGTCTCCCTCTCTCTGACCCTCCCCCGCTCATGCTCTGTCTCTCTCTGTCAAAAATAAACAAACATTAAAAAATTAAAAAAAAATAATAGTGATAATGATAATAATGTAAAATGAATCCCTGACCTATGATGGTATAATAAGAACTCTCCACAAGGGAGAATATCATTGTATGTTAGGGATTAGGTTTGTAGGAAGGGAGTTTTTGGAGATAATGGAATTATTTTCTATCCCATCACAGGCATGGTTACACATATCTACATGTATGTTAAAATTCCTAGAACTGTAAATCCAGAGAAAAAAATGAATAGTATTGTATGATTATTTTAAAAAATAAATTTAAAAAACACTGAAATCATTAAACAAAAACTATCCACTAAACACAAATATGTTGAAAGTAAATAAGTCAATTGACAGGATCGTATGGTTCTTATTTTTTCTTTTATTAATGTGATGTATCACATCGATTGATTTGCGAATGTTGGACCAGCCCTGCAGCCCAGGAATGAATCCCACTTGATCGTGGTGAATAATTCTTTTTAATATGGCCTTTTGTAGCAACGTGGATGGAACTGGAGAGTTATGCTGAGTAAAATAAGTCATACAGAGAAAGACAGATACCAGACGTTTTCACACTTATGTGGATCCTGAGAAACTTAACAAAAGACCATGGGGGAGGGGAAGGGAAAAAAAAAGTTAGAGAGGGAGGGAGACAAACCATAAGAGACTCTTAAAAACTGAGAATAAACTGAGGGTTGATGCGGGGTGGAAGGGAGGGGAAAGTTGGGGATGGGCATGGAGGAGGGCACCTGTTGGGATAAGCACTGGGTGTTGTATGGAAACCAATTTGACAATAAATTTCATATTAAAAAAAAAAGAAAGTAAATAGGTCAAAAAAAGATATACCATGTAAACAGTAAAAAAAAAAAAAAAGCTGGGGTTGCTATGCTTCTATCTGACAAAATAAATTTTACAACAAAAATTACTAGAGATAAAGAGGGGGTTCCATTATAATAAAGGATAAATTCATCAGGAAGATACAAGATTTATGATCATATATATACCTAACAATACCCCCTGAAAATATATGAAGCAAAACTGACAGAATGGAATGGAGGAATAAACAATTCAACAATAAAAATTGGATACTTCAATACCGCATTTTCAATAATGAATAGAAAAACTAGATAGAAAAGCCACTAGACCTAACAGGTATCTATAGAACACTACACCCTACAATAGAATAGGCATCCATCCTTCTTAAGTGCACCTAAAACATTCTCCAGAATAAATCACATGCAAGGCCAGAGGACAAGTCCTAATAAATTTAAAAGGATTGAGATCATACAAAGTATGTTTTCAAAACACAGTGGAATTAAATTAGAATCAATAACAGAAGGAACTTTGGGAAATTTACAATGATATGGGGATATTAAATGTTACACTCCTATATAACCAATGTGTCAAAGAGGAAATCATAAGGAAAGTAGAAAATACGTTGACATGAATGCAAGCGGAAACACAAGTGTACCAAAATTCATGTGGTGCAGCGAAAGTACTGCTCAGAGGGAAACTTACAGCAAGGATACATGAAATAATAGCAAAACAATAGAGGAAATGGGTGGAACTAAAAGTTGGTTCTTGGAAGAGGTCAACAACATTAACAACCTTTAACTAGACTAACCAAGAAAAAGCAGGGGAAGGGGGTGTGGGCCCTGAGAGACAAATTGCTAAACTCAAGAATGTAAGAGAGGTCATCACTACCAACTGTAAGAAAGAAGAATGACTGTGAACAACTGTATGCAATAAGTTAGATAGTATAGATAAAAGGGACAAATGAGTAGAAAGATACAACGTCCTGAAACTGACTCAAGTAAACATAAAAAGCTCAAAAAGCCCAACAACAAACAAAGATATCAAATTGGTAACTAAAAATATTTCCGTAAAGAAAAGCCAAGTAAGTTCTACCAAATATTCAAAAAAAAATTGAAGCTAATTCTTTCAGAAACGTTTCCAATAAGTAGAAAAGGAGATAACAATTTCTAACTCATTCTATGAGGACAGTATCACACTGATATTAAAGTAAGATAAAGACATCACAAGAAAATAAAACTATAGGCCAACAGCCTTAATCAATACAGACACACAAAAATACTCAACGAAACATTAGTAACCTATATCCAGACATATATACAAAGGACCACGCACCATAACCAAGCGGGACTTATCTCATGAAATGGCACACATAAATTTAAAAGAAGTATGAAGGGCATTTAATAAAATCCAACACCCTATCATAATTAAAACAGTCAATAAACTAGGCAGAGTAAAGAACTTCCTCAACCCGATAAAGGTCATCAATGAAAATCCCACAGCTAATCATACTTACTGTCGAAAGACTGAATGCTTTCCTCCTGAGATCAGGCCCCAGACAAGGATGTCCATTCTCAACAATTCTATTCAACATTGTGCTGGAGATTCTAGCCAGGGCATCTGTACAACAAAAGGAGGAAGACACCCAGATTGGAGAGGAAGTCGTAGCTATCTTAATTTGCAGATGACATTATCTTATATATGGAAAATCTTAAAGAACCCACTAAAAAAAAAAACTATTAGAACTGATAAGGTCAGCAAGGTTGCAAGATTCGAGGTCAACATACAAAACTCAATTGTATCTCTACACACTATCAGTGTTCACTGATAATAATGCACACCTGAAAATACAATTAAGAAAACAGTTACTTCTACAATAGCATCAAAAACAAAAACAAAGACAAAATACCTAGGTGTAAGTTTCACAAAAGATGAGGAAAATGAAACTAAAACTACAAACTATTATTAAAGAAATGAAGGAAGACTTCTAAATAAAGAGAAAGACATCCTCCATCATAAATCAGACAGACTTGGCATTGTTAAGATGGCACCACCCACCCACCCCCAAAATTGATCTTCAGATTCAACATAATTCCTACCAAAATTCCAGCTGGCTTATTTGCAGAAATGGAAAAGCCAATACTCAAATTCATATAGAATTACAAGAGATCCCAAATATTCAGAACAAACGCAACAAAGAAACGGAAGAACAAAGTCGGAGGACCTACGGTTCCTGATTCCAAACTTACTACACAACTACAGTCATCAAGGCATGTGATACTGACATAAGTGTAGACATGTAGATCAGTGGAATAGGACTGAGAGCCCGGTTAGAAGCCCCCTTGTATAACCAACTGATTTTTTTTCCATTGCGGTGCCAAGACCATTCAGTGGAGGAAAGAAAAATCTTTTCAACAAATGGTGCTGGGACAACTGGATATCCACATGCACAAAAATGATGAGAACCCTCTACCTCGCACCACGCACAAAAATGAACTCAAAATGGATCACATACCCAAATATAAGAGCTAAAACAATGAAACTCTTAGAGGAAAACATAGGAGTAAGTCTTCATGACCTTGGCAATGGTTTTTTACAGACATAACACCAAAAGCTCAGGCAACAAAATAAAAAACAAATAAACTGGACTATATAAAAATGATAAACTTTTGGGCTTCGAAGGTTATTACAAAAATGTCAAAAAATCACCCACAAAAAGGCATGAAATAATTTTCAACTCGTATATCCGATAAGTGACTTTTCCTCGTATCCAGAATATATGAAGAACTCTTGTAGATCAGTAATAAAAAGATAACCAACTCAATTTAAGAATGTACAAAATATCTGAATAGACATTTCTCCAAAGAGATGTAAATGACCAACAACACATGCAAAGATCATCAAAGTCATTAGTCATTAGGGAAGGTAAATCAAAACCACAATAACATATCACTTCACACCCATGAGAATGGCTATAATCGAAAAAGATGGATAAGACATATTGACAATGACATAGAGACATTGGAACCCTTATATGCTGTTGATGAAATGAAAAATGATGTGGTCCCTCTGAAAAATAGTTTGACAGTTCCTCAAATGGTTAGCCATAGATGATTCTGCAATTCTACTTCTAGGTATACACCCAAGATAGGTGATAACATACGCCCACACAAAAACCTGCACATGAGTGTTCATGGCTTCATTACTCATAATCACCCAAAAGTAGGAAAAATCCAAATGTCATCAAGTGATGAATAGCTAAATAAAATGTGTAAATTTGTACAACGGAACATTATTTGGCAACAAAAATGAATGATGTGCTGATAGATACTACAACATGGATGAGTCTTAAAAACACTGTACTAAGTGAAAAAGAAAAAACAAGCACGAAAGGCCACATATTATAAGATTCTACTTGTATGAAATGTTCAAAAGTGGTAAATTTATACAGCCAGGAAGTAGGGGTAGGGTGGGGTGTCAGGGGAAAAGGAGGGGAATGGAGAGTGATTGCTAATGGGTATGTGGTTTCTCTATAATCTAAAAATAGGTGGTGGCAATGGTTGCATAACACTGTGAGTATGCTAAGTGTGCACTTGGAAAGAGTGAATTTTATGATACATGAATTATATGTCAATAAAGCTCATAACAACAGTAAAAAATTCTCTACCTACCTAGATCAAACTTTCACCCTATTCACAGATCCTCTCTCCTCTACTGTCTCCATTTTTCCTTCTTCCTCCATTCCCGTTGTCTCTTCTCTTCTTTTCCTTCTTTCTCATCTCGGAATCACATTGTGTTTTTTGGCTGATTTTTTTTTTCTTTTGGCACTTTTTTATACTGATTGAAATTGTATTTCCCAATGCTTAGTTTGACAGATGTTGTCACTTAAACAGTTTTTTAAAGGTGACCTTCAACTGATTTTTTTTCGGTGGGGGGCGGGGGGTCAATAAACACGTTAATGGGAAGTTTAACATGAGATTATTTCAAACCTAGGGGCGCCTGGGTGGCTCAGTCGGTTAAGCATTCAACTTCGGCCCAGGTCATGATCTCACGGTTTGTGAGTTCGAGCCCTGCACCGGATTCTGTGTGTCTCTCTCTCTTTCTCTCTCTCTCTCTCTGCCTCTCCCCAGCTCACACTTGGTCTCTCTTTCTCTGAAAAATAAATAAAGTAAAAAAATTATTTAAAAAAAGAGTATTTCAAACCTAAGTTACTAGAAAGCTATTTACCACACTGGAATTTATTTTCTAGCTATTCTTTTTTTGTTGTTATTTTAGGGAGAGACCAAGTGCAAGTAGGGGAGAGGGGCAGAGGGAAAGAGAGGGGGTGAGAGAGAGAGAGAGAGAGAGAGAGAGAAGAGAGAATCTCAAGCAGACTCCATGCTCAGCTTAGAGCCCAACACAGGGCTTGATCCCATTACCCTGGGATCATGACCTGAGTGGAAATCAAGAGTCAGACGTTCAATTGACTGAGTCACCTAGGTACCCCTCTAACTGTTCTTTTCAAATATCTCAGATACACTTCTTCTAATGAGTCCTAATTCCTACATGTAGTGGAGTCTTGGTGTCTTTCTCTTCCCATCCCCAAAATTGACAAGCATCTCATGTGGCAAGTACTTAGTGGTATATACAGATGACTAGAACATGACTAAATTCAAGAGAACTTACAATAAGAGAATCAAACACAAGTAACTACAAGACACGGCAATTTGGGTAAGTGTCGTATTCATATTACATAAAACATTGTCATAGAAATTGTTCACAAAATGTGACCATTTAAAAGTTACTTAATTCCCCTTCCATTTCTATGACATCCTGACTAATGGAGCGTCCATCAAAAACCATTCTCTTTCTAGTAGAGTTCCATGCAAAGTCTTTTTTAGAAGATGGTAGGAGTTCCCTTTAAAACAGCATTTATTGAGCACCTATGAGATGCCAGATATTTTGGCAGGGAATGTGCTGTGAAAGCAAAGAAACCTGATGTTTGATTCCAACAAGGGGATGTGCACCAAAAGCCGGCAGCCATGGGCTTTCTGGGTTCCACACAGTGGACCCTGACTGTAGCTGAGCTCCGCTGACAGGAAAGGTTCTTACCCTGGTGTTGACTTGTACAAATTACAGAACTTCTAAGCTAGAGAAAGACAGGGACCATCTAATTCAATACCTTAATTTTAAGGATGAGGACAGACACCAAAGGCAGAGAGACGCTTGACTTTGTCACTGTGGAATCATGACCAGAGCTAGATCTAGAAATCAGGCCTCCTCTCTAAGTCAGTGGATTGTTCCTCATTTCCTCCTCAAACTTTGATTGTCTGATTATCCAATGGATGGTATTACCTATCGTTAGGCTTCACTTTCATTTCTTCTAGATAGTAATACAGGTTGTAGTTTCCATACAGGCTTAATCATACCCACCAAATGCTGAGGTATTATAGAGATCACTAAAAATGAAAATAATACACCACAACTCCAACGGAGGGTCGCAACGATATGAATTCGCACAATGACTACTTAAAACAAACCGAGGATCTTGTTTCTTGGCACCCTAGTTTGGATTTCCTAAAAGCAGAGCCTCCGGTGAAGGTCATTTATTTGAGTGATAAAGTCAGGAAACAAGAGTGAAGCAGGAGGGTGGAGGGAGAAAAAAGCTTTTAAGGTCATTCTGGGGACACCGATTCCATTAGAACCACCTGAGAAACAAACAGATGTCTTGGAATTATGTCCCTGAAAGATGGTGAATGGAGTATTTGGCAGTTGGCTCACATCCCTCATTAGTTGAGGGGTATTAGCTCCCCTACAGATTTAAGTTTTCCTTGGGAGGGGAAAGACGGGTCCAACATTTTCTCTCAGCCATGAGAATTTCCTAGAGCGGAAAGACAAGGTAAGTTGTTGTCAGTGAGTTGGGATCTGGGGCTGAGGCTGAACTCAATGGTGGCTGAAAGAATGTGACAGGGCGTCCAGAGATGCCTGGTACAATTGGCTTAGAAAAGCTTCTCTAGAAGCAGAAATCTGGGGGTGGGAATTGTGGAGAAACGAACCATCACGAGGGCGAAGGTCAGCCGATTCCCCCACCGGCCCCGGGAGGACAGCTTTGTTTGGTAAAAAGTCTTCCCCGGAACACACTGCCGAGTAACAGCTCTGTTTTCTTGTGTCCCATTTATCCTGAGACAAATGCTTTGGCCTATCGATTCATTACGCAAAGGTGTGTAGTTACCCTAAGAAATACTTACGCATTGTACTCTGGAAAACCAAGACCTCATGGTTCTGAGATTCACAAAGAGGCCTCGTAAAGTCATAATTAGCACTAAAGGGATAGTGAAAAGAAGAGCAGCCAAAGAATGTAATGGGACTTTGACCTGCAACAAGCAACACCAGAGACAAGGTTCTGGGCATCAGCGCGAGCACCATGAGGAAAGGCCTCAAGACAAAGAAGTCTTCTCCATTCAGTTTCAGTCTCAACCTTAAACAGGATCTGCTCGTCAACGTGATACGTGATCAAATTCCTACAGGCACCAGGTCCGACATTAGTTTTCAAAAAATACATATAACATTATCCTATAATTGCCCCCGACAGACTCATGCATAAACTGCTTCTCTTCAAGAGCCCAAAGAGACACCACCGAGAGATGGTTGAAGAATTGGTTTCAGTTAGAACAGGAAGCCAGCTCTCTTCTGAATTCCTGCAGGGTCGTTTAAGCCGAAGTAAAGAGCCTCTACAACTAGGCGGCTGAAAGCTGGCACTATTATCTCAGGAGAGTTTTGAGGCTCACCGTGTAAAGTTTTGAGTGAACGTTTGGACACCCACCTGAGCCAATGATCAAAGAGGGTGCTTCAGGCTCTATGTGTGAAAACAGCGTACTCCTTTTTTAGCCTCCTGAGAGTCCATCCAGTTCAGATTTAGTTGCTCCGTAGAGAGAAGAATTAACATAAACTTAAGCTAATTCCTCTCTGTATTGTTTATCTTGACTGCGAGGCTCTTCAAATGCCTCCCGTTTCCCAGGTCCTCAGTTTCTGTGTAGTCACAGCAGAGGAGTCTCTGTTCACGACACACGGGAAGAAATCAACAGGGTTGTTTTAGAACTCACACATGCAACCAGCAGATGCAATCCAAGCCATAGCTCCTGTGCAGGGCCATAGAACGTCACCTTTCCCAAAGGCAGCAAGGTTAGCCTATCAAACAGCACAAAGATGGAATAGGGAAGCAGGTCAAAGATGATGGGAAGGCAGGCATGGACTTGACATCTTCTCCAAGAGTTAGAAAAACAAAACAAAACAAAACAAAACAAAACAAAACAAAACAAAACAAAACTGTATTTGATGGTCTGGCATCCAAGCCAGCGGTGGGCTCAACCAGACACAGGACAGTTGGATCTGTAATCACTTCCATTCCAATGCTGGTTTTCTTTCTGTCACCTCCGGACACACCCCAGATGAGCTGGTTCTCCACCTTGGAGTCCACTTTGGGTGCAGCTCTCGAATGATTTTATCAAATGTGTTCATTTCTTGTCCGACTGCTTACGTTTGCCAAAGGGCTGCTGAAAATCCTGTTTTCTCTTACCATCAAAGCCCCCACCATGTTACCATCTTGGACTTACCAAACTGTGGCACTTTTGACGTTGGCAGGTTGAGAGGTTCTATTGAGCAGAATATCTCCAGAGAGACAACAGGGCTCCTTCTTCACAGCCATTATGACTCACAAGGAGGACTGGCCTCCAATAGAAGGTCCCAGGGTAACATTAAGACCAGCGTTTCATCACTCCAAGGACATCCTTCAGTATCTCCTTCTCAACAGCGTAGGAAGTCACTCTCCTCCATTCAATAGCAAATATTACGAACACTTAACTCAGGTCAAATAGACCACATCTCAAAGTCTTTGGAGGGCCCACTAGGTGAACCATTGCTCCTTGTCATTGACATTGGGAAAATGGAAACGTTCTTCATAGACATCTAAAAAATCATTTTCTCCACCGTGCTGCCACGGGATGGAATGAATCTTTCACCACTTCTTTCCTGCTGTGGAAAATCATCCCGACTTAATCTTGAATTTTAAAATATATACATGGACACACACAGGCATACATGCACACACACATGGACAGAGGGCAAAATAAGAAGGAAGGGACAAAGAATGCGAAGTATTATCACTCAAAAGAAAGATCCGGAGAGAACGCCTCATTTACGTGGACCCTACTGTGCATGAGGAGGAAGTAGAGAAATTCGTTCATTCATTCAACCAAGACTGAGTGTGCGTCTCAGAAGAGTGGTTAACAGGCTTGCCTGGCTTGCTCACATCAGATCTGTGCTTTGAAATCCAGGTTGAAGAAGGGTTAATGGCTACATGAAACATCACGAGATTAAACTTCCCATAAGAAACAAGATAAATACCATCCGAGATACCAAAATTTTCGGTGTTCGCGCTGGTTGTGGGTTTGTACGTGGGTAACAATGAGAAGACATTAAAATTTTCTAGGCATGCACTGTTAAAACATGCACGCTAACTGACAAGTTGTGCTACAAAAACTATTCTTGATTTTCTATATCTGCAACGTGGAGGCTACCTTACATTTCCCCAGGCAAATATGAGGTTTGACTTCTTCCTTTAAACAGTCCAAAGCGTTAATTGTATTTTCCTTAAAGGACTTCTCACTGATGAAATGCTATGCTTGGTTTAGTGGAGTTTTCTTATAACCATATTCAGTGGAAAAAGCAATAATGCAATCCAACAGTTTCATGATTATTTTAATATGATATTTCCCGTGCTCCAAATGGAAGTCAACCTTTTATGAAATGTGCCAAGGATTCTGAGGTTAAGAGCGGGGCAGTGAGGTATCATGATGTTTTAAAGAAGTAGCTTCTGTGAGGCAGGGAGATGTGAATGAGGGCAGCAAACTTGTGGTCCCTGGAGTGACAGCTCCTCCTGAATTGTTTGAAGGGTTTAATGAGAGGGTGGAATACTTAGTCTTTTCCTTGCAAAAATATTTTATCACAAAGTGTATACATCAAGCTGAACACATAAATCTTCTAGTGTCTCTTCTTGAAAATCGGGGGGAAAATCTATAAGGCATAATATAGAAAGAACAGAGCTTTAAACATCTTCCTGCCCCTTTAAAAAAAATTACCATAATGCATATTCCATTGAAAAAGAAAAGATATTAGAGAAGTCAAAAGAGAAAAGCAAAGATTAATTAGAAACTCACCATCCTAGAGAATTAGAGAGGTAAAAAAAAAAAACTTTTTGTTTAACTTTGTAGACTTGTGTTTATTCATATCTTTAACCTAAGTCAGATCACACGGCACATGTATTTAAAAACCTATTCTCTTCGTTTAAGAATACAGATATGGGGGCGCTTGGGTGGCTCAGTCGGTTAAGCGGCTGACTTCGGCTCAGGTCATGATCTTGAGGTCCGTGAGTTCGAGCCCCGCGTCGGGCTCTGTGCTGACAGCTCAGAGCCTGGAGCCTGTTTCAGATTCTGTGTCTCCCTCTCTCTGACCCTCCCCCGTTCATGCTCTGTCTCTCCCTGTCTCAAAAATAAATGAAACGTTAAAAAAAATTAAAAAAAAAAAAAGAATACAGATATGGTCTAATGTTTATATCAAAAAATGTACCTCTATTCTATCATTTTAAACAGTAGTATGGCTTCTCATTATTGCATGGTTATCCACCATTAAACGCCCTAGGTTGTTTCTAACTTTTTGGTTATTGTAAATAGTACTATGAAGAACTCGGTGTGGATGAATCTTTGTACATATTCTTAATCACTTTCTTAAAAGAAGGCCAAGAAATGGAATTTTAGGGTCTAGAAATGTGTACCTATTTCACAGTTTTGAGATTGCAAAGCTACCTACCAGAATTCTGAGTGAGTGGACCCAATTCCTTGTGTATTTCACAGGATCAACAAATAGAAATGCATGCATTTACTTAGGGCTTTGTGGAAGCAACAACTACTTCTCCATTAAATAGAAGTCTAAATGTGGCAAATGCCTGAATGCTATCAGCTCCTGTGATACATCCTAGCCTCTGCCACATTAACTGCTGTGGACTTTTTATTTATTTGTTTGTTTGTTTGTTTATTTATTTATTTATTTTTACCCGGCACAAAGCCAACATGCTGTGAAGTGTATATGCCACGCCCTGAACCCTTAAAGTAAATATTTTGCCAGGGACATCGAAGAACCGGAAGAGAACCGATGAAAAGGAGGAGGGCAGTCCCTATGACTCCCGTACTTTCCAAAGGAACCTCTTGGTACTGAGTGTATTTACTTAACAGATTAGAGGTTTTAAATATCTAACTGAGTTATTGCTCTGATGGTGAAATCTCGGTTGCTCCCTATTGTAAACTTGAAAATTCCCCTGCGTGCTTTCTCAAAGCTGACATGAAGGAGCCAGCTATAATAGTCCGAGTAGGCAGGGAATAATTTGCTAAGGAATGCTGCCTAGTCAGGGCACAGACGGAGACCGATGCCACATGTTCCTACAAAGCACACAGTTTCATATGAGGGCTAACAACTGTCCTTCGGTCCTGAAGAATGGCATTGGCTAAACGACCAGCAGGGTCGACGTGGTGACATGTTCAAGTTCTAATATGTGATGTTTAGATCCTTCCGGATTTTGCCAGTTCACTGCACTTCTGGAGAGAGAGATTCAGGGTCCATTTGTTACACGTTTCTAGAGTTACCCTAGGAAAGACTAAGCCTCATCACTTATTTCAGGCAATCTGCATTTACTAAGAATACAATCATAAACGTTTGCAAAAAAAAAAAAAGTCATAAATGACACACAAAACTCTTCATTGCAGCACTATGTAGAATAGGAAAGAAAATGGAAACACCCAATTAGTTAATAATAGAACAGTGATTAAAACAATGATAGGATTTCCATATGATTGAATAATATGTTGCCATTTAAATAATTTTGAAACATTTACGCAAGGGAGGAAATGCTAATGACAAAAAATAGAGAAAATCGTACGACACAAAGTTATAAGTAGTACGTTAACCCATTATGGGAAACTGTGTATATTTGTACTTATATATTAAAAAAAAAAAAAAAAAGACTGGAAAGAAATTCACCAAAATGAAAACAGAAATTACCTGTGGTGATGGGAGGCTCTCCCCACTTGTTTTCATGTTTTTTTTCTATATTTGTCAGTTTTTTATAATAAACACATATTGCTTTTATAATCAGAGAAGAATAAATTATTTTCAAACCCACATATTAAAAATTCTCGTTTCCTAGTAGAGTGAACTTATAAATATGATTTTAAAGGGCTACCTTTATTCATAGTTTTAATATTTTTTAGTAAAAATTGCCACCAGAAGAAAATGAATAATCTTATTTTTTGGAACACCTCATGTCAGGCTTTCATGATGATATTACAGTAAGTCTTGCAAAATTTTCACTGCCCTCCTAACTTCATGGATGGCCCTAGAAGATGCATGACTATTCCAGGAGAACATCAATAATCTATCTTGTGTTGGAATTTGCAGAATAAAATAGGTGAAAGTTAACCAGAAACTGTTTACACGAGCTAGTAGCTGTTTTAAAATTTAATTGTGAAGTTGATTTATTAGGTTAGGAAAATGTATCCATAAAAAAAAAAAAAAAAAAAAAAAAAAAAAGGATGGGGGGTGGGGGTGGTGCTTGGGTGGCTCAGTCTGTTAAGCGTCCGGCTTTGGCTCAGGTCATGATCTTGCGGTCCGTGAGCTTGAGCCCCGGGTTGGGCTCTGTGCTGACAACTCAGAGCCTGGAGCCTGCTTTACATTCTGTGTCTCCCTCTCTCTCTGTCCCTCCCCTCTCATGCTCTGTCTCTCTGTCTCACTCTGTAAAAAAATATTTTTTTAAGTTTCAGAAACACAGATTACTTTGCTGGTGAGGGTTAACAAATAAGCAAGCATACCAATAACTTTCTGTATGATTGGGCAAGTCAGTGTGCTCTCTGGATCTCAGCATCTCCATCAGAAAATAAACAATGCACAGACACCTGCTCTCCAAATTCTCTTTGGAAGTAGTAAACTATTCAAAGGCAGAAAACAATTATTTTATAAATCTTATTAATTAGCAGGTTCATTTCCACTAAATAAGAAGAAATGTCGATAAAGCCCTGTAGTATTATAGCCTTACGATTTGTGTGTGTGTGTGTGGTAAGAATATTTCAGATTTAGTCTCTTGGCAACTTTGAAGTATGTAACATAGCATTATTGACTATAATTGCAATGCTATGATTCATCATCTGACTGCAAGTCTGTACCCTTTAACCATCATCTTCCAAATTCCCCTAGCCCCCGGCTCCTGGTGACCATCATTCGGCTCTGTTTTACTAGTTCCGTATAGCCTTCTAGTTTTAACCAGCTTATAATAAGCCAGTTTAACCAGTAGGCTTATAAACACTTCCTTGCATTTCACAATGGTCTGATCCTAAGCAGGCAGCCATTTTGAATCTTGTTCTATTTCCGGACCGTGTTACATTTCACCATCTGAATCATCCTTCCTCTCATAGTAGAAGTTAGGCAAATCCTGAGGTATCTTGTCACTTCCAACCACATACATTATCGTTTATGGCACATTTCCTCAGAGCTCACAGGTGCCCATTGATAGAACCAGATAAGCCGCTGGAATGCCCCACCATGCCCTCCAGCTCCAGCCAAGAGCTACTGATCTGCCTAGAGCCTGTAAAAAATGTCTCGACTGCTAGTAGACCTGGGGGGAATGATGCAATAGCTGGCCAGGGAAAGAAACCAACAAGGCCAAAGCTTTGGACTCATTCCTGAGTGAGTTCATTGATCTGCTTCTGTCCTACAGACCTTAATCCAAGCCCACCATATGTAAGGGGGCCGAGATGAGGCATGGTACATAGGCCAGAACAAAATGTGGTCTATACTGAAATAACAGTCAGTACAGCATCTCCAGAAGAAACCCCCAAGTAATCATGACGCTCAGCCAAAAGGATCCACCCTAATTAATATCATCATTACTGAATTTAAGCACTTTCTGAAATGTTTCCACCCTTTCTGAGGACTGACGTGTTCCCTAGGTAAAGAATCACAAGTGAAAACTGTCAGACTTTCAAACACCTGTGTCGTAAATTTTTCTAGTTACAGAACTTTCTCCCAGAGATGAGTCAAGGGTCACAGATGATGTTTACCCACTCTGAGGGATGAGCAGGACCACTGGGAGAATAAAAAGTTGAGACTGACTATAGTACGATTTTAAGAAATTGTGTATCCCACTGTGAAAGTCACTGGAGACTTTTCTATCCTGAAACTCTGTGTTAATTAATCAGTAAAGATACATAATCACTTTCAGAAAGATGATTATAAAAAACAGGAATGAGGAACTCAAAGCACCATTGACCCCGGGAGCTCATTACATATTGACAAGTGTGTACCTGGATTGACTTCCCACCTCCAACCCCCCAAATAAAAACATATTTCGTGATCCCTCCACAGACTTTGGGGAGGTTAGAGTAAGTCGGTACAAGGCACACATAATTTTAGCCATTACAAATGAGAAAGTTTGTTTTAGAGTGAAGGCAACTAAGGCCTAATCTTTCTCCTCCCTCCAACTCTTAGGAATTTGGATCTTTGTTAAATGTCACAACGAATAAGAGAATAATTACAGGGGTACAACTATTTTAAGCACCTGGAAAACTAAATTTTTTTAATGTTTATTTACTTTTGAGACAGAGAGAGAGAGAGAGAGAGAAAGGGAATGAGCCAGGGAGGGGCAGAGAGAGAGGGAGACCCAAAATTCGAAGCAGGCTCTTGTCAGCACAGAGCCGGATGCGAGCCTCGACTCACGAACCGTGAGATCATGACTTGAGCCAACATCGTATGCTTACTTAACCGATGGAGTCCCCCAGGCACCCCTGGGAAACTAAACTTAATGAGAGATTTCATTGAGGGAGGAGTGGGGGGAGGAAGAGACCGAATGTTACACTTCCTACAATTTTTAGCAATCAAATACATTAGACTGAAAAACTTCATCTTTCGAGAATTTCGATCATGCCAAAATATACAAGAAATCAACACAAAATGGCAAAAAATGGCCAATTACTTTAGAGAATGTGAAAGAAGAAACATATTAGAGACACACATAAACACAGGAGTACTGGTTGGACATGTGCTGTGTGGTCAGATTGGCCAGAGAAGGCAGCACAGGACCAGAGTCAGAAGGACTAAGTTCTCACGTCAGCCGGGTCACACGCTGGCCATGTGGCCCCGACCAAGCCACTGAGTCTTAACCTCTGCATCCACAAAGTGAGGATAAATATGTATCCAGGTATCACTTAGACGGCTGGCAAGGCAATCCAAGTGAAAGTACCATGCGAAGTATAAATCACAGGCAAGCTATCGGTGTAGATACTGTTTTCACCACACTATGCGGTCAAGACAAAGATGTAAAAGAAATAGCTTTGGAGGTTGAGAAGATTATACCTCAGTTAAAAGGATAAAACAGGAATCAGTGAGGGGCACCTGGGGGGCTCAGTCGGTTAAGCGTCCGACTTCGGCTCAGGTCATGATCTCACACTCCGTGAGTTCGAGCCCCCCGTCGGGCTCTGTGCTGACGGCTCGGAGCCTGGAGCCTGCTTCGGATTCTGTGTCTCCTTCTCTCTCTGCCCCTCCCCACTTGTGCTCTGTCTCTCTCTGCCTCTCAAAAATAAATAAATGTAAAAAGAAAAAAAAATTTTAAATAAAAGTTCCTAGATGTGAAGAAATTATCTCCTGGCACCTGTAAAAATTTCTCGTGTGCAGCTTCTCAGGGAAAAAAAAACGCACGCCCCACTCCACTGCTATCCTGTCATTCCAGAAGCATTCGCAGTCCACCCACAGTGTATGTGACACCCTCTGACAGAATTTTCTCTGGCACGTGTGCCATTCTGCCAAGAGGTTTGGCAAGGGCTCCACCAGTTTCCTCCACGGCTTCAACTCTCACAGTTTAAAGATTGCTGATCTTTTCACTCTTGCCTTTCTTGTGACCTATTTACCATTTCCTGTGTGCCAGGAAGAGACTTGATTTGGGAGTACAAAGTAACCTGTCAGCAGCAGTCACAGTAAATGGTTTAGAGCTTGAACCGAATCCAGTTCCCAGGAGTGACTAAGAACAGCTTAGCATGATCACACTTGAACTACATGATGCCCTTTTCCAGGGCCGTGAGAATGATGCTCACAGATTCAAACAGGGATTCAAGATGAGTTTCTCAGAACCAACACTGGAGGAAAAGCTGGTGGGATTCCAAATGAGAATCTGGCTGTGAAAAGGGAGGGAAGACATTGCTTCAGAAAGTAATCGCAACACCTCACGTCAGCCTCAGACACAGACAGAGTCAAGAGTTGGGGGGAAAGGGACCTGATGGTGCTTGCAGGATTGTCCCACCCCTCCTGGAGCCAGGCCTTCAGGGCTCCGCCGATTAGGAAGATGGCGGCCACTAGACTGGACGACATTCACCATAATATCCACAGGTTGGGGAAGACTCTCAGAAGTTTGGAGGGTCCTCACTTTCGGGAGCTCTGCCCATACCCCTTGATGCACAATCAAGTCCCAAAAGGACTTTAGGAAACCTAAGGATCCTTCTGGCCTTATCTCTCACCCAACAATATGGACATGCTGATTCAAGGTCCTTTCCCCAATATCTCCCCATTTCTGGAATAATCCATTTACTCCTTCTACCTCCACCTGGCCCATCACTGTTGTCGGATGTTCCCCATTTATCATTCAAGACCTAATTCAAAGGTTACTTTTATAGGACAGTTTCCACAACTAGATGAAACAGCTCTTTACTTGGAACTCCCTTGGGACTTTGCTTTTCACACTACGTAAGAAGCTATATTTTCCTGTCTTTGTCTGTATAGCACCTGGCAGAGGGTAGAGGTTCAAGAATATGTGACAGATGAATGAACCAACTGAATTCATTTTTTGTTATTCTCACCCCTTGTTTCCTACATCTATTAGTCACTAATTCTTCTACACATTTGGCTTCCAACTCGTTTTCTTCTCTCCGACCACAGCTGCCCTGGCCTCAGGTCTCAGAAATCCATGTTGGCATTAATATAGTTTCCCAAAGCAGGCTCCTCACCCATCAAAGAGTCAAAGACTATTGTAATAATGACATGAAGACACTTATTCTCCATTGTTCCACTTTCTCTCAAGCTGGGATTTGAACCCAGATCAGTCCAGACCCACCGTCCACGCTGCTTCTTCAACACTTGTCTCTTCCAAATTGGCCATAGAAAGAGAAAGATGGGAGTTATCACTGAATAACTTACTGTCAATCCCAATTTTGTGGATTCCTAGGACCAATGGATGGCTTTCAAGATATTTACCAACCCCCAGAAATTATATATAAAAGACTGGGTCCAGCCAATGCAATGTTGAAGGAGAAAAACAAAGCTGAAGGACTGACCCTACCAGATGTTAAGACTTACTCTAAATCTACAGTAATCGAGACAATATGGCATTGGTGAAAAACAGAAAAATAGATCAATAGCACAAAATAGAGAGTCCAGAAAAAGACTCACAAAAATATAGTGAACTGATCTTTGACAAAGAGGTAAAGGCAATACAATGGGACAAAGATGGTCATTTCAACAAATGGTGCTCCAACCACTAGATATCTATAAAAAAAAAAAAAAAAAGAATCTAGGCAGAGACTTACACTTTTCATACAAATTAACTCACAATGGATCATAGACCTAAACATGAAACTACAAAACTTCTAGAAGATAGCGTAGGAGAAAATCTAGATGACTTTGGGTGTGGCAGTGACTTTTATACACACTATCAAAGATACAGTCCATGAAAGAAATAATTGATAAGCTGGGTTTCATTTAAATTAAAAACTTCTGCTCTGGGAAGGACAAGGTTAAGAGAATTAGAAGACAAACCACAAACTGGGAGAAATCATTTGTAAAAAAATATATCTGATAAAGGCTGTTATCCAAAATCCACACAGAACTCTTAACACTCAACAATGAGAACACAAACAATCCAATTAAAAAATGGGTCCAAGACTGTAACAGTTACTATCTCAATAAAGAAGATACACATGTGGCAAATAAGCATATGAAAAGATATGTCATTTGGGGAAATGCCAAGTAAAACCATATTGACATTCCACTCCACACCTATTCGAATGGCCAAAACCCAGAACATTAACGACACCAAATGTTGGAGAGGTTGTGAAGCGATAAGAACTCTCATTCGCTGCTGGGTGGGAATGCAAAATGGAAAAGCCAGTTTAGAAGACAGCTGGGTGGTTTCTTACAAAACTAAACACCCTCTTACTAGTCCAGAAATTACACAGTCCAGAAATTGTGTTCCTTTAGTATCCATCCAGTGGAGTGGAAAACTTATATCCACACCAAAACTTGCTACACAGATATGTTATAGCAGCTTTGTTCATAAGCACCTAAACTTGGAAGCAATCAAGATGTCCTTCAAGAAACAGTGGTTCACCCAGACAATGAACTAAAACACTAAAGAGAACAGCACTAAAGACAAATGAGCTATCAAGCCACAGAAAAAAGACATAGATGAACCTTAAATACGTAGTACGAAGAGGAAGAAGCCAATGGGAAAATGGGGCGCCTGGGTGGCTCAGTCGGTTGGGCGTCCGACTTCAGCCCGGGTCACGATCTCGCAGGTATGTGGGTTCGAGCCCCGCGTCGGGCTCTGGGCTGATGGCTCGGAGCCTGGAGCCTGCTTCCGATTCTGTCTCCCTCTCTCTCTGCCCCTCCCCCATTCATGCTCTGTCTCTCTCTGTCTCAGAAATAAATAAATGTTAAAAAAAAGAAGCCAATGGGAAAAGACTATATATGCCATACGATTTCAACTATATGACCTTCTGGAAAAGATAAAGCTACGGAGACAGGAAAATGATCAGTGGTCACCAGGGGTTGGAGGTGGTGGGAAGGGATAAACCCATGAAGCCCAGAGGATTTTCAGAGCAGTGAAACTACTCCCTATGATACTACAACGGTGGATACTTGTCATTATACGTTTATCCAAACCCATCGAAACAACAATGGCAAGAGCCAATCCCAAAGTAAACTATGGCCTCTGGGTGGTAACGACGTGCCAAAGCAGGTTCACTGGTTGTAACAAACACATCCACTCAAGTGTGAATGTTAACAGTGGGGCAGGCCCTGCAGCCATGAGGGCAGGAAACACATGGGAAATTTCTGTACCTTCCTCTCAACCTTGTTAGGAATCTAAAACTGCTCTAAAAACAAACGGTCTTTAAAAAAAAATGTTGGGTCTACGTGTGTAGGTGTGTTATTTTCCTGAGGAGGCAGGCCGCGGTTTCCACCAGACTCTTTAAGGAATCTATCATTTCAAAAAGGCAAAGAATCACCACCTTGGAGCATTTCTGCAAATCCTTGGATTTGCACTGACAAAAGTTGCATGTTTACTCCTTTTGATTCATTCATTCACGAGCCCACCACGCGAAGGGCTTTCACCCACCCGGAGTCTTTTTTTGGACACAAGATGGGCTTCCAAATCACCCGCTGTTGTTTCCTCTGGGCAGAATTCCAGGATTCGTCTTATTCGAGATGGTACTTTCCCAGCCTTGGCACTGCTCTCCTTCTTTCCTTTATCTTCTTCAGATAATCACGCAGTGTTACTTGCGTGCTACTTCATTCTTCCTCCTTAGAAAATCTCACTGATATACTGTTCCCAGCCTCTTTATCTCAAGCCTTCCCCATTACGCCTGGCTAAGCAGGTAGTTTCCTGGTGCTGGGACCAGAGCCAATCTATTCTGGTGGGGTTTTTTCTTTTTATTAATTCTCCAAAAGGAAAACTCATTTTCCTATTGGAAAATGTGGCAAAGGTGAATCAACTTTATTCCTGTCATCAATTTTCATCAATTCAGAGCTCCAGGTTAATGTATAGGCAATGGAGTTGGAGGGAAGAGAGTGGAATGTTCAAATCCACAGTAAGATTTCAGTGTCGTGAGTGACTTTAGAATTTACCCACTCACCTCAACAAATAGCTCAGCTACACACCCAAGAGTTTTGTCCAAGTTTTAAAACCAGTTAGTTGCAGAGTCAAGAGATTTTTTTCCCCCAGACCATTCTGTACCACCAACTCCAAGATACACACATGTTTTTTTCTTGCTTAACATAGCAGTTTTCTGCAAAGCTTCTTAGCTACAAAACCAGGAAGATGTGGATACATTGTATCGGAGCAATTTTTCTGGCTATATGCCTAAACTGAATAATACAGATTAAATATGCAGATCAGACTGTGTAGCACCTGCTCTGAAAAGATTTCTGTTTAAGAAAGAAAGAAAGAAAGAAAGAAAGAAAGAAAGAAGAAGGAAGGAAGGAAGGGAAGAAGAATGGAAACAAGGAAAGAAAGCAAGAGAAAGAAAGAAAGAAAGAAAGAAAGAAAGAAAGAAAGAGGAAGGAAGGAAGAATGGAAAGAAAGAAAGAAAGAAAGAAAGAAAGAAAGAAAGAGAAAGAAAGAAAGAAAGAAAGAAAGAAAGAAAGAAGAGAAAGAAGAAGGAAGGAAGGAAGGAAGGAAGGAAGGAAGGAAGGAAGGAAAGAAGGAAGGAAGGAAGGGAAGAAGAATGGAAACAAGGAAAGAAAGAAAGAGAAAGAAGGAAAGAAAGAAAGAAAGAAAGAAAGAGGAAGGAAGGAAGGAAGGGAGGGAGGGAAGGAGAATGGAAAGAAAGAAAGAAAGAAAGAAAGAAAGAAAGAAAGAAAGAAAGAGAAAGAAGAGAAAGAAGAAGGAAGGAAGGAAGGAAGGGAGGGAGGGAGGGAGGGAGAGAGGGAAGGAGAATGGAAAGAAGGAAAGAAAGAAAGAAAAAAAGAAAGAAAGAAAGAAAGAAAGGAAGAAAGAAAGAAAGAAAGAGGAAGGGAGGGAGGGAGGGAGGGAGGGAGGGAGGGAGGAAGTAAAGACCGAAGGTGTGGACACATCTCAACAGTGCGCAATTGAAGATTTGCAAACCGGTTTCACGGTTCAAAGTCAAGAAACTATTTGTGGGCTCAGCAGCAGGATCCCAGCCCCTCACTAAAGTGTTAAATCTGCAAGGACAGCTGTGTAGCAGATGGCTGGCAGCTTCTCTGATTTTGTGGCTCAGCAGCCTTCCAGAAGCAAGGCAGAAGCTCTTCATTCAGCAGCTGCTCACCCTCAGTTTTCTTCCAGTAGGAAATGATCCACCCCAAAAGTTCTATCAATGCTCCCAAACACCTCTCTCTCCCACCTGCAGGTGCCCCAGGAGAGATGAAAAGGAGAAACCATTGGCTGGTTTCTCATTTTACTCGTTGAGGGCCCCCCTGGAGCCCGTGTAAGAGAAAATGCTGACTCAGTCAGAGCACTCTTGCCCTTAGGTGTTGAGGATTCTCTGTCTCTTGTGTCAGATAGATCTGGGCAAGTGAGATAGGGGACAGGAAGCAGGGTAAGGGAGGAAGCTTGTGACACTGGAGTTGAAGTTGAGTGGCTGAAGCATGGCATGGTGGGGGTGGGGGCAGTTACTAGTAAGGAGGATGGGGGGGGGGGCTTCAAGATATATTTGAGGTAAAGGTGAATACATCCGGGATTGCTTCATGGTTTGAGAATCAGACATATGCATGTCTGTCTACGTAGCTTTTCTTTCCTGCGAGTGGGAGTATTTCTCTAAAAGGACAATTGAGCTTCACCTCTCAGCTAGCACAGGGATCCGCTTCTCCACACAGTCGAGGGTTCCGGTTATCTTCTGTGGCCCAGCGTCACCACGGTGGAACCGACCAATGTGGGACAATGCACCCAAGCCCTGTTGTGACGAGCAGTCCCATGGAAGTGAGTGTCTGGTTTTCTTCTTGACGCCGATGGTGCATGGATCCTTAAGAGAAGATAGGGAAATGTCTTTGTTTTAGAACATTCCCGCAGCACGTATACACCTTGTGCACCCGGCCTTGTTCTAAGTGATTTTTCAAATTCTAACCTATAACATACAAAAGTTCTGTGGCAGGGGATTTCATATTTATTATTAATTCTGGTGTCTCTCAAAATGATATTTGGGGAGACTCGGGCCAGAACCAGGGGATTCTTGCTAACAATGATGGTGTCTTAAACCCACGCTGATGAGAACCGTGGGAGGCAGGCTTATTGGTGCCCATTCTACAGATAAGAAAAATGAGATTCAGAGAAATGTGTATCGGGTCCAAGGTCAAACAACAATTAAGTGCCGGGGCCAAGATCAAAACCTGGGTCTGCCTGACTCTAAAACTCATGCTCCTTCAGCAACAACACAGAATAGGATGAGCACTGATACCCCCTGCTGTCATTTCAGCAACAAATCTTGTGTATCTACTTCGTGCAAAACACTCCAGAGGGGCGCTGTCATATCTTAAACATGGCACCTTGAGATCCATAAACTGCTCTGGGACAAAGGATCCTGGGTTATTGGGACCAGGGCCTGGAGTGGGACAGGAATGGAGCGGATGAAAACTGCAGACCTGGGGGTTGTGCAAGTTCTAGGTCATCCAGGCAGAAGACGGCAGTCAGGACACAAGCATGACACACACCGAGTGTCCCAAGGATGACAAGCAATCTATGAAGGAGCCTACCCCGTGAAGCTGATGAAGATATAAAGTACAATGGGGAAACCCAATGGGGCCTGACCGAGCCCCAGCCTCTGGGCTGAGTTTTGGGGGCAGGGTTGGGGGCCCTGGGGGTGAACTACTGGGGCGGAATGACAAGACAGGGCCACCTCCAGGACCATGACCTGAGATATGACATTGGCCCCACAACCAGGGCAGAGCCCAGGAACCGTGGTGGCAGCACAGACTCAGGGCTGGCCCAGTGGCAAGGGGGCAGAGTCCTCAAGCGTTCCTCAAAAGAAGCACCTTCCACACTTTTCTGTGGACCCCCATCACCCTTGGAAAAGGTGAAAGGTGATCTTGGCGGCCCTAAGCTAGGCAACGTTAACCAAACACTAAACTGATGTTTTCAGAGACATTCGTATACTCAGACTCATTTTCAATCTTCAGAGGAAGAACATAAGGCATTTCCTAAATGTATTTGATCACAGAATGCATTTCTCTGTGTAGTTTTTTTTTTTTTTTTTTTTTAACAGATCATCTATTGTTATATCGGAACTTGTTGTTGTTAACCTTGCTATGGGTCACATCGAAACTCTGTTAGGTAAGGTTTCTTATATCCATTCTCCACCTGCAAGATTAAAAATAGGTCCTGAGAGTGGAGTGATTCTGTGCTACTGGGGGTGGGGGGTGGGGAGCGTGGGGGGGGTGATGGGGGGGGGAACCCAGGTGGCCCAGGCTGCAGTGCTGGGAATCAGGCAGGGCCGGACAGACACATGGTGCATGAGGCAGAGAAACATCATTTCTGCTTTCGAGAAATTTACATGTTATGGAAAACCAGCCGTTTGAAAAAGTCAAACTAAACTTTGCTCTTATTTTACTGAGGTCACACCATTGTCTGCTCCGCCAGCTTTCTCCTCTCCCTTTCGTGGAGTCAGCTCTTAAAAATAAACATGAGGCTTGGGGCACCCAGGGGGGCTCAATCAGTTAAGCGTCTGACTCTTTTTTTTTTTTATTTTTTTTTAACGTTTATTTATTTTTGAGACAGAGAGAGACAGAGCATGAACGGGGGAGGGTCAGAGAGAGGGAGACACAGAATCGGAAGCGGGCTCCAGGCTCTGAGCCATCAGCCCAGAGCCCGACGCAGGGCTCGAACTCACGGACCGCGAGATTGTGATCCGAGCCGAAGTCAGACGTTTAGCCGACTGAGCCACCCAGGCGCCCCTAAGCGTCTGACTCTTGATGTCAGCTCAGGTCATGATCTCACGGTCCTTGAATCCAAGCCCCGCGTCTGGCTCTGCACTAACAGAGTGAAACCTGCTTGGGTTTCTCTCTCTCCTCTCTCTCTCTGTCCCTCCTGTTTGCACTCTCTCTCTCTCTCTCAAAATAAATAAGCATTTATAAATAAATAAGTAAATAAATAAATAAATAAATAAAGTGACATGTCCATCTTATGGACCATCCATCAGCAAAAACCTAAAAAGTCAAGCACTAAAACTTGCTACAGTGTGGGTGCACCCCAGAAACTTTATCCCAAGTAAGAGAAGCCAGACACAAAAGACCACATAGTGTATTATCGTATTTATATGAAACGTCCTAGAATAGGCAAGTCCAGAGAGGGGGGCTGGGGGTGGAGGAAGAATGGGGAGTGAACGCCAAAGTGCAGGGGCTTTCTCTTCCGGGAGATGAGAATGTTCTAAAATAAGATCGTGATGATAGTAACACAATGGTGTGAATATATTGAAAAGTATTGAATGAAATTAAAAACACTTAAAAAACTGAATTGCACACTTCAAACAGCATGTGACTTATACCTTCATAAAGCTATGAATTAAAAAAAAAAAAAAAAGGATTTACTGTGAACCTCCCACATACCCTACTCATCCTGAGAACGAAGAAAAGTCTTTCTCGCCTTCCTACCGGCCCAGAGTTTGAAAAAATTGGCACTCTTTTTTTGGTTAAGTCACTAACACTCCGAATTGGGAAAAAAACAGTTCCTTTCCAGCTCTACTCCCGGAGCCCTTACTGTTAATAAAATAAAATAATTTCCTAGGCGTTCTCCGTAGAAGCCAGCTGTCTTCTCCCAAGCACAGCCTTCCATGTTTACATTGGGAAAACATTGACCCAATGGGTAGCTTCAGAGCAGGTAATGGTGACAGACACTGCTATTTCCCAGGTATTCAACGGGCCATCTCTTATTTTTTAAAAAAAAGGATTTTTATAAAATGAAATAAAATAATTAAGTTACAGAAGATAACAATGAAAAAGCTTTGACTCCTCAAAACTGTCGAGGTCATGGAAAACAAGGAAAGATTGAGAATCTGTCACAGACCAAGGAAGACTGAGACAGACCGACTCAATGTAGAATGCTCATCAAGCAAGGATCCTAGAACGGAACAGGGCCATTACCGGGAAACTGGTGAAATCCAGTGAAGTCTGGGGTTTAATTCATAAGAAAGTGCCAGTGAGACTCAGTCTTGCTGCATATGGCAGGGTGCCGGAAGCTGGCCGCATTAGGGACAGGCAAGTGAAGGATACGCAGGAATCCTTTCAGTACTGTCTCCATAACTTTTCTGCAAGTCTGAAATTACTCCCAAATAGAGGAGAACATTTTCAAATAGATAAAATATCAATGCACAGACTCGAGCCCAGTCAAAGCAAAGTTACGACTTTCTTAGCTTCACCTTGCATTTCTCCTGCTTTTCGGGGGGAAATTTAACTTGTACAAGGCCTTACTTCTCTCCCACCAGATGCAAGAGTCAGTTCTTCCTCTCTCTGGTTCCTAAGACCCCACGTAGGCCTCTCTGCTGTTTTCTGTCTCATGACAGAAGATTTCCTTTCTTCTCCTTTTCCTTGCAGTCTTCACGGGAAGAATTTAGAGAAAATCAAGTCATTCTGGGACATGACAGTGAGATATGGCGCCCAGGGTGGCCTCTACCCGCTTCTATCTCTCCCATCTGCTCCCCACCATATTCCCCATCTCAACAAAAATCATATAATACTGCAAACATTGTAGAATCCCAACTGCCTCTTACCAGAGTCTCTCTAAAGGTCAACCCCCCCCCCCCCAGCAACCTAAAACTCGGAGCAGAAACCATGAATTTATAGTAGCACATTCTTATGTTTTTTTTCATCTTAAACAAATGGCTTGTTTGAAGTGATGCCAAGTAAAAAACAAGTAAAAATTAATCATGTGGATTGGGACTGCACCTGTCAGCACATAGGAAGGAAGAAAAAAGTGAACCAAAACACATAAATGTCAACATTTTTTTTTTTTTACAAGAATGACCTTTACTGTTAGCATCACTTTGCACATCAGTTTTCAAGGTGTGGGGGAGATTTTTTTTTTCCAGTTTCTATCAGAAGGGACAAATCTCCACAATACCAAGGATAAATTTCAACATCAATATTTCTTGGAAATCAGCACTGACGGCGTTCGCACGCTCTACCAAACCACCAAAAAAGTTAAAGACGTACAACCCTCTATAATTCCAGGTGGAACAGAAATGAAAGATTATTAATCAATGACAAAGACAGAGAAGAAGTCCAATGGCCTTTCCACGATCAGTGGAAATTCTGATAGACAATACCAGAACTTTGATTTTAAAAATTAAGAAATGGAAAACTATAGACTCATCATTTCCTCTCATAGTCTTTGTCTTTCTTTTTAAAGTGACTTACATAGATTTGAAAAGTCTTTCTAGGGTCACCTTAGATGTGGAAAAATCTACTGTGAAAAGTGACCTACTTAGAGCTCAGTGTTATTTTCACAGAAACTTTAGAGGTCGTCTAGGACAACCACTCATGCTTCAGATAGTGAAGTGGAGGCCCGAATCAGCTGAGTGACTTTTCCAGGAGAACCAAGACTTCAGTCCAGGTCTTCCAATGCCATATTTGGTGATCTGTCATCTACCCTTCGGCCTCTTTTCTGTTTATCTCACCTCAGTCAAAAAAGGTAAAGTGTTGAGATATGGAGAAAGGGTAAAGTAATTCATTATTGTGTTCAAAAAAAGGCATTTGTAATCATAAGAAAGCCCAAGAAAAAATTGGAGACAATAATTATCTGTTATTGAAAAGCAACTGTCTATTTATTTTGTACTATTTGGTTCAGAAATAAAGTGGTGCTCTCAAAGCAAGATTATACTCTTGTTGGAGCCTGAGTCCTCTTACCCTAGACAATGTCCACCTTCCCCTCCATGAATATTATAGAAGAGCTAAGTATGCTGAGGATAACTATGCCACCACCTTAACACCTGCTGTCAGAAATACTCTCAGAGAGGGACCTGTTTTCATAAGCAAAATGTCCTAAGCAGATAGGCTCATCAGATGCAAAGACAAGGACACAAAAGAGAAAGCTGAAGTGTTTGCATTAAAAATCCACAGAAACCAAAACCCCAAACCATAAAACTCCTAGAAGATAACATAACAGAAAATCTACATGACCTTGGTAAGACAATGATTTTTTTTTTTTACGTAAAACACATAAAACACCAGTCACAAGCCATAAAAGAAATAATCAATAAACTGGACTTCATTAAAATTAAAATTAAAATTGTTTGCTCTGCAAGGACAATGTCAAGAAAATAAAAAGATAGGCCACAGACCAGGAGAAAATATTTGCAAAATTCACATTTGAGAAAGGATTGGTATCTACAATGTACCAAGAACTCTCGGGATGCCTGGGTGATTCAGTCGGTTTAACAGCCAACTCTTGATTTCAGCTCAGGTCATGATCTCACAGTGGTGAGATCGAGCCCTGCATCAGGTTCCATACTGAGCACACAGCCTGGTTAAAATTCTCTCCCTCCCTCTGCCCCTCCCCCATTTGCGCGCGCGCGCTCTCTCTCTCTCTCTCTCTCTCTCTCTCTCTTTCTCTCTCTCTCAAGAAATAACATAAAAATAGGGGCGCCTGGGTGGCTCAGTCAGTTGAGCGTCTGACTTCAGCTCAGGTCATGATCCAGCGGTTTGTGAGTTCGGGCACCATGTCAGGTTCTGTGCTGACAGCTCGGAGCCTGCAGCCTGCTTCGAATTCTGTGTCTCCCTCTCTCTCTGCCCCTCCCCTGCTCATACTCTGTCTCCCAAAAATAAATAAATGTTAAAAAAAAATTCAAATAACATAAAAGTAAACAAGTAAACTAACATAAAATATACCAGAACTCTTACCTATCAATAATGAAAGCACAAACGACTGGATTAAAAAATAAGTCAAAGAGCCCTCACTAAAGATATACAGACGACAAATAAGCATTTGAAAAGACGCCCCACATCATCTGTCGTCAGGGAAATGCAAATTAAAACAACATTGAGATATCACTCCACACTTATTAGAATGGCCAAAATCTAGAACCCCGAAAGCACCAAATGCTGGTGAGGATGGGGAAGCAAGGGGAATTCTCATTCACTGCTGGGGAGCAAAATGGTGCAGCCACTTTGGAAGACAGTTGGGAGGTTTCTTACAAAAACCAGACATGTTCCTAACATAAGATCCAGCACCTGTGTTCCTTGGTGTTTATGCAAAGGAGTTGAACATTTCCGTCCACACAAAAACCTGCACACGGATATGTACAGCAGCTTTATTCACGATTGCCAAAACTCAGAAGCAACCAAGATGTCCTTCAGTAGGTGAAAGGGTAAATATACCGTGGAACATTCGGACAACAGAGTATTATTTGGAGCTAAGTGAGCTACCAAACCATGTGGGAAAACGGGGGGGGGGGGGGACCATAAAGGTATGTTACGAAGTGAAAGAAGACAATTTGAAAAGGTTATATACTGTCTGATTCCAACTCTATGACATTCTGGAAAAGGCAAAACCACGGACAGAGCGAAAAGATCAGCGGTTGCCAGGGGCTGGGGCAAAGGGAAGGGGTGAAAAAGTAGAAGACAGAGAATTTGCAGGGCAATGAAAATACTCTACAATGTACACGAATGCATACCAATGGCTGAATTTCATTATATATGTGTCCAAACCCATAGAATGTGCAGCACCAACAGTGACCCTAGTGTAAGCTATGGACTACGGGTGATAATGATGGGTCAACACACGTTTGTCCGTTGTAGCAAATGCACCACTCTGGGGTTATGGTGGGGAGGCCGTCTTTGTGCAGGGGCAGGGGTTAGAGGCAAAATTTCTACACCTTCCTCTTAATTGAGCCTAAACCTACACATGAAGAGACAAGAAGTCTTCGTTTTAAAAACTAACCGAAATTTGGGTACGATGGGAGAATAGAGGAAGGACAGTGGGGTGACCACAACAGGCCCTGGAACTGGACAGATCCCTGTTACTGTCAGAAAACCGGAAGATGCTCGCACGCCCAGCGGGAACCCCCCTGAGCTGACCGAGCTGGAGCCTAGGGAAGAAAGCAACCGCTGGCTCACCCTACAGAGAGATACCACAGCATATGGTCCGTGAGAGCAGGTTCGGTTTGGTGTCGGCCAGTGGGGCGTATTCTGTGGTTTGCAGGACTTGACTAGGCCACTGAGAAGCGTGAACTTCCCTCATACAGTGTCACCTGAGCTTTGCACCACACAGGCCAAGAAGCAAATAAATAGGACTTCCTAGAGCTTTCAAACCCTCTCTCGTTTGTTTTCCGGATTTGTTTGTTCGCCTTGCACTTTGCGTGCTTACTCTCGTTCCTCTGGGGAATCTCAAGAAGAAAGGTACCTGGAGAAGGTCTCGTAAGGCCTTTGACAAATTGTGGAGAAACTCGCTGAGTAGCCTTCACCTGTAAGAATCTTCTCTTATGGGGGAGAAGGAGGGGGAACCGCAGATCAGGTAGGAAAGTCCTTTCTCTTTCTAGTGAGGAACCAATGACTACCGAAGGCATTTGGCTGGCCCCCAGCGTGTCAGCTGGTTAGAGCAGAGCCAGATTCCCTGAGATTCAGATCAACGCTGAAGCCGACCGCATTTACTGCCTCTGTCTCCGTCAAGCATTCGACCCTGTTCTCCAGGACGTTTCCGACACCGAGAAAATCAAATACTCCTCAGACATCCGGCCGTCTCTTTCCTCAGCTGAAGCGTGTTCCCTGCACCAGCTCGTGGGAGCAGAACAGCACCTTGGCACAGCTCAAAACTCCATGACTCGTGATCAGAGGGGCAAGAGTTCTGGACATTAGGAAACACTAAGGAAAAGGCCCGTCAGACAGAGCTGGGGTGGGGGGGGGGGGGAATTGGTGGAATCGTGCCAATCGTAACAATACATAAAATAAAAATGTAAAGTGTAACAAAAAGCAGTAGCTTTCGCAAACACATGTTTTGGTTTGCCAGCAGGTTGAATTCCTAAAGGTTCTAGAGGAAGCAGTTTCTTTGACCAAATAACACTTCCTAAAGCTAAAACATTTGCTTTTAGTGTAGCTGCGTCTGCCTCCTGTTCTGCAAGTATTTTCAGGCCTCATGAGGCTTTTTTTTCCCCCAGACTAAACATGAGTCTCTGAGTCGCCCAGTTTGACTAACGTGGAGGGAAAAGTGCTGTGGGCGTGGAAGCAGCGGGGAGGGGCGGAGGGATGAGGGGAAAGGGCCCGAGCCAGGAAATGCGGGAGGCTTCCAGAATCTAGAAAAGGCGAGGCAGCCTTTCTCCCCCCAGAGCCTCCAGAGGGAGCCAGGGAGGCTCCCCCTCGACTTTATCCCACTGGGACTGATTTCAGACTTCCGGCTTCCAGAACGGTAAGGGAACAGATGGGTGTGGCTTGGAGCCACCATGTTTAAGGTGGAAACTAACACAGGGGGTAAAAGGGGACTGACTTCCACGTGGCGATCAAGGCACATTTCCATTTAAAGAGAGAGAAGCAGAGACATGCTCATCAGGGAGAGCCCGGGAGAGTAGGTACAGGCCGGGTGTGGGGTGCCTCACTGAGCATCTGTTCCCACACCTACCTCGGGACGTATGTCTCACACTGCTTTTCTAGGTGCCCTAACTGGGAAGGCTCCCAGGTCCTCGAGAATTTCCAAATTAATCAATGAGCCAAGACGACAATGTTTTTGGCACACAGGAGGCCACAGGGGAACAATTTCCAAGCAATCCCCTTCTGAGAGCGTCATAAATCATGAACAAACTACAAACTCCGACAGTGCTCAGCAAGAGGGATTGTTCCCGTGAATCGGAGCTGTAAAGGAGTGTCACAAAGTTAAACTAGTCTGCCTCTTAGGATTCTAGAGCTTTCTTTGAAAAAGTCTGGCAGGAGACAGACCACCCTCGGGAGCGAGTTGGTCCTGTCCCGTTGTTCAAAGGCCACTTGAGGGGGGGAGAGTTTGTGTTTAACGAGGCGCTCCCCTCCAGGCCTGATCTCTGGTCTCTGGCTGGGGACCCAGGCCTCAACACCTCACAGAAGAAAGATCGGCCTCGTCCTGTAGCACATGGGGGCGGAGACCGCCTGAGCATTGGCCAATGGAGCGATAGCCTCTTTCACCCCTTACTCGTTTCTTTCACCTCTGTTACTTAGTAAGTAGAAACAGCTCACAAGCAAAACAGTGATGACAGTTGACAATGACTGAAGGCACCTGTCGGAGAATGAGAAACCGTTGTACAGCTTCCCGTGTCTCCATTTCACAAGAAAGCACTTGCCGGACTGCCCCCACCGCATCCGAAGACAACAGAAATGAATATCTAGTGGCCAGCGGGGAGGGGATGTGAGAAGAGGAAACAGGTGACAGTTCTTGACACAGAAGAACGATGGGTATCGTCACTGGCCCAGCCATCCGCATTCTGTTCCTCTCACTTATCCTTTTTATCTTATTATTACAAAACATTTAAACAAGGGTTCCCACGCCACCCCCGGTATAAGCAAATAGTGTCATTTTTCAAAACCAGTGGGGAAACTGAGTCAGCCAGCGAGCTAAAACAACAAAGCTTATTTCTAGCAAACGTGAGCAAGCTGGGCTTTACCACACTTGTCCTGATTTCTCTTTAACTTCATGAGTATGCTTGGCACCCAAGAAGGGTGTCTGTGGGTACAGAGTCTCCATCTCTTTGTGCATCACCTGTCTAGACTTTAACCTGTGGTTTTTCTAACGAAAACTCATACCCAATGAGTTTTCTTCAACATTGAAGAAAACCCAATGTTTTCTTGAACATTGGCTTTGCCCCAAGGAAATGATGTATCAGAGTTCATGTGAAGTTTCACTGTATGAAGAGTCTGTGAATTAGCATAAGGCAGTTTCCTCTCTGTCTTCCAGGTCCTCCTGCGTGTACAAAAAAGGGATGGTTCTTTAGAAAATTGTTCTCAACGGTCAGTCACTTAGGGGTAATAGCATGGTGGGATGAATCTCCACCTGGGCAGCTGCTGTGGCCAAGGGCTGCTGGGCAGAGTGAGGGCTCCATAGGCATCCCAGAGAGACAGACACCCCCTTCGCTCACCCACTCGCCATTGTAGGTTTACCACCCTATTCTTAGAACTGAAGCTCCTTTGCTCGCTATCCAGAGCACCAACCGTGAAAAATAATTCATGTTTTGCTGAGAATCAATCCCAAAGTCAAGTGTTGGATGGCCAGCCAGGGTAGCCGGCCATGTCTCTGCCCGTAAGGAGATGGCCCTGGAGAAAGGAAAGGAGGAAAGCCTTGAACCTACCCTCACCACAAAGTAATATCCGCCCGAAGGAGAACTTTACTCCCATTAACTGCCAACTTTGACCAGTGGCTTCCTCAAAGATAAGGCTGTGATCTAGTTGTCTGAGCCTTGGAATGCACTTCTTAGCTTACAGAAACCTACTAACCCCTCCTGAGACGGGGGGTGGGGGGGGGGTGGGAAGGGAACACTGGATGAACTCAGCCCCATGTAGGATGTCCTGGGAATCTGCCTGGAGCACAGGGCCTTGTTTCTGTAAGGCCGTATGCTGATGGCGACGAGTGTCTTTCTGCTATGGCTCCTGGAGCAGCCTTGGGGGGGGTGGGGGTGGGGGAATGCACACAACATGACCCAGCCAGCCAGTGGTCTTCTCTGGGGCCCTGGCCCAGCAGCCACACAGCCAACACCGAGCTCAGTGTATGTTGAGGCGGGCCCCATTGACATTTGGGGACTCGTGATTCTTTGCTGTAGGAGCTCTCCTGAAAACCGCAGGATGATCAGCAGAAACCAGTTATGAGACCCAAATATCTCTCGGACCCCAAAGCTTCCCTGATTGAGGGCCACTGCTATGGGAGCCTCAGAAGCAAGGAACAGCCGTAACCGTGTCTTTTTCCTGGTGTCCCTGAACCTGCTGCTGTCCCTGCTTCCTCTCCACCTCGGATCATCGTGACCACAGACCCCACCATCACGCTTCACTCTTCCGTCTTGGACCTCACGTCCACTCCCAAATCCTGACCGCTTGCCCCCCCCCAAGCCCTTCTTGACCACGCTGCCCTCCCTCCCTCTGCCACAGCTCGTTGTCTCCTTCCGGCTGCTCTGCTGGCCTCCTGCCCTGGTCTCGTCTCCCACATCCTTTTTCCCGGTAGCAATGGGGGAATTTGCGTCAAATGGGAATCTCGCCCCGTTGCTCCTGTGGTTTGCTCTTCAGTGGTTTCCCATCCGCTTGAGTTCTAAGTCCCAGGCCCCTGTGAGCCTAAGAGGTCCCCTATAATCTGCTCTCCGTGACATCACCGCTTCATTTCCTGGCGTGTCCCACTTTCCTCCCGGCCCACCAAGATCATCATGTTCTGCACGCACGGTGCCAAGACTGGAACCTTCCTGCCATGCTCCCTCTGCTTCAAATGTCTCAAGTGTCCTCCAGCCCTCCGCCTCAAATGTCTTCCTAACTTCTGCGCCAAGTTCACACCTTCCCGCCGCCCTCTCTGACCTCGCACGGGCCCGGACACACCCGTGTTGTCGCACTTCCCACACTTGACCACCAGGTGGCAGCGCAGGGCTGTGTTTCAAAGCTGCAGCCCAGGAGTCAAGCGGCCTGAATTCAGGAGCCGCTCTGCGACCCGTTCAGGGAGCGCGGGGTAGATGACCTAACGCTTCCGTGTGCCTCTTTGTCTTTATCCGTAAGAGGGAGGGAAAACAGAATTTATATCATGGAATCGTTGCATGGATTCTATGAGCTAATGTGTACAAGGTGCTCGGAAAATCCCCCCGGGGGGACGCTCGGTAAGGGCCAACCGTTGTCATATCATCATTTTCTGTTGAGGTGCCCACCTCTCCCCGCGGCTCACCGTGCTTAATATTTCATGTTTAACGACAGAGAGCCCACTTCACAGGAGCCTTGTGATGCCCTCCCAGTGGTTGCACAATTTCCGAATCATTTGCCAAGTTTCCTGGTCATTTGTAATACACCCCCCACCCCCCCCCCCCCCCCCCCCCGCCCCGGAACGTGAACCTCTTGTTCAAACCCTTTGCCTCCTATTTCCTCATCAGAAAGGACTTTGGAGAGCCCAGATCTGATCGCGCCACTCCCCTGCTTCAAAGTCCTGTCTGGTTCACGGCTGCCTGGAGGATAAAGTCTGGTTTTGCATGGCTTACAAAGGTCCACGGGGGGGTTCAGGATTAACCGTGGGTCACCTTCACCACCTGGTGTCATACACCATCGCACACGCTTTCCCACCCCACATGCCTTTCCCGCGCTCGTGACTGTTTTACCAGGCGGTTTCTGCCTGAACCCACACTCACTCTGTCTTCATGAAGCTGCTTCCCCTCGTTATATCTGCCCTAGCACCCCAGAATTTCCTTTTCTCCGTTTCCTTGCAGGTTGTATATATTACTCCAGTAACGATTGTCACACAGTCTCGTGATTATTGGTATCGGTATCTGACTTTTACCAATGACTTTTCACATAGTGCCAGTTCACTCATTTTCCGATAAAGGCAGTTTTTGCTTTGACGTAAATGCGTATTTTTCTCTATTAGGGCGACAATGTTGGGAGCCAGGAAGAAAAAGAGATTTGAACTTACAAGCTCAGGAAAGTATGCTGAGCCACAAGGGAAGGCTCTAAGCCTAAGCCAAGGTCATGGATTCCAGCTGGGCGTGAGTTCCCTTGCCCTCTCCTTTTAAGATGAGAAGAAGAGGGCAGCTACATGCAGAAGAATGAAACTTGGCCATTTCCCCACACCGCACACAAGCATCAACTCAAAATGGGTGAAAGACCTAAATGTGAGACCCAAAACCATAAAAAACCCTAGAAGAGAACACAGGAACTAAGCTCTGTGACATAAGCTGTAGCAACATTTTTCAAAATATGTCTCTTGAGGCAAGGGAAACAAAAGCAAAAATAAACTACTGGGACTACATCAAATTAAAGAGCTTCTGCACAGCGAAGGAAACCATCAACGAAACTAAAAGGCGACCTATGGAATGGAAGAAGATATTTGCCGATGACATAGCTGATAAGCTATTTGTATCCAGATATATACAAAGAACTGATACAACTCAACACCCCAAAAATAAATCATCCGATTTAAAAAAATGAGTTTTTTTGTTTTTATATCCTTTGGATGAATACCTAGTAGTGCAATTGCTGGGTCGCGGGGTAGTTCTATTTTTAATTTTTTGAGGAACCTCCACACTGTTTTCCAGAGTGGCTGCACCAGTTTGCACTCCCACCAACGGTGCAAGACGGTCTCCTTTTCTCCACATCCTCCCCAACACTTGTAATTCTTTGTCTTCTCAGTAATATCCATTCTGACAGGTGTGAGGTGACATCTCACTGTGGCTTTGATTTTCACTTCCTCAGTGATTAAGGATGTAAAGATGTATGAGCACCTTTTCATGTGCCTGTTGTCTGTCTGTATTTCTTCTTTGGAAAAATACCTATTCAGGTGTTCTGCCCATTTTTCAGTTGGATTATTAGGTTTTCTTGAGTTGTATGAGTTCTTCATATATTGAGTCATAGGAGTTCTTTATATATTTTGGACATTAACTCCTTTCCAGGTATATAATTTACAAATATTCACTCCCATTCAGTAGATTGCCTTTTCATTTCGCTGATGGTTTCCTTTATAATATACCCCCCTGTGCAGAAGATTTTTAGTTTGATGCAGTCCTACTTGTTTATTTTTGCTTTTGTTTCCTCTGCTTTTGGTTTCTGATTCAAAAAATCACCAACAAGACCTAAGTCAAGGAGCTTACTATCTATGTGTTCTTCTACAGATCTTATGGCTTCAGGTCTTATGTTCAAGTTTTTAATCCATTTTGAGTTTATTTCTGCATATGGTATAATATAGTGGTCTAATTTTATTCTTTTGCATGTAGCTGTTTAGTTTCCCCAATACCATGTAATAAAGAGACTGCCCTTTCCCCATTGAATATTCTTGGCTCCTTTGTCATAAATTAACCATGTATCCACAGATTTATTTCTAGACTCTATTCTGTTCCATAGATCTCTGCGTCTATCTTTTTTGCCAATATCATACTGTTTTAATTTAATATAGCATTATAATAGAGTTTTAAATCAGAGAGCACGATACCTCCAGTTTTTCCTTCTTTCTCAAGATAGTTTTGACTAGTTGGGGCTTTTTGTGGTTTCATACAACGTTTAGGATTATTTGTTCTTTTTGTGAAAAATGCCATAGAAATTTTAATAGGGATTTTCTACTGAATCTGTAGATTGCTTTGGGTAGTATTGACATTTTAACAACACTGGTTATTTCGATCCATGAGCACAGAATATCATTCTATTCATTTGTGTCTTCTTCAATTTCTTCTACTAGTGTCTTGTCGTTTCCAACATACAATTTTACCTCTTTTGTTAAATTTATTCCTAGGTATTTTATTCTTTTTGATGCAATTGTAAATGGGATTGTTTTCTTTATTTTTCTTTCCGATAGCTCATTATTATTGCACAAAAACACAACGTATTTTTGTATGTCGATTTTGCATGCTGCGCTTTACTGAATTTGTGTATTAGTTACAGTGGTTTTTTGGTAGAGTCTTTAAAGTTTTCTGTTTATAACATTATGTCATCTGTAAATAGTGTTAGTTTTGCTGCTTTCTTTCTAATTTATATGCCTTTTACTTCTTTTTCTTTCTATGCTATGTTGAAAAAAAGTAGTGAGAGTAGGCATCCTTCTCTTGCTCCTGATCTTAGAGAAAAAGCTTTAAACTTTTCACTGTTGAGTATGATGTTAGCTCTGGGATTATCATATATGGCCTTTGTTATGTCTGTTATGCCCACTTTGTTGAAAGTTTTTATCATGAATTGAAGCTACGTTTTGTTAACTTCTTTTCCTGCATCTATTGAGATGATCACATGATTATTCTTCATGTTGTTAATGTGGTGTATCACAGTGACTGATTTTTAGATGCCAACCCATTCTTGCATCCCTGAAATAAATACCACTTAGGCATGGTGTATAATCCATTTTTATAGCCCATTTTTTAAAACTGAAGTGTAGCTGACATAAAATATTATATCGGTTTTAGGTGTCGTATAATCTTTTTAGTGTATTGTTCAATTTGGTTTAATAGTATTTTGCATCTGTGTTCATCAGGGATATTGGCCTATCATTTCCTTGTGGCATCCTTGTCTGGTTTTGGTATCAGACTGATGTAAGCCTCATAAAATGACTTTGAAAGAGTTCCCTTCTCTTCCATTTCTTGCAAGAGTTTGAGAAGGATTGGCATTAATTCTTCTCTAAATGTTAGGTAGAGTTTGCCAGTGTAGCTATCCGGCCCTGGACTTTGGTTTGTTGGAAGGTTTTTGATTACTGATTCAGTGTCTTTACTAGTTACCAGTCTGTTCAGATTTCCTTTTCATCATGATTCAGTATTTTAGGTTGTGTGTCTCTAGCAATTCATCCATTGCTTCTAGGTTGTCCGATTTGCTGGCATATAATTGTTCATAGTAACCTCTTATTATCCTTTGTGTTTCTGTGGTATCAGTTGCAATGTCTCTTTCATTTCAAATGTAAGTTGTTATCAACTTAAAATAGACTGTTTTAGATAAAAACTACTATATGTAAACCTTGTGGTAACCTCAAAACAAAAGTCTATATGGTAAATACCCAAAAATTAAAGAGAAAGGAATATAAGCATTCCACTAAAGAAAAGTATCAAATCACAAAGAAAGGGAGCAAAAAAAGAAGAAAGGAATAGAGAACTATAAAATAGCCAGAAAACAATTAGCAAAATGGTAGTAAGTACATAACTATCAATAATTAATTCACATCAATAAAAAGACATAAAGTGGTTTAATAGATAAAAAAAAAAGACATCTATATGCTGCCTACAAGAGACTCACTTTAGATATAAGAACACACAGAGACTGAAGGTGAAGGGATGGAAAAAGATATTTCACACAAATGGAAACCAAAAGAAAGCTGGAGTAGCTATACTTATATCAGATAAATAAACTTATCAGATAAAATAACGTTATACCTGAAACAAAAAGAGTAATGAGACAAATATGGGCATTGCATAATCATAAAGAGGTCAATCCAACAAGAGGCTATAACATTTGTAAACATTTATGCACCCAGCATAGAATCACCTAAATATATAAAGCAAATATTAACAGACCTAAAGGAAGAAATAGTTAACAATAAAATACTAGAGGTTTTTAATACCTCATTTACATCAATGGATAGATCATACAGACAAAAAATCAGTAAGGAAATATTGACCTTAAATGAAACATTGGACCAAGTAGACTTAATAGACATATAAGAAACAGTCCATCCAAAAGGAAGAGAATACACATTCAAGTGTACATGGAACATTCTCCAGGATAGATCATATGTCAGGCCACAAAACAAGTCGTAATACATTGAAGAATACTGAAATCATATCAAGCATCTTTTCTGACCACAATGATATGAAACTAGAAATGAAGAAAACTGGAAAATTCACAAATATGTGAACAGTAAACAGCCTGCTACTGAACAACCAATGAGTCATGGAAGAAATAGGAAGAGAAATCAAAAAATCCCATGAGACATGTGGAAATGGAATATACCATGAGATGCAGCAAAAGCAGTTCTAAGAGGGAAGTTCATAGCAATAAACACTTACATCAAGAAATAAGAAAAATCTCAAATGAACAATGTAACTTTATGCTTCAAATAACTAGGAAAAAACAAACAAACAAACAAAGCCCAAAGTTAGTAGAAGGAAGGAAATAACAAAGGTCAGAGCAGAAATAAATGAAATAGAGACTAAAAAGACAACAGAAAAGATCAATAAAACTAAAAGCTGGTTCTTTGGAAATACAAACAAAATAGACAAGCTTTTAGCCAGACTCACCAAGAAAAAAAGAGAGAGGACTCAAATAAATCAGAAATCAAAGAGATGTTACAACTGATAACATAGAAATACAAAGGATCATAAAGGTCTTTTCCTTTTTTTTAAAGATGGGGGGCGCCTGGCTGGCTCAGTCAGTTAAGTGTCCAACTTCAGCTCAGGTCATGATCTCGTGGTTCGTGAATTTGAGTCCCACATCGGGCTCTGTGCTGGCAGCTCAGAGCCTGGAACCTGCCTCGGATTCTGCATTTCCCTCTCTCTCTTGGCACCTCCCCTCCTCATTCTCTCTCTCTCTCTCTCTCTCTCTATATATATATATATATATGTATATATATATATATATACATATATATATATAATAAATAAATAAACATTAAATAATTTTAAAAAGATGGTTTATGGTAGAATCTATATGTCCATATGTTCAAAGATGTTCATTGCGGCATTGTTTGCAATATCAAACAATCTGACAGAACCTAAATGCCCATTAATGGTGACAAAGTTTTAAAAACAATTATAGTAAACCTGTAAGATGGAAAACTTTGCAGAAATTTCTAAAAGATATGCATGGGCCAGAGAGATGTCATGCAGTACTAACAAGTGAAAAAAGGAAGTTGTACAAAAGTATATAGAACTTAGTCTCATTTTGCAAATATTAACTATATGTTAGTATATGCATAGAAAAAAGGACTGTGAGTCTAGCTACCAAAAGTAAATGTGATTCTACTTAAGTGATGAGATTCACCGTGAACTTTTGTTTTTTACTTTGTCCAATACTGGACCATTTAAATTTCTCCATTAGCATGATTGACTTTTGCAATATAAAATCAACATAGGTTTAGATAGAGTGGTAGACAGACAGATGTGTATGTACATTCTTTGTAAAGCTGCATTGCCTTATGGTCTATCTAAGCAAAGTCACATTACCCAGGAAAAAGTAAAATGCGAACGTTCACTGCAATCTCTTGGCAAAGTTCAAAGGGAGAAGCAAATTATAGAAGCCAGGGAAAAACATCCTAAACATTTGCATCCTCCTGTCCCCCAAGCACCCTCCGCACGACAGCACGACCAACCTCTTTGTCACCTCACCTTCTGAAAATTACCCATAAATTCCCAAAGAACTCAACCTTGGCTTTCTTCTTTTAGGATCCTATTTTCTTTCCTCGTCTAATCCTCTGTCCTTCAAACATAAATCGATTTTGTCTGTCTGGACTTCTTTGGGTTTTCCACTCTTGAAACTGGCAGACAAACTCAAAAAGAGTGGGATGGAGGGGAGGGCACGGGCGCGTATTAATTCATGACTAGCAGCTATCTGTGCGACACAATCTATCTCTTGTATAAGGTATGATGCACACATACATACCATGATGATCCCACTTCAGTCATTTCCCCTGGAAGTAAATGGGATACAAGAGGCTAAGAGCAAAAAAAGGAAAACGAGGGATCTTCCATGGTAGTTATTACGGTTCGATTTAGAGTGCACACACATATTTCACAAGATACCTCATGCTCTTTTGAAGACAAAAGAACAGTAGCCACCCAACAGCGTTAACCATTCAAGATACTATTTTCCCCGCTAGAAAAACAGAGCCTAGGGAAACGGTTATAAGGGTGCATTACAGCCAATGATTAAACTTTGCCCTCTTCTAAATCTGGTGCACTCTACTCTCTTGTCTCTGCTGCCAAAAGGCCAGAAATGTTGGAGGATCACCTAGTGTCTCATTAACTCTTGTTTTGCATAATTATTATTTAAGCGGACTACCACTCTTTGCGATATCTCTGCAGGCAGCTCTCCTCTCTGGACCAGAACTTATGGCGAGCATCACAAAGGTGCTCCAGCTCCAGCTCGTAATCTCAGCTGACATTCCTTCAAAGGCAAACCATTCCCAGTTCAAATATTAAATGAAACCTGGGGCGGGACTAGTCACCTTCAACTTTTAATAAGCGACTCCCGTTACCAAGTATTTCCCGGGCATAGGCTTTGAAAAAGAAAGGGAACACATGAGACACTGAACACAGGTAAGAACGTGAGCCCTCCCCACCACCGCCACCAACCTAAGGCACAGAATAGAAACAGGAGTGAGGTCACCGACACCAGCCTTGATCTCCCTCACCGGGTGCTTCAGGCTAACCTTTCAATACCCTCTCCTGGACTCCAGCCAACTGGCCCTCATAAATTAGCATCATCCGGACATGCAGCATCCCTGCTCACACCTGAGAAAATGGAAGCATCTGTATCTGATGCTGGAAAAAGCTGACTGGCTATGGGATTTACTAAGTGGCCTCCTTTGTAAAGTTTAGACTCTGCAGAATGGAATTGGTATTCAGTGAATCCCAAACATGTCAAGGACTGTTCTTGTGATTACAGTCTTAACCAAAAAAACATCCAACAGAAAAGAGAGCTGCCCTGGAATGCAGAATATGCATTGACAACTTGATTGTGAAGATATACATGTAATAAGCTATTTTTTTAAACTAATAAAGCTTTATTTTTCATTATCAAAAAAAAAAAAGTCCACCCAAAGAGTTATTACTGTCTGGGATGATGAAAAAGTATTTTTCTAACACTGTGCTCTTTTATTAGTTATGTACCACTTTACTCCACATACGTATAGACACGAGATTTTTTTTTCAAGTGCAGAAATAAGAACACAAGAATAACAAGGAAAGAAAACTTTGAGTGAAGTCAAGAGTGAGTTTTATTCAGGGAAAGGACACCATGAGGTCTTAAGAAATCTCAAATTGGGGGTTGATATCTCCAAAACAGTCTTTACAAAACAAGGATACAAAAACACATTATGGAGTCATAATCTGGGTTTTTGAAACTGGTCATGATATGGGAACCCAAAGAGGTAGATGGTTAAACCTCCGATCTGATCTCAGAACAAGAGGCTGTGAGTCGTCTCGGGGGCGTTTGATCAAACCATTTATTTCCCTTATTTCAATGGACCTAAAGACATGAACAGACACTTTTCCAAAGAAGCCATCCAGATGGCTAACAGACACATGAAAAGATGCTCAACATCACTCATCATCAGGGAAATACAAATCAAAACCACAATGAGATACCACCTCACACCTGTCAGGATGGTTAGAATTAACAACTCAGGAAACAACAGATGTTGATGAGGATGTGGAGAAAGGGGAACCCTCATGCACTATTGGTGGGAATGCAAACTGGTGCAGCCACTCTGGAAAACGGTGTGGAGGTTCCTCAAAAATTTAAAAATAGAACTACCTTACAACCCAGCAATTGCACTTCTCAGTATATATCCAAGTGTACAAAACTGCTGATTCAAAGGGGCACATGCACCCCAATGTTTATAGCAGCGCTATCAACAATAGCCAAATTATGGAAAGAGTCCAAATTTCCAATGACTTATTTATGATCAATAAAGAAGATGTGGGATAGATAGATATAGATATAGATATAGATATAGATATAGATATAGATATAGATATAGAATGAAATCTTGCCATTTGCAACAATATGGATAGAACTAGAGTGTGTTTTACTAAGCAAAATAAGTCAGTCAGAGAAAGGTAAGTATTATGTTATTTCACTCCTGTGGAATTCAAGAAACAAAACAGATGAACATAGGGGAAGGGAAGGAAAAATGAAATATAAAGAGAGAGGAAGGTAAACCATAAGAGACTCTTAAATACAGAGAAAAAGACCGATGGTTGCTGGAGGGGTGTGGGGGGGGGGGATGGGCTAAATGGGGGATGGGCATTAAGGAGGACACTTGTTGGGATGAGCACTGGGTGTTATATGAGAGTGATGAATCACTAAATTCTGCTCCTAAAATCATTATGACACTATATGTTAGCTAACTTTGATTTAAATTTTAAAAAAATGAATTGACAATTCTCAAAAGTCATCGTTAGTAAACATGGCCTTGAGAGATGGCAAAGAGGGATGAGAGAAGAACAATTCTAAAATATATGAAAAAGATGTTTACTTTGAAGAAGAATAATCTACATGGATCCTCAAACCATAACATCTGAATCTCCACAAACAAGACAGGACTGTGAAAACCTACCTCTGTGGACAAGAGGAAAGGTCATGTATCACGGTGAGGTGAAGTTCTTCCCTTCCAACTTACCTGTCTCCCTTTGGCATTATGCACAACTCTGTGTTTGGAGGAATTATTGGGTCCATTTTTCACTATTCATCAAAATAAGGTAGATGGAAGATGTGGAGAAATGTACATAAAGAAAGGTTTTTCAGGGGCACCTGGGTGGCTCAGTCAGTTAAGCGTCTGACTTCAGCTCAGGTCATGATCTCACGGTTCGTGAGTTCAAACCCCACATCGGGCTCTGTGCTGACAGCTCAGAGCCTGGAGCCTGTTTCGGATTCTGTGTCTCCCTCTGTCTCTTGGTCCCTCCCGCACTCACACTCTGTCTCCCTCTGTCTCTCAAAAATAAATAAATGCTAACAAAAAAAATTTTTTTTAAGGAAAAGAAAGGTTTTTCATAAAGTATGCATTTCTCCTGCAGGAGGAGAAACGCTCAGGGTGAGTCCGTAGGAACCAATCAGAAAAGCTAAAGTCTGGGAAGCTCCAGCAAGGAAAAGTAACTACCAACTTTTTTTTGGCTCAAGAGCCAAAGGCTTTGGTTCGGTTATTTTCTTGCTTGCTTATTTATATTCCACTCATTTCACAAAGGACTTAAGATGGTTTACAAAAAGCGCACAGAAAGATAAAGGTTGAAAACGTGTTGGCAAGAGAACACTAGAGCTGGGTGAGTTACACTAAGAGGAAAGATTAATACAGAAATCCAGACATGACGCAATCCTGCTGGCCACTGGAGTGGACAGAAAAGTTGACTCTAAGCTTCTTTCCAACAAAAGTCAGGCCAAGAGAGCTATAACACCCATTCAACGCTTTATCCATAGTGTGCCAAGTGCACACACAAGATACAATACATATTGTATTTCAAGAGGTAATTAAGGGTAAATAAAGTCTTAAGGGTGGGAGTCTAATCCAATATGACTGGTGTTCCCCTTATTAGAAGAGAGACACCAGGGATGCATCCACCCAGAGAAAGGGCCACGTGAGGACCCAACAAGAAGATCCCCATCTTCAAGTCAAGGAGAAAGGCCTCAGGGGGGAAACCAAACTTCCCCAAACTCCGATCTCGGGATCTTGGATGGATGTCCAGTCTTTACAACTGTGAGGAAAAAAATTGCAGTTATTCAAGCCATCCAACCTGTGGTAGTTTACTATGGCAGCCTGAGGATCCATCATATAGAATGCCACTCTTAGCAAATGATATCCTTACAAGAAAGAAGTTAAAATGTGGTTGAGTATGTTTTACAACATTTCTTAGTAATTGACCCTTGAAAGGTATCTAATATAAAAACTAAATATATAAAAACTAATATCAAAACTAAAACACATAGATTTTTCTTTATCACAGGAGGGTTAGTTAAGTATCATCTGATTTTTGTTTCATTAGTCTAGCAAATATAAAAGAAATCATTGCTTGAATCAGTTGAAAATATAAGAGAGATTTAGGCACCGTTACTTCTGGGTCTTCCCAAGGGGTAAAGACAGTCTCGTGTTGAGAGAAAATGAATCACAGAATAAAACAAAAAGTCAGTAAGACTGTGTTTTAACTTCAAGCATCTTTATCAAACAGGTCATTTAACATCTAACAGCAAAGAGAACCAGAAGTCAGGTCCGAAGAAAAAATTAAGGTAGACCCCATCTTACCATCGAAAGACAAGTCAACCATCACTGTGCACCTGTTCGTCCTTCCCAGCACCCTCCTATCCTTCTCACTGATGCTCGCCTTCTTCCTCCCCAGGCAGCCAACACACAATTCCAGAACATTCCATATGCTAGTATATGCTGAAGATCCTTATGTCTTTGCTTCAGCTGTCTTGAAATGACCAAAAGTCTTTGAGATGCTAACACTTTAACCTGGGTCATAGAAGCCACAGTGGGAAAGTAAACACAAGAGCAAAAGGGTCACGGTTGATCCAAAGATCAGGAAGGAACAGACAGAAGAACTTGGAAGCAAGCCTTTACAGAAACAACTATACTTCAGAACAGATCTTCACAAATCACTAGGTTTTACGAATGAATGAAGAAAATAATCATGTGGATAAGTCGTAAAATCATAAAATCATAAATGATCATGTGGTAAGTCATGTGTGTATACATAGATATGTAAATATTGTGTATAACATATATACCATATCTATAACCTGATGTGTATATAAGAACATAGGTATAACCCATGTAAATAACATATATAATAAAAACAATGATAAATATAAATAATACGTAAATGTATAAACACACAGGTTATATACATATATTATGATTAGTGTCTACTGATTCTAATCATATTATAAGCAAACTGCGAGCCAAGCCTCATGATCCATACAAAGCGTGTTTTCAGTTGACAATCTGAACCCAAATTTTCCTCTTAGAAATGAATGCAAAACATCAAGATTAGATAAGTAGACCAAAAAGACAATTTTTTCAGGTCTGGATCTTTTCAGGTTAGCAAATCAAGCAGACCTGCCGCTTCTCAAAATACCCATGCCAAGGGAGTAGATTAAATACACTGTGAAGAGAATCAGGGCGATTTATAAGAGAATTTAATGTGTCATTTATTGGACGGCTTTTTTATGCTGTTATCAATTCCCTTTAACTCCACACCTTACAGAGTGAGACAAACAACCTTAACGGAAATGTTCAGTTCCTCACCTATTTGTCGACCATGTTTAACATAAATTTAAAAACAGGAGGTCATGTATGGTATCCCAAATCTCTCAGAAAAGAACAGAAGTCACTATGCATTATTGTTGCCTCATGGTATTATCCCAGGCAGTCACAGCAAAAGACCATAGACTCACTGGCTTGAACAACAAAGATTTATTTTCTCACGGTTCTGGAGGCTGGAAAGTCTGAGACCGGGGTGTGTGGGTGGGTTCTGGTGAGAGCTCTATTTTGGACTGCAAACGACTACCTTCTTGCTGTGCCCTCACGTGGCAGAGACAGAGAACGCTGGAGTCTCTTCCTCTTCTTGTAAGGGAACGAATCCCATCCTGAGGTCACACCCTCGGGACCTTGTCTGAACCTAATTACCTCCCAAAGATGCCATCTCCAAATGCCATCACATCCGGAGCTCTGGCTTCGACGCAGGGATGGGGGGCGCGTAACTCAGTCCATAGCAACCACCACTGGTGTCTTGCCTACTTGGGGACCGTAGACGTGGTCCTCACTTGTCGGGTTTTGTATCATGCTTTCAATCCCCCACAAATACACTTGCTGTTCCCATTCTGCCATTGTATTAGGTCCTCGTTGTTTTCCCCAATATCGCCGAGGTAGCTTCAGTTCTCTCTACCAACCAGTTAACTCTATGTTGCAGTCAAACATCCCCTCTCAAAAACCACCAGCCTGTAGCATTTGTGGCACGCCCGAGCTCCACCAGTAACATCCGTGAGCTTTCAGCAGGTTACTTAACCTCTCTTGGCTGTTTCCCTTCTGTGCAATGGACATAATAACAGGGCGTCCTTCAAAACACGTAAGTTCTTAGAAGAATTCCTGGCTTGTAAGGGCAGTGTGAATGCTAGTCTTGTCATTGGTTATTTCCAAATACAGTCACATACTCTGTACTCGGGACACACTCAACAACTTACTAGTTCCCATATATGTCTTCAACTTTCCAATCCTTCCTCTTTTTTTTTTTTTTTTTTTTTGCCCTTCTGCTTGAAATATCTGTCCCTAATCACTTCCACCTGTCAAAACCTCACTAATTCTTTAAAACACGCCCCCAAATGGCATCTCGAAGCTTTTCCGCTCCTTTACACTCATTCCCCATCCAACCCTCTGGACCCTTTCCTGCCACAACACACTACATCATGGCCTCTTGACTTGTTTATTATTCTGCCTTGTGTTGGTGGTTATTTGTGTATGACTAGATTGCCATCGCATAAGGGCATAATTATTTTTGTGCCCTTGATGGCCCCAGTCCATGGAGGAACATAATCAACGTGAGCTCAACGAAAATAACCCCAAGGATAAAACAAGATAAAACAATAACAACTGGTCAGAGTTTGTTTTCGCCTTTTATTAAGTGATTTTTAGGCAAACATCTAGAAAGCTTCTATGGCCACAGAAAGGACACACCATTTATAGTAAATACAAAAAGGCTCAAAGTCTAGATAGAAAAATAGTGCAAAGAAGAAAGCCAAGTAGAAGTCACGATTGCTGAGCTCAATCATCAAGGTGTTCTCCATCCTTTTTCTTGGATGACATTGTAGAAAATGTCCACGTGACTGTCTTTTTAAGTTTATTTATTATTTATTCTGAGAGAGAGAGAGAGAGAGAGAGAGAGAGAGAGAGAGAGAGAGAGATTGAGAGGGAGGATGAATCCCAACCAAACTCCACACCGTCAGTACAGCGCCTGATGCCGGGCTTGAACTCACAAAACTGCGAGATCATGACCTGAGCTGAAGTCGGACTGAGCCACCCAGGTGCCCCCTCCATGTGGCTATTTTTAAAACGGCAAAAGCTACCTCAACTCAGAGCATGAGAGCCGAGGGGGAAAGAACCAGAAAGTCCAGGATGCAGGGAGACAGCAGGAGCAGACAGGTGGGATGGAGGGAAGCCTTAGCCATGGGGACCAGCAGACGCCCCTCCCCCCGCCCCCCAGCACCTGCACCCCGCCCACCGCCCGCCTAGCTGCAGCACTGCTTCTTGCAACAGCACGTCTGCTGACAACAGCACTTCTGCTGGCAGCAGCCCTTCCCGCAGCCACACGAGCCGCAGCCACACGAGCGGCGGCAGCAGCAGACCACGGGGACGCTGCAGCAGCCCCCGCAGCAGCCGCAGCAGCAGGGACAGCAGCTGGAGCAGCAGCCCACCCGGTAGCACCGGCAGGTGGTGCAGCTGCCGCAGCCGCCGCCGCCGCCGCCGCAGCCGCCACCGCAGCCACCGCAGCCACTACCGCAGCCGCCGCAGCCGCCGCCGCAGCCACCGCAACTTCCGCAGCCACAGCACCCCATGGTGTCGGCAGAGAGGACTCGGGAGAGGGGAGGAGGGGGACTCGGGAGGTGAGGGAGGTCTGGTGCCGCCTCCTGCCGGGGGAGGGGTTTATATATCAATACCCCCCCCCTCATTTTTTAGCCCAGTTTCCATGGAAGGACCTCACAAGACGTTTTCTTTACTTCCTTCCTGAGGTCCTTTGCCACATAACACTGCTATTTTTAGCACAGCAGCCTCCTTAGTAAACTTTGAGTTTTCTGTTATGAATGAAATAGCTGTGTGTTGCCTCTTGAGTCCACAACTAGAAAAATGATAGCCACGCTGTAGGAAAGAAGTCGTTCCAGGCCCCCGACCATGAGGCCTGTATGACAGACAGGAGCCATCGGAGACCTTTCTGGAGGCTCCCTGCACACAGCAGGGCTTCTCCGGGATGCCCAGCCACCAAAATGGAGGGCGGGAACGGTCCTCACGTCCTCCTGGTTGATGAGAAGCAGATCATGGGAGGGCATTTTAAGTAAGCTTATAAAAGAGGTGTCACTTATAAATCCAGGGACACCAACATTCTGGGGGAAGTGCAGGCCTGCCAAAGGCAAAGCCGGGCTGTGTCTGATCCAGAAGCCACAGCATAAGCCCCAAGACAGACCGTGGCAGTTTCCTCCTCTGTGCCCCCTCTGGAGTGGCTGGACTAGCCAGGCAGGCCTCAGTCCTCAAGTCAGTCCAGCAAGAACATGCCTCTGTGGACGCCTCATCACATTCACGGGCTCTCTGGAATCAGAGAATGAGCCGGACAGAGACCAGTCATTTCAAATCAACATTTCCAGGCCCCGGTGGGTCTGAAACAGGGGACTGAACGCAGGTCCTCAACCAGAGAGGTGCAAGAGAAAGCCAGCCACCCGATGAAACCTTTCTTATTTTTGTTTGCTCAATTTTTTTAGTTGTTTTATTTTTTTTTATTTTTTTTAATGTTTACTTATTTTTTAGAGAGAGAGAGAGAGAGACAGGAGGGGCACAGAAAAGAGAGACAGAGTGTGAGTGGGGGAGGGACAGAGAGAGGGAGACACAGAATCTGAAACAGGCTCCAGGCTCTGAGCTGTCAGCACAGAGCCCGACGTGGGGCTCGAACTCACAGACCGCAAGATCGTGACCTGAGCCGAAGTAGGATGCTTAACCGGCTGAGCCACCCAGGTGTCCCTAATTGTTTTATTTATTTTTGAGAAAGAGAGAGAGAGAGAGCAGGGGAGGGGCAGAGGGAGAGAGAAGGATCTGAAGGGGGCTCTGTGCTGACAGCAGAGAGCCTGAGGTGGGGCTCCAACTCACAAACCATGAGATCATGACCTGAGCAGAAGTCCTAGGCTTAACCGACTGAGCCACCCAGGCGCCCCTGTTTTCTCAATTATTTAACAAACTACAGTAGAAATTTCTCTTGACAGATGATTTAGGAGTAGGCTGTGCACAATTCTGTCTTTAGCATCTGACGTTAGACAAGTTAAAAAGAAATGTGTTAATGACCAAGCAATTCTTGCAAACAAAAACAAACAAAAAATCTCAGGGAGCCGGGAAAAGCATATCTGTGTTTTCAGGTGAGATAGAATGCATTTACGGACACTTACTTTTTCTCTTTTCACTCTGGTTTTCACTTATTCTTTCAAAAGATTTTGTTTTGTTTTGTTTTGTTTTGTTTTGTTTGCAACGGGGGGGGGGGGGGAATGTCATGAATCCCAGTAGAGAGAAAAATAATGTTTTGTTGTTGTTGTTGTTTTTAACCCGGATAACCAAGAAGTATATACAGAAACACAGGACTTTTATTTGCCTCTTGACTCAGACTCCCATGTTAAAAAAAAAAAAAAAAAAAAAAGATTGCTCCTAAATATTTCAGGCATTTATATGCATTTATGTTTTCAAGGGCGCACACCTCTTGGACGTGTGTTCTAATCCAAATATAGGTTTCAGAGACAAGTCAAAGTTAAAATTAGCAAGGTGAACTGGCCAAGACTCCAATAAGGAAGGGTGTGAGAGGCCTCATGAGGTGTTTACGAGGAAGAGGGGTAAACAATAAGGCAGGGGCTTAGCTTGTGGGGTTGGTATATAAGCCCCTCCCCCAGCAGGAGGCGGCACCAGACCTCCCTCACCTCCCGAGTCTCCCTCCTCCCCTCTCCCGAGTCCTCTCTGCCGACACCATGGGGTGCTGTGGCTGCGGAAGTTGCGGTGGCTGCGGCGGCGGCTGCGGTGGCTGCGGTAGTGGCTGCGGTGGCTGCGGTGGCGGCTGCGGCGGCGGCTGCGGCAGCTGCACCACCTGCCGGTGCTACCGGGTGGGCTGCTGCTCCAGCTGCTGTCCCTGCTGCTGCGGCTGCTGCGGGGGCTGCTGCAGCGTCCCCGTGGTCTGCTGCTGCCGCCGCTCGTGTGGCTGCGGCTCGTGTGGCTGCGGGAAGGGCTGCTGCCAGCAGAAGTGCTGTTGTCAGCAGAAGTGCTGTTGCAAGAAGCAGTGCTGCAGCTAGGCGGGCGGTGGGCGGGGTGCAGGTGCTGGGGGGCGGGGAGAAGGGCGTCTGCTGGTCCCCATGGCTAAGGCTTCCCTCCATCCCACCTGCCTGCTCCCCTGTCTCCTTGTCACTTGAACTCCCTGGGATTTTTCTCTTCGGTTAAGTATCTCATACTCTGAAACGTCCGTGAGGCTTCACCCTTGGAGAGCAAGAGCCAGACCCTCCCGTACAAGGCCGTCCGGTGGGGAAAAACGGAGAACATCTTGATCATTCCTCTGCATAGCTCTGGCGGTTCGGCTGACCCCGGAGGGGCAGTCCCGGCACCGACCCCCAGGCAGGAGCCGTGGGGGGCAGACTCCGTCACCCGGTCCCTGTCTGCTGCTCCCCGGCTACCTGCCCTGCTGCGTGAGCTTGATCGCTTTGGGCTCTGTGTTGGGACCTTGCCTGTGCGTCTTCTCTTTTTGCTTCAGGTGGCTCAAGACTTCACACCTCAGAAGTGTCTAAACCCGAAGGAATAATTAAACTAAAAGACGTGAGCTCCTGCCAGCCCCGGAAGAGCAGCCTGCAGCCGCCCTGAGCTCAGACCAGTAAGACCATTTCATTCCGTGTTCATTGCCTTCCCCGGTCAATGTCTGCCTTTGCCGTGTCTAAGTGCGATGGATTGCCCACTTCTCAGTTGCCACCTTGTATTTCTGCTTATTACACGGCAACCTTCTAAATGTCTAATAAACTATACTAGGTCGTCCTTAAAATATTGACTCCCAAAAGCCTCTTCTTTGGTGGTTACCTCTCTGGGAGGATGAACAGGCCGTGTTGAGCAGGGAGAAAAGAGCGCCCCCAGCGCCCCCCCCCACCCCCTGCCGGGTTGCCTGCATTTATTGTGAACACCAATTATGCCTGTAATGAAAGGCCTACATTAATCAACACTAGATTCTTCAATATTTTATCAGTCTCACATCTATATTGTAACTTGTAATATGTTCCTGTTTTTCAAGAAGGTCTTAAGTAGACTGACAATAATAGCTAAGCACACACAAGGCTCGATAGAATCCACCCTGGGCGCTAGAATTTCTGTCATTGCCATCCATGCATATTCCTTCCAAGGTAACATAACTTCACGAACATATAGATTTCATATGCAGTTTGAATTTGATGTGGGAATGGTGTCTTTTCCACAACTGGATTTCCTCAACTGAATGAAAAATTCTAGTTCAGTTACAAAAGATTAATTCCACAGATTTATAGCGAGGTCAAGGTCTGCCTACAACCTCAGTAATCCCTTACAAGAGAACGTAATACCACTCCTCAATTTAGAACTTTATTTTCACATTGAATGCACGCAAATCAGCCTTTTGAGCTTTGCAGCTTTGAGGTAAAGGCTGTCATCCCATTTGCAGAAAGGATTTTCCATAGAGGATATCACACACACACACACACACACACACACACACCACCACCACCACCACCACATTTCCATTAAATAAGCATGGATAGGGATAACTAGGAAGTTTATCCTGCAAAAATCTCTTGAACAGTTTTTGTCTAGTCCCCACTAGCTATTTTCGCAAACGAGTAGCAGCCTGTCAGCATGGGCATGGAAAAGATGTCCTTTTTCTCCAATATTGATGAGAGTTCTAAATGGCACTATTTCTCAGGGCAGCAATCTAACAATCTGCACGTTTTTTTTAAAGTGCATGCCTTTGGGGGCGCCTGGGTGGCTCAGTCGGTTAAGCGGCCGACTTCGGCTCAGGTCATGATCTTGCGGTCCGTGAGTTCGAGCCCCACGTCGGGCTCTGTGCTGACAGCTCAGAGCCTGGAGCCTGTTTCGGATTCTGTGTCTCCCTCTCTCTGACCCTCCCCCGTTCATGCTCTGTCTCTCTCTGTCTCAAAAATAAATAAACGTTAAAAAAAAAAATTTAAAGCGCATGCCTTTGAACTCAGAAATCTCACGTCTTGGGCAAAAAGGTATTATTGGTAAGTCTATTTGTTGCAGCATAGTTGAAGACTAGGAAAAAACTAAATGTCTGCTATCAAGGTCACATTAAATGTTGTCTCTCTACATCAGAATACTGCGCAGCAGTCAAAAAAGAGAGCGAGATCCAAATAATAAAAATAAATAAATAAAAAGGGGCACCTGGGTGATTCAGTCGGTTAAGCATCCAACTCTTGATTTTGCCTCAGGTCATGATCTCACGGTTCATGACATCAAGACCCGCGTTGGGCCCTGCGCTGACAGCATGGAGCCTGCTTGGGATTCTCTCCCTCTCTCTCTGCCTCTCCCCCATCCACTCCCTCTCCCTCCCTCTCCCTCTCTCTCTCAAAAATAAAATTTAAAAAAAATTAAAAAAAAAAAAAGAGTGAGATCCCTGTGAACTTAGAAGGGAATATCTGAAAGCTCAACAAGATCATTTGTGTAAATAGAAACCTACCCCCAAAATTATAACACACAGTCAAGCGAAAGGTATTATCAGCAAGTGTGCATGAGTGGGGTGCCCATGGGGGTACAAAAGAGTTTAGGAAGAAAGACTTAACTGATGGAAATCCCACAGGCTTGTAGATGGCAAAGGCACCACCAAGCACTATAGTGTTCCTGTGACATCACCCCCGAGAAGTATTAAAGCCCCGGGGAGCGTTCATAGTCAGGGAGAGCAGTGCTCTGAATTCTTGTGCTTCTGCGGTCTCACTGTGTCTCTTCAATTACACACAGCAGCTCTGGACCTGAGGCTGAGGGAGTCCAGGCAAAATAGTGGCCATGACTGTGACAGTGACTGCCTTCATTGCTGTGCAAGGTGCAGGTGTCTGACCTCAAATTGGCCAGAATGTTCAATGTCTCGGGTTGGGCTGAGAGTAAAGCCATTTGGGAAAAAATCAGGGAATTCCTTAGAGTCAAGTTATGGGTTTCATTAAGTAATTCATCCAAAGCTTGTTCTCTGCAGGTTTTCGAATTCCTGGAGGTCCTTCTTTAGTCCAAGAATTAGACCTACACTGTCCTTCAGATTTCTAAGGAAACACACCCAAATGAGAGGAACTTGTTCCCAAACACATTCACAACAGAGGTGAAGATCGTTGCATTCTTCGCTGGTTAAGAGCACTTTGCCAAATTTGTGAGGAAGTGCCACATAAAGGCATGAATTGCTGCCCTAACTTATGAGTCCCCCTGCTGTGACTTCAGATCATGGAAACTGACATGAAACATTCAGGGAGAAAAATGAAGAAAATAGAGTGGTAATTCTCCCCTTCTTTTAAAAATATTTTCTATTTGGGGCGCCTGGGTGGCTCAGTCGGATAGGCGTCTGATTTTGGCTCAGGTCATGATCTTGAGGTCTGTGAGTTCGAGCCCCACATCGGGCTCTGTGCTGACAGCTCGGAGCCTGGAGCCTGCTTCAGATTCTGTGTCTCCCCCTCTCTCTGACCCTCCCCCGTTCATGCTCTGTCTCTCTCTGTCTCAAAAATAAATAAAGTTTAAAAAAATATTTTTAATATTTTCTATGAATTCAAAATAATGTGAATTCATTATAAACAATTTCAAAACACAGAAAATTACAAGGGCGAAAGTTAACATTGCTTCTAATAACCACTTTTACCATTTTGTTTTATTTCCTTCCATTGTTTTCCTATTCTTTTTTTTTCCCAATATTTTTATTTTGGAGAATTACAAACCTACAGGAAATTGTGAAAATATTGCAAGATCCTATACACCACTCATTGAAGTTCACCCATGGTTAACATTTTGCCAGTCTTAGCTTTATCTGTCCCTCTCATTTGAGAGTAAGTTGCAAATATGAAACTTCACCCTTAAAAATATTGGCATGCATTGGCCAAAAGGGATATTCTCCTAAAAACAATGACACAATTTTCACACTTAAGAAACTTAATAGTGATACATGCTACTATGTAATATACAATCTTCAATTTCTCCATCCCAAGGATGCTTTGTAATTTATATATTCACTTTATTCCTTTCACTTTATTCAAGCCTAGCATGGAGCCTGACTCGAGGCTCGATCTCATGACTGCAAGATCATGACCTGACCCGAAATCAAGAGTTGGATACTCAACCAGCTGAGCTACCCAGGCACACCTTTATTGACATTTTTAATAATTTTTCAACCTGGGTCTAATCACAGATGTATCTTATGTAATTTAAGTTGGCCTCCGACATTTTATTTTTCTCCTGGCAAAGTTGTTTTTGCAAAATCACCTTTAAAATGAATTTGTGTGTTTGTTCCCTCATGATCAAATTCAAGTTAGGCATATTTGCAGAAGTACTACACAGGTGATTTTTTTTTTTTTCCTCAGAACTTGGCATTGAGAAGTATGCAATGTCAGTTTACCCCTACTGGTAATGTGATCGACTAATTAGTATTATGCCCACCAGTTTCATCCACTGTTAATCTACTCTTTCCCTTTTAATAACCACGGTGCTATCTTCTGTGTATTTATATGACAAAATGAAGATTATTACAAAATATAGACTTTATTCTGATTTTTAATGTAATATTTAATTATATATAATTATCCTTATATTAAGTATTTGCTGGGGCTCCTGGACAGCATTTACACATTTAAATGTCTGCCAACAATTCAAAATAAACAAAGTCTCCATTTTTTTTTTAAGCTGGGAAACTGTATGTGCTCATCTGACAGACAAAAGATAAATATCTTCATATGTAAACAGTTCTTACAAACCCATATGGAAAAAAATGTACAAAGGGCAAATCAGTATTTAAAAAAAAAAAAACATAAACCAAGTCTCCTTGAAAACTGGGTTGTTCCTGGTTTGGGTCATAAGATAGACAAGATGAGCCCCAGCCCTTTTGTCATTCTAGAAAACAGGAAGCTACAAAACGTAGCGGAGTCGTATTGAGAAGACAATCTGAACATCAGAAACAACAATAGCTGCAAAGTACAGAGACACATTCAATATTTTTAAATACATGAGCTCATAGTAATACCAAAAAGAAATAAAAAACCTCATTAGTCATCTTTGGAAGAGGCCAGAAAATTAGCACATTATTTTGAAACTCGTTTTTAAAAATGGTGGGAGGGAGAATCAGACATTTGTTCTGCCTTTTTCGAAATAAAACGTACCTCACAGTAGCCAAAGAGGAGAGAAGAGGACATTTCTCTCTGCAGACGGAGTCCAGGTAATACAGAGGAAGGAAAATCCAGCCCTAATGAATTCATGGATGTAGGTAGTGACTAATCATGGATCCCAACGTCACACAAGTGAGACAAATAGATGCCTCTTGATGGAAGAACACAACACCACCTATGAAGCAGGCTTGTCCAAAACTAGACACTGAATCGTGGCAGGTGGATCTGATTACTGGAAATCCAGGGTGTTAAATGATTCCACGGGGGTGCAGTCTCCAAAACTCAGTCACCCAAAATTAATGCTACACTGAAGACAAGTGGCCAAGAAGGTGGACAGGGCTTCAAGGGGAGCTGCAGACTAGAATAGACACTATAGGGGCACCTGGGAGACCCAGTCGGTTAAGTGTCTGACTTTGGCTCAGGTCAGGATCTCACGGTTCGTGAGTTTGAGCCCCCCCCCCCCCCCACGTCGGGCTCTGTGCTGACAGCTCAGAGCCTGGAGCCTGTTTCAGATTCTGTGTCTCCCTCTCTCTCTCTCTGTCCGTCCCGTACTTGTGCTCTGTCTCAGTCTCTCTGTCTCTCAAAAATAAATAAACATTAAAAAAAGAAAAAAAAAAAAGAAAGAAAGAATACATTGTATGGGCCCTTCAGTCAGTTGCAGGGATACGTGAGTCTTATCAGAACCCTAATTAGATAACTGTTTTTAGAGTAAGATATATGTGTGAAAATTTGAGCATGGCTACTTACTAGAAGTTAATTAAAAATTACTGTTAATTGTTAAGCATAACAATGGTATTGTAGTTATACTTTAATTCTTACAAATTGGCTTCAAAATAATTGGCTCAGAATACATCGTTGAAGCTGGATACATGGGAGCTCATTATATATATTTGCATCCATAATATAAAACACATTTTTTCTTACAATGAACTTCACTAATAATTAAGAAAAACATGAATTTTTCTCATCTGTTATATTAACAAAGCATTGTTTTAATCATGTCTAGTGCTGGTTGCAGAGTATAAGGAAAGCATCACGCACAGTGGATGGGAACAACTGATAAACATTTTATAGAGAGCAATTTTGTAACTTTCATCAGCAAAATGGGGATAACGTTTGATCTAGCAAATTCCACCTTTAAGAAGTTGCTCCAAGGAAATATCAGAAGAGAGAAAGGATGCAATGCACAGCTAACATTTAATAAGCTCTTACTTTTTTGTGTTGGGCACTGATTCCTTTAATCCGCAGAATAACCATTTTGGTTAGGTTTATTATTATTATTATTATCATCATTTTAGAAATCAGGAGACCAAAAAGGTGAAGTCACTGCAGAACTAGTAACTTTAGAAAGGGGATTTGAACCCTGGATTTGAACCAATGCCTGGGTGGGTTATGTTGGACATTCATTACAGCATCGCTTATAATAGCAAAATATTAGAAACCATCTACAGTTGAAAACCAGATTCTTGATCTTCCTACCAGTACCCCCCCCCCCCGCCCCGACCACCAAAAAAAAAATGCTTTTCTCACAGATACACCCTTCCCGGTTAATCCTCTCCAGCATGACTTCATCCTTCCTGTGACCCAGGCCAAAGAGACATTGGCACCCCTTGACTCCTATCTTGTTCGCATGTCCTGCGCTAGATTGATCAGCGAAATGGGTGGCATCATCGGAATCCAACCCGCTCACCACCTGCACCCCTCCCCCAAAGGTCTGGGCCCCATCGCCACCCCCAGCAAGAGTTCCTCAGACTCAGGGTAGAGCTGCCCCCATCCAGCCTCTCCCCATAGTCAGCTCTCAAGGTACAGTTTACAGTAATCCTTCTGCAGTGAAAAGGCGGTTGATCTCATCTCTAACTCGCACCCTCCCCAGGTTGCCCAGGACACTCAGCGGCAAGGCTGACGTTTGCAGTGACCGAAACTAACATGGGGAGCTACAATCTCCTCATCGCCTTGCTGAACTCTTGCTCCCAGCACCCTCATCTGTTACAGTCCCACAGTCCACAATGCTCTTGACTTTTTACCACTGGATGTTTCACTCCTTGTCTGCGCTCAAATGTCACCCATACTCTGCATGAGTCCTATTTGAATCACTCAATTTAAAATCGAAGTCCTGGGGCACCTGGGTGGCTCAGTCAGCTGAGTGTCTAACTCTTGATGTTGGGTCAGGTGGTGATGGCTATGGGATCGAGACCCTAGTCAGGCTCCTCGCTGGGCATGGAACCTGCTTTAAATTCTCTCTCTCCTCTCTGTCCCTCCCCCATTCTCCTTCTCCCTCTTTTTCTCTCTCTCAAAATAAATAAACTTTTAAAAATATATATTTTAAAAATAATATGGATGCAAAAAAATAAACTTTTAAAAATAAACTTTTAAAAATATATATAAAAAAATAAAATCGAAATCCTACTCACCCTCCCTGCAATCCAAATCTCTCGTATACTGCTCTTTTTCCCCCCATGACACTATATTTTCATACAGTACTTTATTTTTTAAGGCCTTTCAAAGCCCAGAAAACAATGAGCCATAATCTCTGATTCATAATACACTCTAAGCATAGTCTTCTTTATTTAATTTGCTAATTATTTTAGTAATATAACGGGACAAAGCCTTGACATCCTAGTCTAACTAAAAGTCGCCATCCCAACCCTTCTAAAACTAAAACTAACCCATCCTAACTGAAAGGTCACCATCCCAACCCTTCTTTCTGCACCCCTGCACCCAAAGTAGTCATTACTCTAAAGTCTGTGCTCACTATTTCTTTGCTTTTCTTTGGAAGTGGATTTCTTACATCTATATGCATTCTTTTATGTCAACATACTAAGATTCATTTGTTCATCTACTCTCTGGATGATGGAAATTTCCATTGTTTCCAGGGTTTTCTTTTTTTTTTTTAATTTTATTTTAGAGACAGAACATGCATGAGAGGGGCAGAGGGGCAGAAGGAGAGAGAGTAAACCTTGTGGAAATAAATGAAGACCGAAGAGAATAGACAAAGGTTATTTATGTATTCGGAGCTCACTACGGCAAAGGGGTCGGCCACTGTCTCTTGCGTTTGGGCAGAGGCTTGAATGTGGGAGAGATTTATAGTGGAAAAGGAGGGGTCTCAGGTGTGCCCTGCTGGACCCTGTGACCTGGGGAAGATGGACACAGACTAGAAGTGGGGCACCCGATGTTACTGGTTGGGGGGGGGGGTGCATACGTGGCTCTCCATGGTTAGTCCTAAGCTGGAAGCGGGGATGAAAATTTGGGAAGCTGGCAGTTACTGATCAGGTCCTGACCGTTTGGGGTAGACTACAGGAGTTATCATCTGGCTTCCTGGATTGTTTGCTGTAGATAGTGGTCAGACTATGTAAGTCTGACTCGTGGGTAGTACACTGGCTGCCTCAGCAGCTTCCTTAGATCAAGGTTGGTTTCCTGGCTGGTTGCTGCCCATTATGGGTGAGAGTTTTGTTTTATATCTGGTTTGGCCATTGGCCATTTGTACGTGTAGTCTTTAACCTCTAACATATCAGATAATGTACGTATTCATTAAGGATATAGTCCCACTCCCACAATGAGCATAATAGTTCTAGGACGATAAGAATTTTTATCTGATTTGTTCATTGAAGTACTCTCGGTCCCTAGAACAGCGTCTAGCTGCTCAGGTCACGGGTTCAAGCCCCACATCAGGCTCTGCATGGTCAGTATGGAGCCTGCTCAGGATTCTTTTTCTCTCCCATTCTCTCAGTCCTTCCCATGTTCGTGCTCTCTTTCTCTCTCAAAATTAATAAATAAACTTTAAAAGAAAAAAAGAAAAAACTATTTAAAAAAAAAAAAACAGACTTGGGCCAGTCAAGAAGTGCCCATTTCTTTTTTTTTTTGTAAGTTTATTTTTATTTATTATGAGAGAGAGATAGGGAGCAAGCAGGAGGTGGTGGGCAGAGAGAAAGGGAGAGAGACAGAATCCCAAGTGGGCTCCACACTGTCAGCGCAGGGCCCGATGCGGGGCTTGAACTTACTAACGTGCCATCACAACCTGAGCCAAGGTCAAGAGTCAGACGCTTAACTGATTGAGCCATCCAACTGCCCTAAGAAGTGCCGATTTCTGCTTGAGTCTTTTTCTTTTTAATTTTTTTAATGTTTATTTTTATTTTTGAGAGACAGACAGAGAGAGAGACAGACAGACAGACAGAGTGTGAGCAGGGGAGGGGCAGAGAGAGAGAGTGAGACACAGAATCCAAAGCAGGCTCCAGGCTCCGAGCTGTCAGCACAGAGCCCGACGTGGGGCTCAAACCCACAAACAGTGAGATCATGACCTGAGTCAAAGTCAGACGCTTAACTGACTGAACCACCCAGGCGCCCCTCAAGGCATATTTGAAAGCTACTGACATGACCCATATTGCACGTTCCATATGGTCTGGTAGAGAATGTGCAATATGCTGGCTGTATTCCCAGCCTTATTCCTGTCCTAAATCACAGACCAAATAATGGCACAAAATAGTCCACTATAGAACCTCCTAGCAAGGAACATCATACGTGTCAGGAGCTGAATGCGACTTCATTACTGAGAAATAATTTTTTTCACCAAGTCTCAGGCAACTATATCACTTTGAAAAACTACATGAGAAAATACTTTGGAAAGATACAACAGTGTGGTTGGGGTTCTTAACCTCGGCACTGCCGATATTTTCAGCCAGACAGCTCCTAGTTGTGGGGGGATGTCCTATGCATTGGCCTCTGGGCCTCAACTAGCTGGTTGTGACAACCTCTCTCCCAGCTATGACAACCCAGCTGTCTCCAGACATTGCCAGATGTCCCCCAGGGGGCAGAATCGCCACCCCCTCCTTGAGAACCAGAGGCCCCACATCAGAGCACTCTGGCAAAGGATGCATGTTTAGAAATAGCCCCTTGAAGGCTGCAAAAGTGTTTTGCACGGAATCCTTCTTTCCTTTTACGTGTTTGGAGAGAACCCCTGGGACATATGATCGTGAAGGAGTGGAGTATGCGGGGTGGCTGGTGAATGAGTCCAGGAGGGCCTGGCCCACTCTTACACAGCCCTGCCACCATGCTGATGAGGACTCAGTGCTCCAGAAATGCTGTTGGAGTGAATTGATTTGTGCTCTCATCAGTTTCTTTTCTGTCAAATACCACAGGGAGGCAGCAGTAGGAACACCACAGCAAAGTCTAGTGATGCCAACAAAACGAAATTCCAGCCCCTTCTTAAAAGTGAAACAGAAAGAGCACCGGACTTCAACTCAGGTCACGATCTCACGGTTCGTGAATTCAAGCCCTACATCGGGCTCTGTGCTGACAGCTCAGACCCTGCTTGGGATTCTCTCTCTCTCTCTCTCTCTCTCTCTCAAAATAAGCAAATAAACTTTAAACAATAAATGAAGTAGAAAGAGCAAAGCACACACACACTCACACACATACACGAAAGCCACAGGACCTATCTCGTTTTAGCACAACCCACCATTCCATCTTTCATCCCCATGGCGGGGCCGGGGGAGGGGGGGAGAGAGAAAAGGAAGATGGAGAAATGCCAGAGATGCCTGGTGAGGGGAAGGGGCGGGTGCCATGGTTGGACCAGCAGGCTTGCCTTCTGACTCCTGGCTGCACGAACGCTGCTAAAAAGGGGCCTGGGGACATAACCTTTTTATACCATTGTGCCCCAGGGAACCCAAAATGGCTTCCACGAGGCCTAAGTTGCAAGGAATCGAAAGGCAATGCTCCGGGAAAGACGCCGTAAAACCGGAGCTGGAGAATGCCGGGGACAGATCTGACATCTCGTTACTTTGGCCCAGGCCGTACCCCGGCCCTCTTTCCCCCTCAGTTCCTGTTGCTGACAGATGGGACAGGAAGACCCCATCTTTTTCAAGGTCTGTCACTTCCTCTTCAGTTTCTTTTTGGAAGCCTCTAGGATGACTCTTCTTCGGCCCACGCTATTTTGTCCGATCACATCTGTCTTCGTTTGGGTTGCTCTAACTAAATACTGTAGACCGGGTGACTCGTTAACAATCACGTTTCCAAAGGCTCAAATACGAGATGACGATGCCAGCATCGTGGGTTTGGGTGAGAGCTCTCTTCCTAGCTGCGAACTTCTCAGTGTATCTTCACAAGGTGGAAAGAGGCTGAGGGAAGTCCCTGGGGTCCCTCTATAAGAGACTAATCTCACTCATGACAGCTGCACCCTCATGACCTAATCACCTCTCAAAGGCCCCGCCTGCTCATACATCACAATGGGGGTTAGGGGTTTAGCACATGCATTTTGGCGGGATATAAACCTTCAGTCCATTGCACCATTCTCAACTCTCACCAGCCTGCCCCTTTATCAATTCACTTCTGTGTTCCTGGTACCGGGATGCGAATAGAAATAAATATGATCCCAGACTTCAAGGAGCTCAGTCGGGGCAGTAACGCAGAGAAGGCGACATGAAGGCATCAGAAACGAGTAGAAAAAGTGGGAAGGAAAGAGTGAGTGATGTTTTGTGGGCAATGATGGTACACAGAAGATGTTTTCATTGAGCCTTCAATAAGAGCAGAAATCTTCCAAGAGGCCACAGGTGAGGAAAACAGTGGTGTCGAGGTAGCGTTCGGTAAGTATCATTTTTGTTAGTGACCGATTATGGTATACTACAAAGTATGAAAAAACAACCAAGAAATTAAGCTTGGTCATGAAAACAAAGGTCATGCGCCATTCCCCCAGGCTTTGCCACCTACGGTGACATTTGCAGAAGGCACCCAAGCAGTAAGGAGACACGGGAGGGAACTCCTTCGGAAGTGACGCGTGACCTAGTAGATGTGAGCCATTGCAGGCATTCCCGCAGAGAAAACTCAAGTAGCTGTTGTTCTACACAGCGTATGTTAAATATGATCGGAGGTAATTGTCACCATTGCTCATGATGTCAAACCTCAAAGCTATAACTGAAAGGAAAAACAGAGCCTGGAGATTTCAGCTGTAGGTTCTGAGCACACAGAGCAGATCTTAGAATCAAAGGGACACGATCGTCCCTTTGCTCTGTTCCGCCAGAGAGAGGCAGAGCTGAGTTGGAATCCTGGCTCAGACCCCAGATGTGACACTCAGCATGTACCTTGACCCCTTTGAACCAGAACTGCTAATGGCATTTACCTCTGAGGACTGTGCCGACACTAAACATGACAAAGTACCTGGAGTGGAATTATGTATTGTATACTCCTGGTTAGTTTTTCTTCTAGAAAAGCTAGAAGTAGAAGCTACAGTGGCAAAGTAAGTTTCCCATATTTACTAGGAAGCCCAATAAGTAATAGTCAAGATCTTGCTGTGATCATTTTATGTGTGACAACACGAATCTAGGCAGGATTAAATTATATACAGTTGACCCTTGAACAATGCAGGATTGGGGCGCCAGAGCCCCGCACATTTAAAACTCTACATACAACTTTTGACTCCACTAAAACTTCACTACTGATAGCCTGCTGTTGACTAGAAGCCCTCATGTTAACATACAACATCGATTAACACAAGTGTTGTATGTTGTGTAGACTATATACTATGTTCTTACTTGAAAATAAGCCAGAGAGAAGAAAATATTATTAAGAAAATTGTTAAGTGGGGAGCCTGGGTGGCTAAGTCTGTTAAGCGTCCAACTCCTGGTTTCGGCTCAGGTCATGATCTCACGTTTTCATGAGTTCGAGTCCCACGTTGGGCTCTGTGCTGGCAGCACGGAGCCTGCTTGGGATTCTCTCTCTCTCTCCCTCCCTCTCTCTCTGCTCCTCCCCCCTCACTCTGTCTCCGTCTCTCTCAAATAAATAACTAAACTTTAAAAAAATAAATTAAAAAATAAAGTATACATAACTTAACCTAAACTAAGGAAACTGAGTCACAGAGGAACCATGGCTTTCTCTGGGCCTTGGAGCCAACGTGGCTCTGTCCACTACCCCATGAGCACAGAACACAGGGAGTCATGAGCCGGCGTGGGAAGCTCATGCTGAAATAAATCAGCACAAACCCTCTAGCCCCAGAGCAATCCCTTTCAAGTGACTTTCCCATATTTGGACCCATGAGCCAAGGACAAAGTGAATCTGAAACTCAATGAGAGGAACTCTTGGAGTCTTTAGCCTCAGAACCTCTGACATGTGAAAAGAGACAAATGTGGGTGCTTTGCTTCTGCACATGGGGTCCCACCTTCCCCGGCACCCAGCAAAGACCATGTGCAAGCAGAGAAGGGGCCCCGTGCAACCAAGGAAAAGATAATCATTGGCACCAAGGGATCCTGATGCTCACAAAACAGATGAGCTCTGGCCACGTGAGACTCTGTGTGTGTGTGTGTGTGTGTGTGTGTGTGTGTGTGTGTCTTACTTGCACTTGAAGGCTGCTGGATTCAAACAAGATGACACACCTGAGAAACGCGTTGTTTTATTAGAAGCACAACTTGAGGAAGAGGTGAATGTGAAAACAAGCGATCCTATGAAGTCAGAGGTGCTCGGTGAGGAAATACATTCAGGGTCTTGTGACATTCTGCCAGGGAAGCTGGGGGAAACCACAACAAGGAAGTGGCCACGTGCCCTCGGTGGGGTCCCAAAGAGGATATATAAGCCCCTCCCCCTGCAGAAGGCGGCACCAGACCTCCCTCACCTCCTGAGTCTCCCTCCTCCCCTCTCCCGAGACCTCTCTACCGACACCATGGGGTGCTGTGGCTGCGGAAGTTGCGGTGGCTGCGGTGGCGGCTGCGGTGGCTGCGGTGGCGGCTGCGGTGGCGGCTGCGGCGGCGGCTGCGGCAGCTGCACCACCTGCCGGTGCTACCGGGTGGGCTGCTGCTCCAGCTGCTGTCCCTGCTGCTGCGGCTGCTGCGGGGGCTGCTGCAGCGTCCCCGTGGTCTGCTGCTGCCGCCGCTCGTGTGGCTGCGGCTCGTGTGGCTGCGGGAAGGGCTGCTGCCAGCAGAAGTGCTGTTGTCAGCAGACGTGCTGTTGCAAGAAGCAGTGCTGCAGCTAGGCGGGCGGGCGGGCGGGCGGCTCTGCCTCCAGGGCAAGAGCTGTCCGGGGCTCTGCTCGCATTGGGTAAGACTTCCCTCCGTCCTTCCGCCCCCCTGCTCCTGTTCTGTGTCCTTGGATGTCTTGGAGCTACTCATGCTGTCCTCGGGCTCTGAGGTTTCAGGGCTGGCTCTTTCCCTCCAGTGTGGTATCATGACGACACCAGTTTCTTCACCCTGGGTTTTCCAGAAGGTACCATGAAGCGCGTAAATACTCTCGGTCACCCGTGTAGTCCCGTCTCCATTTGAAAGAAAGATGAATAACCACCTATATTGTGGCGACATCAGCCACCCGTGTCAAAGATCGATTTATATCATAAGCTTGGTAAAGTGAAACCATGATAGCCAAGATTTCTTTTTCTTCAAAAAATTACTTTTGGTCAACTTTTCTATTGTACATTCACTAACTTCCTCCCATTTCTATGTCTCTCTAAAAAAAAAAAAAAGGCAACTCTTTCTTAATAAAAAAAAAATCTGCTTATTCTAATGTGTCTTTCCATTCTATAAAGATGTGTACCTTCCCATGACTGAGGCCAGTACAGCGACTAATCAACTAATGGATGATCGGTCCTATAATGTCTTATAATGGATTCTATAACAAAGATAGAAATCGGGGGTGGGGGGGGTGGGTGGAGGGGTAGAGCCCCAACTTTTGGTTGTCAGTCTCATTGAGGGAAATTTCTGTTTTCCTACAGATGACCTCCTGATGTCTGTGTTTGCAACCGAATTCTGGTTGTAAGTGTTGGACACCCCACATGGTAGGTCATTGTTTCACTCCATCGCTTCATGTCCATTTTCCTCACTCGTTCATCCAGCAGATACGTAAGTGCCGTGTTAGGCCACGTATTTAGGCCAGCACCGGAGATCTAAAGAAAAACAAGCCTTTGCCTTCCAAAAGTTCATATCTGAGAGAAAGAGAGAGCGCGGACGCAAGAGAGAGTTCATTACCAAACAGCATCCCATGTCAGGTTTCTTCGGTCCCCTTTTCTCCACTCCTGTGTCAACTTTTTGTGAATATCATTGCCGCCATGATGTTGAGTACCAACATAAGAGACTCTCCATTCATTTGCTGGGTAAGATGACCAAGTGAGAAGTTGACACTGTCTATGGGGTTTTTCCCTTGGATCCCAGTGGCATTTGACACAACTGAGCACCTGATCCTCCCTAATAAACTTTCCTCTCCCAGGTTTTCATCCTCCTCCCAATAACTCTTTTACATCTTCTATATGTGCTTGTCCAACATGCACACCCTAGTGCTCAGACCCTAGCCCTCTCCTGCATCATTCTACATCCTTCTATCTACTCTGTCTTTTTTTTCTTTTCTTTTCCAGCACACCTGAAACTTTCTAAAATACCATAAGATTCAAGAATTTCTCCTGTTTACCTTGTGCTGTCCTCTCTACCTCACCCCATGCACAACTGAAATGTACGTTCTACAAAGCAAAGATTTCTCATTCTCTGGTTGACTATCTCAAGCACCTAGAACAGCATCCGGCATATAATATATACTCAACAAACAGCTTCTTTGTGAAGAAATGATTTTTTTAACGCTTTTGGTATGGAAAATGCCAAACATAAACAGAAGTGGTGAACAGTACAATAAATTCCTAAGAACCACCACCCAAGTCAACAGTTATCAACATGGCCAGTCTCTTATCGCGTATGGCCTCACCCATACCCCTCCCACCACTGGATAATACAGAACCAAATCTGGACCTCAGGTCACCTAATCAGCAAATATGTTTATGTCCCTTCAAATGAATGAATTCTTCATCGTCTCTCTGTGACTTAGACTATGGCCAAGGGCTATCAGAGAAACACAGAGGTAAACTCAAGGTCCAAAATAAGGTCTTCTCTTGGCAAGAGGTAGGGAGGAAATTATGACACCCTCGACCTTTAAGAAAATTCCAGGGTTCTCTGGTAGGGCCTGGCAGTCAATGTACAAGGGCACTCTGTTGCACAATGAGCAGGGTACTCCCATCCCCAAGGTGTATCTTGGTACTTATAAATAGATTTTCCGCAAATCATAGAAGGATGAGAATAGAAAAATCCAAGCCAGCAGGACAGTCACCCAGAACGCCTGGAGGACTCTTAATCAATTTCATTTCCAGTCGTAGTCCTTAAAATCAAACAGTATTAATCTTTGGGGAGGGTTTTCCATTTCTACCAAAAGATAACAAAAACATTTTCTTTTCCATTTTAATCAACGAGAACTTCATATTGCTTTTTAAAACAACCTCCGCTTAACAAAAACTACTTAATATTTGAACTATTTGTTCAAATTCTCAAAGGGCAAGAACCCCACGCCATCTCACAACCTTGAAAAATAAAGCAAAATAAAAGAGCACGGTGATTATAAACATTAGCTCTGGAGCCGGGATGCCCAGACAAAAATCCAGACGTCTCCGTTTACTATTCCCACTGCCTTCTGCCTCGCTTTCTTCATCTGTAGAATGGGCTTCCTAGCTGTTCCTCTCTCACAAGATTTGGGGAAACGTAAATGGATTTGTAGGCAAGGATCTATCTGTAAATAGATCCACACTGTACTCAGTTCATCCTGCTTTATCACACTGATGTATCAGGATAATACTTTTATTGTTATAAAAGTTGCTCTTTTGGGGTACAGAGGGTAGCAGGTATGAGCTGGCCCTCAGACCTCAGACCTCAGATTTACTTCTCAGAGTTTCCTCTTATAATTAGCATATGCAAAACGTGGGGCGGGGCCTCGGGGCTTCATGTGTGGCAGGCTCCCTCCCCCGCCCCTACCTTCAGCTCCTGGCCGGACCCAAAGGGACGGCCTCGCGGCGGAAGGGGGCCCTTCCCGGGGGCTCGTTCTCCCGGGATGTGAGAAATTTGGCGAGCAACAGCCCCCTCCTATAGGTAAGACTGCCTGTGCGGGAGGCGAATTCCTGGGCGAAACACCATCACCCTTAGGCTGCAGCGCTCCCCTTCTCCCCGGGCGGGAGGCGTCCCCGCGCTGCAGCGGGCGGATTGGGACTCGCCCGGATTCCCCGCGCCCCGGGCTGCCTCGTGCTGCGCGGCCCCTGCGCTCTCCTGCCAGCTCGGTACTGAAGATTCGCCCAAGCGGGTCTGGCGAGAAACTCACTTTCAGCCATCTGCAAAGCAGACTAAGACTACGACTCGGGGAAAGGGCCAGCATCCCCCATGGTTACACCCGCGTGCACAGATTTTCACCGAAAAGAAACTTCAGCGCAGAATTCTAAATCCCAATCCAAGAAGGGAGACAGGGCTCCCGGTGAGGGAAGCAGCAGCCGGGAACTTTGAAGGGCAGAGCCCTCTCCGCCCCCCCACCCCGGCCCTCTACTGAGACTACCATAATTGAAATTAAAGGAAAACACAACCGTACCTTACAATGATATTTCTGGAAAGGAGGCCTAATTCATGAAAGAACATGCACAGCAATTAGTTGGCAAGTCAGTGTTGCTGCTGTAAATGTGCAAAAGGCTTGTGGTTGTGGCGTGGGTGCTTAACGTGTGCAAGGGGTGAAGGAAATGTTTTCTGGAAGTACTCACCAAGCCTGGAACACGTTTGTATCTCCTAAAGCAAAAAGGGGTGTTTTCAGTAAGGTACATCTTTTAAATAGACCCAAAGGTAACCAACTTCCAAATGTGTCTTCGTAGTAGCTGAAAAGGGCAAAAATACCGACTTTGCTCCGTCATTGTTGGTCAGAGATCGTCAGTGGTTTCTCAAGGTTGGGTAATGGTGAATCCAATTCAAGGAGAAATATTCAAATGAATTGAGGTGAAGTTATTTACTGTGTACCTTTTCTGAAGTCACTCTTCCCTGAACTATGAGTGCCAAGCTGTTTTCATTCTGGATGAATTTGCTCTGTGGCTTGCCGGAGGCAGATGGGAAGGAAGCTTTATTGAGCAACTAATGTGTGCGGAGAACCAGATTGAGCAGTTCCTGAGACAACAGTGGGAGGTGGGTGTGGTTATCCACATTTTAAGAGCTGACTTGAGGGAGGTTATAAGTACACGCCACAAACAGGGGTGGGGTTAGGAGAGGAGGGTGGGGGAGGTGGAACTTGAGCTTCAGACTCCCTTGTCGCTGAACCACACCGGCCACCAAACCTGGAGAGAGAGAGGAATGAAAAAGAGAAGCCTAAAGCTGGGAAGGTCTGCAGTAAGAGGTCAAAATAGTAAATACTATATTCAGTAATTAACAACTATTAGCAAATCATTTAGATTCAGAGGAATAAATTGGATAGGCTGGAGATAATGATGAATGGTAATAAGAACGAAAAGATAATTTTTGGAAAAGGATAATTTTTGTTAAAAGTTTTATTAATTCATAAATAAGGAAACTGGTAATACTGTTACCACCAGATCAAAGAAAAACGCAAAGAATGGGTATATTTCTAGATCGGTAATATTGAGAGGTAAAACCGGTTTTCCATGGGGGTGGGAGCAGAGGTCTGTCCCTTCATTGGATAGAATTCATTTGCGTGTCTGTAGTCAAGAATTATTTCATATTAGGGGCGCCTGGGTGGCTCAGTCGGTTAAGCTTAAGCGGCTGACATCAGCTCAGGTCGTGATCTCACAGTTTGTGAGTTCGAGCCCTGCATCAGGCTCTGTGCTGACAGCTCGGAGCCTGGAGCCTGCTTCAGATTCTCTGTCTCTCTCTCTGCCTCTCTCCTGCTCATGCTCTGTCTCTGTCTCTCAAAAATGAATGCAAGTTAAAAAAAGTAAACAAAATTTTTTTTTCATATTGGTATTGGTTACTACAGTTTATATAGTTGAAAAATAGCTCAAACTATGCATAGTCTTTCCTTGTAGCACAATTTTTTCCCTAGCCGGGTCCACACAGCTAGCTACCCACAGGTGTTGGGCTAGTTGCCCACACGGCATTTCAGTGGCCAGACATGGTCAGTTGACTTGCCATGTAAGCCGTCTGCCAGTTTTAGCCCTCCAGCTACACCTGAGACTAGATTGATCTAACCGCAGACAAACAGAGAAGAAACAGCCTGGAGAGGCCTGAGTAATTCATCAGCAGATGTTTCACGCATTTGCAAAACAGAATGACACCATATAGGACAAAATGGAATCTGAAGCCTGTCTCTTTTTTTTAATTTTTTTTTAACGTTTATTTATTTTTGAGACAGAGAGACAGAGCATGAACAGGGGAGGGGCAGAGAAAGAGGGAGACACAGAATCGGAAGCAGGCTCCAGGCTCTGGGCCATCAGCCCAGAGCCCGACGAGGGGCTCAAACTCGCGGACCGCGAGATCGTGACCTGAGCCGAAGTCGGACGCTTAACCGACTGAGCCACCCAGGCGCCCCTGAAGCCTGTCTCTTAAAGATCACTTGTATCTACTGTTGCCATGGTTTTGACCAAAAGCAGAACTATTCTGGTCTGCATATTGAATCTATGGACCTAATTCACACCTTTTGAAGCTGTGTGGACTGCTTAATTTCAGCAAAGATGCCCTAGTGTTTGTTTTTGTTATGGTTTTTTTTTTTCGGGGGGGGCGGATACATAAAGGATTATGAGTGGCTGACAGATAGTACTGCTTCTTGGTTTTCTGAGGGTCTGAGTCACTTAATACAAAACTTTAAAGACACTAAATTAGACTATTTTTTTCTCTTTTTGTCTTTTTAAATTTTTATTTCATAACGTTTACTTATTCTTGACAGAAAGAGACAGAGCGTGAGTGGGGCAAGGGCAGAGAGAGGGAGACACAGAATCCGAAACAGGCTCCAGGCTCCGAGCTGTCGGCACAGACGCGGGGCTCAAACTCGCCATCTGTGAGATCATGACCTGAGCCAAAGTTGGACGCTTAACTGACTGAGCCTCTCAGGTGCCCCTAGACTATTTTAGTACTAACCTTCAGGTGAGTGTTTTTGATATGTTTAACTCCCTGTCTGTGTCTCACAAAGATCGGTTTCTCCTTTTTTTTTTTTTTTTCTGATGAGATTCCAAAAGAGGATGTCTGCAGAAGAGGGTGGGTTCTGGTGTCTCAAGAAGGGGGTGGGCTTTGCTGTATAAATCCGTTGCTGTTGACAGCTCAGTTCTGAAGGACTCTAGACTCCCGGAGGGGTGGGTGGGCATTGCGACTAGGACTCCCAGCAGGGGACGTCAGGAAGGAGCTGCAGCTGAATCTGAAGGCAGGAAACTGGATTTAGTTCTGGAAAGAAATAAACTCAGGACACAAAAGGAACAGGTAACTCTGATTCCCTCTGTTTTATTTTGAAGCATATTCTATGTGGCCAGACTTACAAAGTTTGTGGTCTGTCCTAGTTTTGATCTGTGGGCACTGTTTTCCATTCCAAATTTTCTAGGACAGACCCAATTTGAAAGATGCTGTTCTGTTTTCCGATTGTCCCTGGTAGAATTTGGAAAAACCTTAGTGCTTACAACAATAAGCAAAGTCCAGGGCTAGGGAGGGTCCCACACAATGAAATGCTTTAAAAAACATTTTTTAAAATCTTTATTTATTTTTGAGAGAGAGACAGAGTGCGAGTAGGGGAGGAGCAGAGAGAGGGAGACACAGAATCCCAAGCAGCCTCCAGGCTCCGAGCTGTCAGCCCAGAAACCAGTCGGGCTCCACGCGGGGCTCGACGTGGGGCTCGAACCCACGAACCGTGAGATCATGACCTGAGCCGAAGTCGGATGCTGAACCAACTGAGCCACCCAGGCACCCCACAATGAAATGCTTTTAAAGATTGGGGAGTGGGGAGGGGAAGTACGATGTGTTTTTTTTACTTGAAATATAATTTACATACAACATAAAATATGGATTTTTAAGTTCGAATGTTTATAATTACACCCATGTATCTGTATCTCATCAAGACATAGGATATTCCATCACTCCAGAAAGTTCCCTTGTGTTCTTGTGCTCTATTGCAATAAGTCCCTCCACTGTCTCCCCGTCCCCCCCCCCCAACCCCCAGGCAACCACTGATCCAGTATCTATCACTGTAAGTTACTTTTTGCTGGCTTTAGGACTTTACATACCTTAATGGAATCACAGTTTTGTGCCTGGATTCTTTGGCAGAGCATAACTTTTTAAATATTCACCAAGGTTTTGCAATAGCTCATTTCTTACGTTGCTGATTAAATCAGCATTCGTTGCCTAAATACACAATATTGTTTATTCCACCCCCATTCACCGTTTAGGAGACATTTCGGTTGCTTCCTGTGTTTTCACTATTGTGACTATATGGAATTATTGTATAGATTTCCAAATGGTTTTCCAAAGAGTTGTTGGTGGCATTTTACTTTCCCACAAGCGATGTGTACGAATTCTGCTGCTCTAAATCTTTGCCAGCATTTGGTTTGCTAGTCTTTTTGTGCTTAGGCATTCTAGTGGTTGTAAAGTCTTCTCTGTAGCTTTCCTTTCCATTTTCCTCATGGTATCTCTTGATAAGGAGATACGGTTTTTTGATGAAATCCAGTTTATCAATTCATGTCTTCTAAGCTGAGTCCTTTATGTCATTTCAGTGATACATTTCCCAACCTCTATGTCATAAAGACGTTTTCTTCTAGACAGTACTCTGTGGTTTCTAGAGCTGATTATGTCAAATTAGTTTTTGTGTATGGGGTGAAGTAGAGGTCAGGGAAGTGCGTTTTAAATCAGATGAAGCCTAAAATACAGTAGGGCAAAACTGACCTCCGATCCTGATTTTCAACAGAGGAACAGTAATTAAGCAATTCCCTGGAATCATTTCCCCATACTCTTCCAGCATCAACTTGCCTGGATTCAAGCAGGCTGTGGCTCCTTGACTTATTTGGACGTTTCGCTCAAAGTTATATTCTCTTCTTTAGTAAGTCAGTGGTAAGTAGATTGAAAGGCGTAACTTCGGGATGTTGTTCTACTCTGTCGTCTGTGAAAAGGATACATTTCAGTTTTCAGTAATCAGACTTTGGCTTTGCTTCTGACTGGTGAGGGGCTTGGGCCAGCAGTGTTGAAAACCTGAAAGATGGGTTTTTGGAAAGTGTAACAAATACCTCCCAAACTCTGTTTTTAAAAAGGCTTTGGACCCTGGGGAGTGAAACTGTTTGCAAATGTCATCTCTCTGGACCAGCTGCCCAAGTCTTTTGGCATTTAGAGGTTGTAAGATTCATGGTTATTTTAAATGACCAGTCTGGTGCTCTGTTGTTTGAAATTGGTGTTTTGACTGCAGCAAACATTCTGGAGAATAATGTGAAAATGAGGCCAGCCCATTTTCAGATGCTAGTTGACTTGTCAGGTATCCTCTCTGAGATGACTAGAATGTTTAATAGGGAGTACTGGGCAGGAATTCGGTGGAGACTGGGGATTCTGGATAGTTTTCTCCTCAGTTGTTGGCACCTCGGTTAATTCTGGCAATATCTTCAAAACAAGCATGAAGGAGGATTTGATAAAATGATGCCTTTCCACTGACCAAGTCCCTGACACTCCAGGCTCTCTGTTATAAGAAACCTTTGGAAAACGGGGTTTGGAAAAGATCTTTACTCGGACTAGGTCATCTTGTCCCCTGCATCAGGGAGCTCACAGCTCTGAAAGCTTTGGCTGTGGGAGGAGAATTCCATCTTCACGAAGTGGGTGGTGGAATCTGATCACCTGGAGTCCCCCTAGCTAAGAAGTCTACCCAGTCCACTCCCCAAGGAGCCAGGAAGCCCACCAGCATGGGCCGGTGTCTGTGGTTCTTGCTTTTGAATAGTTGCCTGTTCTACGCAAATGGAAATATACACTCAGAAATATTTGCGGCCACAAAGTTTTTACAGCTAGACTTACAGGTGCACACGCATAGCCTATCGTTTAGGAAACAGGACACTGGCAGGGCTTGCAGTTTGGATAAAGTCCACATTGGCCTGGACCCACTGGGGTCCCCCATGGCATAGATAAACAATACGTGACAACTTTTGTGTGCACAAATATGGAAATGGTTTCGTTCACACAGTGAGTCGATACGTTAACTAACTGAAGGAAATACAGCAAAGTGGATGACTGTAGACTTCAGCAAGCAGAAAATGTGAGTGCTACGTTTACCTTGCGACCCGATCCAAATGGGATCCTGGCAACCGTAAAATCAAGTTTCCTTTTCGCCCTACCATAGAATGATAATGACGAGTATCACTCTTTTGCAGCCAATATAAGAAAGTTGGGAATTTCAGGGACAATATTATAAATCAAAGAACACTTGAGATTATTGGTAAAGCTATGCACATTCGTATGGAAAAGCCAGTTGGAAAGATTTAAGGCTGTGGTCAAAGAACAGTAGGAGTGGGGAAAGTTCAATAGTGTGGTAACGATTGGAATGAAAGAGAAGACAAAAACATGAACTCTGATATCAAGAGACTGGAAACACGTAAGAAGATGCATAAAAAGACATTGTTCCGAGGCAGATGAAAACAAAACTAGTGAGAAGTCGCCCCAGCCCAACCTGATCATAGCTGAAACACAAGTAAACCTTGAAGTTTTTAGGAGATGGAGAAAAGTCTCCGAGCACCTTAAAACAAAGTTGGTTTAGATACACTAACAAAGGGATTCTCATTCTGAAGGCTACAGCATCCCACATACCCTGAAGAAAGGGAGGTGGCCGGAAAACCACGAGATCTTCCAGAACCGGACCCCACGTAGCACCTGAGAGAAGAGACTACAGACCTGGCTGAAGGGTCCCTGGTGGACGTTAATGAAAAATAATCACTGTTTTCTTGCCGCCAAAAAGAGAAAGGAGCGTGTCACTTCCAAAATAAGTTAGGTGGGTCTCTTCCCAATGCAGAAGTGTGGCCTCCAGAGCTCAGGCAAGGTCACAGGTGCTGGCTGATAACCCCAACAGTGCACGTGACCATTTACTACTGGGGCCCACGTGATGTGATGGAATTGCCGAGGTGGTGCAGTTGGTTGGAAGTGAGTGCTCTCTAGTCCACTGGGCAGGGAGAACACTGGCACCCTGCAGTGGGGGGTGGGGGGGAGCGGTAGCTGGGGGTGAAGCCGAATTGCATGCTCAGCGCTCGCCTCTTCCAGCGGCTGCTGCTAGGGAGAGCTCCCCCTCTGAAGCGCTTTCCCACGCGACCCCGCCAACCAAGGTAAGTTCGGTGGTTGACTCAGCTACGGCTCCAAGTTGCCTCCAGAAGGAGCAGCTGATGCACTGAGCCTCTCTGGTTATTTCTGGCATTTTCACTCTAGATTTCAAGCCACGATCGTCCGATAAGCTGACTTTTGTTTTGGAGAATGTCCTTGTATTGTATTTTCTTTCAACCACCTGCCAAAATAGTGTTCTTGTGCCTTTAAAAAAAAAAAAAGTAATGGAGCATATGAGTAATATGTGAGAATTATGACTGCAGGAGCAACTTTTAGAAGGATTATCTTAAGCACAGAAAGGGGAAAGGTCAACATCTTGCTTTCAGAGGCATCAAGTCCGAAAATCAATACAATTCATGACCTTGAGTTGGAGTCAGTGAAGTGAAGGAAAGTTTAGAGTGCTCTCTAGGGGCAAGATAATATTACAGGCTCAAAATTAATTATCAGTGGAAAAGTAGCAAAAGGACAGTCTTTTCCATGATGGTGCTTTGCTGTGGAGGCTGAGTGCTTTGGAGACAGAACAGGTGTTCTATGATGTTAACAGGTATGCTTCTGAGGGACATGTGTAAATATAACATGTGTATATATTTTCTTCTATAACTTCTTTTTTTTAAGTTTTTTTTATGTTTATTTATTTTTGAGAGAGAATGAGCGTGTGTGAGCAGGACAGGGGCAGGGAGAGGGGGAGACAGAGTATCTGAAGTGGGCCCTGCGCTGACAGCAGAGAGCTTGATGCGGGGCTCGAACTCATGAACCATAAGATCGTGACCTGAGCCGAAGTCAGACGCTTAACCGACTGAGCCACCCAGGCGTCCCTTCCTGTGCAACTTCTAGCCCTATGACTGTGTCCCACAGAAAGATATAATATAAGGTGTGATCATTTTTCTATGTTTATATGTTGATAACCCAAACGAAGCCCAGAAAAAAATAGCCTCACTCCGTGGTGCACTTGGATTTTTAATATATTTTTCTGCAACATAAAAAAAAAAATAATTCTGTTTACAACTCAATGAATGTTCTTGACACCCACGATCTGAAAAACACTCTCCCAAAACAAACAAGGAATTGGAATCTTGAGGGTACGACCAGGCCTCTCCACGCAAGGGGTAAGATTACTGAACTTGGAATTGGAAAAAACAAGTACAGGCAAGTACAGGAAAAAAAGTCCAGGCTTTAATGTTCATTAAAGGTGAAAACCTGCACAAACATGACTGCCTCTGGCCCTCAATTTTCTCGTCTACACAATGAGGACAATACCGTCTCCTCTATCTACCTCACAAAGTCTTCGAGGAAAAAATCAGATAATTTTCCAAATATAAAAAAGTATAGACTGTGTAATCTGATTATCACTATCATCGTCTTGGTGACAGAAAAGAGTAGCATCTCTTCAATAAGATAAAAATAAAAGGTAGTGATCAATACCGCCAGACTTTATGAGACCATTAGCCAGAGGTTTCTCCAGGAGGAGAGAATGATTTGGGCAGTACCTGGATTGTTGGGTTGGAAACCCAGGGGCCACATTGACAGTGACTCTGGGGACACCTGGCGAGGAAATTTGAGGAAAACGTCCAAGAGGTGAAAATGGTGCCCTAGAAGTAGGAGATGCCTACCCATCCGAGTAGAGGGAAGATGCAGACGTGGCACCAACAGACCCGATCCTGAACTCAATCTTAACTTTCTTAGCGGAGTGGCCGTGAGCCATGAGGAGGCTCCATTCCCATGTCTGAGAAATTGGCGACATTTTAGAGACACGTAAAAAATATGGAATTACAATTGATCCTCAAACAACATCGGGATGAGGGATGCCAATGCCCTGTGCGGTTGAAAATGCACGTAGTAAGCTTTTGACGTAATAAACGTCCTAAACTTAACTACTACTAGCCTACTGTTGACTGGAAGCCTCACTGATAACAAAACAGTCGGTTAACACCTATTTTGTATGTTATATGTATTATATACTCTATTCTTACAATCAAGTAAGCTAGAGAACAAAATCATAAGGAAGAGAAAATAGATTTACAGTACTGTACTGTACTTATCAAAAAAAAAAAATCCACCTGTAAGTGGACCCATGCAGTTCAAACGTGTTGTTCAAGGGTCAACTGTATAACCCATAATATGAAATATAATAAATTAGGGGCACCTGGGGGGGGGGTTCAGTCGGTTAAGTGTCCGACTTTGACTCAGGTTCAGGATCTCGCAGTTCATGGGTTCCAGCCCCGCATCAGGCTCTGTGCTGACAGCTCGGAGCCTGGAACCTGCTTCTGATTCTGTGTCTCCCTCTCCCTCTCCCTCTGCTCCTCCTTGCTTGCACTCTCTCTCTCTCTCAAAAAATAAACACTTTTAAAAAGTTAAAAAAATATATAATAAATCTGTATTACATATTATATAATTATATGTATATTTATTTCACATAATCATAGCTAATATGATTATTTATATAATAAATATCTGCATATGATTATTGTGTTATATGAAAATCTAATAACTATAGATAAATACATATAATGTATATAATTAGGATCGTTCTAAGGATTAGAGACAATCATTAAATGTCTAATACAATGCTTGTATCTCATACAATAACGGATACGATGCTTGGTGTGAAGCAGGAGGCAAGCGAACAATAGCTGATAGATTGTTGTCCTCTTACCCGTGTGAGTTGCGGGCTTTTACATAAGGAAGAAAAAATAAATCAGTGCCTTCAGAAGGTGGGTGAAAGGTCATGCTGGGCTGGAGAATTTCAGATACCCATCTGTGTGCTGTGATAACTGAAGGAGCCAGAACCTTGCTGTTGATTCAGTGCTAGATACAGGCACTCCAGGGTCCCTGCTAGAAACAGATTTGGGCTGAATGGGACAGAACGGGTCACGTGATGTGTGCACATGAAAGGGTTGGTGGGTCGAGGCAGACAGAGCGTGAGAGGCATATTCAAAACACCACGGTCGCCTCAGGATTTTTCCACCTGTCCTGGACTCTTCAGGCCCTAGAGAGCCAGAAAAGAACTTCAGGGTCTTATGTGTCTACATGTAGTTTTGCAAAAGCTCCCTGGACGGTTTCCATCCACTTCGCCCTCCACCCTGTTAAGATCCAAGGCTGTGGCGCGGAGCCGGTGTCCCTGGAGGGTTGAGTAACGGGCGAGTGGTCCTTGGGCCTCCTGTGTCAGAATCTCTGTGTGTATAAACACAGATTCCTGGGCCTCCATACCTACTGACCCACGAAGCTCCCAGGCCATCTGATATGCCAGTCAAGTTCACACAGTCCTTGTTAACAGACCAGGGTAGGAAAGGATTATGGAAAGAAGCTAGTGCTAGACAAAGAGAACTTGGGGTAGGGGAAGGTGAAAGAACAGCCATTCGCCTCTGAGAAGTCTCCCAACGGGCAGTCACGATGGCTGTGGCCCTGAAGAATAGACACTAGGCAAGACATGGCCTTGGTAAGGGTCTGGGAGCTCCTGTTGCCATTAAACCAGGAAACTTGAACTCCTCTGCCCAGTCCTTCTTGGTTAATGGATACCTGCTATTGTTTGGTTAGATGCCTTCTATTTCCTCTGGCCAGAAACCTAGCTTTGGAGCATGTGTTTGCTGTTCTGTGGGGCAGAGGCTTGAAAAGGAGTGAGGAAAGGAAGCCCAGCTTCCTAGGATGCAGGGATGAGCTCCCCAGATATTTCCCATTATCTTCAGCTAAGGTCAGACACCTTCCCTCCTTTTCTCCTCATTAAGCCAGAATCACTGTGGATCCTCGAAGCTGAAAAAGAGCAAAGGGAAGAGAAATTCCTTGTGTTTGAGCAGCAACCCTGTGCCTAACATGGCACCAAATCCCTTGCAGATATCAAGGCACCTGATGCTCATGGAAAGCCCACACACGTAGTTAGCATCATGACCCCATTTTACAGATGCACAACTAAACTGCAAGGTGCTTGTAGAATTAAGGACCTCCCTCACCTTTACCTGATGCAGCTAGCAGTACATTCTGGAAATGTGGACAAATCTTTACTAGATCTCAGTGGCGAGGTTTGACCTTCATCCCCTTCCTTCTGCAAGTCATACCATGTGTTGGACACTCTTCTAGGCACTAGGCTTAGAGCACTGAACCGACCAAACAAAACACCCCGCCCTCCTGCTTACACTCTAGCGGGACATACAGTGTCTTTTTCTGTGTGACCTTCCTCACCAAGTCCAGCTGGGTAGCATAATAGAACAGTTAAGAGAGGAAGGGGCAGATAATCCAGAGGGCTCTTAACAGCCCAGGGAGCCCTGAGAGCAGTGCTAGTTCTCTGAGATGCATGAAGAAGATGAAGGGGACGACTTGAAGTCAGTGGACAATCCATGGTCAACATAGATGGAGAGAATATTCTAGACGTGGAGTCCACAGATATTACCCCATTAAGACCACCCTTTGAAAGACGGGCAAGCCTCAAGAATTGCCGACCTCTGATAGACTTTTAGACTTTTCCACGAGAACGTTACTTACAAAAAAAGAAGGCCCCAGCAGGTCTCTGGAGCTTCTAGCAACCACTCAGGAAGAGATCAATCCCAAGCATTGAGGGCCGAGGGCAGTCAAACCCAGTGTGCTCTTGGCAAAATTTTCACATTGTCAGCCTTGCTTGCAATTATGATCCCATCCAAATTCTGATTTCCATTGTCTCTGCGCTGCTTCATTGGGGGTTTTGTTGACATAAACAGACAGTGTTCCCCTCATTTAACTCCAGATAGGAACCATGCAGCGGTCTGAGGTCACCTTATGAAAAGATGGGGTGGGTGGCAGACCCATGGTGTAACCCAATAGCCCCTCCCCACATCCCTCTTCCTCTTCCTGGATCTCTGGAATTTCACTCAATGACTTGCTCCTCTGGAGTAAGCATTACTTTCCTTCTCTTGGGTCCACTTTCAAACTACAATTGACCTGGGAAGCTCTATGTAGTAAGTCATAATCTTTAAGACAAATGTGTTCGTGAAAACACTTTCTCCCCTCACTGCAAGGGGAGGTTGTCAGTAGCTTACTAGTGAAATAGTAAGCCCAGTGAAATAGGGCCACCAGAATGAGACAGAGTGGAGCAGGAGAAGGGACCCAGAGAGAAGTCAGGGAGATCTGTATTCAAATCTTGACCATGTGGCTTGAAGCCAGTTGTAGGACACCTTGGATCTCCCATAGGCTCACCTGGGAATTTGGGGAAATAGTGTATATTTTACAGCTATTATTAGGACTTAATTAGATAACGTGCAGAAAAGCCTCATACTCACAACAAGTTAGTTTCCTCCCTATAAATTATCTCAGAGAACTTAACCTCATCCAAGGCCACCAAAAATGTATATATTTTGTAAGTAAAGCTTGATCCAAAATAGGAAGGAATAAGAAGGAATTTTCCTACTGCAGATAATCCATTGGACTTTTTGTCTGAAATTTGAACTTCAAGCAATCTCATTTGTGGGTTAGGAAGAAAGTATAAACCATTAATGAGCTGCCTGCCCCACTGAGGGGTGTAAAGCTGTAGACTGAGACAAGAAATGGACCCAGTCATCATGAAAAGCAGAATAACAGTCTACAAAGCGATGCCTTTCATTCCCAACATAGAATTAGCATCAATCTGGGAAAGGCGGGAAACATGGAAAAATGGCCAGTTGGATCTGTACCTGGTTTCATTTTTTTTTAACTGAAGAATTATAAATTCTCAGATTGGAGACCCCTAACAAAAGTATCTTGGGTGTCCGTTATGTGTCAAGCACAATACTAATCAAGGGATAGTGTAATAGAGAGATAAATGTGTGAATAAAGACGTGCCATTCGACGTGTTAAAGATTTCACGGTCACGGTGCAAAATATAGTGGGCAGATTCGTAGCAACTTGATCGATTAAATGGGTATTCAGTTACATTTGACCTCCGGAAGGTACTTCACCTACCACATGTACACCAGTAATTCACCAATCAATGTTTTACTTACTCTCGAACATTGATTAACCCATTGTTTACCATTTATTAGTAACTACTCGTTATCATGTTTGTGATGGAGAACACTAGGGAAGTGTGACCCTGTCCCAGCAATAGTGAGGACCAAGCCCGCTGACAAAGAAGGGTTTCACTGGCGCACCTAAGGAATATCTGAGAACACTTACTCATCACTCACCTATCCATTTCAACTGCAGACAGGTGAAATTTTGTCCTTTCACAAAATGTTTAGCAGTCGGGTTTTCTTTATATCCAAGATACCGAAAATAATTAACCATCAGCTAATTTTGGCTTTGTTTCCATTTGATCAGCAATGGGTTGTTTCAAAGCTTCACCGAGCCATTCCTGGATTTATCCCACCGTGATCCTGTGTTTATTTGGATTTTTCTCCATGATGAGACCCTCAGAACCCTTCTTAGTCCCGTATTTATCTGGACCAGATAAAAACCTGACCAGCTCAGAGGTAAATTGATACATATACATATCTTAACGTGGTTTAATTTTACAGCATTCGGACGGGACTTTGGGTTAGGGTTTCTTTCAACTTGAGACGTTAACACACTGACCTCAGTGATCCTATTTTCATGGTATTTGTCATTTAATACAACTGTTCAAACTACTCTTTCCTCCTCACACTTGCAATGTGTGTAATATGTGTAATAGCTATATGTGTAATAACTATCTTAACTCTTGTGGAGTCCTACCATTAGTCTCAACGCATGGTAACTTTCAGGTCTCAATGGATTCTGTTAAACAAATCCTAAAGCCAAGTCTGTGCCAGGCACAGGATCCAGTCCTAAGAAACTTTCAGGCTGCCGAGGTAGGAGCAGGATCTGGTAAAGAATTGCATCATTTCTGTAGGACACTTACTCAGTCTTGAAAAACTATTAACCAGCAGGTGAGACATTAACAGCTTTATCTCCCAGTTTTAGCTTCCCCTGAAGACGGAATTCTCTTACGTAAAAGATTCACCTCCCTTTTTATAACAAGGGCAACGAGAAAATGCACTCACCCAATGGGAGCGCTACCGTGGGCTGGTTTTGTAAGCTCCAGCCATAGCCATGAGAAACACTGCAGGGTGTGCAACTCTGCCCAGAAGGCTAATTGATGCTAATTATTTGGTGGTGAGGTGCGAAGGACAGGAAAGCAAACTTGTTGTGGGGTGATGTAATATCAGTTAGGGGCGACTCTGTTTCCAGTTTTGTCCAGATGGAAGCCTGTCAGGACTAAGACAAAACAAAGGACAAAGACAGGTCCAAAACCAGCCAATGAACTCGCTGGGGGCTGCTTCTGTGACCACTACAGACCAGTTAATGCACCCATGCTGAGAGGTGCCGCTCAGTCCCACTAGCCTTTCAAATCACTGAACTGTTTCTCATCATTGACCTTGGGACCCATGGAGGTTGCTGTAGACAGCAGAGAGGCACAGGACAAAGGCTGGTGCGAATGAGTCTCAGCCACACCCATCCTGCCCCAAAGATCAACTCCTTTGGTCGGGTCTTTCCTTTCTTTGAATGATCACTGAGGTCCCCTGCATTTCTGACGATAGCCGTGTGATGCCCACATCAAACTGAGGCCAGAATTGAGCAAGCAGAGATCAACCAGTAGCATTGGGAGAGAAGAAGGTTAAGGAGCCCAGCAAATCTGGCACCGAATTTTCTGTGCATTACTTGTTCCCACTTTGTAATTCTGCAAGGTTATTGAGTCTTTGCTGTCTTCGCGTGAGCTCATCAGACTGTGGATTTTTATGACGTGGTGATGGATCAAATAAACGTAAAGGTTGTCCGATTCTTCTAACATTGGGGCTGCTTTGTCTAACGTTAAAACCTTTGAACAGGAAGGGGACGGTATATTTTAAGAGCCTGAAAACCCCAGAAGTGTCTGTTGAACGATTGTTAACTAATTTAACTCAAATGTACGTACTATTTAAATTTTAAAAGAGTTCGGATTGCACATGAAGCAAATACATTCTGGTGGGATTCGCATAAACTGATAAACTGGTTTGGTTTTAGAGAAGGGGGAGGAGCTGTCTTTTCCTTGAAAATCCGTTTTCTGTCGTGCTCTTCGCTAATACGAACACTATGCTATCCAACTGGACGCAGAATTTGATAGTGGGCGAGCCACCTACACTATAGCAATGTACTACCTAAAAAGGTTTCTATCTCTTTCACCTCCTGGCGCTTCGTGGTCACGTGATCCATCTTTCAACCTCACAGATCACAAATGAGATCCTTCCCATCTGGACATACTCTTACCTGGCACTGCTGCTTCCAGTGTTCATCGTCACCGACTACGTCCGCTACAAGCCAGTCATTATCCTGCAGGGGATCAGCTTCGTCATCACCTGGCTGCTGCTTTTGTTTGGCCAGGGAGTGAGGGCCATGCAGGTTGTAGAGTTCTTCTATGGGATGGTCACCGCCACCGAGGTGGCCTACTATGCCTACATTTACAGCGTGGTCAGCCCGGAGCACTACCAGAAAGTGAGCGGCTACTGCAGGAGCGTCACCCTGGTGGCCTACACGGTGGCCTCGGTGCTGGCCCAGCTCCTGGTATCCCTGGCCAGCCTATCATACTTTCACCTCAACGTCATATCCTTGGCCTCTGTCTGTGTGGCCCTTCTTTCCTCCCTGTTCCTACCAATGCCTGAGAAGAGCATGTTTTTTCATGTACAGCCCAGCAAAGAAGTACAAAAGCCACCAAACAACACCGCAGTGTTAGATGAAACTTACAAGGTTCCCACACCAGGCGGCGAAGAGAAACCCACTTCAGAAATACCCACCATTTCACGGACCCTGGAGGGTCGGCGGGTGAGCAGTCCGGTGCCAAGAAATGTCGCCTTGAGTGTTTTTGTGCAGTGGTTCCAAGATTTGAAGGGATGCTACTCCTCACATCATCTTTTTTACTGGTCTCTGTGGTGGGCCTTTTCCACAGCAGGTTTTAACCAAATTCTGAACTATGTTCAAATCCTGTGGGATTACAAGGCACCATCCCAAAATTCTTTCATCTATAATGGGGCAGTAGAAGCTGTTGCAACCTTTGGAGGTAAGTAAACATTGATTTATCTTCCTTTGATGGGCTACCCCCATTGAGTTTATGTCTCCAGTTGCTAAACTCAACTCCACGGTGGTTCTGTTCAGAAAGCATATTAATCTTCTCTCTCTCTCTTTTTCTTTTCTTTTCTTTTTTTTTTTTTTTTTTTTTTTTTTTTTTTTTGGAATGGAAGGTACAGGAGATAAAAAGAAAAAGAGGACCATGACACTTTTATTTAATATGGTAGAGTTATAATGGATAACTTGAGAGCTCAGGATTAGGCACCAAATGATTAAAATCTAGCCAAATTCCTAAGATTCCATTTCATCCTCAGGAAAGGTGCTAATAACGCCCCTTGTTCTTCCAGGATTGTTTTTAATATCCAAAAGAAAATACCCACCGTGTATATAAGTGAATAGATTTTATTATTTTAGAAAATGGATGAAACTCTTACGACTTCCGGATTACCAGGGAAAGAGTTTTGTTAATAAAGGATTTGATTTAGCTCATGCTCACCTTTAGCAGTTTTAGATTCTACACCAGATAGTTCCAAAAGTAACTTTCTTAAGAGATCTAAATGAGAAGTGGGATATATGTGAGAGTCAGGATTCTAATGTCAGAAGGAAATCTGCCTTTGAAGTTTACAATAAATATTTATATCCTGGTAAATGAGAACTTAAATTCAACTGAGACTTTAAAGATATTTTCTAGGAAGTAAGAGATTTCCACACCCTGACATTTACAAAAAATGTCAGAAAACTCATGGAGTGTCTGTTCTCTTATTGTCTCTCCTTTGGGAGGCCTCATCTTAATTCCTGCAAATCAGGACTGCACTCGAATTGGTTTATTGATATTATTTCCCCAATGTTCCAAATTCAGGGCGAAAAAATAATTTTATTTCTTTGTAGCACTGGTTCTTTCCTGGATCACATGTGGAAAGGGAATTAATCAAACATTAGTCATTTGAAAATAAATACCTTTCATTTTGTTAAAGAGAACTATAAAGACTAACCCTGATTACTGTCAATTACTCAATCTCTTTTTTTAAAGTTTATTTTTTATTTATTTGTTTTGAGAGAGAAAGCATGCTCAAGTATGAGTGGGGGTCAGGGCAGAGAGAGAAAGAGAGAGAGAGAGAGAATCCCAAATGGACTCCATGCTCAGCACAGTGCCCGAATCGCAGAACCCCAACACAAGACTCAATCCCACGAACCGTGAGACCATGAGCTGAGCCAAAATCAAAAGTCAGACACTCAACCAACTGAACCACCCAGGTGCCCTAGTTACTCAATCTCTTAAACCCCATAAGTCAATATCAAGTTCATCCAAATGAGGCCAGATCTCAAAGACACTGAGATGGAGACTAAAGGACTAAGATTACTAATAAAGACCAAAAGGTTCTACTCAGTGCAACACATCTGTTACCCATTGAAAAAATTTACGGTAAAAAGGCAATAAAGAAAGGCAAGTGTGGACGGGCTAGGTGTACTATCTAAGCAGCTGTCTCATTCTTCTCTATCCCTGCCCTACAGTGATCCCTGTAGTCACTGACTGGTTTGTGTGCTGTGTACCCCAGTCTGCTGTGGTAAAGAAACTTTCTGGCCCCTCTGCAGGGTGCAGTTCATGGCATGTAGCAGATACGAATTGAAACTGATTGGAAGAATAGGAGGTAAATGGAGAAGCCAGAAGAAAGCACGGTTGAGAAAAAGATAAATCCACATTTAGGTGGATCACACTATTTTTGTGAAAGCCATATATTCATCTTGTAGATTTACCTATGACCTGGATTTTTGAAGGGAGCATGTTGACATATCCTGTGTGTAAAGTCATTATGTTGGATCTCCCTTAATGTTTCTTTTCCAGGGGCCGTGGCCGCCTTTGCCGTGGGCTTTGTGAAAGTCAACTGGGATCTCCTGGGAGAGTTGGCTCTAGCGATCTTCTCCATCATTAGTGCAGGCTCTCTGTTTCTCATGCATTACACAACCAACATCTGGGTATGCTATGCTGGCTATTTAATATTCAAGTCCAGCTATATGCTTCTTATAACCATAGCAGCGTAAGTATTACCAGCCATGTCTCTCCACACCTAAACCCACGCCATATTCTCTCTTCGGTTGCATTTCGAGAGTTTCTTTCAGAATTTCAGAAGGATTTTAATCGATTGCAGTATTAAATGTTGATTACATATTAAATTGGACACAATTAAGCCGTGTTTTCATTTAACTGTTTGCCCTCTGAATGTTGCTAAGGTCAGTCATCAGAGAAAAAAACAAAGCTCTGTGGGTTCATAAACCAAAAGCAATGATACACTGTCAGGTCGTGATTTTTATTGCAAGCCATTTGCCCTCACGGGGTATGGTGCAACCTGATTTTGAATGATCACACGTAGATTTCATGACCGATTTCATTGGTTTATGTAATTGTAGGCATATGCTTTTGTGTGAAGCAAAATATACTCAGAAGGTTATAAAAAGTTGTATTTTGAAAGAAGTAGATGCAACAATTATAAGAAACTGTATATCCCAGAAATCTTTTTTTTTTTTTTTTAACAGTGAAAAATGTGTTGTTATGTATATAGAAGTGCAGAGAAAGCAGACTATAGGAAATAAGCTTTGGTATTAACAAAAGAGATAAGAAACATTTGAATTTCAAGTCACAGGAAAGAGGTAGAGCCAAAAGCTGTATTAAGTTTTGGTTTTTAATGTGTGAAAAATATTTGATAAGCAATTGATGAAACATGGAAATATAAGCACCATGGGAAAAGATCATGGAACAAAAGAAAGAAAGTTTGTTGGCAGGTTTACTTTTTTCATGGAAATATGTCAGTTTAATGAATCAAGTTTCTTTTTTTAACGTGAGGGCATTGTTAAGGGAGGATTACATTACTTCTTTTCATTTTAAGGATATTCAGAACCCAAAGCCTTTCACCTTTGTTCCAAGGGAGAGCGCTCGAGAACATACATCTGCCACTCATTCATGAGTTGTAAGATGCAGAATCTATCAAATTATCAAAAATAAATTACAGATTCACTCAGCTGCGTAGCCAGACATGATCTGATCTTCCAATGAATAAATAATTCACCTACAAAAATTTGAAACTGTGAATACAATTGACAATAAAAAGAATAACGCTCCAAACGATTCCGTAGATTGGGCGGTGCTTACATTTTCACAAAAATTTGCTTCGAAAAGGTATCAAAAATCAGATAGCGTTGAATATTCTCAGGTTATGAGTGAGACCTGAGAACATTTAGGTTTCATTTCTGGAAGCATTAAATTGGAGAGGAGGAATTTTGTCCTATTCCCTTCAACTGTATTTTAATTCGGCCTTCAAATGTATTTTTTAATTCCCTTTCTTTGCTCTGCCCCTTTGTCGAAACTGGAGGAGATTTAGACAAAAAGTGCGGGTAACAAGTCACCACGTTTATCTTCAGTTTCTGTCTTTTAAAGGTAAGAATCCCACGTGTACTTTGTTTCCAAAAAAATGTAATTCAGCGTTTAATGATAGATTTCAGATTGCAGTTAATCTGAGTGTGGAGCGCTATGCCCTGGTGTTTGGAATGAACACCTTCGTGGCCCTGGTGATCCAGACCATTATGACAGTGATCGTAGTAGATCAGAAAGGACTCAACCTGCCTATCAGCATTCAGGTAAGCTGCAGGATTGCTGTCTCCTACTCGGGTGTTGCGGGGAGTGTAGAATAACCAGGTTATCGCAAAGGGTTTTTGTCAACCTCACCACTGCCAAGCCTTCGTTTCTTGACTTGCTTAGCGAAATGCTTAAGTCAGCAATTTCCTTTTCCCTGCTCCACTGAGGTACTTGAAATCAGCCCAATCTCACATTTTACGTATGGATCTGGAAAAGGCAGGGATAAGGCATGTAAGAAGTAACCTCATTATCTAAAATTCATTCTTGGGGACATTACATATGGCGTCGCACTGTCCTGCAAACATACACACATATCAGTGGGATTTAGTGGGGTTTTTTTTCACTATTGGTCATGTCAGCTGGCGTTTGAACCCAAGCAACCTTGGCTCCAGAACCCGCATTCTTAGTTACTGCGTTTCTTTTTTTTTTTTTTTTAATTTTTTAAAAGTTTATTTATTTTTGAAAGAGAGAGACAGAGCATGAGCGGGGGAGGGGCAGAGAGAGAGAGAGAGGGAGACACAGAATCCGAAGCAGGCTCCAGGCTCTGAGCTGTCAGCACAGAGCCCGATGCGGGGCTCGAACCCACAAACCGTGAGATCATGACCTGAGCTGAAGTCGGACATTTAACAGACTGAGCTACCCAGGTACCCCTAGTTACTGCCTTTCTTACACTTTCATACTTGATTCCTCTAAGATAGAAGAAAGTATTGTGCAAATCTAAATGACTCCTATTAAGATCCTGGGTCTTAGTTATCTCATAATGCAAGCAAATCAACGGCACCACTATGTATTATCAATAATAGACACAGTCATATTTTGTGTGTGTCTAATTAATTCTACTTGTTTTTCTCTAGTTTTTAGTTTATGGGAGTTATTTTGCAGTTATTGCTGGCATTTTTCTAATGAGAAGCATATACATCATTTGTTCAACCAAGTTCCAAGAGCAGCCACAGAGCTCTGCTACATGTCAGAATCCAGCTGAGCCCCACCCAGACGGACCCAGGAATGTCAACATGGAAACAAAGCTCTAACCTTACGGCAACCACTGCATCCACTGAGAAAGGACCCGCCTGCTCACAAAGCCAGTGAGTGACACAAAATGACACACTTCCTAAGTCTGGATTTCAAGGAACCTTTTCAAAACCCCAACAAAATATCGGTTTTAGACCAGCTGTCTATGTGCCCAGCTGGATGCATTCAACAGGTCCCATCACCTCAGTCAAACAGTCCGTGCTGGGGACCCCAGGGAGTAACAAAGACTGGGAAATTCTGGTTTTGATTACTCGTTAGGACATGCAAATGGCATGGAAACAAACCACGAGAAACTCCAGCCATTCTGGAGTTGATGTTTCCGACTCCAGAGCAGAAATACTAACTAGATTCACCTTGTTGCTTGGCTCACATCTTTGTTTTATCTTGCTGAAACTGGCAAGAGATGGGACATTTTTTGTCACATGGTCATTTCCCTTCTTCTTCTATATTTCTATGTAGCATGCAGTTCTCTGAGAGAATTTCAAGGTTTGGTCCCATTTCTGAGGATCCCTCTTCAATCCCGATAACATGGCATTATTCACAAGCTGAAATTTGGTAATAGCACCATTTAACTTGGTCATGATTGTTTTTCGCTTTGCGTTCTGCTGAGCTTTGTTGTTAAAAATCTACCTCACGAATAGCTCCAGACGTTCCTGGATATCCACAGAATGACATTCCAGTCAATTCCTCGTGACCATAGGGGAGACAACGAGCTTTCTCCCTACCATGACCCCAGACGGGGGTTTTAATGCTGTGTCCGTGTGATCTCTGTGTAAAACAGAGAAACTTAACTAGAAATTTCTAGGACTTTTTAGGTATTTTTAAGTAAGAAAATACTAATAGGGTGGGGGAAACGCCTAATTTTTAAAGGGCAGTGCTTGTGCCAAATAAAATAATGTGGGCAAAAATATTGAAGAGTCTTTCTAGTTTTTGGATGAATTGTGCTGAGAATCATCTGTGCTTGTCCTTTGCAACTTCAATAGAAGACAGATTGAGCAGTCTGCCATGGAAATATAGAATGCCGATTCAAGGTTTGTGTTTCAGATATACTTTTCTCCAAATTCTAAAATCCAATCCCTGGACTGAAAATAAAACTCAGCCCCAAAGCCAACATTTACTTACTAGGGAAAAGTAATGATATTCCTACTTCTATCAAAACCAAGGAGGGGCGCCTGGGTGGCTCGGTCGGTTGAGCGTCCGACTTCAGCTCAGGTCACGATTTCACGGTTCGTGAGTTCAAGCCCCGCGTCAGGCTCTGGGCTGATGGCTCAGAGCCTGGGGCCTGCTTCTGATTCTGTGTCTCCCTCTCTCTCTGCCCCTCCCCTGCTCATGCTCTGTCTCTCTCTGTCTCAAAAATAAATAAACATTAAAAAAAAATTTTTTTTTAAAAAAAACAAGGAAAGGATGACCACTATTATTCTTCCTATTTAATTGATTGGACTAGTGGTATAAGCCAACACAGTTAGACAAGCAAAAAAATGAGAAGTGAAAAACTGTATTAGAGGAGGCAAAATTATCATTATTCCAGAGACTACAAGCATACACCCAGAAGACTCAACTAAAAACTAAGATAGAAAGTAAATATATAGCAATCAACAGCCTTCGTGGTACAACAACCATTTAGAAGATGCATGGGACTTACAGACCTGAGTTATGGTAGGACAAAAATAATACAACAATAATTATATTTAACCTATTTAGTAATTTAATAAGTGTGTAAGGCATATATGAATATGCCTGGCAAACACTTCTGAAGATTACAAAATAATACCTAAACATATAGAAAGGCCTATCTTGTCCTTGGTTAGGAAGAAAAATTATATAAAGACATCATGCTTTCTAAATAAGTTTATAAGTTAAATCCTATACCAGAGGAAAAAACACATTTTTTTTTTCAGAACTCGTAAGGGTGATGCTACATTTTACTTGGAAACCTAACAAAGAAGAACCAAGAAAATGCTTTGTCAAGGGAAAATGAGATTAAATTATTTGCAGAGAATAACATGCTACACTAAACTCTTAACTACAATAACATAGCAACATGAAGAGACAGTCCACTGGAATAGAGTAGAAAGTTCTGATTTAGTCCCTAGTTTATATGGGATTTTAGACTATGATAAAGATACCATCTTATACAAAGGAAGAAAAAATGAAATATTTACTAGGATTGGCAGAATTTTTTTCAAAGAAAAACTAAATTAGGTGCAAAAGTGATAAAATAACTTTATCAATATGCAATATATATATTAGTACACAGATATAAAAAATGAAACCACAAAAATAGTAGAAAAACCACATAAACACTATTTATAACCTCAAACCTTTCTAAAGTTGCATAAAACCTCGAAGACAATTAGAAAAATGAATTGACACCATAAACTTACATGTGGGAGAAAAATCACGGCAAACAAACCCAGAAGACAAACAGTAATCTGGAGTAAATATTGCAACTCATTAAAGCTGCTTTCCTTAATTTCTAAAGAGGCAATACCAACTGATAAGAAAAAGATCAGTCATCTAATAGAAAAATGGGCAAAGCATGTGAACAGGGAATTCAGAGAAAGCAAAATAAGGCTCAGACACGTAGATGTTGAACTCCTAAGAAAAATGTATATTAAATGACAATGAGATACCATTTGTCCCCTGGCAGACTAGAAAATAATCCAGAAGAGTAACAATACACTTAGTTCTCCAGCAATGGGTCCACAGGCAGTCTCAAAGATGGTTGGCACGTGTACAAATCACAGCTCCATTGCCGTGAGGGAAAACTCCACACTCCCAATTACAAATGCACGTATCTTTCCACCTATAGATTTCTCTGGTAGAAATAGACACTATTGCTATACTGCACACCTGGGAAATGACTCACACAACTGTTTTTCATGACAATACTGTTTCTGAGAACACAGGAGTGGAAACTATTTAACGGTTGTTACATGGAGACAGGGATGATGTATTATGGTCCGTCAATATGTTCACCTGTAATACTATTAACGGGATAAAAATGAGGAAGATCATTACATCGTGGTAAAGGCCTATAAAATAAATCATTAGGTGGAGAGAAGTATGAGGTGGAATAAATCATTAGGTGGAAAACAATGAGTGTAGTAGCTCTTCATTTGTGTAAATGTAAGTGTGGGTAGTGGCTTATATACACATACAACTTTTCTGGAAGGACAAACAAAGCTAATAACAATGACCTGACACGGGGGAAGGAGAAATGTGGTGGACGTGTCAGCTTCCCATGGATTTTGATGCTTTTTGCACCATGTAAATGACTCATAACCAAACTGAAATGCTAATTTTAAAAAAAAAAATGTTTAGTCTCTTGAGAAATAACAAGGGAAAATAAGCTGCAGATTTTTTTACACGTGACCGTTCTGATGGGTTTTTTTTTTCCATTTTTTTGCAATATGCATGAATATCCTAAATGCACATTTATAATTAAAAGGAACAAACACAGAAGGCGAAAGAGTATTTTGAAATGAAAAATTTTTATTTGGTATCTCATTAAAGAGAAAGATTTATATATAATATATATGTATGTATTATATATGTAAGATATATATAAAATTTATATATATATTTAATATATAATATGTATTATAACATATATATATTAAAATATATGTTTGCTTTGTAAGGGGTAGGTTTTCTTGATTGGTAAGAGCACCTTAGGGAGAAATATCTTAAATGCTTCGTTTTGTACATAGAATGACTTACAGAAACAACAACAAAAACAGAAGTCATGGGGCACCCGGGTAGCTCAGTTGGTTAAGCAGCTGACTCTTGATTTTGGCTCAGGTCATGATCTCACAGTTCGTGGGATCGAGCCCGGCATTGGGCTCTGCATCGACAGCACGGAGCCTGCTTGGGATTCAGTCTCCCTCTCTCTCTGCCCGCGCCCCCTCCACACGCTTGTGCGCAAGCACACGTGCTCTTTCTCTCAAAACAAATAAAAATAAAAACTAAAAAAAAAAAATCATAAACAATAGAAGTAAGGGGAGAGAAATGACAAGATGGGGGCTCCTGGGTGGCTCAGTGGTTGAGCTTCTGACTCTTGTTTTCAGCTCAGGTCATGATCCCAGGGTCGTGGGACAGAGCCCTGCATGGGGTACTACATTGAGCGTGGAGCCTGCTTGAGATTCTCTCTCTCTCTCTCTCTCTCTCTCTCTCCTCTCTCTCTCCCTCTGCCCCTCTCCCACTCATGTACTTTCTCCTGCTCAAATAAAAAATAAAACTTAAAAAAAAAAGGGGGGGTTGCCTAGGTAGCTCAGTCAGTTAAGCGTCCTACTTGGGCTCAGGTCATGATCTCATGGTCCATGAGTTCGAGCCCCGAGTCTGGCTCTGTGCTGACAGCTTGGAGCCTGGAGCCTGTCTCGGATTCTGTGTCTCCCTCTCTCTGCCCTTCCCCTGCTCATGCTCTCTCTCTCTCTCTCTCCCAAAAATAAAATAAAAACATTAAAAAACATGAAACAACAAAAAAAGAAAGGAATGGCGAGAGAATAACCATTTCTGAGAAGAAAGAAAAAGGTTACGGTTCTAGCCCTTTGCCCTGATGTAGGTGAAATATTTAGATCTGGCTTGAGGAAATTGTCGCTACAGGGCACCTGACCCACATTTGACAAATGAGTAGGGTCACTGGGCCTTTCGGGAAGAGGCACACAAGGCAGTGGGCGCTGAAACGTCTGGGGGAAGTGCCTACCAGTCTCGGGAGATGAAAAAATGACAGGTGGCTGGGAGGGGAGGCCCCAGGCCTGGCGGTGGCCGGCCCAGCAGCCCTGAGCTCCTTCTGCTGCCATATACACATCCGTACAGCTCGGCCAGGATGACAGAAACTTCCTGCAGGCCCCCTGTAGCCACAGCAGAATAAAAGCAGAATCACTTAGGGCTGTTTTCTGCATCTTTGATTTTTTTTTACCCCCCTTCCCCTGTTTGTCCCACCTTCACCCCCGGTAACCACCTACCTCTTCCCTGTATCTATGATCTTGTCCTTTTTATGATTCCACATACAAGAGACCTCAAACAGCAGTTATTTTTCTCTGGCTTCTTTCACTTACACACACGCACACACGCACACGTACACACGCATATCACATCACAATTTCTTTGCCCGCTTGTCCATCTGTGGCTGTTTTCTGTGTTTCATTTGGAAATTTGGGCAATACCTACATGGTGACTGGAAATAATAGTGAAAGTAATGGAAAACGGTAATAGTAATAAAAATAGTTTGTGCACAGGTGCAGAGCAGTAGAAGGACTAAGTTGGGAGACCACATGAATACAGCTCAGAGAGAATACTCAGGATCGTGATCCCTTTGGCTGGGCTCAGGGAGTCACTGATCTTCAGGTGTTGGCTGGGTTTCCATCCTTGCAAAGCCCATGACTTCTTTGGGATTTTTTCAAATAAAATGGTTTGGGACCATTGAGTTGATAGAGAAGGGCACAGAGTTCAAAAACCAGCAATATTGTTCCAAAGAGGAAGTCCTGGGGCGCCTGGGTGGCTCAGTTGGTTGAGCATCGACTCTTGTGTTCAGCCCACGTCATGGTCCCAGGGTCGTGGGACGGAGCCCCGCATGGGGATCCACACTGAGCATGGGGCCTGCTTGAGATTCTCTCTCTCTCTCCCTCTGCCCCTCTCCCACTCATGTACTTTCACCTGCTCAAATAAAAAGTAAAACTTAAAAAAAAAAAGAGTGGGGCACCTGGGTGGCTCAGTTGGTTAAATGTCCAACTTCGGCTCAGGTCATGATCTCACATTCGTGAGTTTGAGCCCCACAATGGGCTGTGTGCTGACAGCTCAGAGCCTGGAGCCTCCTTTAGATTCTGTGTCTCCCTCTCTCTCTCTGCCCCTTCCGTGCTCACACTCTCTCTCTCTCTCAAATAAACATTTACAAAATTAAAAAAAAAAAAAAAGAGTAAGTCCAGGGCACCCAGGTGATAGCAAGCGGGGAGGTGTGGGAGCAGAGGCAGACAGGAAAATCTCATTAACTGGAGGGAGCGGATGCCCCACGGCCTCTTACCCCCCAGCCACCTAGCAACAGCACTGCGTCTTGCCCTTCCCACAGCCCTTCCCGCAGCCGCAGCAGCAGGGGCAGCAGCCCACCCGGTAGCACCTGCAGGTGATGCACCTGCCGCAGCGACCGCCTCAGCCGCCGCAACTTCCGCAGCCACAGCACCCCATGGTGTCGGTAGAGAGGACTCGGGAGAGGGGAGGAGGAGACTCCGGAGGTGAGGGAGGTCTGGTGCCGCCTTCTGCTGGGGGAGGCCCTGGAATGCCATCTCGAGGAGGATGGTGATAGAGCCACCCAGGACACGTGACAAATGGCTTCTTCTTTACTATTTATTCCAACATCCAGAAAAGAATGTAGCGTCCTTTCTCATTTACATCCTTACTGGAAACATTTAGAGTTTTTACCACATGGAGGGAGGACGGTCCCTCTACTGGGCAGAGTTCACCTGCATGAAATAAGAATTATTTCATGTTGCATGTAGTTATCTACAGTGTGCAGGTCTGGAAAATAGCCCACCTGGCGATGAAAGGCTAGGATCAGGTAACTCGGAAGAATGTGCTTCAGAGTCGAGATAATGTCTAGTTCTTTCCGGACGCATATAGATTCTTCCCTACATATCAAAACACCTCCTATTCGGGTGGAAAGTGAAAAAGCAAGGTAAAAGCAACAACATTGTGAGCTGACCATCTGATGCCCCTTTACTCTCGCAGAGGCTGGAAAACATCATCTGTGGGAAGGGGGGGAGGGGAGGGTTCGGGTGGCGTCTACACCAGGTGGGAGGCGGCGCTGGGAGTCTTTTCTAAATCTGGTTCTAGGACTTTAAGCTACTGAGCACAAAATTCTAAAGAAATTCTGAATTAGGTTTCTTTGGTCACAGCAGTCTGGAAAAGATGTTGGCCTCCACGCCCCCCCGCCCCCTTTCCCCCACCCCCAGACACCTATATTCCCAGAAAGATCTAGATCCCAAACCCGAGTCTCTGTGTGACTTTACAAAGGAAGTTGGCTCGAGCAGGGTGCACACTTCACTGTGTGGACTATGCCCCGACAGCTTGGCCAGGGAGGGAGGGGGCACAGAGGACTGGGAGCTGGGCCATCTCAGATACTGGAAGCAGGAGAAGCAGAGATCAGGACTCGTCCAGAAAGGAACAGAAACCAGCAGACCTGAGAAAAGCTAATTGGTCCAATTTGCCAACGTCCTGTGTCCCCGACAACAGAAGAAGGAAGGAGATGGCCCGAGATGGTCTTTGATGGAGGGACATTTGTTTCATTCGTGCAGCCAACCCACCCCGCTGAAGAGAGTCCAGCACGCTGCATGACCTGGGGAAAGTTACTTCACTTTTCTGCACCTCAATTTTCTCACCTGCAAAATGGGGACAAGAACAGTCATACTTCGTCAGATTGTCGGGAAGATTAAAGAGGTTAAGACGTGCGTCAAGTGGCCAGCCCACAGGCAAGGCTCGGTAAGTCTGGGCTGACGTTACTGTTAGCAATTATTTTTCGAAATGTGACATGGCCAGGCACCCCTTTTCTTGGGCTGCCTGAGGTTTGATGGCAAGACCACATTACTAGCATTTTGCTAAGACAGTCGGAATTGGAACATCTCCTGTTACTGCCTAATTACATCGCAGAGCATACGTGTGAGTTTGGGAACCCACAGCCATTGCACTAATGGGAAAATGAGAAGTTTTGAGACAAGACTGCATGAGGAGGAAACTACTGAATGGCATTGGTAGAGATTCCTTCTAACGTACTAACCCCTCTTATTAACAATTAATTCAGGGCTTAATACAAACTAGGCATTGTTCTAGCCCCTGCAACGAGCGTATTTTTACTCAGAGGTCTTAAAAAAAAAAAAAAATCCTCCTTTGTTTTCTATTTGCGGCAGAGAAAGAGAAATTAAACAGCTCTCCTTACTTCCTACAGCATCAGTCTCCTCCATCTGATCCTGGCCCGGATTAGAACAACATATGCTGGCTTTATCTAAATTTACCGGGCTTTTCCTGCTTTAACACTAAAGAGTAAACTAAAATGTTATTTTATTTGAAAGTATACGGAATTTAACTAAATGCTTAAATTTCATTTACAGGTGTCCAATTTTGGCAGACCGTATCCCCACCTTTGGTCTGTAACTTTCTAGTATAGTTATTCTGAGGACACTGTAGGAATTGGGGGGGGGTTATAAAGAGGGTGTAAAACATAGTTGCCAAAGTAATGTAGGCATTTTTGGCAGCGGGAAGCAAATCATTCTACAAATTCATTATCTCTAGCTTAGATTTTCCAGATCTTGGGAATTTAAAAAAAAGGCTGGGTGAGGGGAAAAAACAATATTAGGAAATTTAACTGTGTCCACTCCACAGACACTGTTATCTGAGGTATCACACTGGATACCTCTTGGTATACCCCTCTTGGGGTTTCTCTTCCACAGTCAGGGTGACCCAGAAAGCTAAGGAGAGAATGTTGAAGAGTTGGAGGGGGCTAAAATACCCACAGCAAGTTCTTACAGCATTGGGGGGGGGGGGCCATCCCACACACACCCTGTTCTCTTCTACTAAACCCAAAAGGAGAATTTTGGACAACACTGGTTTCCTTTCATTTCCTTTCCTACCTTTGGAAACAATTATAAGGGCAACTGACCTAATCTAAGAATGTATGTGAGTTTCGAGGTCATTATCTAAAATCCACAGTGCTAACTGGCCAGTGCCAGCCCTGGGAGCTACACCCACAAACAGGGAGAAGAATACTGGCCTGGAACCAGCTGCAAATGTCCGGAAGGAGGTGGCTCAAAAGCAGGTTGTAAGTGATACAGCAGAAAAAAAAAAAAAAAAAAAAAAAAAAAAAAAAAAAAAAAAGATGTAGCACATTAACAATGGCAACAAAGAGAGGCAGGTGGCTGAATCTTCATCCTCAGAGACCAAATTGCTGTGGAGATTCTGGCAATGGAGGCTTGCTCGAAGGAAATGGTTGGGGGTGGGAAATGCATCAAGCTTTGGAGATAAGCATTCAAGTAAAATGTCATGGAAGAAAAAGGCAAGTATGTGCCCTCAAAAATTCAACCCAATTAGATGTTCCAAGGAAGAACACTGTGACTTGGGAAAAGACCCGGGGTGTGAGATCCAAATACGAAGCTAGTAAAATAGTAGCAGGAGTGTGACTGACTGGTCTTCTTGCCACTAACAAAAATAGGTGCTGAGAAAATCGGAAAACTTCGCTTCTCCAAGAAGCTGTTAATATGATAGCAGTGATCCATTTTTAATACAAGGAAAAAAGTCAGTTCTCTGCGGATGCAAAGGCGGAGGGCTCATTAATCCGTGGTAATGAACTCTGCCCGGTCCTTCCGGTCTGCTGCGGATTGCAGCACGCCACGGCGTGCCTCATTGCTCAATCAAGATTTTCGGCAGGTGTTGCAGATCTGCCCTGCAGACCAGAACTTGGACATCGCGGCTGACGGCGGCTGGCCTCGTGTCCCAGCGGAGCAGAGGACAGAACGCTGCGCTCACCTTGTGAATTTCTTTTTTTTTTCTTTTTTTTTGCTGACTAATGCTCTCCTTCTGTGCAAAGCGTCCTCTTCTCTCGCTTTTAAGACCACAAAGGTAAGCCCAGACAAGCTTTACTTTTCTGCTGGAGGGAACAGCGTGTGCAAAGACCCCTTTCCAGTGTCTGCTTCAGACACCGGTTTCACCCAATAGGGGACCACCCTTGCTTTGTCCTAGTAGGGCAAAATAAAATACGGAGAAGTATTCCTTCCAGAGAGGAAAAAAAAAAAAATTATATCAGAACAGAGAGGGCCATAGGAAAAGAATAATGTGTATAGAATCCTTATTTCTACTCCTTGTGATGGAGAAGGTACGTGAATCAAATAATAATTAAAATGTCATTGCTTTTTATCATTTGCCCAAGGCTGGAGGGGGGCTGCCACATTTACTCAAAATTGTATGCTGTTGAGTGGGGTGGTAGAGGCAAAGCATCCTGGAAACAACTTCTGAAAGTCGGCTAGCAGCATCAGCAGCAGGCTGGAACAGAAGGGGTCGATGCCTCATAGCATCCAAAGGATAGAGCTGGCTGTCAATGCAGACACTCTTCCCCCTACATCTGAACTTTCAATCTAGGAACCTTTCCAGCTGGGAATTAAGCACCCCATCCCGGAAAGCCTGACAACTCTTAGATGCCACTAGCAATAAATAGCGCAGGGTCTCTTCGGCCCAAGGAACAGCTTGTGGGGGGCTTAAACTATTCAAAGAAAACCTCTGTAAATGTCCACTGGACTGATTTCAAGAATGCATGCTGCATTACTCAGCCATGAAATGAATGAAATCTCGCCATTTGTGACAAAACGGATGGATCCAGAGAGCACAAAGCTAAGTGAAATAAGTCAGAGAAAAATACTATATGATTTCATTTGTATGTGGAATCTAAAAAACAAAACGAATGAAACAAAACAGAAAGAGACTCACAGATACATAAGCCAAATTGGGGGAGGGGGGGTTGGGAAGGGGCAAAATACATGAAAAGGATGAAGAGGTACAAACTTCCAGTTTTAAAATAAACCATGCCGGGGCGCCTGGGTGGCTCAGTTGGTTGAGCCTCTGACTTCGGCTGAGGCCATGAACTTGCGGTTCATGAGTTCGAGCCCCGCACTGGGCTCTGGGCTGACAGCTCAGAGCCTGCAGCCTGCTTCAGATTCTGTGTGTCCCTCTCTCTCTGTGTTCCTCCCCCACTCGCGTTCTGTTTCTCTCTCTCTCTCAAAAATAAAGATTTTTTTTTAATTTTAATGAGAGAAAGGGTATGCATGCCGCATCTTATAGCAGTAGGGATAGATAATACGTGACATTTAATGACGGGCATCGTTGTAGACGGCAACCTGAAGCTGTACGTCACACGGTGGAAATTTGGGGGTGGGGGGAGGGCGACCTGGACAGAGGAGGAGGGAAACAAGGCTGTAGAACAACTTGAAAGGAATGAGAGAAGGGAACTTCAGATCAGCACGCCCCACCCAGCAGGCAGAAGAAGATTTCGAGCTTTACATCCTTAATGAACTGGATTCTAAACTGCATGACCCCGGGCAAGCCACGTTATCTCTCCTGGAATGTCTGCCTGCCCATCTGCCAGGATGAGACAATATCTGCTTTGTGAGCTTCCGAGGATTCAAAATGAGGCGTAGAAAGCATGTAGTATCAATGCCTGTCCAAGCAGGTATTAGGTTAAACGGCACGTGCTGGAGGTATTATTTTTCTGTGCTTGTTGATGGTATGTGTTAGGAAGCACTGATTTGGTTTTGATTGGGAATTGCGTCCTTGGAGTACACGCTGAGCACTCAGAATCTCAGGACATGTGGACAGACCGGTAAAGCCAGATTCTAGAAGGTCGCTAGAAGTAATAATTATGGGTGGTTATTCAAAGGTATCAGGAGGAGACAGGTTTCACTTGACTACCCACGTGCTTCCAGGGGTGCGGAGCGGCTGAAAGTCTTTTGTGGGCTGAAGAAGTTCAGATATTTGTGTGCACAAGTCATTTAAAGAGTGTGGCCCTCCACACTCGCCTCGTGCAGCACTAAATCCGGCAGCGTGCAGACCTGACCCTCAGGGGCTCCCTTTTTGGGAAAGTAATCTGGGCAGAGGTCTCGGAGTGGTTCTCGGCTTGGGGGTGGGGTGCATCGGAATCTGGAGAATCTCTGAGTAGCGGCTGAAAATTGCGCCCAGGAGAGTCCAGTACTTCCTCTTGGAAGGGCACTCCAGGAACTCCATGAAAGATGGGGAAAGCCCTGACGGAGAACTCAGCCATTCATCCAACAGATGAGAGAAAGAATGCAAAATCACCAACTGAGAAATGTTGTCCAAACAAAAACCCTTAGAATGAGGTTTTTTTCCCACACAGATGTGATCTAAACATGGGCAGGTGATGGAGCTTAAGGCATTGGTATGATTGTTGTAGAAATAAGGGAAAGAACAAAAGGAGAAGGCTGGAATATTGGGGGGCGGGGGGGACAGATATCCCAATGGAGCTAAGGAATAGTACAGTGACCGTAGCTGATGACATAGCAAGAAGAGATGTTTGTAGACACAGCCAGACGACTGGATCCCTTATTAGAGGGAGAATACAGTACAGCCATGAGAATGGGGAGCTGAGGTAGAATGGAAAAAAGGGTCCTTGGAAATGAGGCCTAATCCTGGCACTGTGGCCTATTCTCCTCCTCCTCTCTCCAAAGAGGCTGTGGTCCTCTTCCGTCCCCATCAAGTGGGAGATTGTGTTTCTTCCCTTAGATTGATCTCTGGTTTTCTCAAGCCAAAATTCAGAGGGTGGAGGAATTTCAGCTTCTCCAGGACAGTGGAAATAGCTGTAGGTAGGCCCATGGAAGTCGGGGAGAAGAAAAGACCAGAAGTTCAGCTCAAAGTTCAACTGTAGCATTGTGCAACAACCCACAGGCAGGCTGAACAGAAATATGATGAATGAAAGAAGAGAGTAGGCTTCCAGATGGCTGTCAGTATGGTTCATCGATGGCTCCACAGATAGTCATTTCCTCAGCCACTTACACAAGAAACACCTAGAACACCCCAGAAACGTTCCATATGGAAGAGCATATCCCTACTCTCTGTGAAGTAGAAGTAAATGGAAAACAGATCTCTCAACCCAACCACTGGCAAATAGTTTTCATTGTCATTATTCGTCTTGACTGATGTAATTGAGCGTCTATCATTGCCACCTACTCCACTTAGGTAAGAGCTTTATTGATAGAATTTGGACCAGCATTTATTTTACCTCGAAGAAGAGGACAGTCAATGTAACAGGTCCCCAAATAAGCCAGTCTTCATGGGGCCCACCTTGTGAAGGAACAGAGTGGGCGGTAGATAACATGGGGTAATCCGGAAGATCATCCCTCCCAAAGCTCTTTGCCCACGGAAAGCCGAAATTCCACCCAAAGCAACTCCCTCTCTTCCAGGGAACTTCATCTTCTATGGTGAACGTTATCTCTAACCTCCTTTCAAAGTGAAATTACCAGACAGCCAGGTGATTGTTACTAGCAAGTGTGTGCGAACACACTTACGGAACTAGGTATGTTGCTCACTGTAGACCGCACACGTGTAGATCGCTCCCACTAAGAATACCAGAAGCCAAGTCCTTAAGACAGGAGTTCTTTAACACAGCACATCGATTTCCAGGCTTTGTTTTCTATCTAAGACACCACACACGCATACACACACTCCCTGCCCCCATTATCTCAATGGTCCGCAGGGCAGGAGGGACCCTGTGAGTCAAGGAGAAGGGATAAAAAAAAATTCTGTGAGACTCAGCAGGGGAAGGCTCCTCAGAAGGTGGATTTTTATCTTAAGCTCGTTCAGCTCACAAACGTCTGTGCTTCTTTGTCCGTCGGCAACTCCAGATCATCCCCACCACAACCACCTGTCAGGGCATCCTCCCTCCTGCACGGAAGAAGCCTGGAATGATATTTGCCTGAACTCGCTTCCACTGTGTGGTTACAGGTCAACCTGCTTACGAGAAGCACCCCTGTGAGATTTGGAAGATGGAAAATTCAAAAAAAAAAAAAAAAAAAAAAAGTGGCCAGGATTTTCCAAGGCAGTTACCTTAATTGCAGTAAAATCCAGTGTAGAATTCCTTCTCAGAGAGGCCTTTGGATACATACAAAATCCCCACTCCCTTAATAATATTTGAATCCAAATTTCCTGAAGCCTGGAAGAATATTCTCTAACATACCAGGGTGTATAAAAATAAAATATGATTAAATTTAAACAGTTACTGGAAAGTGTCAGATGTTGGAATTTTAAACCCAGAAATGCAAGTGGAGATATTTCCATAAATTCATATAGTGTTTGGATTATCTGGGTCCTGTCAGAACTATTTCATAAAACACACCAGTTTTTGCCATTTTAACACGCAATATATAAAACTCCTATTGGTTCTATTTCTCTGGAGAACCCTGTTGGGTACAATAGTCAATCTTATGCTATATTCTTTGATAGCACTAGGTAATTTATCCTAAAAAAATGCTAATTGAGGACCTATTAAATACTAAGAATATAGTAGACACCACAATGGATGGATACAGCTCTTCTTTTTAAAGGGAAGAAATAGGGGTGCCTGGGGGCTAAGTCGGTTAAGCCTCTGACTCTTTGATTTCAGCTCAGGTCATGATCTCACAGTTCATGGGTTTGAGCCCCGCATCAGGCTCTGTGCTGACAGTGGGGAGCCTGCTTGGGATTCTCTCTCTCCTTCTCTCTCTCTCTGCCCCTGCCTCCCAAAAAGATAAATAAATAAACGTTAACAAAAACAAAGGGAAGATTTGAACAAAAACCATTAAGCATATAGAGAGTGACAGAAAAAAAAAACAACCATCTCGGACAGGGTGTTTTTTTTTTTTTTTTTAATTTTTTTTTTTAACGTTTATTTATTTTTGAGACAGAGAGAGACAGAGCATGAACGGGGGAGGGTCAGAGAGAGGGAGACACATAATCTGAAACAGGCTCCAGGCTCTGAGCTGTCAGCACAGAGCCCGACGCGGGGCTCGAACTCACGGACTGCGAGATCATGACCTGAGCCAAAGTCGGCCGCTTAACCGACTGAGCCACCCAGGCGCCCCTTGGACAGGGCGTTTTGAGAAGTCAAAAGGGCCATTGGAGCACAACCTGTATGAACGTGTGGGATGCAGCCCACCTTCAGGTGCCTGAAGGAAAAGTATTCCAACAGGTGGAACGGGAAGGAGTCAAGGCCCCCAAAACCAAGTGCATTTGACTCACCTGGGCATGGGCAGCACATGGTCGTGTAGGTTTTTCCTGTGGAAGGTACGCTGAGCCGCGGTCAGGAGACAGGCCCTGTCACTACCCAGCAGTCACGTTATCTTCCAGTCTCTACTTCTTTCTAGAGACATGAAGAATTAGGACCAGATTGGTGTTTCTTTCCAAAACACTCACAGTGGCTCTGCATTCTCTGCCCCCTCTCAAGGAACTCCAACGTACACATAAAGATTGTGAGGAACATTCCAGCAAGGGAACTCTTGTGACTTGACTTAACCCAATGCTTCTGAACTTACTTGGTCTCAAAATTCTATTTCTATTATGAATCGAATTTGAATTCATTGAAAACACTTTTAGAAACACCATACTCTAAAGAGCCCATTTATCTTTCAATTCTAAAGCAGTCTGAACAATGGGACATAAAATCACACCCCCCCCCCATTCACCCCTCATCGCCAGCAAAAAGAGAGCAGCTTTTAAATTTATTCCTGGAAGTAGAACCTTTCTTACATATAAATTCATATGTGGAAAAAAATAAATACATTCCGGGGCGCCTGGCTGACTCAGTTGGTTAAGTGTCGTACTCTGGCTCAGGTCACGATCTCGTGGTCCGTGAGTTCGAGCCCCGTGTCGGGCTCTGTGCTGACAGCTCAGAGCCTGGAGCCTGTTTCAGACTCTGTGTCTCTCTCTCTCTCTGCCCCTCCCCCACTTGTTCTCTGTCTCTCTCTGTCTCAAAAATAAATGAACATTAAAAAAAATTTAAAAAAATAAATTCCTATGTGAACGGTCAATAAACAAAACAGATAAAAATCAGAGATGTCTGGGCTGAAGCAAAGGTCTGGATTTGATGGGACATCATCCGCTCTCTGTCCCCGTGTGCCGGGATCACACCGCCCTCTAGTGTCTAATCTTCAAGGAGAGTAAAGCCAAAACCAACCCCAAAATCTCATTCAAACTTCCAGCCTCAGAACTGCCTCCAAACTGCTGTTTGCTAAGCTGTGACTCTCAACGTGAGGTCCCCCAAATGGCAGCCTCAGCATCGCCTGGAAACTTGTTAGAAATGAAAATTCCCAGTCTCAACCCTCCAGGCTGAGACCTGCTGAATCAGTGAGTGGGGAGAGACCCACTGGATGGTGTCTCCCGTTTTAGCACATTCTCCTACCAATTTTTTTTTTTGTACCATGCTGCTTTCAATTAAGGGGTAAAAATGGACTCGGGACAGCCTGTCAAAACCCAAAAATTCACAAAGGAGTTTCTTTTTTTTTTTTTTTTAATTTTTTTTTTCAACGTTTTTTATTTATTTTTGGGACAGAGAGAGACAGAGCATGAACGGGGGAGGGGCAGAGAGAGAGGGAGACACAGAATCGGAAACAGGCTCCAGGCTCCGAGCCATCAGCCCAGAGCCTGACGCGGGGCTCGAACTCACAGACCGCGAGATCGTGACCTGGCTGAAGTCGGACGCTTAACCGACTGCGCCACCCAGGCGCCCCCACAAAGGAGTTTCTATACCTAGCAGTTGTTCAGCAATTTTCACTTTACACCATTCTTTCTGACTCAATAGGAGTTACATCCATTCCAACAATACACTGGACCCAATGTATTTGTAGTACTGCCATGAATAATCAAAGAAGGTTCTAGAATGAACCTGGTCATCTTTTCTTTAACAGAAAGTGTCTGCAGTGATAATGCCCATTGTAAAAAAAAAAAAAAAAAAAAAAAAAAAGAGGGTTTGCATCGTGAAATCCCTGTAGCACTAGCCCGAGTTTATCGCGTGTGCAGGATGGTGTTTCCATCGTTAAGTCTTTTAATCTGGCCAGCCGTGCTGAATTTATGCTCTGTTCAGACCAGGAGATCAAATAAAGGTGCATGAATGGTTTAGAGCAATTTTCCTACAGCTACAATAAAACTGGCTTCCTTCCTTCCTTCCTTTTTTTCTTCTTTCCCCAAAGGCTTCCTGAGTACTTGGGGGTGGATGTAGGCTCTGTTGGCTGAAAACAGAACCCTACTAAACATGCCCTGGGAACATCAGCCTCCCGTACAAGAGACACCTTCATTGCCACCGTCACACGCTTCTTTCTAAAACTTGATAACTTGATAAAGAAGACAGATTCGGTAAAAAGGAGAACAGTTGTTATAAGCATCAGTATCTCAATGGAAAAATCAATATAAAACTTACAAGTAGAGTAGTGACTAAGCCATAGGGAAATTTATAAATTTTTATTTAAAAAATACAGTTTAATGGATCACCTGGGTGGCTCAGTTGGTTAAGCGTCCAGCTCTTGATTTCAGCTCAGGTTATGATCTCATGGTTCATGGGTTTGAGCCCGACATTGGACTATGCACTGACAGTGCATAGCCTGCTTAGGATCCTCTCTCTCCCTCTCTCTCAGCCCCTCCTCTGCTCTTTCTCTCTCTCAAAAAGTAAACAAACTAAAAGAAAAAATTTTTTAAATTATAGTTTGCTTAAGCGGGTGACCTAAAAGGGTAAGTATCATTTCTGCAATTCGTACAACATTAAATTTAAGAAACTAACATTTCAGTCTTTTATGAGAACATTTCAGTTTTTGAACAACCACCATATGGGGTATAAACAATGTTTATTACCTAGCTGAAGATATTTATAATTAGCTACAAAAACAAACTGGGAAATTTCACTCCGTATGTAAATAAAGATGCATTTTCCTTTTTATATTTAACAATAATATGAATATGAATGTATGAATACAAGGAAATCTGGGCTAGAATATGTTTCATGAAAAATTTTAAACGTGAAATACATCATACATTTTGTCCAAATTATCAAAAATTCCTATTAGGTATATCAAAGTCAATATCAGCTTCCTAAGATGACTGTAAAAAAAAAACAAAAAAAAAAACAAGTAAGTGCGGGGCGCCTGGGTGGCTCAGTCGGTTAAACGTCCGACTTCGACTCAGGTCACGATCTCGCGGTCCGTGAGTTCGAGCCTCGAGTAGGGCTCTGTGCTGACAGCTCTCGGAGCCTGGAGCCTGCTTCTGATTCTGTGTCTCCCTCTCTCTCTGCCCCTCCCCCGTTCACGCTCTGTCTCTCTCTGTCTCAAAAATAAACGTTAAAAAAAAAAGTGCCACAAAACTAGGTGGTTTAAAACAACAGAAATGTATTCTCTCTCTCATAGTTCTGGAGATGAGACATCTAGAACAAAGGTGTCAGCAGGACCCTCCACCCTCTGAAATCTATAGGGCAAGAGCCTTCCTTGCCTCAGCCAACTTACGGTGTTTGCTGGCAATCCTTGCTGTTCTTTGGTTTGTGGATGCCTCTCTCCAATCTTTTTTTTTTTTTTTAAGTTTATTTACTTATTTTAAGAGAGAGCAGGGGAGAGGCAGAGAGAGAAGGAGAGAGAAAATTCCAAGCAGGCGCCCAAGTGGGACTCAAACTCATGAACCATGATATCATGACCTGAGCTGAAATCAAGAGTCAGATGCTTAACCTGCTGAGCCACCCAGGTCCCCGTGCCTCTCTCCAATCTTTGCCTTGTTATCACATGGCCACCTTCTCCCTGTGTGTCTTTGTACCTGTGTTTGTCCTTAAGCATCTCAGTCATATTGGAATAAACACCCACCCTACTCTAGGATGACCTTATCTTAATTATATCTGCAACAACCCTGTTTCCAAATAATTTCCATTTTGAGATGCTGGGAATTAGGACTTCAACATACTTTCTTTGTGTGGGGGACACAATTCAGCCCATAACAGTCCGCCTTCTGGCCTCTCAAAATTTACATCCTTCCCACATGCAACATTACGTTCACCCATTTCCCAACATTTCCAAAGGTCTTCACCATCCCAGCATCCACTCTAAGTCCAGGCTGTCATCAATTCAGAGTCCCAAACTTCATCATCGAAATCATATAGATCAATATGGGTGAGACCCAAGGGATATGATTCATCCTTTGGTAAAACTCCCCTTCACCTGTGAACCAGAGAACAAGGTATCTGCTTACAGAACACAATATCACAGGATAGAGTAGACATTTTCTTTCCAAACAGGAGATATTGAAAGGAAAAAAGGGGGTAATGGGTCCTAAGGAAGTCTTAAAAATTATCAGGGCAAGTTCTATCAGATTTCAAGCCCTGAGAATAATCCTGTGTGGCTCGATGCTCTGTCCTCTGGGCCAGATAGGGCGGCAGCCTCCCCGTGTTGGCCTTGAGGGGATCTCATCAGCCCAAACTTCTGCATCTGTGCCTCTGCCTTCAGGGTCATTCTTTTTTCATTTCATGCGTCCCCTGCCCCTGTTAGTCCAGGCTAGTAGCGATTCTGTGGATATAAAATTCTCAAATATCCGTCAGACTCCTGTGCAATTTAGAGAGATGCAAACCATCAGGCAAGAGGGCCCTCCACGGAGCATTCCTGGGGAACCCCATCTCTATTCCCAGCTTTTGCTAACATGGTTCATTGGATCCATTAGCCACACAGCCGAGCTCTTGAGCAAATGTTTGTCCAGCTACGCTCTTGGCACTGTTTGCAAAGTATGCTATCTAGATGGGCTGAGAATCTTTCAGATCATTGAAGACTGGTTCCTTTTTGCTTTGCAGTTCCTTCCTCAATTTCTTTCTTTTCCCTCATATTTTACTATAACCAGCGAGGAGAAGCCAGGCTGCGCCTTCAACCCTGCTTGGAGCTCTCCAAGCAAAATATCAAGATTCGTTTCTTACAAGTTCTACTTTCCTTCCAACAACAGAACAAAATTCCATCATGTTCTCTGCCATTTTCTAACAAAATTCACCTTTCCTCCAGTGTCCAATAGCGTGCTGCTCCTTCCCATCTGGGACATCATCAGAAACACCTTTACCATTCCTATTTCTAGCCACATTCTGTTCCTGGTGATATAGGTCCTCTTTAAGACAATAGGCACTTTCTCCGTAGCCCTCTTCTCTTCTTTCTGAGCCCTCGACAGAATTGCCTTAAACAGTAGTATTTCCACCAACAATCTCTTCAAGGCATTCTAAATGTTTTTCTATCAAATACCCCCAAATTCTTCTAGCCCCGATCCATTATCCAGTTCCAAAGCCGCCTCCACGTTTTTACATATTTGTTACAGACCACATCACTTCCCAGCACCAACGTCGGTATCAACAATGCATTAGTCCTCATGATTTCCTGGATGCGAGGGAAACGTGCCAATGAAATGAGTCCCTAGTCCTACCTGACGGCCTCCGAACAGCAAGATGAGTGATGTGGCCGTTGAAAGTCAACTAGAAAGAAATCTGTCAAATCGCCATTAAAAATGATGAGGCCACGTGGTCACCGTGTGTTAAACAACACTGCCGGTTAGAAAGGGCAGAGCAAGGTCCAGATGGAAAATGCTGGCATGGAGAGCTGATTTAAGAAATCTAGATTTTAGAAAACACCACCACTTTTAATACTTAGTCATGGTGAGCTGGAACATAGAGATTATTTTCTTTTAATTCTTAATAAGTATATACAGTAAATGTTCACTAATTTAGAGACAATGCTAACTGAATTTAGTAAAACATCATGGAAAAGAATAGGTGTGGACAGCATGTATTTGGAGCAGAACCTAACGAAACTGACCAAGTGTTCTCCGTAATGGCCTGACCATAAAGGCCTGATTAAAAGGCAAATACGTATGACTTATGACCTTTCATATGTAAGTTAATAGTTATAAAGGGCTTTCAGACTATTTAGGTCCTTAAAGGAATCGTTTTCCTTGCAAATCTAATCTCAAACCATAAACTTACTTTTTCAGTGTCTTCTTATTCTCTTAAAATAATTTTGAAATTACTTATACATTTTGTACTGATGATCAATGATTCAACTTAGCTGGGGCTATCAATATGAGCTGTTAATGTTATCAGCAATTCATTGGTCTTGTGATTTCCTGAGTCATGGGACTAGACCAGATTCTCAGAGAAAGTCTAGGGGAAAACCCTGGTATTTATCGCGTTACGCGGAGCCCCAGTCCTCTCCTGTTGACCTCATTTACTCCCCGGAAACAATAAAGTAGATCATTGTTACCTTCTTGTAATCAGTGGGACTAGGAGAGGTAAAGGAATTCAAGTAAGTTCAGCCAGCTATGGTTAGTTAATACAACAGAAAAAAAACCTATTATCAGAAGGTGCACGGCACAGTAATAGCCAGGGTATCTATTAGATGCCCACCCAGTCCTTCCAGTACAGCAGCTCCACAAAGCGGCAGGACTCCCCACCTGAAGCAGCTGAAATAGCCCTGTGTCCCGAAACAGAAGCCCACTGCGTTCGATGCACCTGACATCCTCAAGAAGACTAGAAATTTGCATTTTGACATAATTAGGAGCAAATCGAAGCATCCGTTTGGTAACGTTTTAACTGATTTCCAATGACCTTTGAAGCAACAGGTTAAAAATCAACTACGAATTATCATCTGTTTGAACTATTAACCACACCACTAAGATAACCTGGGATTGTAAATTCAGTAGTCGTCCCTTTTTCAAGCAGTAACTCTGCCATTAATTTTAAAAAGCGAAAAATGCCTTGGAATTAACAAGGTCCGAGGAAGGAATGTTTGCATCTTTCACGTTGGGTTCTTTGCTCCCTTCAACCTCAGCAGAGACCTCATATCAGGGAATAGCGTATGCTTCGTGTTTCAGGGTTCTTTCTAGGGAGCCATTAGTTTTCCACAGGCCATAGAGCAAGCAGTTCAATCCAGAAGGTCTGTGCAGGCAAAACACCACAGAGCTCAAATGACACCGTCTTTTTGCAATAAGCGAAGATACCAGCAGGGGGCGAACTTGGAGCCCGTCCTCACACCCGCAGTCCAAATTCCGTATTCAAGATTTGTGGTAGCTGTTTCTCCACATGATCACTTGCTACGTGAAGCCTTCCATCGCGGTGGAAGAGACTCCATAGTCTACTCAAACCAACCCGTCCACCCATTTTGAGTTCAACATTCTTTGACACCCTGGCTGCCAACACTTGGGGTAGAATGGGAAGTTATCCACTCTACAGGTGAGGAAACCTGAGGCCTCGGTCCATTAAGAAACTCGTCCAGGGTCACACAACTTAAAAGGTGGATCGGAGATCTGTATTTGCTCAACTGCAAAGCCCGTGTTCTTCTCACCAGGAATTCCCCTTTCATTACTCCAAAACGATTTTCAGAGTAACCTCCATATTCTTGAAAATCCAATGGTGGCTTCTAGTTCCCACTCCAGAGGACAACTTTAAATAACCAGAACACTTGGGAAACATCTCCTTATTATTATATGATTTTTTTTGCTCAGTTAGAAAACCCTGGTTGGTCCAATGGATGTACTTTCACCAAGGAGTTGAAGACACCTTCCAGGAGACCTTTGATATATATGATTCTGTGCTAGACTCGGTGACAAAAAGGAATCCCTGCCCCCACGGAACTCCCAGGCTAACTAGCAGATATGGATGTCAATACATCAGTGCCTCTGAAAGCCATCCACCCCGCAGACTGCATAGTTTAGGCTTACTGATTGGCATCGTTCTAACATGTACTGATGTGGGTGGTCTCCACAACGTGAGGTAGGTATTATTTTCCCTATTTTACAGATGAGAAATCCGAGGTACCGAAGAGATCCGGTAACTTGCCAGAGTTTACATGCTTGTAAGCAGCGGAGAAGAATGTGGACCTTATTGACTCCAGAGCCCTGCCCTTGACTTCCATGCCATAATGCCTCGCCAGGGCTGTAACGGAGACAGAGCATAGACTAAGGCAGGAGAGGAGCTGGAGAGGGTCAGGAAGCTTCGGGGAGGAAACGGTCGAAGACTGAGCGAGGGAGATTCTCTCAGAGCAGTGGATTGCCCTTCTTCGGGCTACCCATGTCTTCCTGCAGTCAGCCAACCTTAAGGTTTATCCTCCCGGACGGAAATTCTGACATTTCAGTGTTAGCAACATAAGTGGGGGAAAAAGTAGACCAGGAACCAAGTATCAACTCAGAAAAATACTTTTAAATACCGTTGAATTTCATCCATGGTGCGATATTGTCATGTAATTCTTCTGAAAGTAGGTATTACAAACAATCCAAGTCACCTGGGTGGATGACAGTTTTAATTAGTTGAGGCTTCTGATGCTAAACCAATGTTTACTTTGAACTCAATGCTTAGAAGAAGCAAGGGGTCTATCTGCTTTATAAATCTTTACTCCCCCAAAGGCTATTTTATTCACCATTTTAAAGCATTCATTAATGAATTTCCAGGTCATCAACCACTACAGGGTGATAGGCTCAGGATGGGGACCATGAAGCAGACGTTTGCTTAGCAACTGTGTCTATCAAAATTCCACCAATCTTATCTCAGGCCCAAGATTTCCGCCTTAGGAGAAATTCCCTGACTTTTTTCTACTATGAAAGATTACAGGAGAGCATGGCTGACTGGCTTGCAATGCTGGGGACTGGTTTTTCATCAGCGACCCTGCCATTCCAGCTGAGATGAAATTTAATCCCGACTGCAGTGTTTTCAAATAATCATTAGTTTTCTCTTTAAACCAAGAAATGCAAAGGCAAGACTCAAGTTCCTGCGTTTTGACCTGTGGTATATATTTACTGTCGCAATGCTTTTCGTTTTTTCCTTTTTGGGACCAAAGGACAAATGGAACATGGGGAAGAGAACACAAGTTTTATGAAAAGAAACCATCAATCTTCTGACTTGCTTTTTTTTTTTTTTTTTAAAGTGTAACCATCCATGAATTGTTGCCAGACATCACCAAGCCATTCCTGGGTTTTTCCCACAGTCATCCTCTGCTGCTTTGGATTTTTCTCAATGATGAAACCATCAGAACCATTTGTTGTACCTTATTTAGCAGGACCAGATAAAAACATAAGCCTCAGCACGGTAAGAGTACTCACATGTTGATCTTAGTTTTACGTCTTGTGAAAACCGGCGTCTAAAGTTTTGGGTAGAAGCAAAATATCAGAACTTCTCGCAAACTCAAGTGCGAACAAATGGGTCTTAATAATTTCTGCATGTCTGTCGTGCAAAAATGTAAAACTTTTTGATACAACAAAAATGGGGTGAATTCAAAACAGTCTTCCAGCTGCACACAAATCATACTCCAGGACGTCATTGCTGATTATCATGAACCTTTAGAAATAAAGCCATCCTTAGGTATAAATACAAACCTTACAGGGTAGTGTAAGATTGGGAAGGAAAAAGTTATGCAAAAGCATCTGAAAAAGTCCTCCGAAGATTTTTTTTGCCTCTTTACATATCAATATTAAGGCCGTTGTCAGCTGTTAGTCAGGCCATAGGATCTAATCCTAGGGAGCCTATTAGTCAGTGGGTCTCAAAGTGTGGTCCTTGGACTAGTGCACCAGAAACTTGTTAGAAATGTTCATTTTCAGACCCCACCCCAGATCTCCAGAGTCTGAATGTCTGGTGTTTAACAAACCCTCCAGGTGAATCTGATCTGCACGAACATTTGAGAACCACCACTTTAAGCCACCGAACAATAACAAGGCCAGACAAAGCCCTGTATCAGTTTGATTTCTTCCGGGGGGCGGGGGGGGGGGGGGAGTCACACCTGTTTTACGGGCTGGTTATTCAGCAAATGGGGCATAACAATTGCATCCCCCTTGGCCACCCTCTCCCAGAAACTATGCTCGTGTCCCTACCCGACGCCAAAGAAACTGCCTTGTGAACCAATCCACCCTTTTCCCTCCCAATAAGAAAAGCATGTGCCAATCTTGAATGCCATTAGGTGCAGACAGGTTTGGCTGGGAGAGAGCCCCGGGCTGGATTTAGACTCCAGGGACAGTCACAAAAAGCAGATCTGGGACGTATCTTCTCCCGGGTTAGTGACTACCCCTGAGTGTCAGGAAGAACAAGAATAACGTTCTACCAAACTGTGAGAACACGTAGGTAAAAGGGGACCTGGGAACTCAAGGGGTGAGGGCACAGATTAGGTCAAAACAAAGGGCACTCCTAGGCTCAGTAAGTGGGTGGTTTATGTCAGTGATCTGAGATCCTAAGGTTTGAGAGGGTCAGGGAGACCCCAAAAGAGGGTCTACCAGCCTTCTTTACAGCATCTTCTATCTGCTGCAGATTCCGCTTACAGAAGCGGAAATAATCATGTACTGTGGATGGGCTCAGATGATTGCTGATATAACCAGTGTTCCCTGGAAAATCGTGGCCAAAGCCGATTTGAGCAAGAGAGAGACAAGACACTAAGCAGTTTGGTTTGGGTTTTGGGTCCTCCAAAGCAGCCCAAGAAAGTAAGGCCAAGAATGCAGAAGAACCGAAGGACAGATCCCTTCTTCTGATACTGAGTCTTGAACTGGTCATTTGTTCTATATTTTCCTGATCACCCAGACGACAGCCTGATGGTCTGCACATTTTACATACTGATGGGAATCAAAGGTAAATATGGTCAGGTTCTGCCAGTGCCTGGAACATTCCTTTTAACCTTATTGAAGGAGAGGAAACTATCTTAAATGGACAGGAACAGCACCTGAGCAGCCCTGAACCGCCCCGGAAAAACTGTTGAGCTTAGTATATGCATTAGGGCCTCTTTTCCCAGCCTGGCGAGCGTATGCAGATCATATTACATTTCAAAAATGTAAGAAGCAGATCACTGAGAACGGCAACCGCTCTCTCTTTATACCTGGAGGAAGGAACCCACATGTCATGAGTTTCTATGATTTGGGGACTTCTTTCCCTTGAGTTTCAGTTTCCCGTTGCTTTCCATCATATTGTCAGAAAGTCCTGTGGAGGGTCAAACTGACGGGGGCCCAGCAATGCATCCTGGGATGGATACGCGTCATGTGGATAAGATACATGTCAGGTGTGTGTTCCGCTTCCTCGTGCTTGTGTCCTCACACCCTCCCCGTTTAACCTCACAGATCACAAAAGAGGTCTTTCCCATCTGGACATACTCTTACCTGGCACTGCTGCTTCCAGTGTTCATCGTCACCGACTACGTCCGCTACAAGCCAGTCATTATCCTGCAGGGGATCAGCTTCGTCGTCACCTGGCTGCTGCTTGTGTTTGGTCAAGGATTAAGAGCCATGCAGGTGCTAGAGTTCTTCTATGGGATGGTCTCCGCCTCCGAGGTGGCCTACTATGCCTACATTTACAGCGTGGTCAGCCCGGAGCACTACCAGAAAGTGAGCGGCTACTGCAGGAGCGTCACCCTGGTGGCCTACACGGTGGCCTCGGTGCTGGCCCAGCTCCTGGTATCCCTGGCCAGGCTATCGTACTTTCACCTCAACGTCATATCCTTGGCCTCTGTCTGTGTGGCCCTTCTTTTCTCCCTGTTCCTACCAATGCCTGAGAAGAGCATGTTTTTTCATGTACAACCCGGCAAAGGAGCTCCTCCCAAGCCACCGGGAAAGGATGCTTTCTCAAAGGAACCACAAAAGGATCGCAAACCGGTCTGCAAAGGATTAGTCACCTTTTCAGGGAACCTGGGTGACGACGATTCGCTGAACGATCCAAAGCCGGGAAATGTAACGTTGAGAGTTTTTGTGCAGTGGTTCCAAGATTTGAAGGGTTGCTACTCCTCAAAGCATCTTTTTTACTGGTCCCTGTGGTGGGCTTTTTCCACAGCAGGTTTTAACCAGGTTTTGAACTACGTTCAAATCCTGTGGGATTACAAGGCACCATCCCAGAGCTCTGCAATCTATAATGGAGCGGTAGAAGCCCTTGCAACGTTTGGAGGTAGGTCCACCAGACTTTCTCTTTTCAGTGTGGCGGAAATATATTCTTTCAAATCATAGTCTCGGAGAGATTGGTTGTAGAGGTGTCAACAGTGAATACCAAATATTTCGAAAACGAAAAGAGCTTTTGTCACCAAATTTTACAAAGGCAATGAATTTAAGGGAAGATTGACAAAACTATCCATGGAAGATAGTGTAATCCACCCCTAAAAATAGGGACTGCGAATTTGTGTCCCACTGGCCATAAAGAGTTGGACAGTTTAAGGTAAAACTACCAAATCACTTTCCTCTCTAACCACTCTGTAACACTAGCCTTTAAACTATGGTTTGCAAACCATTAATAGAAGTGGGCAAACGATGGCCCATGGCCCACCAGAGATAATACTTTTTACATTTTTAAGAGGAAGCTGTAAGGGGAAAAAAAACAGTATATGACAAGGGTTGTAAAAGTAATAAATCCAAGCAAGCAACCAAATAAAAACAAAGAAGGCTATGTGGCCCACAAGCCTAAAATATTTACTATTTGGGCCTTTATAGAATATAAGTCTTGAGATTAATGTAGTGGATTTCTAACCAGCATTTTTAAATCAAAGAACAGAATAGAAAATTTAGAACGGAATGGAATGGAATGGAATGGAATGGAATAGAATAGAATAGAATAGAGAATAGGGAGCATAGCAGCTTATAAGGATAAGTTTCATTTTATGAAAATTCTGTTTACGCTCACATATAAGTGTACCAGTGGACATATGAAATATATTTCCTTTTCAGGCTATGGTCAAAGAAGTTTGAAAGCTACTGTTCTTTTTTTTTTTTTTTTTAATTTTTTTTGTTAACGTTTATTTTTGAGACAGGGAGAGACAGCATGAACGGGGGAGGGTCAGAGAGAAAGGGAGACACAGAATCTGAAACAGGCTCCAGGCTCTGAGCTGTTAGCACAGAGCCCGATGCGGGGCTCGAACTCACAGACCACGAGATCATGACCTGAGCCGAAGTTGGATGCTTAACCGACTGAGCCACCCAGGCGCCCCATGAAAGCTACTGTTCTAAGAGCTACTTTACCATTTCAAAGGTTCCCATCAAGACAACTTAAATAATATATTTAGATCTTTCCTTCATTCTACATGCGGGAATTTGCCAAAGCTTGTTGTCTTCTGATTAAGATTATTTTCCATACTCAGCTTGCCCATTACCTACCATATCCAAATATTTTCTAGAATAATAGTGAATCCAGCCTGGATTCTTACAATCTTCTACCCTACCTCTTCTCCGCAGCCAAGTTATTGTATTGTATAATTTTCTCTCTGGCCCTTCATATGTATTATACTTTCATTCAAATGTTTAGTAAGAGCCAGTAAGAAGTGCGTCCCTCCACAATAGCCCTTCACAAATAGTGATTTTTTTTTTAATGTTTTATTTATTCTTGAGAGAGAGAGAGAGTTAGAGCATGAGCGAGGGAGGGGCAGAGAGAGAGCGGGACACAGAATCCAAAGCAGGCTCCAGGCTCCGAGCTGTCAGCACAGAGCCCGACGCGGGGCTCAAACTCACAAACTGTGAGATGACCTGAGCCAAAGTCGGACGCTTAACCGACTGAGCCACTCAGGCACCCCAATAGTAATCTTTGATTATGGAGAAAATGGCAAGGTGGCAGAGGCGGGTCCTCCAAGAGACTATGTGTGTTTCTGAGTATTTATTGCTTCTCCTTGAGCTGACTGACAAGTGTCTGCTTCAACCTTATTCACCCATAGATGGATTTCTGATACTGCATTTTGTCCACCAGAAAAGAGGCAGCAAGACTGAATGACCTTGAGAAGGTCTCTGGGGGATGGAGTGTTTCCAACTTGTGCCACTAGATTCACCCTTCAACCCTGTCCTGGGCTTCCTTCTTTTGAAAAATTTCCCTCCTGGCTGAGAAGCTACAGCAGTTTTGGGGGAATTTTAGATTCTTGTCCACGGACTCTTCCTTTTCCCCAGAACCTATTTTGTGCAGTTTGAAATACTTTTCCAAAGGGAGTGAGGTGAAAAGAGTGAGGGAAGGTGGGCTGACACAAGAGTTAATGGTCTAAAGTCAGAAGGGTAGAGGTCAGAGCTGTCTTTGAAGTGAGCCCAACAACGCACATGGATTTTCCTGACATAACAAAGCTTTCACATCAAATAAGACTTTGAAGATATTATTTTTGAAGTTGGGGTGTTCCACACCCACATATTTATTGAACATTTCAGGGTCCATTGTTGAGGTAAGAGTCTTCTCATTTCCCTTTCTAAAAATTCCATTTTGGCTCCTAGAAACCTGTTCTTGTATTTGTTTACCTTAAACCCATTTCCTCTCTAAGGACTTGCTCCTGGAGAAAAGGGAGAAAAAAGAAAAAATCCTCTTCTCTTCAGATAATGTGTAGAAAAGGTCAAGTGTTCATAAAGTTTATTCTTTAAAAGCCCCCTAAACACAGCTGTTCTTTAGTCTCTTTGTGATAGCGAGGATCCTAATTAGTGTCAAATTTTTAGGTAAAACCAGGAGAAAAAGGAGTGGTTTGCTGACTTAAGACCTCATGTAAACTAAGCCATGTCTTTAAGACAGGAAGCTAAGGGTAGTAAGAAACCTGACAAATGGTTACTTTGTTCACAGCACGTTATAGGAACACATTATAAGAACGTGTATATAATGCACATTGTATCGATCTGTCCTAAGGATATGTCTAGGGACTACATGTTGGGCTTGGGTCAAAGTTTCTCATCCTCAACAACATTGACATTTCAGTTGGGGAAATTCTTTGTCGTGGGGAGGGGGGGGGGGCTGTCCTGTGCATTGTAAGATGTTCCACAGCATCACTGGTCTTAACCCCCTAGATCCTGTTAGCATACCACCACCACCACCACCACCCCTGCCAAGTCATGAAAACCAAAACTGTCTTCAAATATTGCCATCTGTCCCCTGAAGGGCAAAAGACCCATGTGAGAACCACTGGGTTATGGCTTGTTTAAATTTGAGTTAGAATCAGTGTTTTTGCAATCCTTATCGCACTCTTATTAACACTATAAATTGATAGGTCCAATTTCTCCAGTAGGCTATACTATTTTCAAGAGCAAGGATCCAACATTTACCACATTTTTCCACAGAGAAGCTCCAAAACATTTGATGGGTGAGTAGGTGAATGAGTGTGTGAACAAGTATAAAGGGGAATGATCAAACCAACAAATGGTGGGAAAGTGTATAGAGAGAATTCTTTAAAAGAAGTTTGGTACCTGTCAGGAATTTGAGGAAATTTTTAAATCAACGTTATAGAGAAGATAAAGAAAACAGAGACAGGGACACTGAGAGCGAGTCTCTCCTTGCTAGAGTAGCCGTAACGTGGCACAGAGAAAGACATGGAAGCAACAGCTGGCATTCAGCTTGAAAAGCTTGGCGTCTCACTAGGTCACCAAGTATTCCCAATTTACCATTCCATACAGTCTGCTTTGTCTTGACTGAACTTTAGTCAGACTCCTCTCCTTACTACGGATCCCTGGACATTCTGCCTTCTCCAACTCTGAGTAAACACGACACAATATGGAAGTGCCCCAGCCCCCATCAGTTTCTCCTGAATATTAGCTGACCACAGCAGGACACTTTCCTATCAGACTCCCCTGATCATTTCCCCTTGCTTGTCCAGCTTCCCCTTCAAAGATCCTGCTTATGTCTGCTTGCCCTATAGTGAAGGATTACCCTATAAAAGAAAATCCTTTTTCTGTTTGATTTCAAGATGCTTGCAGATTTTGGCAATCAGAGTGTTCTATTACAAGCCTTTCTTCTAAATAAAGCCTCTCCCTATCAAAGTCTGAATTTGTTTTTGTTTGACACCAGATTTCTGAGCCTGAGTTTTATCCTCTGCAAAGGGAAGAAGAAAGGAAAAACTGGGCTCTACGGGTCCATTCCAGTGTGTGATTTATGGACACCCAAATTCAGTTGATCTATTTCAAACTTGAAGAGGAGAAGTTATGTACACTTCACAAAGCCAGATCAAGTGATTTTCATTCAATCGATGTTCACGATAAGTCTATTTTTTTTTTTTTTTACCAAAGCCTGGAAATGCTTCAATTTCTATCCAATGTGAATTTTAACAAAGCGGCACGCTGCTTTGTTATGCACGGAATGACAAGATGTAATACACGTTGATTCCTTTCTTTCCAGGGGCTCTGGCAGCCTTCGCAGCGGGCTGTGTGAAAGTCAATTGGAACCTCGCGGGAGAGCTGGCTCTGGCGATCTTCTCAGCGGCAGATGCAGGCTCTCTACTTCTCATGCATCACACAACTAATATTTGGGTGTGCTATGCCGGTTTTTTGATATTCAAGTCAAGTTACATGCTTCTCATAACGATAGCAGCGTAAGTATTTGTCATTTCTTTCTTTATCTAAATCTGAAGCAACAAAATATGTTTATTTATTCTTCCAGTTCTTCTGAATGGCATTTGCAATGTTATATTTAATGCTAAATGTAAACGACAACGGGGGGGGGGGGGCAGGGGAGAGGCACCTGGGTGGCTTAGTCAGTTAAGCTTTGGACTCTTGGTTTCAGCTCAGGTCATGATCTCACTGTTTTTGAATTCGAGCCCTGTGTCGGGCTCCATGCTGATAGCCTGGGGCCTGCATGGGATTCTCTATCTCCCTCTTTCTCTGCTCCTCTTTCTCTCTCTCTTTCTCTGTCTCTCTCTCTCAAAATAAATACATAAACTTTAAAAAAAATAAGAGACAATTCAACTATATTCTTATTTTAACCAGCTCTCTCTTGGGACTTGGTTAAAGTTATTAATCAGGCAAAGAAAATTCAAAGTTCTCACAAGTAATAAACAGTGATCTGCCCTTACATTTTGATTTTTTTATCTTTTTTTATATTTTATTTACTTAATGGAATAATTTTATTGATTTTTTTTATTTTGTAGTCCTCTTTTTTTATTTATTTTAGTAAAAACACAGCATGAGATCTACGCCTCTTAGCAGACTTTTTTTTTTTTAATTTTTTTTTAACGTTTTTTTATTTATTTTTGAGACAGAGAGAGACAGAGCATGAACAGGGGAGGAGCAGAGAGAGAGGGAGACACAGAATCGGAAGCAGGCTCCAGGCTCCGAGCCATCAGCCCAGAGCCCGACGCGGGGCTCGAACCCACGGACCGTGAGATAGTGACCTGAGCTGAAGTCGGCCGCTTAACCGACTGAGCCACCCAGGCGCCCCGTTAGCAGACTTTTAAGTGCACTCTACAGTATTGCCGTCTATAGGCACAATGTTGTTCATCAGACCGCTAGAAATTTTTTATGTTGCATTACTGAAAGATCGGTATTTATACATTAAGTAGCAACTCTTCATTTTCCCCTCCACCCAGCCCCTGGAAACCACCATTCTTTCTATTCTTCGCTTCTTTGAATCTGATTACTTTAGACACCTCACATAAATGGAATCGTGCAACATTTGCCCTTCTGTGACGGACACATTTTATGTAGCGGAATGTTTCCAGGTTTCATCCATGTTGTCCCAGATTGCAGAATTTCCTTCTTTCGAAGGGCAAATAGTCATGTGTGTGTATATACCACATTATCTTTATTCACGTCTTGGCTATTGAGAATAGCACTGCAACAAACATGGGAGTGCTCGTAGCTCTTCTAGACCCTGATTTCGATGCTGCTGGATAAATACTCGCAAGTGGGAGCTTCTGGATTGTAGGGTAGTTCTCTTTTTAACTTGTTGAGGAACCTCCGCACTATTTTGTATTCCCACCAGCCGCGTACCAGTGTTCCAGTTTCTGCACTTCGATTTTGGTTTCTTAGCAGCATCATTTAATAATACGTGATTGTATCTAATTTTGACTAAGTTAGTTTGCACTCCCCATTTCCCCTACCCGCTTGAATAATCACGGCACATCGATTTCTTTTTGAAACAACTCATCGAATAGTCTCAGAGCAGTTGTAAAGGCGAAGCTGTTCTATAAAACCACATATGAATATAATAAATGTTAAATGACACAGTGGTTTAAACATAGGAAACATTTTATCTAGATTAATGAAAAAGGAAAGAAAATGAGCTGAAGAGGTGATGAGTGTTGCCTAAAGGATTAGGTAGGTATAGCTCCTCCTTTCCTATGTGGCAATGTGTTTCATTTTAGTTAGGAAGTTGATCAGTGATAAAGCAAGCAGCTGAAATAGTTTCCTTGACCTAACATTATCAGCTGCGTAATCTTGGATGTGCTCTTTGGCCTTAGACTTTTTTAGAGAAGTGTGGAACATCATGAAGTGAATCAATATATGCATTATGTAGTTCCAGAAGAAGAGAACACAAAGAGGGAGAAAAAAAATATGTAAAGACATAATGGCCAAAAAGTTCCCAAATTTGATGAAAAACATTACTTTACATATCCAAGAAACCATAAATATTAATTTAAAATGTTAATTTACACGTTCAAGGAGCTCACCCATGAACTCCATGTAACGTGTTTAGGTTTAAGCCTACCAGTTTGTTATTGTTTACTATTTGTCCCACCTGTTCATTTGTGTTTATTCTTTTTTTGAAGTCAATTGAGCTTTCGTATTAATTCCATTTTATTTCCTGTATTGGTTTTTCTTGGCTAAGTCTTTATGTCTTTAGTGGGATTAGGGTTCTTAACTCATCAGTTTTCCTTAAATTAATGTTGTACCACTTCTTGTCTAAATACTTTAGAGCAACATAATTCCATTTACTCCCTGTCCCTTGTACTGTTTCACAGATTGTACTTCAGTAACTGTTATAAACCCTACAATACGTTATTATTCCATTTGCTATAAACTGAAAGTTATCTTTTAAAAATGAAGACAGGAAAAAAATAATCTCTTATGTGTGCTCATAGATTTACCTTTCTCAATACTTTTCATTTCTTTCTATATCCAAGTTTCCATCTGCTCTTGATTCCCTTCAGCCTGAAAACTTCCTTTAACATTTCTTGTAGTACAAACCTCCTGGTGACAATTTCTCTCAAATTGTATGCATTTAAAAATGAAGTTTACTGTCATTTCTAAGTACAGTTCTGCTGATCAGAATTCTTAGTTGATAGTGTTTTGTTATATTTTGTTTTGTTTTTCCGTTCAGCATGTTCAAGATTTATCCTTCCATTGTCTTTCAGCTTGCATTAAGGAGTTAGTTGTCATTCTCATTGCTGTTCCCCTAAATGTGATGGTAATTTTGCTCTAGGCTGCTTCTAAGATTTTCTGTTTTTATTTGGTTTTCAGAAGTTTGACTATACTTCTGTTTTCTTAATGGGATAGCATGATTTTTGGCTTACCCTGTTACTTTCTTATTGTTATTTCAGTCTTTTCTGACCTTCAACATCCTAACGAGATCTCTGTCTTCCCCCGCTTTTGTTCTAGAAGATATTTGGAATTGTTTTGTGTTGTTTTGTTGTTTGTTTGTTTGTTTGTTTGTTTTGTCTTCGAAATCTAACTCTTGATTAGGAAAAAGAACTCAAGCCAAACCTGAATCCGTTTGGTTTAACGCTCAATGGCTATATGTAGGAAAATGGAAAACCTGAAAGTTAGCAACAATATTTTTTCAGAGTTATTTGTACTGTCCCCGGCCACAGCTTCTACACAATGAAAAGATAAAAGTATTATTCTTGAATGTTTCAGAACAGATTGGTTCACAGCCATCTGCATTTCTACTGCATACCATGAAGCAAGTCAATATTGTTCTACTAAAGAAACAACTAAGAAAATTTGAAGGAGAAAAAAGCTAGATTAACTGTCAGAATATGAGATGGTTTCAGAAAAAAACACAACCCAAATGTTTTGGTGTATTGATAAATTCTCAGAATGATTTATTATAGACATACAGAAGTAGAGGGGTAAGTCACACGAATAGTAAAATGCTGCGATTCTGGGAGCCCGTGACGATGGAACTCATACACTGACCATCAGGGTTTTCCCAGACGGTATGTTCAGAGCATTCTACATAAAACTCAGTGATCATCTAATTTGTCCATTCAGTCAGGTGACTGTTAAGTTTAGTGAAGGATTATTTTAGACATAATTAACTTTGGCTACATTATTTAGAGTATCTAATTACTGAGCAGCGCTCAACAGGTAGTATCTTAATGTCGGGATACACACCGTGGGGAAAAGAAGAGAACTTAACTTCATAGATCTGTCAAATTTGGTGCTGAATGAAATTATCACACACATGTCCACCTTCAGAATACTGATTGAATATCATTTTCTCTGTAGGTGAATCCAATCACTCTAACTCCATTTACATCTTATTACTTCTCCAGCCTCTAAGAAAATTTTCAAATAAATTCGGCAAGTGTTGGAGACATGAATCTCTAGTACAAAGGGTTAGTGTTCAGATTTGGAAGGAATTCTAAGATAATTGACCAGCCATGGTTTCAACCATCATGTGATACAAGAAGTTCATAAAAAATAATTTGATTTTTCTACAAAAAGATATTTACTACCTATATCTTTTTCATGATAAAAACTGATAAATTTAATTAAATATTAGTCAAAGCAGTTCTCTGGTAACAGTTAAATATTCCCTGTTGGAGTATAAGCTCTGTGAGGATAGAATCAAGTTAGTTCATTGTATACCTTGGTGTTTGACCCTAGTTCTTGCTTCATAATAAGCATTTGGTTAGCACTTCTTGAAAAAAAAAAAAGTGAATACAATAATGCAATATTAAAAAAAAAAACTTTGGGCTATTGATTTTTTTTTAATTAAACCATTCTATTTTTTATAGGCACAAAGTAATGTGCTTTTAAAGTTCATCGATTTATTTTTGAGAAAGATCATGAGGGAGGGAGGGGCAAAAAGACGGAGAGAGAGAATCCCAAGCAGGCTCCATGCTGTCAGCACAGAACCCAATGTGGGGCTTGATCTCATGAAATGTGAGATCAGGACCTGAGCCGAAATCAGGAGTCAGATTCTTAACCGACTGAGCCATCCCAGCACACCAATGTATTTTTTTTTAATGCTTTAGAAAACGTTGCTATTACTTTCCTTTAAGTTATAAGGTAAATTGATAAATGCCAATCCTATATTTTCATAATATGTGGAACATAAATGATCAAATAAAATTTCAAAGTGGTACTATCTTATAAAATTATAGACTATCTCAGAGGTTCATCTGTATTTAGTGCTAAATGCCTCACGGATGAACGTGATACAATTCTCTTTCCAAGAACTTACCAGCCCTGGCCAGTGGTTGCTTTAGGCCTAAATAGAAATAATCCAGTAGGAGCTTTGAAATAAGATTTTAATCAGGGGGTGCCTGGGTGGCTCAGTTGGTCAAGTGTCTGACTTTGGCTCAGGTCATGATCTCACCATTCGTGGTTTTGAGCCCCCTGTTGGGCTCTGTGCTGACAGCTCAGAGCCTGGAGCCTGCTTCAGATTCTGTGTCTCCCTCTCTCTCTGCCCCTCTCCTGCTCATGCTCTGTCTCTCAAAAATAAATAATGTTTAAAAAATTTAAAAAACAAAAGATTTTAGTCAGTATTTCAGAGGTTTAGACTGAAAAAAATCTTAGGATTCAATGCCACAGTCAGCCTGATGTCAGTATTACGTCTCCATCTGAATCCACCACATGTAAAGGTCTTATCCCAAACCAAGTAATCACTGATAAGCTGTTGAAGCATCTGTAAATATTAAATCAAGATTCCAACCTGGAATAATTTGCATACTAAAAGGGAAGCTGCCATTTGACTTAATCTAGGTTTCAAAAGCATCTGTCTCCTGTAACATTTCTTTCCAAAGGAACAATTGTTAGCTGAGCAAGAAAATCCCGAAATTATAAAGCCTGTTTGGACCACCCGTTATATTCACTTTGTGGGATCTAGGATTATTTATGGGCTTTGCTATGTTTAATTGGTAAGTTTTTGCACTGAAATAATACATTTTCATTGAATCACATAATTTTTAAATGCTTGGATTGTTTTTTGCTGTGTGGATTTGGGGAGGGGATGTGAAAATAGTTAAAACTTTCCATTTGTTTTCATATTTTTAAATAGATTCAGGTTATAAATGTCTTAGCTAAATTAGGTGGAACAATTCTAATGCATACATGTCAGTCTTGCCTGGCTAACATTAAAAACCCAATAAATTATTTAAAATGAACTAATGCCAGATTGAATCAACTGTGAAAGAAAAGAATTTGTGAGTTTTCCAGAGAAAAATTCCCCTATTAGACTCTGAAACCGCTAACGTAGACATTCAATGATCCAGTGAACAATCTCCAAATAAATAAAAACTCATCAAAGGGGCTTGTGATTTACTCATTGATACGTCTAAGTTAAAAAGTGACTGATAAACCATAGCCACATCCAGTGATGTTCAGTGCTCCCTCGTTGCAGAACATTTGGAATATTTGGTTCAATTTTAGAAAAGGTTCATTCATTTTAAATTCTTAAAATACATCACATCGCATGGAATGTGAAAATACAACACTTCACTATTTCATTTACCCTTCACTCCTTTTTCTCTGCTAGAAGAGCTTTTAGCAAGAAACTGTCAACAGAAGCCTGGGCTTCCTGAGGGGAGCCAAGTCTTGGGAACAACACGATTCCTTGCTCTGTATTTAAAAGCCCACATATGTATGCTTTCAAAGCTCTTTCCATTTGTACAATGTTAGATTTCAGATTGCTGTTAACCTCAGTGTGGAACGCTATGCCCTGGTATTTGGAATCAACACCTTCGTTGCCTTGGTGATCCAGACTGTCATGACTATAGCTGTGGTTGACAACCAGGGACTGGGGCTTCCGGTCAGCATACAGGTAAGTGCATGATTCTGTGCTCTCACTGACACAGAGGCATACTTTGGAAACTATACACACACACACACACACACACATTTATATTATTATACATAGTAATCAGACTTTCTGAGATATAATTTTCATACAATAAATTGACACATAAATAAATGTATATACAGTTCTGTTAATTTAGGCAAAAACACAGCTGTGTAGCCACCACCACATGGAAATAAAGAAGAGTGCCTTCACCGAGAAAATGCCATGTCCCTCTGCAGTCAGTCGCCTCTCTCCACAGCACCCCCAGAAACCCACTCATCACTTTTCTATCCCTATAGGTTTGTCATTTCAGAAAGTCATATAAATGGGGCACCTGGGTGGCTCAGTCAGTTGAGTGTCTGACTCTCGATTTCAGCCCAGGTCATGATCTCATGGTTTGTGAGATCGAGCCCCACACGGGGCTCTGTGCTGACAGCATGGAGCCTGCTTAGGATTCTCTCTCACCCTCTCTCTCTGCCCTTCCCCTGCTCGCTTGCTCTCATTCTCTCTCTCTCTCAAAATAAATAAGTATTTTTTTAAGTCATAAATGGAATCATAGTGTCTATAGCCTTTTGTTTCTGGCTTTTTTCATTTAGCATAGTGTCTTCAATGGAATAATTTTGTATTGAGAGATATAAACATGATGAGGTTAAGATATATTCTAGTTCTTTTTTATTTTTTTTAATTGTAGAGATATAGAGCACGTGCTCACACAAGCAGGAGAGAGGGGCAGACGGGGGGAGAGAGAGAGAGAAAGAGAGAGAGAGAGAGAGAGAGAGAGAGAATCTCAAGCAGGCTTCACACTGAGCATAGAGCCCGACATGTGACTCAATCCCACGACCCTAGGATCATGATCTGAGCCAAAATCAAGAGTCGGACACCCAACCATTTGAGCCATCCAGGCACCCCAATGCATTCTATTTCTTAAGAAAATTTTTTATTAAACAGGTGACCTTTTCATTAAGTAGGTGCTAGAGTGAAAGAATGACCTAAAATAGAGCCATGAAGTCATTCCACTTTAAGTGGTTCTCATTACCCACAGCTAAAGGTTTTTCTTGCTCTGGCTAAAGTTCAATCTTATTAAAGCTTAGTTCACAAATTTCGTAAGCCTACTCAGTCTTACGGACAAAATGGTTGATCTTACATGTCTCTACATATCCAATGCAAATGTTTAGAATATTGAAATGTCTTCTTTAAAAAGAAAAAGAGAAAAAGAAGTCATTTCAAGAAACACAATTGACACCGGGACATTTAAGAAGTTTATTTTAGGGGCGCCTGGGTGGCTCAGTCGGTTGGGAGACCGACTTCGGCTCAGGTCATGATCTTGCGGTCCGTGAGTTCGAGCCCCATGTCGGGCTCTGTGCTGACAGCTCAGAGCCTGGAGCCTGCTTCAGATTCTGTGTCTCCCTCTCTCTCTCTGACCTTCCCCCCGTTCATGCTCTGTCTCTCTCTCTGTCTCAAAAATAAATAAACTTAAGAAAAAATTTTTTTTAAAAGAAGTTTATTTTAATGTCACACTAGTTCAATAGAAAGAAAGACATCTTCATTGAATAAATACAACACTAAGATTGATTCAGACTCAATTCTTTTTGAGAACATAAAACAAGCAATTGTTAGTTTCTAACATAAAATTTAAATTCCTGGTTTATTCCCCAGCTTGAAATTTGCTGTCCAGCTTTTTAGAAATTACTGGGTGTGATGTGATCGAGAGAGCACAAGCTTGAAAACAACCAAGAGTGGATTTGAACCTTGATGTTCATTAGTGATTTCTTAAGAACTTTTTATTTGGGAAAATTTCAAATGCATTTTAAAAATGGAGAGAATAGCGTCGTGATGTCTCAGGCACCCGTCACCCAAACTTAGCAATTATCGTTTTATGGCCAATCTTGTTTTCTCTGCACCTGCCACCCAGTTCTCCACCCTTACCCTGGAGATGTAGTTTTGTTTTAATGTCTCAGGTTTCTGTTCAGTAACATGGAAAATATAAAACCTACTTTATGAGATCTTAGCTTAGATGCCCACCTGTAAAATACACCATTCCTGGCCGGTAGGGTACTCAATACATGGTTGCGTTCCTCTCTTTTCTTAATAGAAAAAAAGAATAATTATTCACCTTAGTCAACACTGTTAGGATGCGCTTATTGTTTCTAAAGCCTTCTTCATACATCACACCTCCAGATATTTCCTTCATTTTTCTACAAATCCATTGTGTCTTAATCTGAAATTAATGAATTCCTAGAACAGAAGGAGACAAAACAGAACTTGAGAAGAAAATTGCCCGTCAATCTGCCTGTCCTCCTCTCTGCCACTATTTTGTGTAATCTGATTTAAACGACTGCTTTGTGGGAAAATCAATACATTTTGACCTTTCTGAGGAGTTCTCGCAAACATCAAGAGCTGGGGGTGAAAATTAAATTTGGCAGTAAAATTCAAGCTCCACCTTTGTTTCCCCTGATAATTCAAGATGTCCAAATGGTTTTATCTTCGCAACAAAGGGGAATCTGGATTCGGGGCACTCCTATAAAATCTTTCATTATATTTCTATCTATCTTCTTTTGTAGCCTCTGCCAATATCCTCAATGCTAGCACAATTTTCATAGACGTCCTTTCATGTAAGTTACTTAATGTAAAACTCAACTCCTGAGTAAAGGACTAGTTTACCTGGATGCCAGAGCCGGGTAAGCAAAAAATATTTAGTCCAAAGGCATAACAGAAGACAAATCCTATTTCTATAAAATATTCCCCAGACAAAAGAAGTCTCATTGCAGATCCCTGGTTTTGAAAAGCAACCTTCTTAAAAATTGATTTTGGGTAGGAATCTGATTGAATATGCTTGAATTAAACTTTGGAGAGTCAAGAATATACAGGTATATTGATTAATAACTCCCAAATCTCAATCCTAAATGCCTATTTGTCATTGATTATGCACTTACGATAGCCCATGAGCTTCCTACTATAATTTCAAGTGCCATTTTAAAAGATTGGAATCTAAAAAATAGAAAATACAACCTAAGTCAGCATTTTCATATGACTTAGAGATTCAGCAGAGAGAAGTCTGTGTTGAGACATCCTAAACTAAGTCCCCCATTTTCGCATTATTTCTCAACCTGTTATCACAGAATAAGCTTTTTATAACTTTCTCAATTTAAAAGGACCATAGAGATCTTGAAAAGAGGTTCCACATACATCTTTGAATATTACTAAAAGGCTAAGGGGAAAAGGCCCATGAGAAAAGTTAAAAGCATCTTTTTACCTCATCTAGAAAAAGCTAAGGAGTAATTGAGCTAGTTGTGTAAGAAGTGGTAACTTTAAAGTGTGTCTTTACTAAAGACCTAAGATAATACTGCGGTATACTGATGATATAAAATAATTTTCTGGGGAAGTTTCGTTTTTTAAAAAAAATAAGTGAAATCCATTAAGTCTAAAGTTATGAGGGACTTTTGCAGGGAATGGGTGAGTAACACACAACTCCAAAAAGGCTGATTTTTTAAAAAGTACTCTTTTTGTCAGGTGAAAGTGGTGATAACACCTCACAAGTTTCACGCCAAGACACCCAACTATTTCCAGGTTGGTTACCCGTTACTATAGCCCTCCATCCCTCCCATCCCCAGACCCCGCTCCCCCCTCCAAGTAGCAGAGATACCCCTTGGAA